>NC_044040.1:173276331-173876331 GCF_901765095.1 Microcaecilia unicolor
CCTTTGAAATCAGAGGATATAACATCTCTATATATAAAAGGCACCACCAACGTTCTAAATAAAGCCTCCAGCCGGAAGTGGTGAAGGGGAGAGATATCCGGTTTCCCCATAAGTGTCTGCCCCGCCCTCGCTCTCTCTGTAACCAGGGCCGGTCTTAGCAAGTGCGGGGCCCTATGCAGACCAATTTGGTGGGGCCCCAAATTTTTTATTTATGAAATTTCAAATAAACACAAATGAAGCTAAATTTGTACAGAAAAACTGATTGAAATAATAAGCACAATGCTATCATGAAAACCCCCCTCACCAGAAATTATTCAGTTCAAGTCCACTACAATTAGTAGTTCCAATTCTCATAACCCCGGGGGGTCAGAGGTGCGGACACACAATCTCTCCACTGCAAAACACTATACACAAACTTGTGCAAAACACACTCATAACCTTACCAAACCATAACAGCACTAAATCCAAGGACAGGACAAGCTACAACCTTATGCGTGGAAAGGCAGAACTGTAATTACACCAGGCTCTAAAATACCAATATACTACCTCGTGAAAAAAAGCAAAACAAAAGGGTTGCAAATACTACACACTAGCAGGATACTGCACCTTGATCATACATGAAAAACACATGACACAACAGATATGAAGGCAAAATACTGAACTGGAAAGTTACCTCAAGAAGTCAGACTCAGCATGCAGCAATACTAGAAAAATTGAAACTTAAATGCAAAATACCACAGATGCACATTTCCAAAATCTGACATATTCCAATTAATAAATTCTGAATAAAATACTTTTTTCTACCTTTGTTGTCTAATCATTAGTTTTTCTATTCGCTTTGGTCCCGGTGTCTTCTGTTTTATGCAGTGTCTTCTTTCCATATGATATTTTTCTCTCACCATGTCCACCATCCTCCTGTGCCCTTATGTGTTCTGTCTACCATCTGTAAATCCTCTCCCTGGGCCCTGCCCTCCCATCCATGTCCATCCTTCTTCCTCTCTCCCCTTCCCTCCTCCATCTGTCCATATCCAGCAATTCTCCTCCCTCCCCTCCATATCCAGCAATTAATCCTCTCTCCCTGGGCCCTGCCCAGTCCCATCCATATCCATCCATGACCATCTGGCCCCAACCCCCTCCATTCATTCCTATCCAGCAATGCCCCCTCTCCCTGAGTCCTACCCTCCCTTCCATCCATGCTTATCTGTCCCCTACCCCCTCCATTCATCCCTATCCAGCAATTTCCCTCTCTCCCTGAGCCCTTCCCAGTCCCATCCATATCCATCCATGCCCATCTGTCCCCTGCCCCCTCCATTCATCCCTATCCAGCAATACCCCTCTCTCCCTGAGCCCTACCCTCCTATCCATCCATGCCCATCTGTCCCCTGCCCCTCCATTCATCCCTATCCAGCAATTCCTCTCTCTCCCTTCCATGAACCCTGCCCTCCCATCCATGCTCCTCTCTCCCCTGCCCTCCCGCTCCCATGTCCCAACTGCCCGCCCGCCCTCTTCTCCCCACCCCCTAGATCCCTTTCCTTTTTTGTTTCTTTTAAATTTACCTCCGTCCGGCAGCACAGCGTCAGTGAAGGAGGCGCTTCCGAGTCCCAACGTCTCTAGCCTTCCCTTCACTCAGGGGCCCGCCTTCTTCTGACATCATTTCCTTGACGTCAGAAGAAGGTGGAACACTGAGCGAAGGGAAGGGGGAAGGCTAGAGACGTAGGGACTCAGTAGCGCCGCCTACTTCACTGATGCTGCACTGCCGGACAGAGGTAAATTTAAAAGGAAGGTAAATTTAAATAGCGCTGGGAATCTGGAGCGGAGGAGGCTGACTGAGGCGCGCCGCGCGGGGCCCCCTTAAGCCGCCTCGGTCGCCTCCCCTTAAGACCGGCCCTGTCTGTAACACAAACAGTGAAGGAAAACACAGCAAAGCACGAAATCAAATCGCTCTCTCTGTAACAGTGAAGGACTCAGAGGGGGGAGGGGAGAGAGGGCAGAAGTCCTCACTATCTCTGTAACACAAACACAGCACAGCAAGAAACTTAACACTGAAGGACTCGACTCCGAGGGGGAGGGGACAGACAGCACAGGGGAAGGGAGAGGGCAGAGGGCAGGGACCACACACTCCCACATGCACACAGAAGAAAACCTTGCTAGCCCCCATTTCATTTGCATCAGAAACGGGGCTTTTTTTACTAGTAATGAAATATATTTCCCCTAATCAGGGTTTCAGAGAGGGCAGTTGTAACCAGGACAGTTTCCCTGAGGCCAAATGATTGTAAAAGGCTGGCAGGTCATAAAGACATCAGTATATTTGGCAAGTTTTGGTTTCCAAATGTTTAATTGCTCCAGGGTTCAAAACAGTTCTTGATAGTCCATACCCTACCTAAAACTGCCTAGATATCAGTCTTTAGACCTGCATGGTATATGATTAACTTTTTTCTGTACTTATATACAGAGCATGTGTGCACCTTTGGAGACAAGCAAATCCACAAATATCTTGCACCTGGGAAATGGGGCCAACCTTGGCGTTCTGCTTATGGAATTCCATTGGCCTAGCCTGACAAGGTAAAACGTTAAAACAGTTTAATCTGTGTTGTCACTTGGTTTCCAGTATATAAACTACAGGATTTGACAGTGTATACAGATGGAAAACTATTTACGTTTTGTGAAGAGTTTTTAATACAGAACTTCAATGATTTGGGGGTGAAAAGGGTGACTTTTTGAAAATAACTTTTCTCCAGATTTCAGCACCAGTAGTGACTGCATTAAAGGATCCCAGGAATTATGCGGGATTAGAGCTTTTACTGAGCTCTAGAAGTATATAAGAACCATCTGGAGCAATCAGTTGCTCCCTTTCTTTTAGCTACCTGGTGGCAGATTTCTCTGGCCCTAGTCACGCTTCCATGTTCTTCATGTCATCCTTCTCTTATCCTGTCCTTTACATTTTTGTGTAGTAGGACTTTAAAGACCTTTTTTTTCAGTAACTTATTTTGTCATTCTGATTGTTCCATGGGTTTTCTTTTGGTCTAGTTGAGATAAGGCATATCTACTGAGTCATTTGATTTATTTTTCCCCCTTTTCAATACTTGGGGCATATTATCAATATGGGCATGTTAAGACATGCTGGTGTTGCACACATCCCATTTTACGCAATGAGATCTAGTTACGAATAACTAGAGTTAACATCTTAACGGTAGACCATGTTGATAAATCCCCCCCCCCCCCCCCCAAAAAAAAAAAAAAAAAAAAAAAAAAGATTTCTTATCTATTTTGATGATTTGATCTTGCTTTCATTATCTTCACAAATTAGTTGACAAATTTTACTTATCTATCTGAATGTACTAATCAACATAGACATTGCTTGAGCAACTGTGATGAGCGTTTGGGTATGATAAGTTCCTGCTCTAAAGAACTTACAGTCTAAGGGGCCATTTACTGATGGTGCTGGTATTTTTATTATAGGGCTCATATGCAGTAGGCCCTAAGGCAAATAATACCCATCTATAACATTAATAAATGACTCCCTGATAACCTGAGATAACTAGAGTGATGCCCCAAAGTTTCAGTAGTGGGATTTGAACCCTGGCTTTCCTGTGTCTGTCCATTCTTCTAACCACTTCCAATTATAGCTCATTTTCAGTGTCTTATTTTGTAGTATGCAAAGAAAGATTTGTCCGATGTTCCTCCTTTCTACAATTAGGGGGTCAGTTCATTACCCTTGAAATTTAGGTCTTCACTAAATACAGTAGCTGCATATCAGGTTTTTCCAAATGTTAAATGGTCAGGAAAAAAAGGCAATATTTTGCCACTCTTCTTACTGTTATGAAACACTCAGTTATTTGGATGGGCTCTAAAAATAGCTGGAAGGTGCATCAAGTGTACTCTTTAGTTCTGCCTCCAGAGGGTTATTGGCCCAACTGGGTATGTAGTTTCATTTCACTTTCCCCAGGCCTCTACTCTAAATAGATTTACTGCTGTATATGGCAACCTCAGTAGCAGCCTATCTTCCATTATTTCCTTGGGAGGGAAATTATTTTCTCTTTCTTCTATGGAAAATCATGAAATCTGACTCTGCCATTCCTCAAGGACCAGCTGAAGGAAAGTCAGTGGATAGTTTCCAGAGAGAGCTGAGCTGTTGGCCAATTTTGGATCTCATTGAGGATATGACTATGAGCACAAGATGCCTGCATGTTTTTTATTTCCAGCACCTCAACTAGTATATTGCATTGCCACCCTTTAAATGGACCATGTCTGTGCTACTGAGCTATAACTGACAGTCGTCATGTATTCTTTGGTGAAACCGCAGACTTTTATTTAAAAGGGGCAAGATAAATGAGGGACAGCAGTAGTTACTTGTGTGGTCAAGAAGTGTGTTCGTTGGTGTGTGTTTACATATAACTACCTATATGCATGTAGCATGCACCCCTGCTCACAGCAATGACAGCAAGAGGCATGCAATGCGAACGTAAACGTATAATAGCTGTGTTGTGGAACTCCCATATCATTCAAAAAGGTGGTAAATAAATACCTCCCATTGCCTCAGGTACCCACTTACACTGTAAGCTCTTTGGGGAAGGGGTATGTTATACCTGAAAAAATATCACCACTGTATAACACTGTATGTCTAATAATGCTATATAAACAAATAGTGTTATTACTTCAACTTAAGATATGTTCAAAAACCAATCCACTGTCATGGTCACCTATACCCAGACTCATAAGGCACACATCATTTCTATAGGTTGAACTTTAGTGGGACAGAATAGGAGAAAGCTCTTACCTATCCTGACACTATGAAATAGAATTTTGGAAATAAATATTGATGTTTATCTTAACGTTCCTGTGAAAATATTGTTAATGTTGTGTTTCCCCATAGTTCTTTATCATCCTTTGATTTTCGTACCTATGATTCAGAGGGAATTATTTTTCATGGTGAAATTGATGGGCCTGGGAGCTGGTTTCTTTTAGCTTTACGACAGAGACGTTTGGAGATTCAGATGAGCAATGAACATGGACAAATGATGATATCCCAGTTGGGACCCAACATTAGCGATGGAAAATGGCGAAGGGTAAGTAAAAACATCTCTCTGGCTTTTCTCCCATTGTCTCTATGAAGAAAATGCTTACTGCATTTGGTCCTGTAATTGGTATTTCTTTTTCTACTTTAGAGTAAAAAAATTATTTTATTGATCCAGGGCTGAATTTAAGATTGCAATACTTTTAGGTAGAAGACCAGGGGAGGAGGGCCCTCAAAGATTAAGCTGTGTTTTTGTGATAGGTATAAGCCAAATAGCTAATTCCTATCTACTTTAGTATTATGTTTATAGGCAGCAGAAGGGGAAGGCCACTGGGGCAATGCCCTGACCAAGATTTTGCATAGCGCAGCATCAGTAGCTAGAGAGTTTGGAGATTGGACTGGATATTAGTAGGTGATACATCAAATTTATTAAATATAACATTTAATTGGATTTAGCTCACACCTTTTTCAGTAGTAGCTCAAGGTGAATTACATTCAGGTGCACCAGGTATTTCCCTGTCACCAGAGGGCTTACAATCTAATTTTGTATTGAGGCAGTGAAGGGTTAAGTGACTTGAGAGGTCACAAGGAGCTACAGTGGAATTTGAACTGGGCTTCCCTGGTTATCAATCCAATGCTCTAAAAACTGCATCCTAGCCGAATGAGTATTGCTCATTTGGAGGCAGGTTGTCTAAGGCTAATATTAGAGCCAGACAGCGGCATTGTTTAATCTGTCGCAAAATGATGTGAATCTGCTAATTTGGGTCTTAATGTAAGATATGAACGGCAAGCTTCATTCTATAATTAGATTCGTATCTGATTTCCCATCAGTGTTAAAATTACAGCAACCAAGATCCTTTTAAGGTGTGTTCACACCATTTTGCGGTAGCACACAGCAGTGCTGTAGCCAGGCAGCCAGTTTTGGGTGGGCCTGAGCCCAAAGTGGGTGAGCACTAAATTTTCTGTGTTCCCACCGTACTCCAACCTCAAAATATAAATACTTTAGCTAATGAGGATCCCCAAGCTCTGTCAGCTGAAGATTTCCTCCAAAGGGGACAGAACTCCCTTGAACCAAGCTTGGCAGGCAGCAGCAACATACCTGAGCCACAAATTCCAGCACCCCATGCATGCTTAGTTGTCAGTGGCTCAAGGATGCTTCCAACTGCATGGCTTGGTAGAAGTTTTGGCTTCCTTTTGGAGGAGGTCCTCAGCTGGCGATGCTTAGAGATCCCCCACTAGCTACAGTAAGGATCAGAGTTGGTACTGGACATGTGAGGGCCCATGTCAGCAAATAAAGGAGGAGGGCCCCGATCCCCTCTTCCCTGTTTCCCCTCCGATCTCCCACTTGCCATTACTGTGACACTGACAGAGGCTCACCAAATATAGAACAACGGATCACAAATTAGAAATAAAACTATGTACACAACAATTGAACCTAAAAGCAATCTATGAACTGACCAACTTCCGCAAACTACTGAAGACCATCTCTTTGACAAGATATACCACAAAGATCAACATATGTAAAATTCTCCACATAATCCAGAAATGTCTTATAATGTCTTGTGCTATACCACTATCATGTATTCCATTACCATGCAACCCAAATCCTTCTGTAACACCAAATATATATTCTCTTCTTATTTCCAGTATCCATGATGTATTTGTAAGCCACATTGAGCATGCAAAGAGGTATTTCGAACAATAGCTCTGCAAGCTCATTTTTCAGTTCACTCCTCATGCTCTCCTCTGCTGAGGAGAAGAGCATGAGGAGTGAGATTTTTTTTTTTTTGCCCACTTGCCTGTTTGCAGCCAGTCACTGTTACTGTCAGGGCAGCTGCTTCTGTCAGCTGCTGTGGGTGCAGCAGCTCACCTGTACCTCCAATGTTATTGCCGTGCCTCTTCATTGTGGGTTTGGGACTGCATTGGGGAAGGCCTCCCTCCTTCCAGGAGGTAAACAGACCTTTCTACTTGTTTACATTATAAACTTTGCTAAATAAGTTTTCACCTGGTGAAATATTAATTAAGCCCTCTGATAATGTATCCAGTTTTTTTTGTTTCACAAGAGCAGTATGATTAGTTTTCATGTATTTTATAGGGAAATTATATTAATTAGAGCTTGGGTAGAGAATGACATCCATCTGAATAGATCTGTCTTACTTCTGGGTTCTTCTAGTAATACTGTCAGTGAGTTTTGACTATTTTTTTCTTCTACACATCTGGACAAAGTTATGGCTAAAGCTAAGTATACTTCATGAGCTCTGGAATCTCATCCATCATGGGTTGTAGATGAGAGGGTAGGCCTTGACCCTTTTTTGCTTCAGATTATAACCACCTGGTTAGTTAAGGACTCTTTTCCTGTATTGTTGAAAGGAGCGCCGATCTATCCACGGATTTAAAAAAAAAGTTAAATCTGATCCTGAAGATTTCGCTAGTTAGTGTCCTTTAATTTACTGTTAATCAAAATTATGGATCAAGCGGTCGTTGTACATTTAAGTGAACATGTAGAGGATGCTAATATCTTGAACCTCGGCAAGTAGGCTAAAAACACATAGTATAGACGTAGTTCATGTTTTATTTCTAAATGTAAATACCATCTCATTGACTCAAAAGATGGAAAAATGCTTTCCCCAAGTGCTGATGCTATTAAATATGAGCACTATCTTTGACACAGCTGATCATGTCATTCTCCACTTTGATATAACAGGTCTAGTTCTTTCATGGTGTAGGTCTTTCCTTTAGCTACACTGTTCGCTTCTGATCTAAGTAGTTTTTGATCATCATATACTGTGACTTTGGGTTTACCACAATCTTTATTTGTTATTTGAAACCCTCAGTTGATCTTATTTCTAAATAGAGTCAATTTTTTTTCTTTTATGCTGACAAATCCAGCAGATCCTATCAAGAATTCAACACAGTGAGATTAGAATCAGTGGTGTGCTGGAGCAGGCTCTCACGGGCTCGCGAGAGCCGTTTGTTAAATTTTGAAGAATTTTGGGAGCCGGTTGTTAAAGTAGGCCATGGCTACTTTAACCACTGGCTCCCAAAATGTGGGCTCGTGCCCCCACCTCAATTCTCTTTTACTTTGCTGGTGGGGATGCTGAGCTTCGCCAGCCAAGTGAATAGACTGCTGCTTCTCCCCGCAACCTGATTTCCAGCTCTGAGCAGCAGGCTGGGACTTCTCCTGCATGTGCAAGAAGTCCCAGCTTGCTGCTCAGAGCCAGAAACAAGCAGTGGGGTGTGGTGGCAGTCCATAGCATTCCTATATGAGGTGGAAAGAGAGGGGCATGCGTTGTCCCCCCCAGTCCACCCATGCCCTGCCCCCACAAATTGCAGGGCTGGCTATGCCCAGAGAGAGAGAGAGCGAGAGAGCCCGGTGTTAAAAATTTACCAGCACATCCCTGATTAGAATTGTCTGACTTTAGTTGTCTTCAAATAAACTACTGTTGAACCCTTGGACAACTGGAGTGCTTTGTCAGAAGCTACCAGGGCTGGATTTGCTCAACTGAAATTGAGGGAATAATTACACCAGTGATGGGTTGATATGAATCCTGGGAGTTAACTTGGATAATTCTTTGATTTATATGTCTGAAACTGCTTTTCAGGTCCTACAGTCTGCATCAAGGTAGTCCTCTCCACTCTACTGATCTTGCTATTGTGGTTCAGTTTATAATCTCTCACCTGGATGAAATGTGTAACATCTATATAGGTCTTCTTACAAATTCCATTCACCAACTTCAGTTGGTGACGACATCTGGCAGAGTGGCTTCTGAGGCTAGTCATTTTGATCATATAACTCTTATTTGATAGCATTACATTGGGTTTATGGCATGTTTATTTAAATAATTAGTTACTGGCATTCAAAATTTGTAATAAATGGCCAGGTTTTTTTATTTTAGATTTATTAATGGACTGGTTTCCCCCTACACAGGCTCTTAGATCTGTAGACTCAGGCCTTCTGACTGGATCAGCACTGAAGAGGTCCCATTTGGTACAAACTCTTTTTCTGCTATTTGCCTTCTCTTTGGATTGTTATGCCTTTAGAAGTACATAGGACTATTGGGATCTGGATATCTGAGCAAGCTTTTTGTATGGATCTGTATTTTTCTAGCTGTTTGCTGATATATTTTGTATTACATTTATTTATTTATTACATGGATTTTTATTTATTGACTTCATTTTTGTTTAACTTTTATTATGCTTTTTGTTTATTTATGTTTTAATTTGTTGAGTACATGTCAGCGAGTAGCCAAAGAAGCACAGGGAGCCTTCAAGAGTGGGGGGGATCACAACTATACTTTTAATCATACCCAACACAGTCCGTGTGGTGAAACTGTCTACATCGGGGGTCTAGGCAAATGAACATAGATAATAAACAATTTACATAAAAATTATAGATTACAACCAGAAGATAATTTAAAATAATACAAAACATAAATATAAATGAATAATGTCAAAAAAATATAGAGGAATAAATGTGAACATACAAACCAATTAAAATACTAAACATAAATTATGGATTATGAACGAATGGTTTACAGCAAAATTATCAATTTCAACCTTAAAATAATTAAAATGACATGATTTAGGGCTGTCAAGAAAAATATACATAAATGTTAAATTAATAAACTGACCAATAAAAAATGATAAAATAATTTACATAAACTGAGGAATAAAAAAGCAAGTGGAAGCTGCATGTAGCTCATACCTAGTGGTATCTGGGTCCTAAAGTTATCAACCATCCAGTGGAAAGATATAATCTTGTCTTGAGGAAGACAAATTTGCTTGAAACTGAAGTGACACACAGTCTTAAAAATGTGAAGTGGATAATAAAAAACTTGTGTAAGAAGGTTGCTTGAAAATGGTGGTACAAATGTGCAGTGCTTAAGGTTGTACCACTGTTAGACATTTTTGATAGTGTTTAATAAATTAGTAACAAGTATTAAAGGAAAGGTGCTTTTCCTCCAGTTTTTGGTTGCCTTCAGAATTTAACACATTAGGCCAGCCGTTCCCAACCTAGTTCTCGCGGCACACCTAGTCCCATCAGGTTCTCAGAATATCCACAATGAATATGCGTAAACAGATTTACATACACTGCCTCAATTACGTGCAAATCTAACTCATGAATATTCATTGTGTATATCCTGAAAACCCTATGGGACTAGGTGTGCCCAGAGGACTGGGTTGGGAATGGCTGCATTAGGCATTCAGGTCTGTACTGAATATGGCAGTATTTGATCAGTCACTGAGCCACAAGAAGATATGCCCATGAACAATGTAATAAAGAAATTGATTTTCTCACCATTCTGTGCTGTTTAGGTGTCTATTGACAGAAATGAAACCATTATTGAAATAAGATTGGATGGTATACTACTCCTAGATCTTTACCACACCTCAGCAGATAGCTCAAATAATACATGGCTCACCATTGCTCTTGGAGGTTTGATACCAAATTCCACCGTCCAGCTTCTGAGTCCGGTAAGTTTGAATGTGTCGTATACAATGCTTCCTGTCTACCGAATGCTATAAAAACAATGCATGACTTGAGAACCTTCCGGAAGTTATTGAAGACGCACCTGTTCGAAGAGACTTACAATAAAAATCCTCCTTAATGACTTGATTCCATTCTACATCTAAACCAACTAATACTGATTCCTTCTAATTTGATTATGTTAATCAAATTATCACTATAATTCCACCTACGTATCTACCTAATTTCTTACACAGTAATATGTTAAATTAGACCATACCTCTTACTCTGTTTATGATTATACCTTTTGCAACATAGTGTAAGCCACATTGAGCCTGCAAATAGGTGGGAAAATGTGGGGTACAAATGCAGCAAATAAATAAATAAAACATTGTCACATTATAATTAAAAGCGATTCTGCATAGAAAACCAAATCCACCCATCAGGGACATAGAAATATTACAGGAACTTGATTTAGACAGAGAAACATTTAAATTTCTATGAGAGAGAGCTCCTATTGGTACAAAAGCTTGGATTTAGCACTTTCAAAAGAGCAGTTTATCAGCTAGAAGCTCTAATAGAATTTCATATTAAAGTTTTTTATTCAAGAAATTGCAAGCTAAAAACATGAATTCACAATTAACCAACCCAAATTCCCTTCCCCTCTGTCTCTCCCCCTCCCTCCCGGAGGAGTAGACTCTCCAGTGGAATTTCACAGTACTTTTCTGCTGTATAAACATTTTTAAGACTGTCTAATAGTTGTGGAACCACCTTCGTATCAGGCAGTCAAGTGACCATGCGATGCTCACGCCCACCAGCCACCCAGGTATCGACATGCCTAATGATCCAGTCACCAACTACAACAGCTGTCCTAACCCTTCCCTCCTGGGCAGCAGCTCCTAGAGACATCCTCAGTGCGAAAGGATATTGCATCCCTTGGTGGGCAGGTCCTGGCTACAGGATTACTTCCTAGTTCACCAGGGTGATGTTCTCCTTCTAGGAGACCTCCCTCCTCCAAGGCTGCCAGACTGGAAGTGGGACTTCTCTACAATGTCCCTGTAGGTCTTCTCTATGTACCTTTCTCTTTCTCAGCTCCTCCAAGTCTGCTACTCTAGCCTCAAGAAATAGACTTATTCTCTGAGAGTTAGGAGCTCTTTGCATCGAGCACACACATATAACCTCTCTCCAGCTGGGAGATAATCATATATGCGTCACTCAAATCAAAAGACTAGATAGCACCACTCTTGCTGCTGGACTGCTGTCTGTAACTTAGAATTACTGTGTTTGTTTAAACTTCTTAAGATACTAAGGATATTAGATTAATATGAAGAACCTTAAGATTTTATGATATATGTGTGATTTATTTGTTTGCTTCTCAGAAAGTAATTAAATGTAATTAAAACTCTAATATACTGTCCCTCTTGTTATCCTAATTAGAATAATTGACTATTAGTTAAGACTATAAATGAAGATATGTGCTGGGGTGGGTGGGATTTGGGGAGGGTGGATGTTAATGCTGTATGCTGTGTTTCTAGAAACTATGGGGAAAAGGGTAGGGAGACTAGTTAATAAAATTTGCTTGTAAGTACATAGTATAGATTGCTAGGGATAAACTGTTTTTTTCCATAATGATAGCAATCCTAGGTAACGAACTATATCTGTTTTCAGCTGCAATTTGCATTGGATGGATGCATACGCAACTGGTCTTGGGTTGAAACCGAGGTTCACACTTTGAACAATGCAATGGAGATTAATGAGCATAGACGCTGTTTTGAACATGAGAAGGAAGGATCTTATTTTCCAGGGAGTGGCTATGCTCAGTTTGAAGTACCTGGTAAGTACACATTTCTTTCTAGAAATCATGCTACTTAAGCTTATTGCCGCAAAACGTTCTGAAGCTAGCAATTGCTCATTCACTCCTGGTAAAATTGTTGGAGTTGCAATTCATCACGTAGAAGATATCTGCTATTTATTTCAAGGAAACAAAAATATAGTTATTTGATATGCAAACAAAAAAATAAATTTACAACTCATAACAAAGAAAATGCATTAGATTTCAGAAATAAACATCTTAAGGAAAAAAGAACAAGTGGAGATAGCAAGTCCATCATGGCTCATGTAATTTCTCTATATGTGTGAATGCTGATGTTCGTTTCTTTGTTGTGTCTGATCTAGAGGGAGGAGAAGTAGGGGAATCTGAACGGCATGGCTCCCATACATTTTGTTGGTTTAGAAAAAAATAAATAAAATGAAACCAAGTATGATAATATATCTAAATATTAGATGTCAATGTCAATAGATTTTTAAAAATGCATTTTATATTTAAACCACATAGTGCCACAGGTATTGTTGTGTTTCTCAACTACTAGGAGGCCATACGCATAGCAACCAATATGAAACTGCATAGTTCAATCATTAGGTGTCAACATAATATAAGAGCAATCTTTCCAAAATGATTGAGGGTACTAATCCAAATGGAAATTAGCCTTCCTTTGACACAGTCAAGGAGTTTTCTCAATATTGAGAGTCTGACACCTATGATCATACATAGCAATCATTTAGGAAAGTATATAATTTAGTTACTAAGTTTCAAACTAGAATTTACAACAAAGAAAATTAAATACGTACCAGAATCATTTTCATCCAGCCCAACAGGATAAGGGTGTTGTAGTAGGAGAGGGGATGCATAGTAGGGAAAGTGCATGCCTAATGGAATAATTTCCAATATCTCTGTGTGTGCATTTGTGTCTGTATATGTCTGTGATATGTGTCACCCAAGGGAGTGGCAAGAACCATGCCCCAAAAAATAGCTTGCCATCCCAGTATAAGTCATTGGATCAAGCCTGAATCACCTGAACCCCTTCTTAATCTGACCAGGTTAATTTTAGCCTTTTTCTACCCTCCTGATCATCCTCGCCATGTTCCCCACACTAGCAGCAGGAGAAGCATTTAATCAGATGTCCTTTCCTACTTCCACAGGGCCAGCATCTCTTAGATTGTCCCTTTGGCAGCAGGAGATGATGTTGAATTCCTGTAGTAAGGTTACCATATTTCTGGTTTGCAAATCTGGGATGGTGGGGCAGGACAGGGACTCTCCCGATACAACTTTTCATCATAAAAATTATAATTAATGAAAATGAATATATCTTAAACGTACATTCTTTAAGTTCCTTAATAGAAAATATTTAGGGTTGAGTACCAAAGTATTAGACTGGATATGTCCCACATAAGAGAATCATGTAATGAACAAGCCAAATCAACTGACAAAATCCAGCTGTTCAACATGTAAACTTTACCTGGCAGTTCTATGACCTAGGCACTGACATTTACACATGTAGTATGTGAGTAAATGTTTAGATACTAACATAAGCATACGGATGTGCGCACATACAAGTGTACGTGCCAGCATAACGCCTATGCACTATTCTAGAAACATCTGCCAGTCTCCAATAGTGCATTTGTGAGGGGACATAGAAGTAGGTGGAGTCTGAGTAGGACATAGTTACACGCATATGTGTGGAACTTAGATGCCTGCACTTACACCAACTCTGTGGCTGATGAAAGTGCTCACATCTAAGTTACTGGCACGTATCTCACCTATTACATCAGTATTCTATACAGGAAAAGTGCTACATTCCTTTGTAGAATAGGTTCCTTACAGTACCTATTTCGAGGTGCTTGGTTATAGGATTGCCCCTCCCAAATGGTTAATATATTCAGGTTCTGAAACTTTAAAGTGGGGTCCCAAGGTATTTTATGCCAAAAAAAAAACATCCAACTTTTGGTGTCTCTGACTTGTTTTATTGTTCAACATCTTTCTCCCTCTGGACTCATCTGCTCCTTTTGTTTTTTCTCTCTGGTATCTTCTTTTTATTTGTTTCAGCTCTCTTTTTCTTGTGCCTTCACCATTGGATATTTTAATACTTTTTCTTCTCTGTATGTTTCTACCCCTTTCTCCTGTCCAATTTTTCTATCCTAAGCTCCTTCCATTCCTCTTCCCATGAATTCTCATCCTCTTCCATTATTTTATTCCCATTTTCTCCATCTTTTTTACGGGTTTACTTCTTCCTTTTCATTCTCTCTCCCTCCCAACACACTGTCACTTTCCCCTTCCAGTCCTGCATTTCTACCTTTTGTTCCACTCCCCCCTCTCCCACTACTTGTCTTTTCTTTACCTTCTTATTTTTCCTGGTAATATTGTAGTTCCTTTCAACTTTTCATGTTTTATTATGTACTGCTTTGCCATTGCCCACAAAAAGCAGTATATTTAAAAATAATATTATTATTATTATTAGCATTTGTATAGTGCTACCAGACGCACGCAGCGCTGAACACCTGACACACAGAGATAGTCCCAATAGCGTTTACAATCTAAAAATACAGACAGACAAGACAATTAAGGGTGAGGGAATAACCCTAAACTCTTCCAGTCCAGCATCTCTGCTGTGCTCTCTTTTCAAAGTGCAAAAGGAGGGGGGGGGGAGCTGCTGGAGAGGAGAGAGGCGGGGAAGAAGATGCTGGATTAAAGTGGGCCTCTTACCCATGGGCCCCCTTTTAAGCTGAGCTCTAGGCAGCTGCTCCTTTTGACAACAGATAAAAGTAGCCTTGCTTTTACCTACCCCCACACATCAGCTCCCTTCTAGTCCAGTGAACACTCAGGAAGTGTGTTGCAGGGTAGTGGCTATGAAATGTCTGCACAAACCCCAGCAGCTGAGTGTCAGGGCAGCAGTGAAAGGGCAGGAAGCACAAGGCCAAAAGGCTTCCTCACAAGTAGCACCACTCTATTTCTTCAGAGCTGTGCTCCTTCCCTGCATCACAGCTGCAAGTGGTGCTTAGCATGATATTCACTTCCAGTGTCCTCCGCGAAAGAAGATTCTTCAATATGGGGGAGGGGGGGGGAACAGGGGAGAAGAGGATGCTTCATGGTGGGGGAGACAGGGGATAGAGAAGCTATGGGGGGGGGGGTGTCAAAGAGATGAGTGACAGGAGGATAGTGAATGCAGAGGGTAGAAATGTTATTTTTTTTAAGTTTATTTTTTATTTTAATATTAATTATACAAAACAATGATCATTGTCACCTGAATACATGCTTACATTTCATTTCTCTATAATCGGCTAATTCTACATTTGGTTTCATATTAACATAACTAAACTTTCCCTATGGAGCCTTCCCCTTCCCCCTCCCCCTCCCTTCCCTTTCCCCTCTATGTAGCTTTCTTACAATAACTCATTTCTTACATTTTCATATGGCTGCCAAATCTTCTGATATATGTGTAGTTGACCCAGTGGTGTAGCCAGACCTGACATTTGGATGGGCCCAGAGCTAATATGGGTGGGCACTATATATATATATATATTTATTTATTTATTGTATTTGTACCCCACATTTTCCCACCTTTTTGCAGGCTCAATGTGGCTTACAGAGTATGGAAATGAAAACGTTGTTACATGATTTGAAAGAACATATATAGATAGATAGATAGATAGATAGATAGATAGATAGATAGATTTTCGGAAAGCACTAAAGACAGACCTGTTCAGAAGAGCATACCCCACTGACCCAACATAAAAATACCTGGACACTTGCAACACAATGTAACCAAAGACCGTAACAGACATTACCTGACTCTTCTTCCCCCCTTCCCTCTCTAAGTTCCCCCAATTGTACCTACAATACATGCACCTCATTCTACAACAGTATCACTTTGTATTCATTCATACCATGTATTTGTTCAGACCGGAATCGGTTAACGCCATTAACGATTACATGTAACCCACATTGAGCCTGCAAAAAGGTGGGAAAATGTGGGATACAAATGTAACAAATAATAATAATACATCCAGCAACATAGGTAGCAGAAGCATAATAAAGTTGCCCTTTTACTAAAGCTTAGCACCCCCACAATCCTGGAACAATGTTTTCAAATTGTAGTAGCACCTCAATAATAGCAACACAAAAATCCATTTGTTGCCAAGTACTTTGTGATCCTGCAAAGAGGCTTCTTAGAGCCTTTATTGCAAACCATAACACCAGTTCCAATAACATACCTTTAAAAAGGCAGCAGTGAATATACACAACAGCAATACATATCCCATTGGAAAAGCCAGACAAGTCAGACTCATAGATCCCCATACAAACCACATGCCAGCAGAAACTCTCATTGCTCGTGGTCACATGCAGACCACAGACCAACCCTCATCATTAACAGAATAAAGACCAAAATTATAAATTATTGATTTTCTAAATTTTATGCCGTATTATCTCTGCAATTCTAAACAGATCACAATTCAACACACATTAAGTTTTAAAACATATTACCAAAATATAAAGACCTCCTACCCTACCCCATCCATCCCAGCAGCCTGGCATCAGCTTTTCCCTTCAAATACTCTCTATCCATCCCTGTAGCTCAGCATCAGCCCTTCCCTTCTCTACCTTACCCCCCCATCCATCCCTGTAGCCCAGTATCAATCCTTCCCCACCATCCATCCATAGCTAAACATGAGCTCTATCCTTCACCCCACTCCTCCCTGTAACCTAGCATCAGCCCTGTCCTACTCCCTACCAACCCCCTATGAAATTAAATAAAAAAAGACTTTTTTGTTCATGCCCACCTCTGCACGCACCGGTCCACCCAGAGAAACCGCCGGCGCCTACACTTTTTAAAAAAATTTTAAACTAGGCACTGCAGAGACCATCCCCACCTAAAAAACCCACCAAAATGAGAGAGAGACAACTTTTTAAAAATTAAGCTAGCTTTGCCACTATTAAAATTTATTGTTGGGGTAATTTTGGGGTGAGGATGGGCTCCTCATTGCCCTAGGCACTGTAGTGAAACGTCTACCCCCCCCCCCCCCCATCCAGAACCCACTACCAGACCACAGCCATCATTTTGATAACAAAAGAGTAATCAAAATGGTGGCAGGTCATGGTGGTGGGCTTCTGGGTGGGGGTGGGCTCTTCACTGCAGGGCAAAAAAAAGGTATATTTTAATCATTAAATATATACATTTTTTGCCCTAGCAGTGAAGTGCTTACCCCACCCAGAAATTCCACAACAATAAATTTTAATAGTGCCCACCAGCCCCAGCTAACTTAATTTAAAACAAAAATTACATGATGATGTTAAAATTATGATGCAAAAAACCCCAAAAAGCATGTACAATTTATTACCTGCTGCTGGGCTGGGCTGGCAGTTGCTGCTGCTTGGCAGTAAGTTACCTGTCCTAGGGCCGAGACAGAACTCGAGTTGATTCTAGACCTTTCTCATTCTTCAATTCAATTTCCCATGTTTCCAGGGAGGGCAGGGCCAGGCTGAGGCTCGCACAAACCCTGCGTGCGTGCATTTGGCCATGTGCAGCAGCTATTTTTTTAGCCTGCCCTGTGCCCTCCCTCAGATGCCACGAGCGAGTGGACGACGGAGCCGAGCGGAGTGAGACGAGAGCGAGGCTGAGCCACGTCCGGTCCGGGTCATACCGCTACCACCCGCTAGGATGGATGCGAACGAACAACAACCACGACGCGCTGCAAGTGCATTCAGCGCTGAGCCGACTGCCACTCTGCCTCTCTCTAGTCTAAGGTGGGCTGATGTCCTGAGGCCTTGAGCGTGGGTGCCCGCGACGGCGACATACGTTAGGGGCAGCTAGGCTGCTGCATGCAGTGTGTGTGTGTGCGCTTGGGTGGTGGGCGGGCCTGAGCCGAAATCGAAGCCTGGAGACTAGAGATCAGCTGCCAGAGCGCCGCGGGTGCCATCCATCTGTTGTCACGCTAGGCTGCTGCAGTTGTGTGTGCGCTTGGGTGGGCCCATAGCTACGCCCCTGAGTTGACCCTTTCTCATGGCTGTCAGCTTTCGACATCAGGTGCAGATAGTCAACTCTAGTTAATACCTCTTTGACAGTGGGTGTTGCTATTGCCTTCCAGGCCCTCGACAGCGCCATCTGTGCAGCCACTAAAATTGAATCACCAATATATGTCCATATTTCCGGCTTCTCGAGGGCCTGGAGTGCAGCAAGCATATATCTCTCTGTTGGGGGTATGTCACCTGCACCATCCTGCTCACCAGTTCAGTTATCTGGGTCCAGTATGTCTGTACTTTAGGGCATTCCCACCAAATATGTATGAAGGTGCCACATCCTCCACACTCTCGCCAGCAGGCTGCTGAGGTCTGTGGGTACATTTTATGCAACCTATCTGGTGTGTAGTACCACCAATATAGAATTTTGTATCCACTCTCTCTTGTGGCTTGGGCGATGGAGGGTTTAAGCAGATATCTGAAGCCACCTGCCCACCAGCTGGATGTATATCTGTTCTGCAATAACTCCTCCCATCTCCCCGTATAGTATTCCTATGGCGCCGAGAGGAGTAACAGTGCCCTGTAGAGCCTGGTAATACTACCTCGCCCTCCTCCCCTTCTCATAGCCTGTTCCAGCCTCGTTTCTGCAAGTTCTAATTCCTCTTTCGCCCTTCGGAGGATGTAATTTCTTAAACAATGATGATATACTAGATCACGATCTTCTAGCCCATATTCTTCTTGTAGTTCTTCGAAGTCCCTTATTTCCCCTTTAGCCCATATTTGGTCTAATGTATATAGCCCTTTAAACGCCCATTGTTTGTATGTATTTTCTGATTTCCCTAGTGGGAAACCCGATGCGCCTCTAATTGCCATCAGCAGAAAATATCTCCTTTCCGGGAACACCTTTTACGTAAGTGCAGCCATGTATTTAGCAAGTGGCTCAACCCTATTGGTACTCTACGTATTACAGTCAATATTTCTTTCTCAGATTTCCATAGTATGTCCCCTAAAAAATCAGGTTTCCCATCCATGCCCTTTCCCAGTGTAACCATTTCTTAGTGGTCCTCGGGGGTCCAGTCTGCCAGTATGCGTAGTTGGGCTGCCTGATAATAGAGGTTGAAATTGGGGACTCCCATTCCTCCTTGTCTGTAGTTGGAACAACATTGCCCGCCTTACCCTTGGCGGCCTCTTATTCCAGATATACTGTACACAAACATTTTTCTATTTAATTTTTGGAAAAAGGTCCGCAGGATTGGCACTGGAAGTGCCATGAACAGATATAGGAGTTTGGGCAATAACATCATTTTTATAGCGTGTATTCTTCCTATCCAGCATATATGTAAGCCCTCCCATCTATCCAATGCTTTAAATAGTTCATTGACTTTCTGCGGATAGTTTGCCTGATATAACTGATCTATTTTTGGAGTAATCGTCACTCCCAGGTATTTAACTCCTGTAGGTGTCCACTTAAATGGGTATTCCCTCTGGAGTCGCTGAACCTCTTGCGGAGGTACCGTTAGATTGCGTATTTCTGATTTAGAGGCATTCATTTTAAAGCCTGATCTAGCCCCATACTGTGCTAGCGTATCCATCAGGGGCGTATCTGAGGTTCGGCGGTGGGGGGGGGCAGGGGCTAGAGTGAGGGGCACATTATAGCCCCCCCAGCCGACGCCCCCCCAGCCGACACCCCCCCTACCGCCGCCCCCCTACCGCCGTCAACCCTCCCCCCTACCGCCGTTAACCCTCCCCGCCTACCGCCGTCACCTACCCCCGAGGTCCACTTCCTCCTGCCAATTTTTTAAAATATTATTTCAGCTGGCGGGGGACCCCGACCCCCGCCAGCCCAGCTGAGGTCGTCTTTAACTTCTTCATCCTCATGCTGTGAAAGCTGCATCCTTCCAGTTGGATGGAGGCTGACGTCACAGCACGTTGTACGTGCAGGACGTCAACCGTGCTGCGACGTCAGACTCCACCAACTGGAAGGATGTAGCTTTCACAGCACGAGGATGAAGAAGACCTCGGCTGGGCTGGCGGGGGTCGGGGTCCCCCGCCAGCTGAAATAATATTTTTAAAAACCGGCAGGAGGAAGCGGACCTCGGGGGTAGACGGGGAAAGGGTTTGACGGCGTAGGCGGGGGAGGGTTGACGGCGGTAGGAGGGTCCAAGGGCGAAATCTGCGGGGGCCCAGGCCCCTGTGGCCCCACGCAGATACGCCCCTGGTATCCATTATCTGAGGCAACGATTGTTGAGGCTGAGCCAAAGTTAGTAGATGTAATTCAGCAAACACATAAGCTTGTGCTCACATTTGCCCCTGATCACACCTTGTATCTCCGTATTTTCTCTAATCCGCTTGGCCAGGGTTTCGATTGATAATGCAAATAGCAAGGGTGACATTGCACATCCTTGCTGCGTTCCCTGACTTAGTTTCAACGGTCCAGAGTGTGTCCCATTCACCTTAATTATCGCCATTGGGTTTGTATACAAGAGTTGAAGCCAAGATAGATATCTGCCTCCCATGCCGATTCGCTTTAGCACTGCGAAGAGGAAGGTCCACTCCACACGGTCAAATGCCTTTTCGGCGTCAACCGAGAGCAGTAACACCGGGGAGGGATCCTCCCCTGAGTACTGGAGCATGTGTAGCAGGGTCCTGATATTATCAAAAGTCTGTCTACCAGCTATGAATCCGGCCTGATCTTCGTGTATTAGTCTTGGTAAGTAGCCTTGAAGTCTATGCGCTAGAATCTTAGTAAAGATTTTGTAATCAATATTCAAGAGTGATATTGGCCTATATGAGCCACAGTGTGCTGCATCTTTACCCGGCTTTAAGATAAGTGTTATTTCAGCCATTCTCCAGGAGTATGGTAGCTCCCCCAAAGTTTCAAATTAATTTATAGCCTTAAGTAGTACTGGCGCTAACCATTTACTATATAGCTTATAGAAGCGCGCCGGGAATCTGTCCAGTCCCGGAGCCTTATTGGGTAAGGCTGCTATTGTTTTTGTTATCTCGTCTAATGTTATTTCTTTAGATAATCTCTCTAGTTCCTCCCCTGTGAGTTCTGCTAATGCTGTCTCTTGTACATAATTTTCTATGTCTGGTAGCGATGCCATTTGCTCTGATTGATAGAGCTGCTCATAAAAGTCACTAAAGGCTTCCTGTATAGCTTCTGTTTGAGTGACACGGCCCCCTCCCTGATTAACGATGTTGGAAATCCAGTTGCCTTGTGTTCTCTTCTTAAGTTTATATGTAGGAGCCTACTTGCCCTGTTTCCAAATTCATAATGTTCTTGTTCCGCTTTTTGGAGCTGTATTGTTATGTCTCCCAGCTGCATTTCATTCAATTGTTTCCTAACCTGCTGAAGTTCTCGCCACACTTTTGGTCTTTTTTTGGGTCCTTTTTATGTTCACTCTAACTTATCCAATGTTTTTCTGAGTTCCAATTCCCGCTTTATTTTTTCCTTGTTCAAGTGTGCTTGTAGCGCTATTAGTTGCCCTAGCAGCACCACTTCAATCCTTCCCAAAGGCTAATAGGCTGGACCTCCTCTGTATCATTGTGTTCTATATATTCTATTATATATTTTTCTATCTGCGCTACAGTTTGTGGGTCCAGAAGCATTGCTTCATTTAGTCTCCAGTGCCTATGTTTTCTCTTCTCTTCCATCACCTTTAGGGTCACTAATACCATCGAGTGGTCTGACCAGCTACATGGTAATATGGTTATCTTGTCCATTCTCCTTCTTACCTCTCCATCGCCCAACCAAAAATCTATCCGCGAGTAGGAGTTATATTTTGGTGCATAAAATGTATAATCCCTTTCAGTCTCATGTTGTATTCTCCATAAATCTATCAGTCCCCACCTTGCCAGCCATGCCTTTAATGCTATCCTGTCTTGTTTTTGCATATTCCGCCATCCCACCTGAATTATCAACTTGAGGATCTATAGTTATGTTAAGGTCTCCCCCACTATTAACTGGCCTTGTGCGTGCTTTGGATCACCTTTTCCAATTCTCCCCAAAAAATGCTTTGCTCCTCGTTAGGAGCATAGGTACATACCATTGTATAGTATTTATCCTGCAGGGAGACAACTAGCAATATGTATCTGCCTGCATTATCTTTCACTATGTGATGTATCTTCCATGGAAAGGCATCCGATAGGGCTATAAGCACCCCTCTCTTTTTTTTGCCATCTGCACTGGAAGCACAATAGAGCATTGGGTAGCGGTTATGCCTCATCAGATACTCATAATTACGTTTCACGTGTGTCTCCTGAAGGAAGATTACATCAGCCTGCAAGCGTATCATGTCACCAAACATCTGCTTTCGCTTTTGTGGGGTATTAAGACCCCGTACATTTACAGTTATACACTTACAAGCCATCTACACATTTATTAAGTTCTCGTTCTTTCCTTCTGCCACCAGCTACTATGAGGTTATGCCCCCCAATTTCCCCCCTCGAACTCTAATCCCCATCCCCTTATATTCTATTCTCATACCCCTTCCTTATTCCCCCCACTCCCCGCCTGACCCACTCCCAACCCCTTAAACCAATGCACCGCTTCCTTATTGAAGTGGTGCTTCATCGAAGGAAGTGAGGTCTAGTCCACTTCATCACACCACTTTATTCCCCTTTCATTTATTTGCATACTAGTAAAAAAGGCCCATTTCGTAAACAAATGAAACGGGCGCTAGCAAGGCTATAGAGAGAGTGAGAGTGTGTATATGTATGTGTGTCTGTGTGTGTGTGACACAGAGAAAGTGTGTGTGTGTGTGTGTCTCTGTGTGAAAGAGAGTGTGCACAGGTGGGGTGAAAATGAAGAGACAGCAGTGAAATTTTACATAGGACAGCTGAACCATTTGAGGTGTGTTTGTGTGTCTGTGTGAGAGAGTGTGTATATGTGTGTGGGTGCGTGTGTGTGTGAGATACAGACAGTGTAAGTGTGTGTGTGTGCGTGTGTGTGAAAGTGAGTGTGAAAGGGTAGGCTCAAAATGAAGAGACAGCATTATAATTGTACATAGCACAGCACAAACATTTGAGGCAGTTCTTGCCTTATCTCCCCTGCCGCCCCCTCCATACCCAATGATTCGTTCCTTATCTTCCATCCCCTCTGTGTCCTGTGTGTATGTGTGTGTGAGAGAGAGAGAGAGGTGCTAGCAGTCCCTGTGATAGTGGCAGGTCAGTTGCTCCACTTAAGAGTAAGAGTGTGTGTGTATGTGCTGGTTTTTTTCCTTCCCTCATATGCCCTCCGTGTCCGTTGTTTGTGTGGAGAGCAGAGATCTATATGGTCCTTTTAGCGTTGCTGTTGACGTCGCGTAGCAACTATTGCTGCTGGTTTTCATTGTTCCGCGATGTGTCTTATGTCACGTTCCGTCTCTTAGTAACAGGTTCACAATGCGATTGGTTGAGTGTCATTGGTCCGCCCTCGACGTCATGACGTTTTACGTGGGGGGGCGGGGCCAATACTCATGGGTGAATTCCTGGTTTCACCACCATGCATTTAGAACGTTGGGACTTGTGGAGGCTTCAGTTGGAGGTGCGTTTTATATAGAGAGATATTGTTTCAGCCTTCGCTCTCTTTTTTTTTTTTTTTTTAATCTCCATGTACTAAAATATATTTACCACCTCTGCATTTTACAACATACCCTCTAATCCCTTAGTCCGCCTCATCAGTTGGCCTTTGTAGTCAAAGTCTCAGGTACCAAGTCCTGCTACGGGCCCCAGTGTCCGCAGTGCATATACTGGCCTGCCTTCCCGTGCTCAAGGGAGACGACTCGCGGACTGCTGGCGCTCCAGCCTCTTGCGGCCTGCTTGCTGCCATTTCGGGTAGGGCCGCGGTCCTGCCGATTTCTGTTGCCCCTCGGCTTCAGATGATCTGGTACTCCTTCAGGAATGATCGCCCTGGCATCCACAAGTGTCTGGACCTGATGCTGCTTTCCATCTTTATAGAAGATGAGTGCAAATGGATGTTTCCAGCGATATCAAAGGCCCATCTCTCTCAATTTGGGCTGTCACTGGTTTTAGATCAGCCCGTCTTTTCAGGTTTGCGACCGCCACATCCTGGTAGATTTCCACTCTATTGGAGTCCCATTTGAAATTGCCTGCTTGCTGCGCTGCTCTCAGGACTCTTTCCTTTAGTTTGAAATCACGGAAGCATGCGATTATATCTTTCGGGAGGTTGTTTCTGGCAGGTCCCCGCGCTCTATGCGATCGTTCTAATATTACTTGCTCTGGAGTCAGCGGTGCTTCTTCTGTATTGATCAGCGCTCTAACTATTTGTTGCACTATTGATTCCGCGTCTTGGTATGCGGGCGTTTCGGGCAGGCCGCGGAACCTCAGGTTGCAGCGCCTGCTGCGATTTTCCAGATCTTCTAGTTGGTCTGCTATGCGCTGCTGTCCAATTGTTATATCTGTTATTTGCCTGTCTATTGCTCCCATCTCTTCTGCATGCTCGTCCAATCTAGTTTCCGTCTCCTCTACTCTGCGACCAATGTCTGCTATTTCACCCTGCAGTTCAGCTCCTAGGGTCTCCAGTATCGTTCGCACCGCCTTCATGTCTGTGCGAATCTCTTGCAACCATAACCGGAGCTCAGGGAAACCGCTTTCACCTCCCTCTACAGGTTCTTGTGTTTGAAATAAGTCTCTACCTGATTGCTCTATGGGAGGTTCCGGCGTGCTGAGTGATTCTTCTTCCATCGCCGCCATGTGCTTTCGGGATGCTGTATTGGTAAACGCAAATTGTGAAAGATTAACCGCACCTCCGCGCCCCTGCATCTCTCGTCGTGTTTCCACTGCTGTTCCACGGTTTCCGCTCTGCTCTCTGGTCAAATTTTGGCTTTTTATATTAGGGGAATATGCTTATTTCACTGAGGGACTGACGGAGCACGGCTCTTAAGTGGACATTTTCTCCGCTGACGTCAGTTCCTCCCATCGGGTAGAAATGTTATAATGGGAAATGGATGAAAGACAGAAGGAAATAGGAGGCGGGGGGGATGAGAGTTAAGAGGTAAGAGAGGAAAATGGAAAGTTTAATAGGTGAAAATTAAAAAGGAGATGGGAGAACATGAGGATGACATCTGAGTGGATAGAGGCAGAAAAGAAAGAAAGCAAGCAAGGAAACTACTAAAAGATTGATATTTCAGACAGATGTAGAGGGAATGGAAAAGACAGGAGGAGATAGAAAAAAATTAGAAATGGACAGCAGAAGTTGGAGAAGACAGGAAAGTAAAAACTGGCACCAACAGGATTGAAAAATAAAATGCCCAGATAATAAAGGTAGGAAAAAATGTTTTATTTTGAATTTATTAACTGGAATATGTTAGCTTTTGTATAATAACTTCTATTGAGAAATGTCCTTGTTCTGATCTGCAGCTGTTTGGGGGAGGTAGGATTTTTGTAGCTGCAGAGCATTTTTAATTCATAAGAATTGCTCTACTGTGTCAGTCCAAAGATCTTTAAGGGTCATGGATGCCGTGCGTCACACGTGAGTGCACTGTCTGTGAGGTATGTCCTGACTCAAAGGTTGAGAACCACTGTCCTAGTCCCTATACAGAAAACAGGAAGTTGCATCAGAGTAGGCAGAACGTGCCGAAGAAGAGCCCCGATGCCGGCAGAAGGTTGATTAATCACTGGTGCCCAAGTACTACTGAGGGCTGCGGGAATGGGAGAGAACGGAGTTGGAAGGAAGAGATGCTGGACTTGGGAGGGGCGGGAGGAGGATAAATTTAATTATGCAGAATTACTTTGTATAATCCATATTTTACATGGGAACTTTTGCAGTTTTCTTAATAAATGAAGATGATCCAAAAGATGCTACCCCGTGGGGTTTGAGAGTAGAAGTCTCCTTTCGTCCTGTCTTGGCCACTGGAGTTCTGTTTGCTGTACAAGGACAGAATACCATGGCATTTTCATTTGCTATGGACAGCCATAAAAAGGTAAATGCTTCACAAATGTTGTTCGATTTAACAAAAATGGCAGTTCACAAAGCCATTAATTTAAATATTCATGGACAATTACATTTATTTATTTACTTACTTACAAACGTATAAAAACTGCAATTGTAAATAACCTATTTTCCAGCACAACAAAAATATATTGTAGCGCCCCCTTGTGGGAATCTCTGGGTCTGGGGTTCACCTGACAGGAGTCCTCTTAGGAAGGTTTAATTGTTCCCTTATTTGACCTGGAAGTAGTCCCATTCAGGCAAGCTCCATTGGTCTCTGAAAGCTTGGTGCCTGGTACCTGCACTTTAAGAGGAAAGGTCTTGGTGGGATTTCCCTTCTCTCCCCTCTCTCCAGAAAAAAACAAGTGTGACTGAACAAGGCTGGCTGGCTGCATTTACAAATTGTATTAACTTTCTCTACTATACCTTACAGCAAGTAGCAACAGTATACTTAACCAGAAGTATTAAACTCCTTGAAGCATAACCATTCAAATAACATCAAGAATCTCAACATATATACACTGGAAGAGAGGAAGGTGAGAGGGGATATGATAGAGACGTCTAAATACCTCTGTGACGTTAATACACAGGAGGTAAGCCTTTTTCAAATGAAGGAAAACTCTGGAATGAGAGGGCATAGGATGAAGTTAAGAAGAAATAGGCTTAGGAAGAATCTAAGAAAATACTATTTCACAGAAAGGGTGGTGGATGCATGGAATGGCTTCCCGGTGGAGGTCGTGGAGACGAAGACTGTATCGGAATTTAAGAAAGCGTGGGATAGGCACGTGGGATCCCTTAGGAAAAGGAGGAGCTAGTGGTTTTTGAGGAAGGGCAGACTGGATGGGTCATTTGGCCCTTATCTGCCATCATGATTCTACGTAAGAATCTCTTATCTATTCCTCTAAGCACCAGATAACCACTTGGACAGTGAAGTAGTAACCCAATATAGTATTCCCTCTGCCCCCTTACTAGGTATCCTCACTAGTCTCCTTCCACTATATCCCAAGTCTGCTCCATAGGCAGAAATGCAACTGGAGTGGTGACTTCATGAAGTACCTGGTCAGTCTTTGATGTTTGGTCTTGCGTAACTTCACTGCTCTGCTCTCCGGTCCCACAACTCTACTTTTGTGGTTAACTCTTACCTCTGGTTAGCTTTGCCTCTCCTAGGGCTGTGGCTTTACCACCAGGCAGGAATGCAACTGGATTGGTGGCTGCTGGAAGTCCCAGGTGAGTCTGTAGTGCTTGTCCTTATCTCTTGCTCTGCTGTTAGTTCTACTTCTGCTTAGCTTTGCCTTTGCTTGGGCTGTGGCTCTACTGCTGGACTCTCCTCTCATGGGGTCATTGCTCTGCAAAATCTAGCAGGACCTTTCTATTTCAGAGATGGGTTTCCATTGCCATGGGTTGCATTCCTACTAGGTCCAGTGCTGATACTTTAGCTTTTTATGAATTAAGCTTTCAGGAATTTCAGCTGTAGTTAACTTCTTCAGGCTGGAGAGACTGACAGGAAAGTAGAAAAACAAGTATACAAAGTTGACTATCAATTGTATTCTATTCATAGTAACATAGTAGATGACGGCAGAAAAAGATCTGCACGGTCCATCCAGTCTACCCAACAAGATAAACTCATATGTGCTACTTTTTGTGTATACCCTACCTTGATTTGTACCTCTCCTCTTCAGGGCACAGACCGTATAAGTCTGCCCAGCACTATCCCCGCCTCCCAACCACCAGCCCCGCCTCCCACCACCAGCTCTGTTACAGACCGTATAAGTTTGCCCAGAATTTTCCCCGCCTCCCAACCACCAGCCCCGGCACAGACCGTATAAGTCTGCCCAGCACTATCCCCGCCTCTCAACCACCAGCCCCGCCTCCCACCACTGGCTCTGCCACCCAATCTCGGCTAAGCTGCTGAGGATCCATTCCTTCTGAACAGGATTCCTTTGTTTATCCCATGCATGTTTGAATTCCGTTACCGTTTTCATTTCCACCACCTCCCGCGGGAGGGCATTCCAAGCATCCACCACTCTTTACGAGAAGAAATACTTCCTGACATTTTTCTTGAGTCTGCCCCCCTTCAATCTCATTTCATGTCCTCTAGTTCTACTGCCTTCCCCTCTCTGGAAAAGGTTCGTTTGCGGATTAATACCTTTCAAATATTTGAATGTCTGTATCATATCACCCCTGTTTCTCCTTTCCTCCAGGGTATACATGTTCAGGTCAACAAGTCTCTCCTCATACGTCTTGTAACGCAAATCCCATACCATTCTCGTAGCTTTTCTTTGCACCACTTCCATTTTTTTAACATCCTTCGCAAGATACGGCCTCCAAAACTGAACACAATACTCCAGGTGGGGCCTCACCAATGTCTTATACGGGGGTATTAAAACCTCTTTTCTTCTCCTGGTCACAGCTCTCTCTATACAGCCTAGCAATCTTTTAGCTACGGCCACCGCTTGGCACACTGTTTCATCGCCTTCAGGTCCTCAGATACTATCACCCCAAGATCCCTCTCCCCGTCCGTACCTATCAGACTCTCCCCACCTAACACATACGTCTCCCTTGGATTTCTACTCCCTAAATGCATCACTTTGCATTTCTTCGCATTGAATTTTAATTGCCAAACGTTAGACCATTCTTCTAGCTTCCGCAGATCTTTTTTCATGTTTTCCACTCCCTCCGGGGTGTCCACTCTGTTGCAAATCTTGGTGTCATCCGCAAAAAGGCAAACTTTACCTTGTAACCCTTCGGCAATGTCACTCACAAATATATTGAATAGAATCGGCCCCAGCACCGATCCCTGAGGCACTCCACTACTCACCTTTCCCTCCTCTGAGCGAACTCCATTTACCACCACCCTCTGGCGTCTGCCCGTTAACCAGTTCCTAATCCAGTTCACCACTTCGGGTCCTATCTTTAGCCTGTCTAGTTTATTCAAGAGCCTCCTGTGAGGAACCGTGTCAAAAGCTTTGCTGAAATCTAAGTAGATTACGTCCATAGCACGTCCTTGATTTAATTCTCCGGTCACCCAGTCAAAGAATTCAATGAGATTCGTTTGGCACAATTTCCCTTTGGTGAAACCATGTTGTCTCGGATCTTGCAACTTATTTGCTTCTAGGAAATTCACTATCCTTTCCTTCAGCATCGCTTCCATTACTTTTCCAATAATCGAAGTGAGGCTTACCGGCCTGTAGTTTCCGGCTTCTTCCCTATCACCACTTTTGTGAAGAGGCACCACCTCCGCCGTTCTCCAATCCCACGGGACCGGTCCCGTCTCCAAGGATTTATTAAAGAAATCTATAACCCAATTGTGCACTCCTATCTTTTTTTTTTTTTTTTTGCTTCGGTTGAGAGTCTGCGTTCCCTATGGAATACAGTCCTGCAGCCTTCTCACTTAATATACATTCTACTAAGTAGTATTCACTATTGGCTTAGACTGATATTATTACTTGAGTGTAAATAATAAATACATGGTATTTAGCATTGAAAGTCAGCAATTGTAAACTAGTTAAACATTTCATTATGATTTATTGTATGTCAAATAATAAACTGTACTTGAACTTGCATATCATATCCTCTGCCAATCCCTCTAGTCTGAGTAAAGGCTTTTGCCTAGTTATCCACTGAGGAATCACATCATACTGCAGGTTTGAAACTCCTATTTTGTGACCTTGGCCCTCCTGTGTATCTGAGGTATATTCCAGCAGAATAATCCCTTCCTTTACCTTAGGGGAAGGGGGCTGTCACTTTTATCCAGTGAACTGGTGGATTCAATTTAGAAGCTAAGATTGAAATCCTTTAGTCCCCAAGATATAACAAGTTTCTAAATGTTCACCAGTTGAATTACAGGGCTAAAACCCTAGTTCTCAATGATTCTGTAGATTCAGAATTTCTTCTTATGTTAACACTTTCATTCTAAAAAGCTCAATCTACACAATCATAATGGACTTGGAAAAAATAGGAAATGATGAAAAAATCGGTACAAATCAAATGCAGTCAAGCTTGAAATTTTCAGGTATTGAGGCTTTATCAGTCAAGCACACTGAGCCATACATAGTTTTTTTTCTGGCAAATTACAATCTATTCTTCCATTTATATATTTATGGTATTTGTACCCCGCATTATCCCAAACAAGTTCAAGTTCAATGTAGCTTACACCAAACTTTTAAAGCAAATTACAATAAGAGAACTATAATGACAAATAAAAAAAAAAAAATAGGTAAAAACATCCAAGCAGTAGGATGATTCATTTTGAAATAACAACAGTGGTGAGGAATTCATTAAATAAGAATGCTTTCAACAATAACAAGTAGTCAATAACATACCTGAGTGACTTTGATAGGGAATTCCATTTCCTAGTAGCTTGGTATGTGAAGTTTGCATCATGAATAGATCTGTAATGAAAATGTTTACAATATGGAAAATGGAGGAGAAGATAGCCTCTTGACATAGGATGAGCATTACATAAAGGTACTTCTAACAAGTATTAATACCCAGGTAAAAGACCAAATAAAATTTGATAAACAAGTACGCATAGTTTAAAGGTAACTCTTACATTTATTGGAAGCCAATGCAGTTTAATTAAGAGGAGCTGACTTGGTGATCGAGGGGCTTTAATATGAGACAAGCCTCGGTATTCTGAGCTGGTTGACGTTTGTTGATAAGAGAGACTTTTAGGACTGAGTAAACAGCATTACAGTAATTAAATTTGGATACCACTAAAGAGCGAAAAAAGCAAGTTTGAAAAGACTGAGTTCTTTCTTTTCTGTCTCTACAGAGAATTAAAAACATTAGAAATTCCAACAGAAGCCTGAGGTTCAAATGATAGGTATTGGTCGATAGTTATTCCCAAGATTTTCATGGTGGTAGAAAAAGGGTAGGGCACATTATCAATAGTGAAGTTTTTTTTAATCTTAATATAAAATCTATATCCATTTTCAGGCTTTCACAATCACTTTGTTTGATAAACAATTTTCCAAGCATTTTCCTGATGACTTCTGTGTGGGCAACTGGCAGTCTGCAAAGCTGAAGTTACTGAATTCTCATCTTACACTGAACACACCAATAATAAATGCAACTTGGAACATTCATCTTAATGACTTCAAGGCATTGAAAAGTGTCTGGAACAAATCTACCACAACCTTTTATATTGGGGGAATTCCAGGTGACTTCACTATTACTCAATTTGTGCATCTTCAGAGTCCTTAGTTTAATTTGGAGAACGTGTTTATATTGTAGAAAATCAGATCAGGAAATGTGTAAATTTTAAAGCTGAAAGGGTGATAATACCAGAACATTTCTTACTCTGCTCCTATAAAAATTGCTTATTGAGCAATAAAGGTTGAGTCTCAAACCAAAATGGGCGTTTCATGGGCGTTCTGAAATTTACGCATGTAGTTATAGAATATGACCCAGTGCACATAAATCTATGTGCCGGGATTTACGCCACATTTCCGTTGGTGTAAATGGATGCGCATAGTTTTAGGCGCTGAGATATCAACTAAGCGTGTTCTATAATCGGCACCTAAATCTAGGCACAGACTATAGAATACGCTTAGTTAGCACTGAGTTTTAGCTCTGAACGTTTAGGCACCATATATAGAATCTAGTCCTTCCTAAGTGCTTCTTTGATGGCTGCAAATTTTAACAAGGCACCTGTAACAGCAAATGCTGGAAATGCCCCTGATAGTTGCCATGTTAAAATTGCAGCTATAGGAAGAAAGTAGAGCAGGACAATGGCAAATCCACAAGAAGCCAAAAGGGGGATCCAAAACAAGGAAGTTTATTGATCAAGCACTACAACTGAACAGACCTGACTCAGAGCTGTATTTTGGCAAAGGTCACCTGCTTCAGGGTTCACAGAATCTTATGAAGTGCTGTCAAATTGTTCAATGCTGTACTGTCAGAACAGCTCTATGTATAATTCCAAAACTTATCCACTTCAAAGCTGAAGAAAAGTTACTTTACTGAAGATACCAAGGCTTCAAAATGTGGGAAAATACAGATAAGTTTTGGAATTATACATATTTTTATTTAATAATTTGTAATGTACTGATTTGGAATATGTCTGTTTTTTTAAATTGAAATCTGGTACCTTTATATTTTACACATCACTGTTCTCTTTCTCTGCATGCAACATCTAGCTTCTTGGGGGTTCAGTTTAATTTTTGTCTATGTATTTCTATTATTAGTTTGTGGTTACTTATATACTTGGTGAAGGTCTATCTGTGTTCTGTCTCTGTGAAACAGGTATTCTGTTAGCATTGAATGTGTGTAGGATCGATCTGCACTAATCTGGCTTGTTTAGTTTTCTAGTAGGTATATTGATGTTCTAATGGCCATTGCAATATTTACTATGCTGCCTTTTCTTAGGCCCTTATTGTGTGAGTCCTGGAAGTTAGTGCGGTCTTACCATGTCATAACACCACTATCTATAGGACCTGAGTGACATTTATAGTGTTTTTGTTTTACTTAAATGCCTGAGACTGGATTCTGGATTTGAATTTAGATCACACGTGTCTCAATAGTATCTCAGAGCAAGTTTTACATTCTGGTACAGTAGATGTTTTCCTGTCCCTGGAGGGCTTACATTCTAACCCCCGTTTACTAAGCCGCTCGGCAGTGCCAACACAGCCCATTCAAAGTGAATGGGCTGTGTGGGTATTAGCGCAAGGCAGCCGCTAGCATGGCAAGTTTATACCTGAGACAATGAAGGGTTTACGTGACTGTGCAATATCTCAAAAAGTGGAAGTAGGGTTTTAACCCTTTTGCTTTCCTGGTTCTCAGCCTGCTGCTCTAACAATTAGGTTCAGCAAATATCTACAGTACATATTCCAAACGTGTTTGGTAACTCAGTAGTAAATTAAAGGCCAGCAGATCTGAAGACTGCTGGCCATCTGGCAACATAAAAAAACTGATAGATAATATACTTGTTGTTGCAATTAACTACAAGATGTCTTTTACAGTAAGATAGTGACTGCGGAGTTAGGGTTGAGTGGGAGCCAAGTATTAAAACATTTGTATTTGCAGTGTTCTGGAAGTACAATTCTGTTTAATATGCTGTATTATTTTAGAGACCATTATGATTTTTTTTGGTACAGAGTGTTTTCAGTGGAGGGGTGTGGGGTAGAAGTAGCTGGTGCATCTGCACCACACACACAGCGAAGGAGTCCTTACTTGCTGTGTTTTAAAGTGCTCCTGTTAACCCTCTACTGCTGACTTAGGTATTGCCCTCACCACACTACAAATTAGAACTTGCCTTGCTTTAGGCCCCCTCCGCCCCACACCTACCTTATCCTTCCTAAACTGTTGAGTCACCAGCTGATTATGTATCCTAGTCCTGAGTTCCACCTACTCTCTGACCTTCACCCCTAATTTAACATTGTAAAGGATCTGGACAACTGCCCCATCCGCTCCACCCCAGTACCTTAATCCACCATCCAGTCTGTTCCACTAGAGTACTTATATTAGGGGTCCCTTTGTTTTTACAAGTAATAAGAATTTGATGAGGAACCTGTTCAAATCTTTCTAAATACTAACTTATTCTTTTTACCCATTCTACTACAGAGTCATCTTATTTTACTGGGTGCCTGGAAATATTTTTACAAGGAAAACGAGTTGATCTGGACCTGGCAATGAACAAACACGAGCACATCAGAACTCACAGCTGCCCTATATAGTGAAAGAGAGGTCCTCTATGCATCGCTCTGCTTTCTGAAATTCATCACAAACCCTGTATGGCTTGTGTTAACTCTGTCGACTTATCCAAGTACATTTTCTCCAGTCCTGTATGTACTGTGGACTATAGATTAAATAAAATCTATATTAGTGATTTGGGGAAAAAAAGTCATTTGTCAAAGCACCAAAACATGCCAAAATGTGTATTCTGAGCAAGAAAATTGAGCCAAGTCCTAGTCTTCCACTGCAATCTTATCACAGTATATTCAAATACTAAACATGAGAGATTCAAAATGTTACTGTTTAGAGACCAGCAGGCTTCTGTAATAAAATAAAAAAATGAGTTTAATAGATACGTTCAAGAAGTTGTTTTACTCCTAGGACTAACAAATGGTCTAGCAGAGCACAGCTAGAATTAACTTAGAAGAGAGTAAACCTGTGTGTCACTAATCATTCCTTGAATGCAGCCACATTCGGTTAATACAGGGGTTCTCAACCCAGTCCTGGGGACACACCTAGCCAATCAGATTTTAAGGATATCCACAATGAAAATGCACGAGATAAATTTGCATACCCTACTTCCATTCTATGCAAATCAATGTCGTACAATGTTCACTGTGGGTCTCCTGAAAACCTGACTGGCTAGGTGTTGTCCTGAGGACTGGGTTGAGAATCCCTTAGTTAGTGCGATTTCGAAAACTGGTATGATGTGTTTAAAAAATAAAATGGAGTGATGAGACTTGACTTATTGCTGTTAGGAAGGAATCTGCACTTGCGAGTTATTTACCTGATGGAAATTGTCTCAAAACTTGGGAAAAAGAGATGTGTGTTAATTTCTGTCTATTTAAAAATCTGTTTATTTCTTTGGTCAGTTCAGGTATAGCTTAGCTGCAAAACACTTAGTTTAGTGAATGAAGAGATTTATTTTTATTATCACATTTGATATACCGTGCAACCACAGATTTAGAAGGCTGCTCGATAATCAAAATAAATGCAACTAAATTATCTAAAAACAAATACATACTCAGAGAAAATATAACAAACATAGGACAGAATAATACATAAGTAAATTAAAGCCTGTCCCCTACAGTCACCTATCATGTTAGGGAAAAACTAATCTTAAAACAAAAAAAAAGCTTCAATCCTTTTTTTTTTTTTTTTTTTTTAATTTCACAAAATCAGTATAATAGGTATTTCAGAGACCTGGTGGAAGGTGGATAGCCCACACGCTGATATCATGATACAAATTATATTATAACTAGCCGTTCAGCCCGTAAAAACGGGCTAGTATAGGAGGGGGGGGGTTGAAAGGCCCCCCACCCCGCTGCCGAGTTCGCCGCTGCCGTTCCCCCTCCGAGTTCGTCCCCTCCCCCGGAGCTGTCGCCACCCACCTTCCACCCGGTCGGGCCCTCGCTTCGCTATTGAAACAGCGAGGGCACGCAGTACACAGCTCTACTGCTGAGCTGCCGTGGCCTTCCTTCTTCTCTGCCTGTGTCCCGCCCTCGTGTGACGTAACGTCATCGAGGGCGGGACACAGGCAGAGAAGAAGGAAGGCCGATGGCAGCTCAGCAGAGCTGTGTGCTGCATGCTCTCACTGTTTCAATAGCAGAGTGAGGGCCCGACCGCGTGGAAGGTGAGTGGCGGCGGCGACTCCGGGTGGGGGGAGCGTTAGCGACGGCGGTGTCCCTCGCAAATGCACAGTAGAGACCCTTTCTGTTACGCCCTCGTCATCATGTATTGACGCAGGGGTGGGGCAGAGAGGGTCTCTACTGCACATTTGCGAGTGAGTATGACACTCGCCATTTATATATATTGATGATGATGATAGGGTGGATCAAATTGGTGGAAGGGTGGTACTAATGTTAGAGGGCAGAGTCAAACAGAATAAAAGCTCTGCAGGTAACAGAATGCATTGTGCAATATTTATGGATATGTGTGAAGTGAAAGAATAGTGGTGGGGGTATACTACTGTCCACCTGGCCAGGAGGAACAGCCAGATGATGAAATAACAAAACTTAGGGAAGCTAACAAATTTGGCAACACAATAATTTGTGATTTCAATTACCCTAATAAGGAATCTGATTAGGTAATTGTCAATCATGATGTGCTAGGGCAATAAATTTCCTAGATAAAATAAATAATTGCTTCACAGAGCAGTTGGTTCAGGAACCAAAACTAGGGGAAGCCATTTTAGATCTAGTCCTTGGTGGAATTCAGGACTTAGTGTATGAGGTAATGGTGTTGGGGCCACTTAGCAACAGTGATCATAATGTAATCACATTTGAGTTAATGGCCGGAGTAAAGACACTAAGGAAACCTATAGCATTAACATTTAATTTCAAAAAGGTAATTATGAAAAAATGAGGAAAAGCATAAGCTGGCATTTCACAAAAGGGAAGGACAAAATGTTAAAGCTGTGGAGGTGTGTCGGGGACAGTACAGGGGAGTGTCAAGGGCGGCGATGTGTCAACATCATCTATCCCCGATTCCGAATAGCACACTGACATATATCCAGTGCCAGATGAATGTTGGGACTTAGACCACCTTTAAATTATGAATAAGCGCTGCTATAGCATGTCCCTGTTACCATTTGCTTTGGTGCTGACTTTGAGGAGGCTGAGAGAAAAGCCCGATTGTCATTTCTGCCCAACTACCACCCCCACCTTTCAATTCCATGCCAAAATACCTCTTTCCCCTCCCTCTCCGGGATGCAGCAGTTAACCTTTTGTGATTGTCTGGTTCTCAGCATGTTCATCATTCTGCCCACTGCCCCTTGTACTATCTGAGGCACTGGAACAGTCTGTCACCATGACATGCACACACAGATACCCCAATTGAACTGAGGTTTCCCTTGCAGTCCAAGAGCTACTGATTTGCAGCCAGTACAAACCTTCGCATGAAGCTTCAGCCAGGGATTGTGGCAAGTATAACATTTAAATATGCCTTATAAAAACATCTAGGTGGGAGGGCTGTAAACATTGCGATTTAGTATGTTCAAGTTTCTTAAATTGCCTGCAGCTCTAAACATGTAGGGCTGCAAATGTCTATGCCTGCTGTTTTACAAACCTGCCATCTGGCACAGTATGTATCTGTCAGGGGTGGCCTGACCATTTGGGCAACCGAACTCTGCCCGGATGCCCAGAGCACCGCTGGTGATATAGTGGCCTGAGTGGGGGGGAGATGGGGAACATGTTCTTTCCTGCCCGGCCCGTTGGACTGCCACTATTCCCCCCTGCCCAGCACCACCATATTTTAAAAATGTTGGCCAAGACTCCCTGCGGAAGTCTCGTGAGACTGTCGAGACCCATGGGATTACCGCGGGAAGTCTAAGCCATCATTTTGAAAACATGGTGGCGCCGGCAGGTGGTGGAATAGCGGCAGTGGGCAGGAAAGAACATGCCTCCCCCCCCCCCACAGAGGCCACCAGACATCAAGGACCCCTCAGGTAGAAGCAGGGGGGGGCAGGGGGGCCCAGACCACCCTCATTCCGCCCCTGGTATCTGTCTTCACTGTCGGGGAGTTTAACTTGAAATGTGAGCCAGAGTTGTTTATAGAAGATTTGGGTGGTACAACATTCTTTATATGTCAGTTGCTTTAATGGTATATATACCTTGTTCTGTTTCTGTGCAGTGCTGATTAAATAAAGGTTTAAAAATTTGCTGCAATTGCACTGCTCTGGGATTTTAACTGGGCATTGCTGGATGTCAAGCCCACTAAGCCATAGGCGCCGACTCCGTGGGTGCTGTGGGTGCTCAAGCACCCCCAATATTTTCAAACCTGCCCTCCTTGCTTTCCTGCCGCTCAGCCAGCGCTTAAAACTAATTTTACGTGACTGAACGGCAGTGAAAGAAGCAGAGTATAGGCTCCGTCTTCATCTTTCTTCTTCCCTCTCAGCTGTGCTCCTGCCCTTGCGTAAACAGGAAATGAGGGCGGGACCACAGCTGAGAGGGAAGAAGAAAGGTAAAGACGGAGCCGGCTGTACTCTGCCTCTTTCGTTCAGTCAGGTAAAATTAAGTTTTAAGAGGTAGGGCAGGGAACAAATCGTTGAACATTGATGCTGGGCAGGGGAGAGAGGAGAGTTGCTGAACATGAGTACAGGGGAGGGCAGGGGGCAGGGGAGAGAGGAGAGTTGCTGAACATGGATATAGGGGAGGGCAGGGGAGAGAGGAGACTTGCAGAACATGGATACAGGGGAGGGCATGGGGCAGGGGAGAGAGGAGACTTGCTGAACATGGATACAGGGGAGGGCAGGGGAGAGAGGAGAGTTGCTGAACATGGATACAGGAGAGGACAGGGGAGAGAGGAGAGTTGCTGAACATGAGTACAGGAGGGGGCAGGGGAGAGAGGAGAGTTGCTGAACATGGATACAGGGGAGGGTAGGGGGCAGGGGAGAGAGGAGAGTTGCTGAACATGGATACAGGGGGGCAGGGGACAGGGGAGATAGGAGAGTTGCTGAACATGGATACAGGGGAGGACAGGGGAGATAGGAGAACTGCTGAACATGAGTACAGGGGAGGGCAGGGGACAGAGGAGAGTTGCTGAACATGGATACAGGGGAGGGCAGGGGAGAGAGGAGAGCTACTGAACATGGATACAGGGGGGGGGCAGGGGAGAGAGGAGAGTTGCTGAACATGGATACAGGGGGGACAGAGGAGAGTTGCTGAACATGGATACAGGGGAGGGCAGGGGAGAGAGGAGAGCTACTGAACATGGATACAGGGGAGGGCAGGGGAGAGAGGAGAGTTGCTGAACATGGATACAGGGGAGGGCAGGGGACAGGGGAGAGAGGAAAGCTGCTGAACATGGATACAGGGGAGGGCAGGGGACAGAGGAGAGTTGCTGAACATGGATGCAGGGGAGAGAGGAGAGTTACTGAACATGGATACAGGAGAGGGCAGGGGAGAGAAGAGAGTTGCTGAACATGGATACAGGGGAGGGCAGGGGAGAGAGGAGAGCTACTGAACATGGATACAGGGGAGGGCAGGGGAGAGAGGAGAGTTGCTGAACATGGATACAGGGGGGGCAGGGGACAGGGGAGAGAGGAGAGTTGCTGAACATGGATACAGGGGAGGACAGGGGAGATAGGAGAATTGCTGAACATGAGTACAGGGGAGGGCAGGGGACAGAGGAGAGTTGCTGAACATGGATACAGGGGAGGGCAGGGGAGAGAGGAGAGCTACTGAACATGGATACAGGGGAAGGCAGGGGGCAGGGGAGAGAGGAGAGTTGCTGAACATGGATACAGGGGGGGCAGGGGAGAGAGGAGAGTTGCTGAACATGGATACAGGGGAGGGCAGGGGACAGAGGAGAGTTGCTGAACATGGATACAGGGGAGGGCAGGGGAGAGAGGAGAGTTGCTGAACATGGATACAGGGGAGGGCAGGGGAGAGAAGAGAGTTGCTGAACATGGATACAGGGGAGGGCAGGGGAGAGAGGAGAGCTACTGAACATGGATACAGGGGAGGGCAGGGGAGAGAGGAGAGTTCCTGAACATGGATACAGGGGGGGCAGGGGAGAGAGGAGAGTTGCTGAACATGGATACAGGGGAGGGCAGGGGCCAGAGGAGAGTTGCTGAACATGGATACAGGGGAGGGCAGGGGAGAGAGGAGAGTTACTGAACATGGATACAGGGGAGGGCAGGGGAGAGAAGAGAGTTGCTGAACATGGATACAGGGGAGGGCAGGGGAGAGAGATGAACATGGATGGAGGGGCGGAGAGAGGAAAATGGTGGACATGGATGGAGGAGAGGGAAGAGAGAGGAAGGAGTTGCATATGGATGGAGGAGAGTGAAGAAAGAGGAAGGAGAGGCATACTGAAAGAGATGAGGGAAAGGAAAAAGAGGAGAAAAACTACACATGGATGGAGAAAATAGACGCCGGATGGAAAGAAGGAAGAGAGGGGGCAGATGCTGGATGGAAAGGAGAGAGAGAGGGGGCAGATACTGGATGGAAAGGGGGAAAAGAGGGGGCGGATGCTGGAAGGAAAAGGGAGAGAGAGGGGGTAGACGATGGATGGAAAGGGGGGAAAGTTAAAGATTGAGGAAAGAAGAAACTAGAGACTGGGACCAACACAATTAGAAACAGTAAACGGCCAGACCACAAAGGTAGGAAAAAAATGAATTTTATTTTTAGTTTAGGATAAAGTAGTGTGGTACCTGTGTTAATAAATACAGAAAATGGAAGTAATGTTTACTGGACTAATTTTAAAACATTTTTGACTAATGTTTGGAGACCAAACCCTCCTTTCTTGTGTCAGAACAGAATACCATAACAGCAGTATACTGTCCTGACCTGAGGAAAGAGGTTTTGGCCTTTGAAAGCTAATTGAAAAATGTATTTAGTCCACTAAAATGATATCATATTTTTTGTTTTATTTGTATTTGTTTGCCTATAGTATAGTGATTGAAATATGTCAGTTTTTGAAATTTGCATCTCTTTATATTTGCACAGTACAGGGGGGTTGAGGGGTGGGACTGTTCAGGGAAGAAGTCCTGGTGCAGGTTGCAGGCAGCCTATCAGTGGCGCTGCCACTGCCCAGGTGAAGACTGCAGTAGATATAATTTTAAGGTATGGGGGGTGGGGACACACTGCCTGGAAAAAAAAAAAAATTTTTCAGCACCCCCAATCATTTTGAAAAGTTGGCTCCTATGCACTAAGCTACTATTCCACTCCAGGACTAGGTGCTACCCCCAGGCAGTTTAAAATGTGGGGTCCTGTGAGATGTTTTACCATAGCTTGCAGCTCACAGGACCCCACAGTCATTCACAAAGGAAAAATATTCAACATAAAGGAATCTTTCACTTGCACATCTTCCAATGTGGTATATATCAGTGTAAAAAATGTAACGAAGGATGCTATATTGTGGAAACAGGCCAGATGCTTAAGACAAGATTTACATAGACATCAAATGAAGAAGGCTGGTGCCAGTCAGACCCCCACCCCTGTGAGCCAACACTTTACAAGACCAGGACACTGTATCAGTGATTTCATAGTAAGAATCCTGAAAGGTAACTTTAAAACAATACAGGAACGTAAGACCTTTGAAGTCAGAATGATTGAATATTTTGACACCCAACAGACAGGACTTAACAAGGATCTGGGTTTTCTAGCCCATTATAGACCATAAAGTTGTATTTCTCTGTTTATCACCCTCCTCTCTCCTATCCACACCCATCCTGTTAGACTATCAATGCAATGCTTTGATGTTCCCAAGCATACCTCTTACCCACCCCCACCCTGTTAGACTGTCAATGCAATGCTTGAATGTTTCACTTACAAATATACTGTCATCTACCACATTTGCTTATTTCCGATCTGACGACGAAGGGCAACCTTCGAAAGCTAATCAAGAAATGTATTAAGTTATGTCCAATAAAAAAAGGTATCATCTTATTTTCCATGTTTTATTTTGTTTGATTTCTATTGATAACCTTTAAGAGTGGACTAACATGGCTACCACACCTCTCTACTTCAGTATTTGTAAATAAACTCGCTTAAGACAATTTTTTACATTTGTCCTAGTTCCACCCATAATATCCCACATTTCAGAGAACAGGCCTTGAAAACTGTACACCTGTGTTTCAGCTGGCCATTTTTATAACTTGCTACCCAACGCTAAAACTATGCAGTCCAGAATCAGGGGCGTAACTAGGTGGGGGCATGGGACCACACAGATTTAGCCTTGGCCCTCTCTACTTTCGGCCCCTCTCCCGCCGCCAACCCTGCCCTGCCACTTTTGATCCCCCCTCCCGCCGCCGACAGGTTCCTTTGCTGGCGGGTGTCCCCAACCCCCGCCAGCCGAAGTCTTCTTCAGAACTGGTCTCCAGCGCCTTCCCTGATCTGATTGCCAGTCCTAACGTCCTGCATGCACGTCCTGTATGCAGCCCCATGCAGGATTTGCATGCAGGAGTCAGGAGGACTGACAGAAACATCAGCAAAGGCGCCGGAGACCGGTGCAGAAGACGACTTTGGCTGGCGGGGGTTGGGGACCCTCCGCCAGCAAAGGTACCTGGCAGCGACGGGAGCGGGTCAGCGGCTGCGGGAGGCGGGCTAAACTGTCCCCCACACACACACCTCGGGCTCTGGACCCCCCTCCCGCCGATGTCTGGCTACGCCTCTGCAAAATTTTCTGTCTTTTAACATTTACTGAAATTAATGGCTGGCTCGGCGTTTGCTGCTTTCAGAAGGTTATTGAATATGCCCAAAATCCTTATCTTTGTTAAAATTGAAGCCTTTTGCTAACGTTTTGTATTTCAGGGAGACTCCAAGACTTATAATAATCAGAGCCAGCCAGGGCCCCTGAAGCAATGGAGGGGTTAAGTCACTTGTGACTTGCTCTGCTCCTCATGATCAGCTTCCTCCCTAGAAGCGTCTTTTTGTTACTGGCGTTTGATGAAACGTGTCCCTTCCTGTGCCCCCGCGCCCATGATACTGGAGGACTCGGAGGCATAGTCAGTCGTACTCCATCATCTTCCTTAGCGTGCGGATGGTGCGACGAAAACAGCTACGTCACGTGCACTCATCTCCTACCGCGCAAGGGCAACTGTCCTATCTGGCGTCAGAAGACGTCGTCTGATTAAATGCTGCCGCACCTGGCCGCCGTAAGGGAGGGTAGGAACAAAACTTCTTAAGCAAGCACGACGGGACTGCACTGTGCACTGCATTCCTGAATCAGCCATAGCTTATGTGATCTCAAGTTCCAAAATGCAAGATAAATGTTGGTGGTGGGGTCTGGATGGAAGCAAAGGGAGCGAGGACAGGATTTGCTTCTGGAGGGGGGAATCACGGTGTTGCCATAGAAACAGACGCTTTGCACCTGCCGCGTCCTTTCTTGCACATGCGCGCTGGAAGATCCCAGGAATGCACTTTGGAAAAATCAGGTACGAGCATGACGAAAGCGTATGGAGCTGCTGTATAGCATGCTTTTGAATGGGTGGGAGAGACTGCGTTTATGTTACTGGTGCCTCTTTCCAAGTCGCATAATCATTTTATATCTGCGCGTTGGTTCTAGTTTAGTCTGGAAGAAATGGACTGTAGCTACATCAGACTTAGCATTCTGCTATTTTATTCTTTGTTTACTATCTGGTTTTAGGAAGATTAACCAAATAAGTGCACCAATATCGTTCTTAGTGGGTTGTAGAGAAACTGAAAGGACAATATAATGCACACAAGTTTCCTCACCTCCCCCCCCCCCCTCCTTTTACAAAGCCGCGCTATTTTTTAATCTGTACCCATATTTTTCGAAAACCTTATTTTTTTCACTTCTACATGAAAAATCTGCATTTGGTGTGTATTTTTACATTAAAAACAAAAGACCTTCCTTTTATGCTAACTAATCAGGGGACTGCAGCAAGCATTCTGCAAAGAATTCACATGGAACATCATTAGGTCAGCACAAGTTCAGAGGTGCCAAGCGTTCTCCATGCAGAGTGAGGTTGAAGGCCAATAAGTTCTTTCAGGGTGTAAATATGTAAAGACTTTCCTGTTGTATTCTTTTGCAAACATATTCCCCCACCATCTCCCTTCTCCCCAGTCTTACATCTCCACTCTCTCTTCCATGCCCCCCACCCAAGTCTAGCATTTGCCTCTCACTCCTTCTTCCAGTCTGGCATCTCCCCTCCCCATATAGCATCTCCCTATCTTCTCTCCCTTCCCTCCACCCCATAGTCCCTTTACTGACATTGAGCTGATGCCTTCCGGTAATGCTCTTGTGTTTGGATTTTCTCCCGAATGGAGTTCTTTGGGCAGTTTTATTTTTTCAAAACTTGCTTGATCCCTGAGGCAGGCATTTGATTGCGCCAAAACACGGACCGTGTCAGGTCCTTTTTTCCAAGCAGCGAATAAAGCATCCTTTAAACACTATTTCCTGTGTTGGAGTGTCTGTTGGCCAGCCTCTACTTCAGTTTGGTTGTACTTTCTACGTGGGTTTTCCTGTTTGCGTGCCTGTTCCCCAGTGATCCAGCATCCCCTGACTCTCATCTGCTTCCCCTTGCAGACCTATATCTCTCCCTGGCCTGTCCTTGTCTCCTCCCTTTAATAGAGCAGAACCCCCCTTGAACTCTAGCTCAGCATCTCCCTTCTTCCCTTTCTCTCTTCTCTTCTCCTTTCCTTTCCTCCCCTCCCCCATTACTGCCACAGTCCAGCATTTCCCTGTCCCTCTCTTCCCCTTACAATTGTCCGGCATCTCCCCTTTTTTTCTTACTGGCAGTTCCTTCCCCTACCTTACTGCTGTAGTTTGGGCAGTCCTGTTTATACCTTACTTGCAAGTGTGCATTATGTAAGTTAAGCAGGTATATGCAGCATAACACTTAGGCACCATAATAGGCTACTAGCATTTACATGCATCGTGCACACATATGAGCATAAATGCCTGTTTTTTTCATGCATAAATATAAAAAGGACCCTATAGTTCATTACCGCACCAGAGTCTATTCCAGTCTAAAAGTGGTTCTGTTGGAACCTGACCCGTTTCCAAAGATAAGCTGAAGAACAGTGTGAGGGGGGCTGTCAGCATGTTCTTGATCTTTTGTAATATTCTGGGATGTACTCTATCAGGCTCTACTGCTTTATCTGCTCTCAATAGGTTTTATAAATGGAGTAGTAGCCTAGTGATAAAAATAGCAGGCTGAGAATGAGGGAAGCCATTGCAAGTCACTTAACTCTCTGGTACAACACTTGTCTATCTGATTGTAACTTGCATTGAGCTTAGATTTGGAAAAGATTAATAAATAAATCTAAAATCTAAATCATTTATGCTCCACTTCCTGGCTCAGTAGAAAAATATATCACTGGCAATATTCTATTTAAAATGCTCTTGTGGGAGTGAGACTAGGGATAATAACAATCCTACTAAGGATTTTCACCTGAACAGAGAGCTCCATTCCTACTTTTGTTCCATTCATGCATGGATTTATAGCTGAGTTTCTAAGGGAAAGCAATAGGAAAATCCGAACTGTAGATTCATGCATGCAGTGAGGCAAAACCAGGCCAGGGGTGAGATGAAATACATATGTGTCGCTGCACCATCTCCACTACTGTGCAGCTGGCATATGTATTACCGAGTCATTAAGAGGATAGTTCTATAGCCTAGTCACTCACTTTTATGCATGCATTATGAGCATGTTTAAACTAGCATTTATGCCTAAGTGCTATTTGCAAATACCTGTGTAACTTACTTAATGCATGTTTGTATATCTCACAACATTTTAAGGCAGACCTTATTAGGGCCAGTGCTAGATGTGCTGGGGCCCAAAAGTCCATGTGCAGGCAACACTTCAGGTTGCTGTGGGGGCCCAGCAAACATCAAACTTTTAGATACTTGAGAATAGCTAAACCTTATTTTCTAACCTTTATAACATAGTATTTATTTATTTATTATATTTGTATCCCGCACTTTCCCACTAAAAAAACAAAAACGGAGCTATGCGGCTCAATGCGGCTTACATAGTAATAGGGAACACAGAATTTTGTTATGTAAAGTAGGAAGTTAAGTATAACATAATAATAGGATATAATATAATAGTAAATAATGGCAGATAAAGTCCTGAACGGTTCATCCAGTCTGCCCAATAGCCACATTCGTTATCAATTCATCATTAAACCAACAATGAAATTGATAAAAAAAACTATTTAATCATGGTCTTTTTTTTTTTTTTTTGTTACATTTCTGGAATATAAACAGTAGAAGTTTGCCCAGCCCTGTCCTTATGTTCCAACTACTGGAATTGCCATCGAAGCCCACTCCAGCTTATCCAAATCCATCTTGTCATTGGCAGTACACAGACTGTAAAAGGCTTCCTGGCACAGTCACTTTCCAGCTACTAAAGTTGCTGTCAAAGCCATTTCCAGTCCATCCTAAACCAGATTGCAATATACAGACACAGACCGTACAAGTCTGCCCGCCACCAGCCTTAGTTCTTTACAGCTGGAGTTGCCATCTAAGCACCACTCGACACATCCACACACATGCTGCCATTTCAAGTTTTTTTTTTGGGGGGGTGGGGTGGGGGTGGTTATACCAACCATTTTCTAATTAGAGATCCTCTGAATTCATCCCAAGTCTTTTTGAATTCTGTTACCGTTCTTGTCTCCACCGCCTCCCTCAGGAGGGCATTCCAGGCATTGACCACCTTCTCTATGAAAAAGAATTTTAAGACATTACTCCTAAGTCTACCACCCCGCAACCTCAATTCATGTCCACTAGTTTTACCATTTCCCCTTCTCTGGAAAAGATATGTTTCTATATTAATACCTTTCCAGTATTTAAACTAGGGTTGGGCATTTAGTGCACTATTAATGTGATTAATTTTTTTAAATGTATGATTAAATTTTTTAATCATGATCAAAATTTTTAACTTCTGTCTGTTGCCCAGCATTGTTTTCTCTCCCCTACCTATCCTATTTCACGTTGGCATAACATTACAGAGCATCAGCGTCAGTTACAAGTAATATGTGGGAATTGCTGCTGGAGACCCTATGAAGAGCCAGATAAATGTTAAGATAAATGTAGAGGGGGGGCGGGGTCAGCAGCAGTGGCGTAGCCAGAAGGCAATTTTTGGGTGGGCCAGCAGGTTGGATGGATGGACACTAGAGAAACACCTGCCACCTGATTTGCCCTGCCCATGCCCCTACTCCTACAGCACACCTATCCCACTCCCAATAACTTCAATGGGAGTAGCAGTGCTGGCCTCAGTGACTGCAGGACACATTGAGAGCTAGGGGAAATAAAAGAGAGTGCACTCTTCAACCTCCACTGAGCCACGGTCCGCCAACACACATATGCTTCCCCCAAATATGCCCTAAATATTACAGTAGGGCCCTAAAATATCAATACATCAAGAAAACTGAACAAGCCAAAGTACTATAGAATACTACATAGAAAATTGATGCTAACAGAATACTTTGGTCACACACACAAACACAAATGCCAAATACAGAATAAGTGACCACAAACCATAAACAAATTAAATCAAAATCCCAAGAGGCCAGACCTTGCATTTAGCACAGCACAGAGAAATACAAAGAGATGCATTTTCTCCTATACTGTGCAAAATATGATAGCACATGCAAGAGATAGCGTTAGGGGAGGTACAACTAGGGCAACTGCTTTTGGCCCCCTAGCCAAAGAGAACCCCAGGCCAGCTGGAAGCTGAAGAAGGTGCAGCCTGTTAGTAAGCTTTGGGATCCCCTCCTAAATATCTGCCTTGAGCCCCAGTCATATCTAACACCAGCTCTGGCAGGATGTACATTTCAAATCTGACATATTCTAGTCACAAAATAGAAAAATAAAATTCTTTTTTCTACCTTTTGTTGTCTGCTCATTTTATTTTTCAAGTCATGTTGGTCCCAGTCTCTGGTTTCTACATCCTTCTGTCTTCTCTTAACTCACTCGCCAAGGTTTCATGTCCATTTGATATTTCTACTCGCTCTTCATGTCCACTATTGTAACATAGGGGAAAGGAGGGAAGAGGGAAAAAAAAGTTTATTATTTATTTATTTTTAACCTGGGGGTGGGCTTCTTCAGGGGTTCCGTAGGGATCCCCGGAGGACAGTGAGGAGAGGAAGGCTGGCCCCCGGGTGAGGTTGCTGCTCAGCTGAGGGGAGCTGAGAGGTCCGATGCTGGCTGGGGAATTTTGCAGGGTGGAGAAAGAGCTGCGGGAGTAGCGGCGATAAGGAGAGCCGGAGGAGAAAGGCGCTGCGAGGGGGAGCGTTGTTGGAGGCGCTCGAGGCTGGCGCTGGGGCTGGGCTGTTCCGGGTGATGTTTAGGGGGTTGTCGGGGCCGATTTCAGGGACAGTTAGTGGCAGCACTGAAGCGCCGATTTCGGAGGCGCTCTAGAGCGCCGATGTCAGGAAGCATCGAGAAGCGATGTCCGGTCGCGAAACTAACTGGATGGGGCGTGAGGGACGCTGATTCGTGGCTAAAGGAGTTGAGGGGGAGGTAAAGTAGGTGTGGTTTTTCGGGTCAGTCAGGGTGGAGCGAAGGACACAACGTGCACAGCATCTGACTCGTTTAGGCCGAAGCCTGGGCCCTGATTTTAAATAGGAGTTCCAGCGTTTTGCTGGTTTTTGGCCTGGATTTTTATTTTAGCTCCGTTTTTGGTTTTGGACAACAAGGACTGGATCCGATGGTAGTCTTCACGTGAGAGAAAATTCAGGATTCAGGTAAGGGGTCATTTGGCCTAAAATTTTAATTGTTTTTTTTTAATGTGAATATTGGGTTTTTTTATTTTTCAAAATTCAGGGGTTAATGTTATTTGAATTTTTTTTTGTGGATTTGGGATCGGGGAATTTTACTTGATTTTTCTGGGGGGGGGGTAGATTTGAAATTTAAATATTTTTAGGGGGAGATTTTGAAAAGGGGGTTAGAAGGGGTTTATTTTTGGGTTTAAATTTTTTAATTCGACGGCACAGGTGCAGGAGAGATTAAGGTAATTTTTGAGGTATGTTTAATTTTAATTGAGAATTTTATTTTGGTTTTATAGCAGAAAGTTGTAAAAAGGGGTTTCAATGTAACTAAATTTGAAGAATAAAAACATAGCATAATAGAGACTGTAGTGCATAGGTTAACTAGTAAGTTTGATGACGCTAGGGGTATTTTTGACTTTCATTTTGGTGAAAAATAGTAATTTTCTAATAATCTCTATGGGAAAAAAAGGAAAGCAAAATGGGGATTTAGATTTTTCAGTGGGAATTCTAAACTGGCTGAGAAAGAAAAAAAAAAACTGCTTAATGTTTTTTCCGATTGGCTGTGGGACTTCAGAATGTTAAGCCAAGCTTCCGTTGACTTGACAACGGCTGGGGATTAGGGAAACACTGGCAGAGTGCTGGCTGAATTTGAAGAGAGAGGAAGCGTGAAACTGTGTGTCAGGGGTTGAGAAGTTAAAAGCTGATTTTAATGTAACAGTGAGTGATTGGAATAGCTGGAAAGGATGTGCATTACTAGGAGAGTGTGACAGGATAGAAGGAAAGTGTGGATTGGGGATATTTGAAAGGAATTCTGAGTGCTTGGGAATAAAATTGGGTTGCTTGGGAAGAAGTAGCCTGGAACAGTGAGAATAGCTGTGTGGTGAGTGGAAAAGTGGGATAATAGTGTGGGAGTTACAAAAATCTGTATGTTGCTGACTGAAATGGTTGCAACAGTGTATACATGCTGAGTGTGCCCAATAGAATAGGGAAAACAAAGTACAGACTAGGTTTTAGAATTAAGGAATTGTTTGGTTACTTTTATTTCCTACAAGGTTACTGAGGCCCAGTATTTGTGAAAAACCCTTAAGGACACTAGAGAAGTAATTACTAAGGTTAAGGAGTCAGGGTTTTGCCTCCATTTATTTTGGTTAAAGTTGAGGTGAAGGGAGAAGAAACTGAGCTGGAGCACGAGGACCTGAAACATATCTTGGGCCCCCACGCAAGAAAGATTGCAAGAGAAAACGACATCAAAATTCAACTACAGCTAAGTTGCAACTTGTTGCATGACAGAGAAAAGACACATACTTACCTAAACGGAGGGTAAACTGAAGTTCTGTGGAAACACAAAAAGAATGCACAAAGTATAAATTCTTTGCAATTAAAATACACTTAAAAGCTAAAGAAAGGAGTTAACTATTTGGAATATTTAAGCATATATACTTATCTGATAGTGATCCTGGAACAGGTATCGAAGAAAGATTCTTCAGAGGAAGGAAGGCTAAAATAAATACTGTAGTACAAATGTTATATTGAACCGAAGTAGGAGGAATGTTGGGTTTATATTGAAATATTGGGAAATTGGAAAATTGGGAAAATAGAAGCACTGATGAACAGAAATGTTATAGTTTACTTACACTTGATGGTAAAGGTGGATTTGAATACTATTAGTAAGTTTGGTTCTTCCCGAAGTAGGACAAATCCAAATTTAGTTTATTTTCCCCTCTCATTCTCTGAGTTTGAGAGGCGAGGTTAGTAAATTGTACAGTCCGCCGTCCTCAGTGAGGTGACTCTGGGTGTTGAGCACAATTGCAGGCACTCAGAGATACATTCTATACTGAGGCACAGGTGGGGTGCATTTACACTATCCATCTTCTTCCATCTCTGTACCTCTATCTTCCTCAATGTTTAGTATCTCCTTTTCTCTGTGTCCCTATATTTCTCTGTCCAGCTTCTCCCCTCTCTCCAATATATCTCTACCTTCTCTGACCCTACCCCATCCAGCTTCTCTCCCTCTCACTCCCTCCCCTTTCCAGCTTCTGGTTTGGTTGCTTGATTCCCTGCCTGCCCACCCCACCCTCCCTCCCTCCCTCAAGCTGTAGGTTTAATATTTGTTCCCTTTTCCTTTATCTCCTTGGTCTGGTATCTATGTTTCCCTTCCCTCCCTCCTTGTGCTATACCAGCAGTTCTCTCCTTTCCCTCCAGTTCTCCTCCCCCTCTTCCTCCCATGTCCAACAGCTCTCTCCCTTCCACCCAGATCCCCTCTTCCTCCAGCAGCTCTCTCCCTTCCATCGTCCCCTCCTCCTCTTCCTCCCATGTCCAGCAGCTCTCCAGCCCCTTCTTCCTCTCCCTCCCACGTCCAGCAGCTCTCTCCCTTCCATCCAGTCCCCTCCTCCTCTTCCTCCCATGTTCATCAGCTCTCTCCCTTCCCTCTAGTCCCTTCTTCCTCTTCCTCCCTTGTCCAGCAGCTCTCCATCCCCTTCCTCCTCTCCCTCCCATGTCCAGCAGCTCTCTCCCTTCCCTCCAGTCCCTTCTTCCTCTTCCTCCCTTGTCCAGCAGCTCTCCAGCCCCTTCCTCTTCCTCCCATGTCCATCAGCTTTCTCCCTTCTATCCAGATTCCCTCCTCCTTTTCCTCCTACCTCCAGCAGCTCTCTCCCTTCCCAGTTCCCTCTAATCCCCTTCCTCACACAAGTCCAACTCTGGCAAAACTATCCATTCCCTTTCCTCCAGTCCCTTCCTCCTCTTTCTCCCTTGTCCAGCAGCTCTCCAGCCCCTTCTTCCTCTCCCTCCCACGTCCAGCAGCTCTCTCCCTTCCATCCAGTCCCCTCCTCCTCTTCCTCCCATGTTCATCAGCTCTCTCCCTTCCCTCTAGTCCCTTCTTCCTCTTCCTCCCTTGTCCAGCAGCTCTCCATCCCCTTCCTCCTCTCCCTCCCATGTCCAGCAGCTCTCTCCCTTCCCTCCAGTCCCTTCTTCCTCTTCCTCCCTTGTCCAGCAGCTCTCCAGCCCCTTCCTCTTCCTCCCATGTCCATCAGCTTTCTCCCTTCTATCCAGATTCCCTCCTCCTTTTCCTCCTACCTCCAGCAGCTCTCTCCCTTCCCAGTTCCCTCTAATCCCCTTCCTCACACAAGTCCAACTCTGGCAAAACTATCCATTCCCTTCCCTCCAGCCCCCCCCCCCCCAAGTCCAGCACTTACTTTTTAGTTCTGTCTTCCAGGCCTGCCCATCCAACATCCTTCATCGCTGTCGCTGCCTTTTCTCCTGCGGCTCCGTGTATGGCCGTCCGGGAGACAGCGATCATCAGCATTGCCTGTCCAGTGCCTGCCCTGAAATTGTACTTCTCCCCAGGCTCCGCCCCACTCTTTTTTTCGCTTGTCACACAGCACTGCCATTCACACAGGCAGCTCCGCTCCCCTCTGCTGCGTCCATCCGGCCCTCTCTGTTGCACTTCCATCCTGTTTAGTAGAGCCAGATGGAAGCGGCAGAGGGGAGCGGAGCTGCCTGTGTGAATGGCAGCGCTGCGCGATGAGCGAAAAAAAGAGCGGGGTGGAGCCTGGGAAGAAGCACAATTTCAGGGCAGGCACTGGCAGGCAACGCTGATGATCGCTGCCTCCCGGACGGCCGTAGACGGAGCTGCGGGAGAAAAGGCAGCAACAGCGATGAAGGATGTTGGATGGGCGGGCCTGGAGGGAAAGTGGCTGGGCCTGGGCCCGTCCAGGCCCGCCCGTGGCTATGCCCCTGGTCAGCAGTAGGAGAGGAGAGAAATGGGTGTCTGTGTGACAGGGGTAACAGGTTTAGCAGCAGAAGGGGAGCTGAAGGGGAAGGATGCAGTAGGAAGGAGGAGGAGAGGGGGAGTAAGGTTTTTAAAAAATTCCAGGCAGTGGGAATTTACCAGTACCAAGCCATCCAGTCTAGAGGTTTGACAAATCATTTGATTAAAAATTTGCATACCACAATTAATTTTGATTAAAAATTTTCATTGTTGCTCACCCCTAACTGAATAGCATGTTGTAATCAGCTACACAGCGCAGGCCATATTTTTGCGCACCTTAGTAAAAGGACCCCATAGAGTTTTAATGCACAGGGTGAAGACTATCAGATCCCTTAGGGGGTAATTCTGAAAAGGTCAAAAAAAATTTAGGCACTAGGATGCTGTGTGCTAAGTGTGAATTCTCTATTGACAATTACACATATAACTGCCTACGCACCAACATTTAGGCATGGCTGCTTACGCCATGTCAATAGCTGGTGTAAATGACTGTGGATAAATATTGCAGTTGCACATTAACTGACAGAATTCTAGAATCTTAGTGTGTAAGTGCTGGGAATGCCCCTGACTTGCTTATGCCCCTCCCACCTCCACGCCCCCTTGCAGTTATTCACTATAGATTTTCAGCGCTAAGGACTAGATTCTATATATCACCCCTAAAATTCGGCACTTTATGTTTCAACATTTTTATTGATGACATCTCAAAAGCATAAATACTTTACATCTTTTGATATACAAATTCGGTATTAAAACAAGGAACAGTGAAAACTATTTGCTTCATTTAGTCATCAACCTTTTGTTGTTTTATCCCCTCCCCCCCTTAGTTTATCCTCCCCCTCACCCTCTAGGAGCCAATCCATCTCTCTCTAGTAGATGGCCGTTACACCCGGTCACATCTTAAATCTAGCAAGTGAGGTTCAGTAGCATACTACGGCCTTGTGGGCTCAATTTATGTATGTACCAATTCCAAATTCACATAAAATTCTTTTTCCCTTTTGGAGATCTCTGCGCTTCTCTAGCCTCCCATGTTGCTAACAAGTGAATTTGATTCCTCCATTGCCAATAGGCCGGTGGGTCCGAAGAGACCCAATACTGCAAAATAGTCTTCTTTGCCACTAGGCAGATAAAATTCGGCACTTTATAGAATAAGCCTAAATTTCTGCATGGTTTATAGAATACACTGAGCGCCGGTCTGTGCGACTAAACTTAGTCACGGGCAGTTACGACAAGTAAAACTTGGTGTAAATGCTGGCGCCTAAATTAGGTGCGGACTAGGTGTATTCTATAACAACGTGCATAGATTTTTTGAAACGCCCACCCCTTTTTAACTATCGGGCTCATTTTCAAAGCACTTAGCCTCCCAAAGTTCCATAGAAACCTATGGAACTAAGCCTCCCAAAGTGCTTTGAAAATATGCCTCCATGTGACTTAGAATTTATGTGCAGCACGTAATAGAATGCGCTTAGACAGTTCTGCATGTAAATTCTAATTAATGCCAATTAATGTCAGTAATTGCTTGTTAATTGGCAAAAGATGTTCTACTCCATGTGGAAACTGAAAAGAATTAAACCATTCTTTCCGAGATCTGTCTTCCGCAGCCTAGTGCAATCACTTGTACTCAGTCATCTAGACTACTGCAACTCGCTATACGCAGGCTGCAAATACTGAGGAAACTTCAAACAGCCCAGAACACAGCAGCCAGACTCATCTTCGGAAAACCAAAATACGAAAGTACAAAACCTTTGCGTGAGAAATTACACTGGCTCCCACTCAAGGAACGTATCACCTTTAAAGTATGCACCTTAGTGCACAAAATCATTCACGGTGAAGCCACTGCATACATGTCTGAGTTAATAGACCTGCCACCCAGAAATGCTAAAAGATCATCCCGAGCTTTCCTCAATCTCCACTTCCCTAAGTGCAAAGGCATAAACTACAAAGTAATGCACGCCTCAACCTTCTCTTATATAAGCACGCAATTCTGGAATACATTACCACGCAACCTGAAAACGATCTACGAACTAACCAACTTCCGCAAACTATTGAAAACTCATCTCTTTGAGAAAATCTACAGCAAGGCTCAAAACACATGAAGTCCATACACATCAATAGAAATACACCAATACACTTCTCCTAAATTTCTCTTCTCATACTTTCACCACACTTAATAATTTACCCAGAGATAAAACTGTGACACCCTAACGTTCTCTGGCTATTGTTCTATCGTCCTATCATTCCCCATTGCTACATTCTATTGTTATATCCCCAAATGATATTATGAACTGACTGTCTACCCTAAACCCTCACAATGTAACCCATAATCGTATTGTAACAAATTGTACTTCCATCATTCACAATGTATTGTAAGCCACACTGAACCCGCAAATAGGTGGGAAAATGTGGGATACAAATGCAATAAATAAATAAATAAATTATCAACATTGAATGACTTATTAACCAATTAGGGTATGCGCATTGTTATGGAATACGCTTCGATTTCTGCATGGAAATCTCAGCACGATACATAGAATCCAGGGGTAAGTTTATAGAATAGCAAATAAGTGCAGTTACATGCGTAACTACAGATTTCTGCCAGTTAGCACCAATTATTTCCAATTATCAGCAGTTATTCATTGTTAGTGCCAATTAACCTATATTTATAACTGCCAACTATTCTATAACCCATGGGTGGACTGACAGTGGTCAGGGCCTCCGGGCAGTAAGGGTCTTCGGGGGTCCCCCCAGCCACTGCTCGCCGCCCCACCGCCACAATTGCTGTCTCCCTCCCACATGCTACAGACCCCTGCAAGTGGGTCCTACCTTGAATGTCCCTGGTGGTCTAGTGGCTCCTTTGGGGGCAGCTGGGCAGGAAAGAATCCCACTCTTTCCTGCCCGTTCACACTAGTGTGCCTGGGCTGGCACCAGCATGTTTTCTGAATGGCTGCCGAGATTTCCTGTGGCAATCTCGCGGGTCTCAGCTGTCTTGCCAGCTATTTTTAAAATACGCTGTCGCCAGCCACAGGCACACTAGCGGCAGTGAGCAGGAAAGAATGAGATTCTTTCCTGCCTGGCTGCCCCCGAAGAAGCCACTAGACTACCAGGGCCCTTCAAGGTAGGACTGCCAGCGGCAGTAGGCAACCAGGCAGAGCCTGTAGGTCCTCAGACACTGCCCGGTTGCCCGAATGGTCAGTCCGCCCCTGCTATAACCTGTGTGTGAAATTTTATGTGCTAGGCACAAAAATATACATGCAAGATTATAGAGTGAGGTGATTAATGACTGGGTTCCTCCATGTTGTAGGGGCAGCTTAGATGGAATTTACACCAGTGTACCAGGTGTTTGTGAAATATTTAGTTTTTTTTAAATAGCACTTTCATAATAACGTCTGACACAGTGTTTAAGATAGTAATATAGTGATATTTGAGCCAGTAATGTAAATATCTCAACTTTGTGTTTCAGCATACATGCACTGACTACAACTAAGAAATAACCATGTCAGAAAAGAAAAGAAAGAAGCAGAAAGAAAATTCTTTTCTTGACATTTCCATCCTGAAGAAGTTTTTGCTTACTTACGAACAGCATTGTGATGAGACACAAAGCTCAGTGAGCCCAACCATCCAAAAAGGCTTGTGGAACTGCATAAACAATGAAGTGGCAATTACAAAGGTGGATAAGTAGTCATCAGAATGATATTGTAACCCAGTCTGCTGAAAGACAATATATCGACTATAGTAAATATAACTGAGTAGCAATGGGAAGCTGTCTGGAGTGATCCCAAGTTAGGCTTCTGTTCCCCCTATTAACTAGGGCTGGGACTTCTGTGCAGACAGCACTGATAGTTCTCAGTGAAGGGGGAGAGGGGGGCGGGACTTAGCTGTGGTCATTGCTTAAGGGTGACACCTACTGCTACTACTATTTAGCATTTCTATAGCGCTGCAAGGCGTATGCAGCGCTGCACAAACATAGAAGAAAGACAGTCCCTGCTCAAAGAGCTTACAATCTAATAGACAAAAAATAAAGTAATCAAATCAATTAATGTGTACAGGAAGGAGGAGAGGAGGATAGGTGGAGGCGAGTGGTTACCTAGTGTTTGTGTTCAGGGATCATGATTGCAGGGTTCCAGACAGAGTTGAGGACTGTCACTATAATGACTGGACTACGTACATTGAAGGAGGAGTTTTAAACGAGGGGAAAAAACTCAAATAGATAGTTGCAAATGAAGGCTGGTGAGGGGGAAGGTAATTCTATAACTGTGCACTTATATATAGATGCCCAGAGGGTGCCTGATTGACGCATATTCTATAAAGGAAAGTAGACACCTGTTTTATAGAATACCAGTGTAATCAGGTAGAGGTGCAGATATGCACTTAGGCACAAGCACTTATGCCACCTATAGAGCTGGAGTAAGTCTGTGCACCTATGTTTCAAGTTTCTCTGATAATACTGCCTATTACATAGTAACATAGTAGATGACGGCAGAAAAAGACCTGCACGGTCCATCCAGTCTGCCCAACAAGATGAACTCATGTGTATACCTTACCTTGATTTGTACCAGCACTATCCCCTCCTCCCAACCATTAGAAAACTATCTACTATTCTATAACTTATCCCCCTGATTCTATAAAGATCGCCAAAAATTCTGTGCACAAATTTAGGCATGTTCACAAATTGCACGTGCAATTTAATAAAATAATGAGCTAATAAGTGTCAATAATTGGCTTTGTAACAGGCTGGAGCTCCCTCTAGTGGCTCCTTCAGGTCATGATCATTCATATATATATATATATATATATATATATATATATATATATATATCTGTGACAGTGGTGAGAATATACCTGAGAACTACAAGCAAGTATATCAGGCTATATAACTATTCCCGTAAACTAAACCAGCCTTTGGCAAAAGAAATAAGAATCTGTCTTTCCCAAACTGTAGAAGTGAACACTGCTGTAAAATCTTACCCTCCGACATGCTGCAGGCTTAGCTAAAGTAATTACCAGCATTTGTGAAATACGGTGTTCCAGCAATAGGGATTACATAGGGGTCTTTTACTAAGCCCGGTAGCATTTTTAGCTTGCGGTAGAAATCAGCTGGTGGTAAATGCCGAGACACCCATTGGAATATAATGGGCATCTTGTCGTTTACCGCCAACTGATTTCTACTGTGAGCTAAAAACACTACCGCAGCTTAGTAAAAGACCCTTATAGTCTCTAAACAAGAGAATTCTTAGCTTATTAAAATTCCTTCTAAAGCATAACCCCCTCCCCATTCTATATAGTGTGCAACAGGGCCGCCGAGGGGGGGCAGGGGGGACAAGATTCCCTGGGCCCCGGGTCTCCAAGGGGGCCCGGCGCCACAGTCCCCTCCACCCACCCCCCCTTCATCATTGTCGCCGCCCCTTCCATCCACCACCGGGCCGGGCCCCCCCCCCCCGAATTAAAATCATAGCGCCTCACCTTGACCTCGCTCCATGTGAAGTGCAGCAGCGGCAGTCTGCAGATCGCCTCCTTTCGGGCCTTCCCTCCCTGTATCCTGCCCTCAAGGGAAGGCCCGAAGGGAGGCGATCTGCAGACTGCCGCTGCTGTGCTTCTTTCACATGGAGCGAGGTCGAGGTGAGGCGCTATGATTTTAATTCAGGGGGACCCGACCTGGTGGTGGATGGAAGGGGCGGCGACAATGATGACGACCTCGGGGGGGGGGGGGGGGGGTGGCGGTGGCGGGGCCCCAGGGGGGGCCTTGCCCCAGGCCCGGCCCAGTCTCTCGACGGCCCTGGTGTGCAAAAGTTAGGCATCAATTTGGCTTGTAACTTCCATAGTACAATGACATTTCCACTTCAAAATGGATGTGAAACGGCAGGTACGCGCATAAGTGCACTTAGACACCAAGTTATAGAAGAGTGGCTAACACCTTGATTCTGTAAAGGTCACCAAAATCGTATGCACAAATTTAGGCATGTTCCCAATTTGTGTACTCCATTTAATAGAATAATGAGCCAATTAGTGCCAGTAATTGGCTTTTAGCAAGCAATTATTGCCACTAATTAGATTTAATTGGGACTTACTATATAAATGACTTCTTTTACAAAGCTGCGCTGGCGAGTCCCACGAGGCAAATGAGAGGAAGCCCATAGGAATTGAATGGGAATCAGTAGTGCAGCTTTGAAAAAGAAGCCCAAAGTTAGGAGCGAGATCTGCGCCTAAAATTTAAGTGTTCTCCAAAAAAGGAGGTGTGAAAATGGGAGGGTCATGGGCATTTCGGGGTGCATCAGGGGCGTGGTTTTGAGTTATGCAAATAATTGTAGAATAACGGTGCTCCGCACGTAAATTTAGGTGCGTGCATTTGCATAAGTACGTAAGTACATAAGTATTGCCATACTGGGAAAGACCAAAGGTCCATTGAGCCCAGCATCCTGTCTCCAACAGTGACCAATCCAGGTCACAGATACCCGGCAAGATCCCAAAAATGTACAAAACATTTTATACAGCTTATCCCAGAAATAATGGATTTTCTCCAAGTCCATTTAATAACGGTCTGTGGACATTTTTGTTGGTAAATTTGCTTGTAACCTCTCTACTTAAGTGTTAATTCTATATATTACTTCAAATTTTAGACGCAACTTAAAGAAACCTTCTTACACATTTTTTTTTGGTACTGATTTTATAGGCGCCATATATAGAATCTAGCCCTAAGTGTGCAAGTGCGTAAATGCAAGGGGTGTATTCATGTGGAAAGGGCATGGGCGTGTTACCAAGTAATTCATGTAACATAGAATATTGTCAGTTGCACGTGCAGGATGCCACATTTAGGCATGCACTATTACACCTACTGTTGACATGGCATAAATGGGCGTGCCTGAATGTTGTAATGTGGTATTTTATATTGGATGTGACACACAAGTTTACCATTATAGAATACTAGCTTAGCATTCAGATTTTTGGCACTTAACTCTTTGCACTCTTTATAGAATTGCCTCCCAAAACATTTTCTGGGCTAATATTGGAATTAGCTGGGTCTGCCTGACAGGCTGTGCAGGGGACCTAAGAGGCCAGATGTTTGCATTACATCAACATTGTTGTTATCAGCTATTTAAATTAGGCTTAGTGGTAGAATTAAATTAGCAGCTGGGTCTGACAGGCTTCAAGTACAGTGATAACTAGGATTCCTACAGGAAATGCAGGCACTCAGATGGCCAGATCTGTTTCGTAGACTACAGGGGAGCTAAAGAGGCCGAATCGGGAAATAGCCACACCGATGTTGGTAGCTGTTACATATTATAAAACTGTGTGGATAGTCATGAGAAGGAGAAGTGTCGAGTATGAACTAGGTGGGAGTTATTGTATGCTGATCTGTCTAAGATGGCGGAGAACAAGTTAGGCTGATGATGAAAGGTGCTCTGGATAAGGAGAGAGAGAGAGCTTATAAATGGGATATATCTTTGCAGAGTGGACAGGAACCAAATAGGCTGATTGGTCTTTTTGGGCATTGTTACTGCTATGAGCAAACTGTATCAGGTACAATTATGCTAAAATTGCTCCATTACTGTATGACTGCATTGTGGTTCATCTTTTTCTTAGTTTGTGCTTTCTAGCCCAGAGACAGTCCCTGAAGACTTCCCACCTGTTTTGTTCAAACCATTGGTAAAAACAATTCGAGACCTGCGTTACATGTTGGGAAAGGAGCTTTGCATCTGGGGAATCTTGCTGAGCAATCTAGACATCGCGAGTCTTGTAAGTGGAAAAAGTCTGCAAATGTGCATTTATGTTCGAAGGTAACATACTCTCCTGAAGACACAAGGCAGGCAGCTGGTGCTTTAGGGACCGCTAACTAGCTATAGTAACAATGACCTTAGGCAGATCGGTGGAAAATGATGGTAACTATACACTTGAATGCTACATTAGACAGAGCAAAATGCTAAAATATATAAGCACAATGGAATTCCCAGAATCCATTTCAACAGTTTATTCACAGCTTCATAAAAGCAGATGATACTATGAAAAGAGAGGTAAGTGCAACTGCAGAAAAATAGTCCAAAAAACAACAGCAGAAATATGAACTAGCCAGAGCCCATAACTTTATACACATAAAACTGTTGGATTATTTGTAGTAAATAATTAGCAGATTTTATACACACAGCTTCAGCTTTAGAAATGTTAATTTCTTTTCTTCATCTCTCTCACATACACCCCAGAATAATTCACTGCTGAGTCACTTTAAAGTTGAATTAACAAAACATCTGTTTACTCACAGTTTTAGTTAGATTGATATTCAGACAGGCTTATATAACATAATACAATACATTTGGATTATCAGCTCTTTCCATGTGCTTAGATGGTAATGGATGCTCACACCATAGATCCTCAGGTTAGGAGAGACCTTTTGAGCTCCATGTGCTGTTCCTAACCCCCACAGGAAGTTGCATGGGTGTGACCTCTCTAGGCAATTCACATCAGAGGTCACAGAGTAATCACAGAGAAAGAAAAAAAAAACATTGCTGACAGACAATGCATGTAAAACACAATACATTATTCCAACAAACCCCTTCTCATGCATAACTGTCATGCAATTATTAATTCATACAAAGTCCAAGCTTTATTCGCAGATTCTCAAAACGTTCTCTGGGTAACGGTTTGGTCATGATGTCAGCTGTCATCTCACTGGTGTGACAATAGTGTAGACTGATAACCCCTTCTTTCGCCAGCTCTCGCACGTTGTGATATTTCGTTGCGATGTGCTTGGTGCGTGACTGAACCTTGTCATTCTGTGACAGTCTGATGCAGCTCTGATTATCTTCCATTATCTGGATTGGTCTCTGTTCATCTATTCCAAAATCCAGCAAAAGTTTTTCAATCCACATCAGTTCTCTGCATGCTTCTAATACAGCCACATATTCAGCTTCTGTAGAAGACAGACTCACAATACTTTGTTTATGACTGGTCCAAGAAATTTGTACATTTCCATACATAAACACATATCCACTTGTGGATTTATAATCAGAATGATCCCCTGCCCAATCTGAATCACAGTAACATATTAGTTTTGGATTACTGTTGGCTGAAATCTTTAATTTACAATCAATGGTACCTTTTAAATACCTTACCATCCTTTTAACTGCAGTCCAATCTGATTTGGTAGGTGAGCTGACCCTTCTGCTCAAAATTCCTACTGCATTTGCTATATCAGCCCTGTATGTGGTAGTCAGATATAAAAGCTTACCTATGGCTGATCTATATTGGATGTTATCTGGTAAAGGTTCTCTTACTGTTTCATCCTTCAGAAAATCAGTGATCATGGGAGTGCTTACAACTTGGGCATCTTGCATACCTAAACTTTCAATAAGCTCATTTATTTTCTGCTTCTGGCTTAGAAGATAAGAACCATCATTTTGTTTCTCAATTTCTATACCAAGATAGTATGACACATTACCAAGTTCTTTTATCTCAACATTCAGGTTTAAATATTTTACAATGTCCTTGTACTCTTGCTCACTTTCGCTTGCAATGAGCAGATCATCAACAAAAGCTAAAATGTATGCATATTGTCCATTTCTGCACCTAGTGTACAAGCATTTATCTGCTTCACCTTGCTTAAATCCTAAATTTGTCAATATTTCATGCAATTTGTCATTCCAACATTTTGCACTTTGCTTTAATCCATAAAGACCTTTGTTTAATTTACACACTAGCTGTCTTTGTTTTGTATTTATGAAACCTGTTGGCTGTTCCATGTACAAGTCTTCAGTTATATCTCCATGAAGAAATGCTGTTTTCACATCAATGTGGTTGACTTGCATGCCTTTTGAGACTGCAATGCTCAGAAGTGTTCTAATTGTCGTGTGTTTCACTACAGGTGCAAACACTTCATCAAAATCTTCTCCATATTTTTGAAGATATCCCTTTGCGACTAATCTGGCTTTATACCTTTCCACTTTTCCTTGTGCATTCCTTTTTAACTTGAATACCCATTTGCATCCTATAGCTTTCTTGCCAGGAGGTAATTTTGTAAGAATCCAAGTTTTATTTTTATGCAATGCATCAATTTCTTCTTGTGCAGCTTTACGCCATTCAGCAGCTTCTTCTGCTGGCATTTTCTCAATCTCATCCCATGTTAAGGGCTCTTGAGCTTCTGCTGACTTTGTTAGGTAAGACAGTCTTGGGGGTGGAACACCTTTGTTTTCCCTGGATGAGCGTCTGACAACAGGTTGGTCCGACCTTTCCGCATCCTCTAAATCTGAGAGTCCTTCTCCAATTGATTCCCCTTCTCCAACTGTACTGTCTTCTTCAATGATCCTTTCTGTGTCTGCTTCCTCTGCCTGTTCCTCGTTAGATACAGATGAGTTGCTTTCAGACATCTGCCTTGGTATGGCATTTATATACACTGGCATGTCTATTATGGTTCTAGTTTCATATTCTGGATGATAAGGCTCATCTGGCATAATCCAGCCTTTATCAACCCTTTTGTTTTCATCAAAATATGTAAAATGTCTTATGCCAACAATGCCAGTTTTCAGATTCAAAATTCTATATCCTTTGTGTCCTGGAGCATAGCCAACTAAAATGCCCCTTTCTGTTGTGGAATCCAGCTTATGCCTTCTTTGCTTTGGTACATGAGCATATGCTGTACTTCCAAATGTTCTTATGTGTGACAGGTTTGGCTTCCTACCATGCCATGTCTCATGTGGTGTGCGCTCAGCGCCTTTAGTTGGCATTCTGTTTTGTAGGTACACTGCTGTGAGAATGGCTTCCCCCCATAGTCTTTTAGGGAGATTGCTATCTGACAGCATACATCTGGTCATTTCCACAAGTGACCTAAATTTTCTCTCTGCAACAGAATTTTGCTCTGGTGTATAAGCTACTGTTGTGATATGCTGAATGCCTTCTTGTTGTAGAAATGTGCGCATGCTTTGTGAAGTGAACTCACCACCATTGTCTGTCTGAAGAACCTTTGGTTTTCTTTCAAATTTATTGCTCACCATGGCTACGTATTTCTTCAGCATGTCTGTGACTTGACTTTTTTCTTTCAGCAAATAGGCCACACAGTATCTAGAGAAATCATCCAAGAATATTAGCACAAATCTGTTATTTCCCAATGATGGGATATTAAACGGTCCACATAAGTCACTGTGTATTAAGTCCAGTACTTTATTACTCCTATTTCCTGTGTATGCAGGAAATGAGGGTCTCACACCTTTTTGAGTAACACAGTCTATGCATTTCTCCATTTTACCAGTATCTGCACTTATTTGAATGCCAGTGGCAAGTTGCTTACTGTGAAGATCCTGGATCACCTTAAAATCACGATGTCCCAGGCGGCGGTGCCAGATTTCCAGACTACATTTACCATCATTCTTCCTTACTTGCGCCATATGTGAGGCTTCACCTGAAATGCTCAGTTTATAAATATCATTATGCATAAAAGCTTCAGCATACACTTCATCATTTTTAGAGATTGTGCACTTACTGTTTTCAAAATGAATCACAAATCCCTTCTTATCTAATGTAGATACACTAAGCATATTGCAAACTGCTTGGGGAATATACAAGACATCACTTACAGGAATTTCTTTAACTTCATTAGACACTTTGCATTTTAAGAATCCAATGCCTTTTGCTTGGATCTGAGTAGTCCCTGCGTTTGCAGTATGAAGAACACCTTCTTCTGGACTCATTTCCTGAAAGAAATCCTTACAATTGGTTAAATGGCATGTGCTCCCCGAATCCAAAATCCAAGTACTTTCATTTGAATTATTATTTACCATAGTCAAAGATTTTTCTGCCATTAGAAAGCTCTTATGTTTATCATTGTCCTTTGTACATTTCCTGCTTGGAAAATTCTTTTGTTCCATTGGCTTAGGTGAGCTAGAGGGGGTGTTTTGTGTTTCCTTACACCATTTAGATACATGTCCCTCCTTTCCACATGAGTAGCAAATCAGCTTGCCCTTGGGTGGAGTTTTCCCATAGCTCCGCCTTCCTCTATTCTTTGCCAAGAAATTTGTTTCATTTCTCTCTGACTGTCTTTGAGAACACATCTCCTCAGAATCATTAATTATGCATTCCTGCCTCAGTTTTGATGCTGCCTGTTCAAACGATTGCCCTTCAATGGCTTCATTCACAGACCTAAAAACATCAAACTTCTTTGATAGTGAGGTAAAAAGAAATGCTCTTTTCAATGCATCACACATGGGAATTCCAGAAAGTTCTAGCTTTTGAAATGAAGACATAAGATGCATAATGTGATCATTACACTTACTTTTATCCCTTAATTTGGTTTCATTCAACTCTGCCAACCAAATTGGTTGCTGTTTTGCATATGTAGTTGCATATATAGTTCTCAGTTTATCTAAAATTTCCTTTGCTGTATCTTTTGCCTCCACCAATATGGCTTGTTTCTCTGAGAGAGCTTCAAAAAACATGCACTTCACATAATAGTTTGCATTGTCCCATTCAGCCATATTTTCAGCTGTTCTGTTTTGGTCTAAACATATACTTAATTTCTTTGCTTGAAGGAGACATCTGAATCTTAGCTCCCATTGCTGATAATTATATTCAGTTAATTTAGGCACCTTGAGAGAGTGGAAAAATGGTGAATTTCCTCCCTCAGCCATTGCTTACTGTTTGGTGTGGGGGGGGGGGGAGAGAGAGACAGACTTAAAACTTAAGAGAAAAATTTGGCTTTTTCACTGCCTGGTAATATTTCTCTTCTTCCTTTTTCAATTCCTGGGCTGGGCCCATAACCCTTTTGTTGGATTATTTGTAGTAAATAATTAGCAGATTTTATACACACAGCTTCAGCTTTAGAAATGTTAATTTCTTTTCTTCATCTCTCTCACATACACCCCAGAATAATTCACTGCTGAGTCACTTTAAAGTTGAATTAACAAAACATCTGTTTACTCACAGTTTTAGTTAGATTGATATTCAGACAGGCTTATATAACATAATACAATACATTTGGATTATCAGCTCTTTCCATGTGCTTAGATGGTAATGGATGCTCACACCATAGATCCTCAGGTTAGGAGAGACCTTTTGAGCTCCATGTGCTGTTCCTAACCCCCACAGGAAGTTGCATGGGTGTGACCTCTCTAGGCAATTCACATCAGAGGTCACAGAGTAATCACAGAGAAAGAAAAAAAAAAACATTGCTGACAGACAATGCATGTAAAACACAATACATTATTCCAACAAAAACTAGTTTGACATGAGGTGGTATCATCAATCAGTACAAAGATTCAACAATATCATCACCCGAGATCAGCCTAATTGCCTGTGTCTGGGCAGTCCTATAGCTTTAAATGGTTGGTATCACACCATTTATAAGGTGAGAATGGGAGCAAGCACCAAATAGAGCATTAATAATTAAACCCAATTGAAAAAAAAATAGAAGAGAAAAAAAAGTGGTGGTGCAGGGGTGAGGGAGAGAACTTTTTGTGTGTACTTACAAAGTATCATATCCATCCTCCAGTGCCAGCACCAAAAATCCACAAATACATTAAAACTTTCACTTTAAAGGCACTTATAGCCTGGTGAAAGATCTCCTATTCAGCTTTCATAAAAGGCCCTAGAATGCCAATCATATTGTAAAAACCAAGGGGTTCCTTTGCTGCTATCAGGACTTTGTAGCCAGCTATGAGATGCATAACTGTTTCTATCTCTTTTTGTACAGAATTTGCAGATGTTATACCAATTTTTCCCTTTGAAAATCCTGTTTATCCTGTATGCTGTGCTGTAAAAAGTATGCAGAGCAAACATGTGGGATTTCAAATTGAAATTCCCACACATATTTGTGCCAGTCCATCCTAATCTCACCCCAACATTGCCCCTTTTCACTACGAGAAAAGTGTATGTACTGAGGACAGCACATTCTTCTCCATATTGGAAAGGAGGGCAGTTTTCAAAAGTGCAGAGAATCCCTTTGAAAATTATTCTCTGTAATTGTGACAGTTGTGGGTTTTATTATTTTTTATGTATGTCTTATGTTACTCCTTTTTATGTTTATGTACACTGTGATCTGCTTTGTACATCCTGTTTGGTTGATTAAATTCCCTTACATTGCTAAACTCCACTGATAGGCTATTTGAGGCCTTGTCATCTTCCTTTTTTGGATCTTCCAACACCTACTACTACTACTACTTAACATTTCTAAAGCGCTACTAGGGTTACGCAGCGCTGTACAATTTAACATGGAAGGACAGTCCCTGCTCAAGGAGCTTACAATCTAAAAAGACAGGTATACAATCTAAAGACAAGTGTAGAGTCCGTCTGGTAGGTAATACTATATTTCATGAGAGGTTAGGTGCCGAACGCGGCATTGAAGAGGTGAGTTTTAAGCAGAGATTTGAAAATGGGTAGGGAGGGAGCTTGGCGTAGGGGTTGAGGAAGATTGTTCCAGGCAAAGGGTGAGGCAAGGCAGAATGAGCGGAGCCTGGAGTTGGCAGTGATGGAGAAGGGAACTGACAGGAGGGATTTGTCCTGTGAGCGGAGGTTACGGGCGGGGACATAGGGGGAGATGAGGGTAGAGAGGTAGTGACCGGGTGCATTTGTAGGTAAGGAGGAGAAGCTTGAATTGTATGCGGTATCTGATCGGAAGCCAGTGAAGTGACTTGAGGAGAGGAGTGATGTGAGTATATCGGTTCTGGCGGAATATAAGACGTGCGGCAGCGTTCTGAACGGATTGAAGGGGGGATAGATGGCTACGTGGGAGGCCGGTGAGGAGTAGGTTGCAGTAGTCAAGGCGAGAGGTAATGCGAGCATGGACGAGAGCCCTTAACACTCAGGCTGCCTGTCATAGTTTACCATCAAGCACTGGCAGAAGTTCAATTTAAAACTGCCATGCAAAATATTGGAAAGGGCATCCAGATGAAACTGGAACAGCAGAGATGCCAAGTTACCCAGTTCCAGGGTGGAGACTTTTTGGCCAGTCCTGGTTTTGAACTTCCATCCCAAAGCAGTGTGGGAGTTGTAGTGCCTGATCCTTCCCATTGAAATCAGTACTGCAAGTCCCATAATGAACCAGGATGGTGTGGTCAGAAATCCAGGACTGTTCTAAAATCTCCAGTCTAGAACTGGATAACTTGGCAGCTCTGGAACCCTGTGTGTACCCCTTCCTCTCACTGCTTGGGTGGAAACCGCTGCCACCAAGCCCTGCAATAACCCAGAGAACATTCATAACCAGTGAAGCCTTTGTCTGAATGTATGATCATGGCTGGTGGTAAACATTTAGTGGGCCCAGGGCAGAAACTGGTGGGGGAGTCTCACCTTCAGGCTGTGCCTTCTTCAGCTTGAGGCAGGCTTGGTGTCCCTTGTAGCCAGGGCGCCTAGGGCAATTGCCCCATTTGTCACCCCCTAACGCTGGCCCTCAGTCTGGTCACCCTATAGTCACTGACGTTCAGGTCTTACCACTAAGCCCTGCAATAATGCAGGCAGCCACCAAATCTAGTGAGGCTGTTGTCTGAACATCTGTCCACCCCATATTTTAGGGTTATAACTATGATTGTCAATGCAGATTACACAGCCTTCTTAGAAGCCTAGTGCACTGTAATGCTGATGTTAGGGTTGCAACCATAGCCACCCTGTGCTAATAACACCAACCTTGGAAGCCTAGCAGTATCACTGACGTTAGCATTTGTAATTGCTGCTCCTTGCAGGTTCTCCAGCTTTCTTGGAAGCAGTGGCGTTCCTAGGGGGGGCGGTGCCCCGCCCCCCAATGCAGTGTGGACCCCCCCCCCCGGGTGCAGCACCCCCCCCCGATGCAGCGTGGAACCCACCCCCCGGGTGCACGCCGCTGGGGGGGGGGGGGGGTGCCGCAGCGCGCGCCTGCTCAGAGTTCCCTGACTTCGCGCGTTCGCTGCAGCTCCCTCTGACCTGGAACAGGAAGTAACCTGTTCCAGGGCAGAGGGAGCTGCAGCGAACGCACAAAGTCAGCGAACTCAGCAGGTGCGCACTGCGGCACCTCCCAGCGGCGTGCACCCGGGGCGGACCGCCCCCACCTCCCCTCCCCTTGGTATGCCACTGCTTGGAAGCCCAGTGCACTCTCAGCCCATTAGCTTCTACTTTCTCACTTTGGCCCTCTAAAGTTCCATGTGACTTAGTAATTGTTAAGCTGCTATTTTGTGTCCTGTACAAACATTCACCAGTTTGCTTCACCGATATAGTGCAAAGGCATCATATTGCATCAGTGACATATATGCTTGTGACATTATGCCTTGATTGATTAAACCTCTGAGCATGACTCATATCTTGAGTACAGTCTTCTGGCTTTTAAGAAGTGAACTGGACCTAGAATGGGGGATATGTGTTCTATAATCACATTTCCTACTAAGTAATAAATCAAAATGCAAATCTGCTGCCTCAGATTTTGGATTATACATGGAAAAGTCTTCTGCAGACTTTTTTTTTTTTTTTTTTTTCCATCAGGATCCAATGTGAAGAGTTATAGTAATGTTTCAGGACAGATTGAAATCTCCAGATTAAGATGATATTAAAGTTATACATGTCTATCATTCTAAAATTGTGTTCTCATTAACATTCTATCATTTTTAGGCAATAATGCTAGAACTGAAAGGACGCACCATTTATCCTTTCTATAAATTAGAAATGATTGACTGTGGCATAGATGTCTGGTCCATGGAAAGACTTGGAAAGGCCCTCAGCTTCAGCAACTTAGTTTCCATTGTTCTAGACTATAACAAGTAAGAAAAATGTGCTTTAGTGCAAAGAAAAGAGATTTTTCTTTATTTTACAAATCTCATAAAAACTGTCTAATATTTAAAAAATGTCTAAACCTGTGTAACGGCATGAACACTATCAAAGATAAGGAATATACAGTGGTGGAAATAAGTATTTGATCCCTTGCTGATTTTGTAAGTGTGCCCACTGACAAAGACATGAGCAGCCCATAATTGAAGGGTAGGTTATTGGTAACAGTGAGAGATAGCACATCACAAATTAAATCCGGAAAATCACATTGTGGAAAGTATATGAATTTATTTGCATTCTGCAGAGGGAAATAAGTATTTAATCCCTCTGGCAAACAAGACCTAATACTTGGTGGCAAAACCCTTGTTGGCAAGCACAGCGGTCAGACGTCTTCTGTAGTTGATGATGAGGTTTGCACACATGTCAGGAGGAATTTTGGTCCACTCCTCTTTGCAGATCATCTCTAAATCATTAAGAGTTCTGGGCTGTCGCTTGGCAACTCGCAGCTTCAGCTCCCTCCATAAATTTTCAATGGGATTAAGGTCTGGTGACTGGCTAGGCCACTCCATGACCCTAATGTGCTTCTTCCTGAGCCACTCCTTTGTTGCCTTGGCTGTATGTTTTGGGTCATTGTCGTGCTGGAAGACCCAGCCACGACCCATTTTTAAGGCCCTGGCGGAGGGAAGGAGGTTGTCACTCAGAATTGTACGGTACATGGCCCCATCCATTCTCCCATTGATGCGGTGAAGTAGTCCTGTGCCCTTAGCAGAGAAACACCCCCAAAACATAACATTTCCACCTCCATGCTTGACAGTGGGGACGGTGTTCTTTGGGTCATAGGCAGCATTTCTCTTCCTCCAAACACGGCGAGTTGAGTTCATGCCAAAGAGCTCAATTTTTGTCTCATCTGACCACAGCACCTTCTCCCTATCACTCTCGGCATCATTCAGGTGTTCACTGGCAAACTTCAGACGGGCCGTCACATGTGCCTTCCGGAGCAGGGGGACCTTGCGGGCACTGCAGGATTGCAATCCGTTATGTCGTAATGTGTTACCAATGGTTTTCGTGGTGACAGTGGTCCCAGCTGCCTTGAGATCATTGACAAGTTCCCCCCTTGTAGTTGTAGGCTGATTTCTAACCTTCCTCATGATCAAGGATACCCCACGAGGTGAGATTTTGCGTGGAGCCCCAGATCTTTGTCGATTGACAGTCATTTTGTACTTCTTCCATTTTCTTACTATGGCACCAACAGTTGTCTCCTTCTCGCCCAGCGTCTTACTGATGGTTTTGTAGCCCATTCCAGCCTTGTGCAGGTGTATGATCTTGTCCCTGACATCCTTAGACAGCTCCTTGCTCTTGGCCATTTTGTAGAGGTTAGAGTCTGACTGATTCACTGAGTCTGTGGACAGGTGTCTTTCATACAGGTGACCATTGCCGACAGCTGTCTGTCATGCAGGTAACGAGTTGATTTGGAGCATCTACCTGGTCTATAGGGGCCAGATCTCTTACTGGTTGGTGGGGGATCAAATACTTATTTCCCTCTGCAGAATGCAAATAAATTCATATACTTTCCACAATGTGATTTTCCGGATTTAATTTGTGATGTGCTATCTCTCACTGTTACCAATAACCTACCCTTCAATTATGGGCTGCTCATGTCTTTGTCAGTGGGCAAACTTACAAAATCAGCAAGGGATCAAATACTTATTTCCACCACTGTATGTGTTAGAGCTCAGAATCCTTTCCCTCTGTATGTGTCCCCTCCCAAGCACACATCCTTTCTAGGGTTATGCATGGAAAAAGCAAACGGGTCCTTTTACAAAAGCGTGCTAGCATTTTTAGCGCGAGCTAAAAATAAGTGTGCGCTAAACGCTAGAGACGCCCATATATTCCAATGGGCGTCTCTAGTGTTTAGCACGCACTAAAAACGTTACTGCTCCTTTGTAAAAGACCCCCCCCCCAAAGTTTCTCACCTGTAATGGGTGTTTGCTGTAGACTACATGATTATAAAAGAACCACCATACTAGGTCAGACCACAGGTCCATCAAATCCTGTTTCCAAGAGTGGCCAGTCCAGGTCACAGATACATGGCAGGATACAAAAACGTAGCCGGATTCTATGTTGCTAACCCCAAGGGATAAGCAGTGGATTTCCACACGTATACCTTAATAAAGGTTTATGAAGTTTTCCTCCAGGAACTTGCCCAAACTTTTTTAAAACCCAGCTAGCTATGCATGTACCACATTCTTCAGAAATGAATTCCAGAACTTACTTACGCATTGAGTGAAAATATATTTTCTCTGATTTGTTTTAAATGTACCACTTACTAACTTTATGGCATGTCCCCTAGTCTTTGTACTTTTTGAAAGAGAAAACAACTGATTTGCATTTAACTGTTCCACTCCATTCATGAATTAATGGAATTCTATCAGGCACACAGATGGATCTCATCTTCTGACTGCTCCAGGGAAGAACAGCTGTCCCAGATCTCAGAACTAATGTAAAGTTCTGAGCATGCATTCCCCTTCCCACATGCTGCAGTCCCCTTAGTCTCAAACCAACTCTCGGGAAGCAGGTGGGATCGTCTGCCTGATTAATCCTGCTATCAGTGGAGAACATCTGTTACGTGTAAGCTTTGATTTCTCCATCAACAAGCAAGACTGAATCAGGCATGCAAGTTTGTGACTCCAAAGCTCAGGGTTGCTCCAGCATTTGAGAAAATTGTCTTATTGTTGAGGAGCAAGCCTTTGAAATGTTGAAGTGAAATTTGAAAAAGTTCATATGGACCAATTATTTAGTACTGTTTAGCCAAAAGAACTGTCACTAATTGAGGACATGTCCAGGTAGCAGTACAAGGAAAAAGTATGAAGTGAGGCAGTGGCATAGCCGACAGCCAGTTTTGTGGGCCTGAGCCCAGATTGGGCAGGCACAGCATTTTTTCTGCCCTTGCCCTATTCCCACTCTTCACCCCTCTCCCAATACCTCACAACTCAAAATATAAATACTTTAGCTAATTAGGATCTCCAAGCTCTGTCAGCAGAAGACTTCATGTGAAGTTGGCCAGAACTCCATTTTACCAAGTTTGGGCCTAAGCCAATGATGTTGGCACCCTATGCATGCATAGTTATCAGTGACTGAAGGATGGTGCTGCACACTGCAGAGCTTGGTAGAAAGGAGTTCTGGCTGCCGTTGGAGGAGGTCCTCAACTGGCGATGCTTGGAGATCCCCTCCAGCTATAACAAGGATCAGAGCTGGTGTTAGACATGCTGGGACTCAGGTCAGAAAATAAAGGAGGGGGCCCTCCTGATTCCTGCCTCCCCTCCAATCTCCTCACCTGCCATTACTATCAAACCAACAGACCCTCGCCAAATACAGAACAAGGGATCAAAAAAATTGAACTGGTTAACTTGGCATGTACTGCAGCACTAGAGAACTAGAAACAAATATGCTTTTCCTTTAATACTGAACACAATACAAAGACATTTGTTATCCACATTTTCCAAAGCTTACATATTCCATTTAATACATTAAAAATAAAATGCTTTTTTTTCTACCTTTATTGTCTGGACATTTTACTTTTCCATTATGTTGTTTCCAGTTTATATTTTCTGCTTTCCTGTCTGTCTTCTGCTAATTCTCCTTCAAGCGGCTGTTGTCCATTTGTCTTTTCTCCTCTCTCCTATCTTATTCCATTCTCTCACTACACCTACCTTTGACATAGTTTATCTCTTCTTTTTTTTCTTTACTACCTCTCTGTTCACTTAAATTTCACCCTCTTTCTCATCCTTCTCCTTTTTACTTTTCAGCTATCAAATTCCATCTCCTTCTTTCACCCACTAGCTGTCTCATTCCTCATCTCACTCCTTCTCCCAGCCTTCCATTGCCTTTCATCTTTAATCAGCTTCCCCCGTTACCATATTTCAACCCCCCACCTCTCCTTAATCATTATCCTCTCATTTGTTTCCTTGTCACCCCCCTTTGACCTCTCCCAAATAGTTTCACTATTTGCATCGTCTTCCTCCCTCTACACTTCTGACCCAGCACCTGCTCCCTCTTTTTCCCCTCCGCACCCTTGTAACCTGATATCTCCCTGTCCCTTCCACTCCCCACCCTAGCATCTTCCTGTCCCTTCTCTCTTCCTTCCTGCCCCCCTCCCCTGTGGTCCAACATTTATTCCTCTCTTCCAGTTGTCCAGCATCTCTCCCTCACTTCTTTCTGTCCCTGGATCCAACATCTCTTTTTCTCCCTTCCCCCTCCTGTGCATATCTCTCCCTTCCTCTCCTTCACACCCATGTCCAACTTCTCTTCCCTCCTCCCTCTCTCCCATTGTTCACATCTCTCTCTTTCTTCCTTGCGTCCCGGGACCAATATCTCTTGCTTCCTCTCCTCCCCATACAGATCTCTCCCTCATCCATGTCCAACCGTTCTTCTCTCTCTCCCCGTGCATCTCCATTTCTCCCACTCTCGCCCCATCCCCCCATGCAGCGTCTCTCCCTCCCACCCTACCTCCAATAATTCTCCCTCTCCCTCCAACCCATGGAGCAGCAGCAGCAGCTCTCCCTCCCACCCCCTTCCAACAATTCTCTGTTTTCCCCCAACCCATGTAGCATCTCTCCCTCCCATTCCATGTCCAGAAATCCTTCTCTCTTCCCCTACACCACATGTAGCATCTCTCCCTCCCTCCCTTATGTGTATCACCTCTTTCCTTCCCTCGTCTCCCCTCCTACCTTCACAAATGTTTCTTTCAAATCAAAAGGTTGCCAGCAGCGGCAGCAATTCCCAAACACTGCCCATGGCTAACCCGGAAGTCTCCCCAGGAAGTTGCATTGAGTGAGGGCAGTACGTGGCAGTGGCTTCCGAGTTAGCCACGGGCAGCATGTGGGAATCCCTGCCGCTGCTGGCAACCCTTTGATTTGAGAAAGGTTTGTGGAGGGAGATGCAGGACTGTGGGAACCCAGCTTGCTCCCTCACATGGTGGTGCTGTTAAAGGTGCAGAGTTTCTGTGTGGGCCCGAACCAGGGGTGTGCTGGTAAATTGTTAACAGGGGGCTCTCTCTCGTCAGCAAAGTAAAAGAGAATTCAGGAGGGGCCCAAGCCCACATTTTGGGATCCATTTGTTAAAGTAGCCATGGAGAACTGGCTCCCAAAATTCTTAAAAACTTAACAAACGGCTCTCGAGAGCCTGCTCCAGCACACCACTGGCCCGAACCCAAATTGGGCTAGCCCAGGCCCACTGGGCCTACATATGGCTACGCTCCTGAAGTAAAGACTGCGGTGCTGCCTTACAGATTCATTCTACTGATGCAAATTTTGAAAGAGCTACAATAGCAACAGTGCCTCCAATCCGGTGTGGTTTGATTCTGTTGGTTAGAGAAATGCCGTCTTGATCCTAAAAGAACTGGATACATGACTCTAACCAATTAACTAGTGTACTCTTTGCCACTGGAACATCAAGGGGCTCATTTTTGAATGAGAAAAATATCTAAAAGTGGCATAAAGCAGCATTTTTCTCGCCAAAATGGCCAAATCAGTATTTTCAAAACCATTTTCCAGGCGTATTTCTATACTGTTCGTCTGCAGTATGTCCAGACCTCAAGGGGGCGTGTTAAAGGTAGGATTTGGGCGTTCCTAAGACCTGGATGTTTTTCGGCCATAATGGAACAAAATGAAAACATCCAGGACAAAAACTAAGACGTTTTGAGCTAGACCTGTTTTAATAACCATAAAAACCCACTGTGAATCGTGCATGTGCACACTGAAAACCACTGTGCTCTTCTGAGTGCAATGTTGCACTGATTTAATATGAAGTTGGGAGGAAAAACCTGATATTACTGTGACTCAGCATGGTTACTTAAACCGGAACGCTACTTGGCTGAAAAATAGTTGGAGCTCACAGTTAAAAAGTAACCATGGGTAAAAAAAAAACTCCCAACTGTGCTGTGTAATTACAAACCCCTTCCTAAACAAATTAGTGAACAAATAAAGGAAAGAGGCACTTATCTGAGCTGCCCCGGATCTGTTTTTACTGCTGGCAAATCAGTCACCAAAACAGTGAGGTCCTGACGGACCTGTTTCGCTTCAGGCTTTCTCAAGAGCCCTCACTGTGATAACCGTTTAGTCGTGATTTCTTCACAAAACAGCCGGTGAGCAGGGCTGCAAAATGGTGCTTACCATGTTACCATTTTGCAGCCAAGTAGCGTTCCGGTTTAAGTGACTGTGCTGAGAAGCAGTAATATGGGGTTTTTTTCTCCCACCTTCATATTAAATCAGTGCAACACTGCGCTCAGAAAAGCACAGTGATTTTCAGTGTGCACATGCACGATTCACAGTGGGTTTTTGTTGAGTAACACGTTTGAATAGTGAATCGGATCTATAGTGGTTTACACTTTAATAACAACAAAGCCACAATAAAGTGCCCTAAATGACCAGATGACTACTGGAGGGATATAGATAGACGTTTTACTGTTTCGGAAATCACTATATTTGCTATTCGGACAAAACGTTTAAAGTCAGACTTAGACATCATATTGATAATGTTCCTCCACATCTGTTAAAGTCATAGGACATCAAGAGCTGCATAGATTTATTGATGGATTCTGTTCCTTTTAAGTAGTGGGCAAGAGCTTGCTTACTTACAGTCTAGAATATGGACCTTCTTTGTTGGACCTTAGAATAGAAAATAGGTAACACCAATTCCTCATTAATGTGGAATGATGTTATTATCTTTAGTGGGAACTTTGGGTGTTACTTAATTGTACTGAAATTGAGTGTGGAGTTCATGGGTGAACTAGTCTTGGAATTCACAGATTCTCCTGGCCAAGATTACATCTGCTAGGAAAATAACTTTTCATGTGAGATACTTTGGTGCTTATTTTAGAAGCACTATTCATGTTTTAGACATTTAAAAACTGGCACTTAGATGTCCATGTTGCATGGATGTCCAAATCCTGATATGACAAGGCCATGGTATGAATGTCTAAAACTGTAGAATGTGCATCTAGGAAGGGAGCTTGGTCTGGGCATATTTTGGGTGAGGCTTGGGCAGGCTTAAGAAATAGATGTTCATTTCTGATTGCAGAAGGGGAAGGAATGTCCATGTCCAAAAAGAAAGATGTCGGGAGTTGGAGTGGCTACCTAGAATGTCCAGGGGGCTCTTTTTTGGAAGGATCAGTAACTGTTTGCACTTACTCTGTGCTAGCTGCAAAACATAATGCAAAACCTGTACAGTAAATGCAGGGAGTGTGCCCAGCATTTGTCCTGCGTGTACTGCACATTCCATCCAAAGTTCCTTTAAACCCAAAAGCTGAGGTGATGTCCCCCCCCCAAACTAATGCCCCCTCTCCTGACGTGTCAGGCAGATCCACAGCTCCCTCCCACCCCCAAGACTCCCACTCCCCCACCAAAGGTACCTGAGTCCCCGCCCAACCCTTCCACTAAGAGTTCCAGTCCCCCTCCTGAACTCCCCATTAGTTCTGATCCCCCCCCTTGACCCCTGTTGAGTTCTGATCCCCCAGCGCCAAACACCACCCCATACATGTCAGCTGTGGCCGCCCAGAGCCCTACTTTCCCTTGTTCCTCCAGGTCCTACCTGGGATGTAAATGTCTCCTTTTAATGCTCGAGTGGCAGTGGTCTCACTCCACTACTTCCCAAGATGACGCCACTATCCAAGATGGTTAGACCTGCACTATACTGCCAGATCATCAAAAATATTTAGAGCAGGAATTCTCAACCCAGTCCTCGGGACACTCCCACCTTTGGCTGACTGGTTTAGCTGAAGAAAATTTAGCTGCTGCTGGGAGTGCACTGTCAGCTCTGCCCAGCAAAAGTCAACTGGAAAATTCTGGTCATGCTGAATGATTGTCCTAAAATTAGGCATTTTTATGTGGTTATATTCATCAGCCATTGAATATTTAGAGTTAAGCAGATAAAAATACCTGGGCTGTTGAATATCAGTCTTTGTTTAGTAACTTTCTATTGTGTTTCTAATTAGCTATGGTCAAAAATACTGCATAGAACACAAATCAGGCCAGCATTAGGGGGATGTAAATAGGATAGTTGCCTGTTTCCCATGATAAGGGAGCTCTAAGCCTGCCTAAATCTGATGGAAATACAACCTACTGGTGCTCTTTAGGGCCCCTTTCAAATTTCAGCCTTGGCCCCACCATGTTTAACAGTGGTCCTGAGACACAAATAATATTACTCCCCAGACATTGACATATATTGGTAATGGGTCTAATTTTAGTGGTACTTTGATGACCACCAGATGTATCTTTAGCTCACAGTGGTAGCACTCTTAAATATAATCTGACATTTCCCCCCTCATACCTTTAATGCACTGTAGAGGGGTCTTGCAACTCCCTTGTTAAAGTATTTTATGAGTATGTGGAACAGAAGTTGCAAGTAGAGAATGACGCAGGGATGGGGACAAAGCCCATGGGGATAGGGCAGGGACAGAGCCTGAGGGGACAGGGACAAACTGTGTCCCCATGTCATTCTCTGCTTTGAAGCCTGTTAATGAACTGGACAGTTATTTATGTTTGAGTTTCTCAAACCTCACACTAACACTATTTGCTTTTGTCTCACCTAGAATATAAACCGCACTGAACCCTGGAAAGGGGATATTAGCAGTATACAAGAATTGATTTGAATTTGAGTGATGCAGGCGATGATATTTTCATTTTTTGGAAAAACAAGCAAAAGTGCTGGCCACAACCGGCAAAATTTGCATGGGGGAAGCTGTACATTCCTGCTAGCTACCAGCACATCTTTTGAGAAGACATCTTCTATTGCAGGAAGGACTGTGGAAGACAGGAGAGCTAGACTGAATCCAGAGTTGTTGATGACGTACTATTCTTCCACAGATTAACAAATTATAACAGTGCTTCATAGAGCATATTTCTCTCCCGCTAGGGCATACAGAATGGGTTGTATTTTGTACCCCTGGACATTTTAACAGGGTGGCTTAGGGTTCCTTGGGGTAGTAGAAGTCAGCTATTGTTGCAGTTGAAAGGGTAGAGGGTGGCGGCGGCAGGGGGGGGTTATTATAGTTGTTCATTATTGTTGTTTTCCATTTATGATTTATAAACAGTTGCACAGCATATTCCATATTATACCTTAATAAAAAGATTTAAATATAAAATCGTAAATGTTTGAGGGCTCTTCAGATGAGGACAGAGCCCGTCTCTGCAGACAGAATCTTCGGGGACGGGGACAGTGACAGAACATGGGGGGATGGGGTGGGGACAGAGACAGAACCCACGGGGACTGAATGGGGATGGGGACAAACTTTGTCCACATGTCATTCTCTAGTTGCAAGTGCACAGTAAGGGGAAAGAAACAGCATTACTTCATTGCTTACAATTCTTTTCGCACATTCCTCAATCTTCATCCCCCCAAGTGTAAAGGACTGAAATACAAATTAATGCACGCATCTACCTTTTCCTTTATGAGCACGCAGCTCTGGAACACGCTGCCACGCAACCTGAAATCGGCCCATGAATTGACTAATTTCCGCAAACTATTGAAAACCTATCTCTTCGACAAGATATATCACAAAGATCAACATGTGTAACTGTACAATCTTTAATATATCCAGAAATGTTCTATAATGTGTTTTGCTCTAACACTATCATGTATTTCACTACCATGTAACCCAAAACCCTCTGTAAAACCTAATGTATATTCTCTTCTATTTCCATCATCCACAATGAATTTGTAAGCCACATTGAGCCTGCAAAGAGGTGGGATAATGTGGGATACAAATGCAATAAATAAATAAATAAAACATGCATAGTGATCATTACCTGTAAGTAGGTAATATGTCCTGTTTTAAGAGTTCACACTTCTTCCGAATGTATATGAGTATCTATAACAATAAATGCATGGTAGTAGTAACAGTAAAAAATGATGCATAAAATGTATGTAACTAACCTATTGTTATCTCTCTAGGTTTGGAGATGAAGGAGTTAAAGGACTTGTTCATGGGTTAGAAGGAAACAAAAAGCTTCTCTCTCTAAGCTTGTGCTATTGTAATCTAGGAATTGAAAGTGGGTCAGTTCTAGGCCCTGTAATAGCCCACACAGCCATTCAGTAAGTGCAACAACCTACCTAAAATTATACAGAATACAGAAATTGTTTGCTTATCAAGGGTCTTGCTTTCCTGTAACATAGTAAATGACGGCAGATAAAGACCTGAATGGTCCATCTTGTCTGCCCAACAAGATAAGCTCATTTTACATGGCATGTAATACTTTATATGTATATCCGAGTTTGATTTGTCCCTGCCTTTCTCAGGGCACAGACCGTAGAAGTCTGCCCTGCACCAGTTTTATTCTCCAAATACCGGCGTTGCCACCCAATGTCCGCTAAGATTCCATAGATCCATTCCTTCTAAACAGGATTCCTTTGTGTTTATCCCACGCATGTTTGAATTCCATTACCATTTTCATTTCCACCACCTCCCGCGGGAGGGCATTCCATGTATCCACCACCCTCTCCGTGAAAAAAAACTTCCTGACATTACTCCTGAGTCTGCCCCCCCTTCAACCTCAGCTCATGTCCTCTAGTTCTAGGAACCACCTTCCCGTCTCCGGAAAAGGTTCGTATGCGGATTAATACCTTTCAGATATTTGAATGTCTGTATCATGTCACCCCTGTTTCTCCTTTCCACCAAGGTATACATGTTCAGGTCGGCAAGTCTCTCGTACGGTTTGCAACGCAAATCCCATACCATTTTCGTAGCTTTTCTTTGCACTGCTTCCAGTCTTTTTACATCTTTAGCCGGATACGGCCTCCAAAACTGAACACAATACTCCAAGTGGGGCCTCACCAATGACTTGTAAACGGGCATCAACACCTCCTTTCTTCTGCTGGTTATACCCCTCTCTATGCAGCCTAGCATCCTTCTAGCCACGGCCGTCGCCTTGTCACATTGTTTCTTCACCTTCATATCTTCCGACACCAACACCCCAAGGTCTCTCTCCTGAGTCGAGCTTACTAATCTCTCCCCTCCTATTATCTCTCGTTTCGGTTTCTACATCCCAAATGCATCACTCTGCACTTCTTGGCATTAAATTTTAACTCTTATAATAACCCACTAAGAAACCGGGTTTTTTTGGTATTTTATATATGCTATTAAAGTCAAATTATCCACTACATCTATTAATTTTCTATTACTATATTTATAAAGTGATAGTGCTCAGTAATATCATATTACTCTGGCAATGTGTGCTCTTAGTAATATAGTAACACTAGTAAAACAGGCCCGTTTCTGACACAAATGAAACGGGCGCTAGGAAGGTTTTCCTCGGAGTGTGTATATTTGAGAGAATGTATGTGAGAGTGACTGTGTGTGAGAGAGAGTGAATGTGCGAGTGTGTGTGTGTGAGAGAGGGAGTCTGGGTGTGAGTGTGTCTGTGAGAGAGAGTGTGTGTGTGAGAATGAGAGTGTGTGCAAGTGCGTATGTGAGACACAGTGTGAGAGAGAGTGTGTTTCACACAGATACAGCGTGTGCGAGAGAGAGAGAGTGTGTGTGAGGCACAGACTCTCTGTGAGACTGAGTGTATGAGACCAAGAGAGTGTGTGAGTGACTGTGTGACACATAGAGAGTGAATGTGATACAGTGTGAGACATAGAGTGTGTGAGAGACAGTGTGTGAGAGAGAGAAAGACATTGACTGTGAGAGAGAGTGTGTGTGTGACAGAGATACCTCCCCCCCTCTCTGGTGTCAGCCCCCCCTCCCTCTGGTCTCTTGAGCATTACTGTGCAGGACGCTGAGCTCTGGCTGTGCTTCAAGGAACTGACCAATCCTATTTAATAGAATGCACCTCCAACATTCTGAAGCCGAGAAACCTTGTGTGGTTGGTCACTTCTGCTTGTGACGACCCCGGAAGTACGTGATGTCAATTCAGGAGATGGATACAGAGAGCAGGAATGCTTCAGCCATGCAGTCAGCTTCAGAATGTTGAAGGTGCATTTTATTATATAGGAGGATATTTTCAACATATTACTAACAGCACACATTGCCGGAGTAATATGGTATTACTGAGCACTATCACTTTATAAATATAGTAATAGAAAATTAATAGATGTAGTGGATAATTTGACTTTTTTTTAATCATTTATTTATAATTTTTCATTTTACAAGGGTCACTTGCAAACAGTAATACAGAGATGACTGTACAATAATACAATATCAGAAGAAAACAATCTCAACTAGATAAATGGATTATATACAATCTTTCTTAGACCACAAAATAAATAGGGAGAGTGAAACAAGACAAGGAGATCAATTAAACAACAGTAAAGGATAATTTGATTTTAATAGCATATATAAAAATTTTTAAAAAACGGTTTCTTAGTGGGTTATTATAAGAGTATAAACGAAACCAGAACGTTTTGTTATCCCAGGGAAAGATAAGTATTAAATTTTAACTGCCAGACCCTCGACCATTCTTCTAACTTTCGGAGATCCCTTCTTATCGTTTCTACTCCCTCCAGGGTATCCAATCTATTGGCTATCTTCATGTCATCTGCAAAAAGGCAAACCTTTCCTTCCAACCCTTCAGCAATATCTCTCACAAATATATTAAACAAAATGGGCCCCAGCACCGACCCCTGAGGAACCCCACAGCTCACCATCCTTTCCTCTGAGCGTATTCCATTTACCACCACCCTCTGCCACCTGTCGGTCAACCAGTTTTCTATCCAGTTCACTGCTTTTGGTCCTAAGTTCAGCCCTTTCAGCTTATTCACGAGTCTTCTGTGGGGGACCATATCAAAGGCTTTGCTGAAATCCAAGTAGATTACTTGGATGCCCTTCTCTAAATCCAAATGCTTTTAGCCTCTACTATGTATTCTGCTAATGATTAATCATCTACTTTGATGGGCGTCCTAACCCTTCAGTCTTGGAGAGCAGGTTCTTGCTATAGAATCACTTCCTGATTCACCAAAGCAGGGGGTTTGCCACACTACGGTTGTGACCTTACTACTATGTCCCTGCAGGTCTCCTCTCTAAACTGCTCTGTCTGCCTCAGCTCCTTCAGGTTTGCCACTCTAGCCTCCAGAGTTCAGACTCATTCTTTGAGAGTCAGGAGCTCTTTACACCAAATGCAAACTGGAAGATAATCATACATGTAGCATTCAGTGCAAGACACTAGATAACGTACATTTCACTGGTGTGGGTAATAACCATGTAATTGGCTTTCTCCTTTTGTGCTTTGAAGGCAAGCGTGCAGTTCGGTGTCATTCCAGTGTAAACAGGAATCCAGTAGTGAATGGATTGTACACAATTCAAGATAATATCTACTGGCTTCAGTTGTAGAGATATGAGACTTTCATTGAAGCTGGCTTGTCCTGCAGTGGCATAGCTACATGGGGTCACGGGGGCCTGGGTCCCCTCAAATTTCCTCTGGGCCCCTGGTTCTGCTGGTGGGTGTCCCCAACCCCCGTCAGCTGAAGCCTTGTCCAGCGCCGGTCTCCGGCGCTACCACGTTGCCTGCCCTGCTAGTTCTTTCCCCTCAAGTCCTGCATGCTCCTTTTAGTGATGCTCACTCAAGGTATTTGCTGCAGCAGTGGGTGGGGAGCAGCAGGGCAGCGGCAGACCAATATTTCCCCCCACCTCGGGCTCTGACCCCCTCCCACCACAAGGTCTGACTACACCCCTGTTGTCATGTAATTAGTTATGTTTAAACAATTTTTTATTGAGAAATAAACGCAGATAACAAAGCCAAACGATCAGCATTTTGTATATCTAATAATCCAAACTACTATTCTACCCCAGAACCTTCACCACTCTACCCCCCATCCCAAACCCAACAGAGCAACCACATCAGCTACAGAGGGCTTGTGCTCTTATGACCCTCCGAACCTATACAAAGAAACTCTGCCCGCCCCCCCCCCCCCAACTGAATATTGAACTATACATACAAAGGATAGCAGCCAGGGCTTATGTATTATATACTATTAAGAATTAATCCTCGACCTCTTGAGTGCAAGGTTTGCAAATAGGGCTACCAGTTTTTGTCTCCTTGGCATCTCTAGCATTTGGTTATTAATATATTAGTCTGATAGCCCTCCTTATGTTAATGTTCGCATAGGTTCAATATGGTGGTTTTCAAATGATTATTTATTGAATTTTATATTAAGACATTAAAAAAGGAGAATTTGCAGATAAACTATTGAATAACAATAACTGTAACGAACAGAGGAAGAGCAAAATGCTACATAGCTGCTATACACATAAAGTCTAACATTGCTGGGGTAAGATAAAATAAAAGTGTGCATAATTTAAAATTTAAGTTGAATTAAATTAAGTCAAATTTTCTGGCAGTAGATATCAAATGGAAACCATATTTTCTTGAAGTTAGAGAAGTTCTGAATTTTAATAGCTACAGACTCTTCATAATTCCTGATGGCACACAGATGATTCTACTACTCGTGCATATTAAGATTAATGTTCTTCTTCCAATGCAGAATAATGATATGGGTAGGCAGAGCCATATGAGATCCATAAGCTCAGGGCTTTTTTTGAGGGGGGGTGCTTGGGGGTACTGAGTACCAGCACCTTTTCCATTGCCTGCTAAAATTGACTCATGGTCGCCAAGTTTTAAAGAAAGAACTCAGGCTCTACACACAAATTCTGCCTTGCCATAGATTCTGTGACTGGTTGCAAGGGGCCTAGCTATTGTAGGGTGATTCCCTCAGTGATCACCCGAACCCTGAAGGGTGGCCTGGCATTTGAGTACCGGCACCTTTTTCGGTAGAAAAAATGCACTGCATGAGCTTATTAACAGGCTCAGGGATGTGTAGTCCTAGAGTGGAGAAATGCAGTATAACAATCGTATATGAAATCTTAATGGTTGTATCCAGTGTCAAAATTGTGGAAATTCTGTCCCAAACAGCTAACCAGTAGGTTTGAACAGGCAGGCAAGAAACTAAGAGGTGTGATAACAATCCATCTTGAGCTGAGCAGGACCAGCATTTAGGAGGGAGATGACTTCTTGTGACCTTCACTATCTTATTCGGAGTCTAATATGCCTTGTGCCTGATTTGGAAGGAAGACTGTATAATCCCAGCAGATAATGAGGGTCTGATAGTATTTAGACTAAAAACTGTCTCAATTGATGGAGCCAGGCATCAGACCAAATTCCTGCTCCCATGCACTTAATGAATGTGAGCAGGGGTTCGAAAGGTATTCATTTAATTTACTATAGAGTTTGGATGCCTTCTTATTACCTTTACACACAAGTTGACAGAGGAAGAAAAGGTCAGAGGTAGAGGATGGGGTAGGTGATGTAATTGGATAACTGAGTAAAAGCAAAGGTGTAGCTGAGACTATGACGCATACTGGTGCAGAAGGATACCATATAGAAGATTTAAGTCTGCTAGAGGTAGCATACTACCGTTTTAGAGATAACTTGGGAAATTGACCATAAACTGATAGCCCTCCTTATGCTAATGTTAGCATGGGTTCAGTACGGTAGTTTTAGCTGCATACGTCTCAATATTGAGCCTGCAGGCCACCATAGGCTAAAAAATCAGAACATTCAGCAGCAGTATCCCAATAGCTTTTTTTTTGCTGTCCTAAGATAGCCAGATAGTTATTCAGGTAGCAGAGCTGAAAATTGCCAGTACCTGAATAACTCTGGTCTCTGCCCCGGTTCTGCTCTAGTAACACTCAACACTATCTGTAAAGATATTCAAATACACTTACCTGGGCAGCAGGTGCTGCTACCAGTGGCATAGCCATGCGGGGGGGCCTCGGGAGCCTGGGCTCCCTCACCTTTGGCTCGGGGCCCCTCTGCCTTCGTGGCTAGCATGGATGCTAAGCCCTGCCAGCTACCTGCAGCGGCACTTAATTCATTCAGCCTCATGCTTTTCTAACTGAGCATGCGCGGAAGAGCCGGCATTAGCAGCTGAAACACGCCTTGCATGAATTAAATGCCGCTGCAGGTGTGACCCAGGCGGGAGATGTCTTTGGCAGGTGGGGCTTGGTATCCCTGCCAGTAAAGGTAATATTGCAGTGGATGGCGAGTGGCAAGCAGCTGGGGGAGGGGGGAAATATTGGGACCCCCCAGTCCATTTTTCCCCAAAAATGAATTTCTGGCTATAACCCTGGCTGCTACTCAAATAAATCCTTTAAAAAATCAACCCCCAAAATTTGGACTGTCTCTGATTCCCCTTCTTTTGGGGGAGGGAGGAATATGTTACATTATACTATGTTGATATAGAGGCAAACGGTTGGTTTATCTTTTAAGAGAAGGAAACAGTTCTTGTCTATCTGTGACCCTTATATTTATTCTCTTTTACCTAAAGCCCGGAGTCTAATTTTAAACACGTTGTTACTCTTTGGGGGGGGGTTGGGCATCTGAGTGACTCCTCCCCTTTTTAATGGAGGGAGGGATTAGGGTGGGGTGGTTGCATATGTTGAGAGGCGCCACTATTTTGGAGAAGGGCTATAAGAACCAAGGCCCTTCTCTAACCTCTGTCTTGTTGGGATATATCATGCTTTGCTTTGAATTGTCTTGTTCTGTTGGAAGTTTTTGTTATCGCTGAAATTTCAGTAAACTAATTTAGACATAAAAATCAACCCCATAGAATATACAGTATATATAGACCATCCAAAAGTCCATGTACTATGTGAATACCAGGGAGATAGACAATGATCAAATAAAACTTGATGACATCACTGATGTAAACTTAAGCCTTCTCAAGCTTAAATGAGAGGGATCATTCTTCATACTGTACCCCTAACACATTTCAAGTTTCATATTCTTTAATAATATCTGTTCCTAAAATTATACTTTTGTCACAGAGAACTGTATCTTAATGGAAACTACTTGCAGTGTTCAGGAGCAGTAGAACTCATTACCCCGATATCAACATATGCACAGGGCCTTGCAGCAGAGAGAGACACTGCCCCAGAGACCAGCACTGATTTTGCCCATCAAATACTTGAAGGTGAGACTACCTTGCATAATTCTGTAAGTAGAGGAAAAAGGCTTGTGGGAATTGTGGTAAAGAGACGCTGGGTAATGGCAGCTGTGTAGCCCCAGATTACTTAAGGTTTTCCCAATAACATGGCTTGGGGGTTTTGATATTGTTTCTGGACATTAAGGGGTCCTTTTACTAAGGTGTGCTGAGAAATAGCCTGCGCTATTGTAGGCATGTGTTTTGGATGCGCAGAGATCCATTATTCAGCTCGCCTATAAAAAAGGCCTTTTTGGGGGGCAGAAAATGGACGTGTGGCAAAATAAAAATTGGAGCGCATCCATTTTGGGTCTGAGACCTTACCGCCACCCATTCAGTTAGTGGTAAGGTCTCACGCGTTAACCGGGCAGTAATCATCAACGTGCGTATACTGCCAATTACTTGCCTGGTTAGCGCCGCGAGTTCAAAAATAAAAAATATTTTCGGACACACATAAAAAATGTAATTACCAACTGGGCCAACTGGTAGCTGGGGGGGGGGGGGTAGTTCCAAATTGATGCGCGTTGGCGCCTGCATAGCTTAGTAAAAGGGCCTCTGAGTGTTTTCAGATAAGATGTGTTCTATTGCATTTTGAATCTAGGAGACCACATGATCAGACGCAATGTTGTTTCACAAGGGGAAAATCTTGCCAAACAAATTTAGGAAATGATGGGAGGATGGTATTTGATATACCACCTTTCTGTGGTTACAATCAAAGTGGTTTACATATTATGTGCAGGTACTTATTTTATACCTTGGCCAATGGAGGATTAGGTGACTCGCTCAGAGTCATAAGGAGCTGCAGTGGGAATTGAACCTGGTTTGATCCTTTTTTTATGACATGACCATAGGAATAGATAGATGTAATACATGTGGCTGTCTGGATTTCAGTAAACCTTGCATGCTGCAGTGTCAGGTGAACAGCTGAGACAGGAGCATGTAAGGAGTGGAGAACGCAGACAGCTCTTAAGCCCCTGCCCCAAATATTAAAAAATCATACTATGTTTGTGCAGGAAGAGAAGAATTAAAAAATGCAAAGGTATAAGGAGTGGAAAGAGGACAAGGAGGGAAGAGGAAGAAGAAGAATTAGGGGAATATCAGAGCATGCGGGAAGAGTGTGATGTAAATGGGCTGATGGGGAAGACAAACTAGTGAAGAAGAAAGATGTAGCATGCATGGGCTGAAGTGGGAGCAAGAGGATATGGTGTAGACCAGGGACATAGGGTGGAGGAAGAGACTGGCAAGAATTTAAGTATTTCTCTAGCTTTTGATTTGGCCATGAGTTGTTTCTGAATCTATATTACCTGACCTATTCTTCACATTTAGAAAAGGACGGGTCATTCAAACTTTCAACCATTTGTATTTTGTTTTCCCTTTCCTTTCATTTTTTTTTTACATGGTTGGGACGGGGGTGGGTGGGTAATTATTGTTGAGTTTATGAGTTCAGCACCCCTAATCATTTTAAAAAGTAAGCTGTTATATTGAGCTGGAGAGGAGTGGCAGAAGGGAGTCATTTTGGATCATAGCTCAGAGCGAGGGCAGGAGATGGGATTTAGTCTGGTAAGGGGAGAGGCTGTTTTTGGATTAAAATTCAGGATGGTGGGAGAGGGGTTTATTTTTGGATCAGGTTTCAAGGAGTATGAGAGAAAGGCATAAAGTGCAAGCAGGAATTTGCACCACCTTGAGTGACGGGAAAAATCTGTGTGTGTAAACTATGAGCAATTTCCATGTGTAAAATATTTTTTACACACAATAACTGGCTACTATAAAATTGGTGTACTTAAGGATACTGTTGCTATATAAACCAATCAGATCAAATCCTTAAGAGTTTCTGTATCGTAGTGTCTTCCTTTTTATTAGGAGGAAAAGCCTCACGTGTCGTGATACACCTCCGCTATTTGCAGTTAAACTGTCACACATATGCGGGGCATTTCACTAGCATCATCGGCATAAAAACCTCCCATCTGTTGTTTCTTAATTCTCTATCGAATTATCATTAAAGTCTGATATTGATATCTTAAACAGTTCTCCAGTTCAATACTGTCCACAGCCAACTGTGGCCAGAGTTTCAGGATCTTCTTCAGGGTACGTGGTTGTGTGACTGTTCTAAAGCACAAACAGATACATATATGAATATACGAATCAGTCTATCAATGCTTCCCATTAACAGTCTCTACAAAACGGTTGTAACCTCACTTCTCTGCTACTATCACTCTTACTTCAGTCAGACTCCAGAAATATGGAGCTCCACCCTTACATTGATGTCAGACGCCAACTTATGTTCCAGCCAATCGGTGTACCCGGGTACTTCACCAATCGTAGGTCTTGTTCCTACTAGGCCAGCTAAATACAATACACCCACGTGGGTTAAATATAAGAATTGAGTGGAACCACTTCTTCTGAGTGATTTTCTCTTTTAGGAGATTTTTTCAGACCCAAAGATTTCCCCAAAGACACTATGATAGAGATTGACTCCTTTCAACACAAGTAAATTTTTTTTTAAGCCAGGCTTATATTTTGAAAAGGGCGCCTAGTAGGAACAAGACCTATGATTGGTGAAGTACCCGGGTACACCGATTGGCTGGAACAGAAGTTGGTGTCTGACATCACTATAAGTGGGGAGCGCCATATTTCTGGAGTCTTATCGAAGTAAGAGTGATAGTAGCAGAGAAGTGAGGTTACATCCGTTTTGTAGAGACTGTTAATGTGAAGCATTGATAGACTGATTCATATATTCATATATGCATCTGTTTGTGCTTTAGAACAGTCACGCAACCACGGACCCTGAAGAAGGACCCGAAACTCTGGCCACAGTCGGCCGTGGACAGTATTGAACTGGAGAACTGTTTAAGATAAGTCTAATTAGAAGTATATCAATATCAGACTTTAATGATAATTCAATAGAGAATTAAGAAACAACAGATGGGAGGTTGTTATTTTTTTGTTACATTTGTACCTTGCGCTTTCCCACTCATGGTAGGCTCAATGCGGCTTACATGGGGCAATGGAGGGTTAAGTGACTTACCCAGAGTCACAAGGAGCTGCCTGTGCCTGAAGTGGGAATCAAACTCAGTTCCTCAGTTCCCCAGGACCAAAGTCCACCACCCTAACCACTAGGCCACGATGATGCTAGTGAAATGCCCTGCATATGTGTGACAATTTAACTGCAAATAGTGGAGGTGTATCACGACACGTGAGGCTTTTCCTCCTAATAAAAAGAAGACACTACGATACAGAAACTCTTAAGGATTTGATCTGATTGGGTTACTATAAAATTGGACCAGAGTCGTGCATGTAAAACAGTAAACATACAGAAACTTAGTGCTCACTTTTATGTGATATACACATAGACATTCCTGAGTGGAGAGTAAGTGGAGCGGGGTGGAACTTCAGTTTCCAAGCATACTTTATATAAAATATCTGTGTATGCACATACTGCCAGATTCTATATAGGTTGCCCAAATTTGGGCCCAGATCCTAGATCTACACACAAACTAATTAGTCAGTTAGGTGCTAACAATTATTGGATTGAACGAGCACTTAATTGACATTAATTAGGAGTTAAACATGGATCTGCCCTACGCCACATTCTATAACGTGCTTGTCTAAATTTCATGGTGCACAACTCCAAAGGGGGTGTGGCCATGGGAAGGGCATGGGTGGTTCAGGAGCATTCCCAGAAATTACCCGTGATGTTAGAGAATACCTGCATTTGTGTGCCTAACTGTCATCAGTTGGGTACCAGCATTTACACCAGCTTTTGGCAGTCATAAATGCTCGCACCCAAAGTTAGGCACGAAATGCACTGTAAGCTAGTATTCTGTAAAGGTCATTCCATGCAGAGCACCCTGTACAGAATACTAGCTTAGCCCAGATCATCCTGGCACCTAACTTTATTGAATCTAGCTCATAGAGGGATCCTTTTACTAAGGAATGCTAGCGTTTTTAGCGTGCACTAAAAATTAGCACGTGCTAAACACTAGAGACACCCATAGGAATATATGGGTGTCTCTAGCGTCTAAAATAGGCGCATTTTCAGAAAATGTTTAGAGCTCTGTTATTAAAATTATCCCAAGAAAACAAATAGGCGATCGATCTACAAGATCCAGCATGGAAAAAAGAAGCAGTAGATCTAAAAACAAAACTCCGTGATGTACAAAATGTTCAATTTATTCACCACTAAAATAAATACATAAATAATTAAAAGCCCGACACGGCCATAACTCTGAGGAGAGAGTAGTTTAAAACCGGTAGGTGAAGCATACTGTCAACACCGCTGGGCTCTGTTTTAAGCCCCTGACCCAGCCCTTTGAGAGAGCGAAACTTGACTGTTTCAGGCTTTTAATTATTTATGTATTTATTATTTTAATGGTGAATAAATTGAACATTTTGTACATCTCTGAGTTTTTTTTTTAGATCTACTGCTTTTTTTTCTGTTTAAAATTATCCTTACATGTCCATTTTTTTTAAACTCAAACGTATGTGCATAGTCTTTTTCCTCCAGAGGAGATATGCACCAGCACTGCCAGTTAAGGGGCCCTTTTAGTAAGGTGTGCCGAAAAATGGGCTGTGCTAGTGTAGGTGCGTGCAGATCCATTTTTCAGTGCCCTTGTAAAAAAGGCCTTTTAAAAAATATTTTGCCAAAAATGGACGTGCAGCAAGATAAAAATTGGCACGCGTCCATTTTGGGTCTGAGACCTTGCCACCAGCCATTGACTTAGCGGTAAGGTCTAACACATTAACCATGTGGTAATCATCTATGCACATAGAATGACGATTACCACCTGGTTTCTGCCGCGCCAGAAAATAAAAATTATTTTCCGGCACACGTAGCAGATACACATCAAAAATGAAATTACCGCAAGGGCCACGTGGTAGCAGTGCAGTAACTCCAAACTGATGCACATTGGGTGCGCATAGGTACCTACGCGGCTTAGTAAAAGGGCCGCTAAGTGCCAACAAATATCCCCTCCCAGCCCACTCAGTGTGGCTTCAGCAGGCAGGAGCCTCTCCTGCCCAGTTAATCCCTTTTGAATATGATTCCATAGGTTTCCCACGTCCAGATGTAATGAATTTGGGTTCTACTTGCAAGTGGGCTGGGTGCTTTTCTGCTTAAGGTAAAGGCATTCACCAGTGAACCAGCATTGACAAGTCTTCTATGTCCCTCTTTTAAAATATAAAACAGAGTCCTCCAAACTCCCTTTCTGTCATTCCAAAATAAAAACTTGAGTCCAGAAAGAAGCCGTAGCCTCCATCAGATTTGTTATACTTGCAATTAACTGGTTACATTTTTATTTTTAACCAGCAACTGGAAGTACAGGGATTTATACTGCAGTTTCAAGCTTAAACGTGGTTCCTGAAAAACCTCAACATGCAATATCAGATGGCAACGAGGACAAAAAGAAAAGGAAAGGTATCCAGACTTAGTGAGTTTAATATCCATCCTCGATCCTTAATCATTCCAGGTAATCAAGAACAACACTGCTCAAGAAACAAAATCTTAATTGAATAAATAGTGGTGAATTGGCATCACTGTGCAACGAAGATTTATTACAGAATGGTAAAGGGTGGAAATCCTTGAAACAAATAGCTCGCTAAGACTTATCTGCATGAATTGCATCCCAATATTTTGGCTTAGATTCACAGAGAAACTTTTATAATCTGATCTGATGTACATCAAGAAACGTGCCAGTGAACTGTAGCTATGCTCAGTGGAGCCCACAAAGCACAGATGGATCAATATTCAAAAGCACTTATCCATGGAGGGGCAGCCAGAGGTTCTCAACCCAGTCCTTGGGACACACCTAGCCAGTCAGGTTTTCAAGATACCCACAATGAATATGCATGAGATAAATTTGCATGCACTACCTCTATTGTATTTGCTGTGGGTATCCTGATAACCTGACTGGCTAGGCGTGTCCGAGGACTGGGTTGAGAATTCCTGCACTATGCAGATAAGACAGAGCTTCCTAGTTAACCCAGTTCCAGGAGAGAGACTGTTTGACTAGTTCTGGTTTTAAACTTATATCCCAGATCAGTGTGGAATTTGTAGTCTCTGATTCTACCCATTGAAATCATTGCTGCACATCGCATAATTTATTAGTCTGTGGTTGGCAGAAATCCAGAACCAAGCTAAAATCTCCCTCCTGTAACTGAGTAACTTAGGAGAGCTTCCATCTGTGAATTTTCTGCAGCACTATCCTCTTAGAGCCAGGGTGGAACAAGGACAGACTGGGGGTATTCTGCCTAACTGTACAGATAGTTGGTGATATTCAGCCACTATCCCTACAGACATGTGGATTAATTTAGGCCAGCAAAAAGGCTGTCCTAACTTATACCCTATTGCTATATGCATAGCAGCTGAATATTTATTTATTTGGATTTTGCTCAAACCTTTTCAGTAGTAACTCAAGGTGAGGATCACAGTCTAATTTTGTACATGAGGCAGTGGAAGGTTAAGTGACTTGCCCAAGATCAGAAGGAGCAGCAGTGGGATTTAAACCGGGCACCTTTGGATGTTAAGACTGGTGCTCTAATCACAAGGCTGCTCTTCCACTCCCACTCACTATGGAGGCCATTCTGTAACTGTTTCTATACATCAGCAAAAAAAAAACAGTGGGAAGTAGACCTTGTACTCCAGAGATGGAAGAGACAAGTGGTGAAGTTTAGATGAAGGTTTATTGATGGAAGCCTCGACAAAGTGCTATGTTTCACCCACGGGAGTCTTGTTTCAATTATGTATGCAAAAATCTTTGCTTAAAAGCAATATTGCAGACATCGTATTGGTCTTAAAAAGAGCTTTGGTTAAAAGCTCCGTAAGCTCTTCTGTGTATTACTCGAAAAGAACGGTGAAACGATTTTTGCATACAGAATTGAAACAAGATTCCTGAGGCAGGCCTGTGGCCAAAACACAGTACTGTATTGAGTCTTCGATCAATAAACCTTCTTATAAACTTCACCAATTGTCTCTTCCATCTCTGGAGTGCAGGGCCTATTTCCCACAATTTGTTTGCTTTGTACTTTAGTCGTGGGGTTTCAGTGTTCCTCCGCTTTGGCAGATTTTCACTGAGCTATACATCAGCACCCAGAGGGTGCCTCTTAGGTGCATATTCTATAAGGAAAAGTAGGCACCTGTTTTCCTTTACAGGATCTTAGTGTAGCTGGATATATACGCACACATATGCGCTTAGATGTGAACACTTCTGCCAACGATGGAGCTGGGTCAGTGTGTGTGGACCTAAGTGCTGGTGATACGCACTTACCCCCAGATTCTATATAAGGCATGGCAATTAGTGCATGTTAAAGTGTGCGCATGGCCAATTTACGTGCACTACTCAATTGAATAAGGAGCCAGTTAGTCACGATAATTGGCCAAGAACAACAAATTGTCATTACTAATTGGCAATAATTAGAATTTACGTGCGCTTCTTTTAAGGTGTATTCTAAAAAAAAGGCGCATTTAAATTCCAATGCATGCAGCTAAAAAAGGGGCGAAACCATCGGAGGAGTGTAGGCATATCGGGGGGGGGGGGGGTCAATTACATTTACACACATTGTTATAGAATTTGGGGGAACGTGCATACATTTAGGTGTGGGCATTTACACCAGGTTTTCAGTGGCGTAAATGTACGCGCATTCTCCCTGCCTATGCACTATTCTGTAAATCGTGTCTTACTATTGACATGGTTTATAGAATAGTACTACGGGCGTTATTCCAACGCGCCTACATATAAGACACCTTATATAGGATCCGGCCCTTAATTTATAGTGTTCTCATCAGTTATATGTGTAAATGTATGTCCTGCCCATGAGCACACCCACTTGTAAAATATGCATTATCACAGATATATGCATAATTTATAGAATACAGCTTAGGTGCATATCTGTATACCAAGTGATTATTCAGCCAGTGTGATTCAGGACCATTCATCGCTTTCTGTTCGAAAACATAGGCCACCATTTACTAAGGCATGCTCACATTTTTAGCGTGTGCTAAATGTTAAAGACGCCAATGCATTCCTATGGGCATCTCTAATGTTTAGCGTGCGCACTAAAAACGTGAGCGCGCCTTAGTAAAAGGGGGCCATAGTTTGTTAATGTCACAACTGTCAGGAATGGTGAGCCCTTGAACCAAAGCCGGAGCTTTGGCAGACAAATCACCTGGGCTGGCACAGGCAGGAATCAGAACAGACTGAACTAAGGTAAACTAACAGACTCAATAAGGCAGGACAGAGGTAACTAAACACAATAGACAAAACAAGGACTGGATCCAGACGAGGCAAGGAAAAGATGGCAAAGGGGCCAGAACTGGAACCCAGACAGGACAAGGCAAGACTCAAAACTGGATTAAAACTGGACCCAGAAATGCAAGACAAGGCAACACACGGAAGTAGATTAAAACTGGGTCCAGAAAAGGGCAAGGCAAGAACTGGATCCTGACAGGACTAGACTGAAAGAGACAAAACAAAGCACAACTAGACAGGCAAGACAGGGCAGGAGCTAGGCAACAGAATAACAGAAGTAAGACAATACGCAAGGCAGGAACAGGATTCAGGATTCTCAAACAGGCTTGGCTGGAACAGGATTCTGGAATGGGCTTGGCTTGACTGGATTCTGGAACGGTCTTAGCTTGGATGGAACCGGATTCTGGAACGGGACTTGGCTTCACTGGAACAGGAGTCTGAAAGGGACTTGGCTTGACAGGGAACAGGATACTGAAAGGAACATGGCTTGAAAGAGAGCAGGGACAGAAACTAGCTCAAACACATAGCAGGGGCAGAACCTGGCTCAAACACACAACAGGAACAGAACTTAGCAGAAACAGAGCTCAAGAGCCAGGAAGCAAACATAGCAGGCAAAGGATTAAGCAGACTAAGGGAAGACAAACAAACAAACAAACAAACAACAAAGCAATGTGCTTACCAGCATCCACAGCTGGAAGGGAAAGGCCAGGCAGATTGAGAGGCAGCAGACACACCTGCATAGCACTGAGGTAATTAGGGACAATGCTGGCTTCTACAGACTCTCAGAATTAACAGACAAAAACTACACACAAAGGAAACAGAACAGGGAAAATGGGAACAGAGCTTGGCTAAGCACAAAGATTGGCTTAAACATGGAGCTTAACTACAGCAAGAGTCAAAAGCAGGGCTAGACTAAAACCAGAAACCAAGGGCAGGGTGTGGCTGAAGAGCCAGGCCTTCAGGATCAAGGTTTAAAAGCAAACTCACAGAAACAAAACAAAGCATTGAAACACAAGGCTCAGGAAAACACAGAATAGACCTTCAGGAGCAAGACTCAGGAACAAAGCCAAGCAGGTATATGACCTATACAGAGGCAAATTAAGAGACCCCTTGCAAAGGTCACAGAGGAAAGCTCCCTGGGTCTTATAAAGGAGTAGGCTGATGATGTCACAAGTAGGAAATGAAGCAGAAGCAGGGAGACCAAAGAGAGGCTTGGCTAACAGGAAGAACAACAACAGGAAATAAAGCAGAAGCAGGGAGACCAAAGCGAGGCTTGGCTTACAGGAAGAACAACAATAGGGAAAAAGGCAGACTGGAGAGGTCGCTAGATACAGAGAAACAGTAGGTCTGAACATAAGGGCACGGCCACAACCGTGACAGTTAATGTGTTGAACAAGTTGCCACTTCAGTAGAGACTTTGGACTGTTGGAGGTGATTTAAATGGGCCAGGAATCATTATTCTACTATACTTAACCAGATAGTGCTGCTGAATATCAGCTCTGACTGCTGCTGCACTCTCTGGTTAGTGCTGGACCTAGTTTTAGGCATAGGCAATGTAGGTAACTGCCTCTGGCACCCAAGTTCTGGTAGGCACAGGAGTGTTACTCAAGCTGCCATGCCTCAATCAACGACCAGTCCCAGAGCAGCAGCAACAAATGTATTTGCAAGATTCAGTACAGGCCCTACAAAGCTCTGCTCCACATGTGTGGGAAGAGAGGGCAGAGCATCTTAGAACCTGTCTAGAGTGCATACAAAAAACAGGGCTTGCAGGCAAATATATTTCAAATATATTTGCCAGTGCTATTGCTGTTCTGGTACTGAGAAGTTAAGAGGATGAGGAGAAGGGAGGAGAAAAGCATCTCTCCCCTCCCCTTACCCATTGTCTATGGGCACTTACTGGGGGATGATCAGAAGCAAACATCGGTGCTAGAGGCTGTTAGCGCCATACTAGCGCCTGCATTTGCTAACGCCCCATGATCAGAGTCCCCAAGAGCGTGAAACAATGCGCTCGCGGGCTCTGAACGCAACTAGCATGCAAATGAATGCAAAACATGGCACTTAGTGCAAATGCATGCTAAACCTATTCATCCCCAATAATCAGTGACCAGTGCGCCAAAGACTGGGTTGCTGGCTGCGGCAAACCCTACATCAGCTCCGAGCTGGCGTTAGGATTTGCAGACCATTGGGGAGGAATGGTGAGCCCTGTCCAGCATGCATTTCCATGCTAGACGGCCCCCATTCCCCACAAAGAAGCAACCCCCAAGGAACCGATGACCTCCCCCCCCCAGCAACAGGGGGCTGGTGATCCGATGAACCTCCGGTCCACCAAACGACCCCCTTCCCCAGGTTCAAGGAGGGCTGGAGATCCGGTGGGTCTCCAGCCCCCCCCAACTCCCCTCAGCATTTTTAAAAGGTCCCTGGTGGCCCAGTGGGCAATCGACCTTTCCCCAGTGACAGTGGGACTGGAGGTCCGACGGACCTCCAGTCCCCTCGACACAGTTCGGGGAGGGCTGGAGATCCGGTGGGTCTCCAGACCCCCCAACCCCCTAGCATTATCAAGGGGCCCCTGGTGGTCTAGTGTCAATCCCCCTACCCCCACCTCCTCCTACCTTGAGTTGGAGGAGGGAGGTAGCCTGCCTGCCTCCTCTTCCTTCGACGATGCCTGCAAAAGGGTATCCTGGGATTTGCTGGGTGGGGCTTCATACCATATAAGAGGAGGGAGGCAGGCTACCTTCCTCCTCCAACTCAAGGTAGGGGGTGGTGGGGGTAGGGGATTGATGCTGGACCACCAGGGACCTCTTGTTAATGCTAGGGGCTTGGGGGGGGCTGAAGACCCACCGATCTCCAGTCCTCCCTGAACTGTGTCGGGAGAGGTGTCGGGGGAACTGGAGATCCGGCAGACCTCCAGACCCCTTGTCGCTGGGGGGGGGGGGGGGGTCGGTCGCCCACTAGGCCACCAGGGACCTTTTAGAAATGCTGAGGGGATTTAGGGGGTGCTGGAGACCCACCAGATCTCCAGCCCTCCTTGAACCGGGGGGGGGGGGGTTGTCGGGGGGACCAGAGGTCTGCTGGACCTCCAGCCCCTGTTTTGCCTTGCTTGAGACAGGGGTAGTTGTGGGTCTGGTGGTCCCATGGACCTCCAGCTCCTGTGTTTGAGAGGTCTGGGCTTTTGACAGCCTGGACCTGTCAAACAAGTGCGGGAGGATTGTGCTGAGCGCATGCTTAGGCACAATTCTCCCGCACTTCTACTCCATGATCAGAGATAATTGCGTGCTTAAATTTGCATGTCATTATCTCTAATCATAGGTCTAATAATGCCCAGCGCTGTTCCAGTGCTATTTTTAGAGCACTGTTTGGAACAGCGCAGGGCTTTTGATCATCTGGGTCTTAGGAAGAAATCGTGGCCCTGCTGGTAGTCAAACAAAATTGTCTTCATCTTGGACTGATATAGTTAGATCTATTGTGACAAGATGGTCTAGTGTTGAGGGCATTCCTCTTTCTACGTGAAATGGAGAACTTGGGTTGGTGAAGGCTCCCAGGAAACTGTTCTTGGAGAACCTCAAGCACTGGCATCACCTGTTCCTTTATGGGAGACAACTTTGCCAGGTCCACAAAAAAATTCTTTATAAATTCCTCATGGCAATTTTCTTATGCTTCGGTTAGGGACAGCAGTCTCTGGAGTTAAAATTTCTCAGGAGGGCCTGGATAATGGCTCATTTGCTTCCAGAGTATTCTGCATTATACCAGCTGCACTGAATATCTCTGCACCAGGCACCCTTTCTTGATCTTTTATGCACAGCTTGATTTGATTTTGATTTATTAACTTTATATACTGTTTAACACAGCCAAGAGCGCAATTTCTATGCAGTGTGAACTGTACACAAAGTTCTCTAGTGCTGCAGTCTGCTGAGACTTCTGTGCCACTGCTACAATAAATCAAAATGAACACAAAAGCCTCCCTTATGACTGAGTGAAAAAACTTCAGTGATCAGACATGTTAAGCTAAGTGCTAGACACTATTAAACTTTATAAAAATAGTCATTTTCTATAGACCAATAATTAGATAGATAGCTAGATAGAGATATATTTTTATATACATGCCATTTTCATTTGTTGGTGCAATGGTCTTGAGTCCCTTTGGGTGCATTTCTGGACTATTTAATCTTTGGAGATAATTTCAATCTATCATAAGGGATGCTTCGTGTATTTTGTTGGGGTTTTTTTTTTTGTCTTTTGTGCCAGCAGCTTATGCAAGATCATGGCTGCCTTCTGCATCAGGGATCCCACTTTTAAAAATTTTTTTGGTGTTCTTAGCCTCTGAAAGATGTCTATTGCAATGCATCTCCTTCTCTGCTTTCCTTGAAGAGGAACTAGCCCCTTGGGTTGTGGCATTGTCTTTCTTCTCCAGTAACAGGCAAAGCCTCTGGGACACTTTTCTCAAATTTTTAAAATACATTTTGAGTTTCTTCGATGGTGCATAGGACCGTAAGAGTAAACTTTTCAGAATGGTTGAAATTCCAAACTCAATACAAACTGCCCTTCCCTAGCACAGTAAAAGAGTTTGCTCAGTATTGGAAGTGTTCAAGCACCCACTGAACCAGTATCTATCTAAGAGAGTATCTAGATGAGGTCTAAAGGTCCTCCATCCTGTAGCTTCTGAAGCATCTTACTTTCGCCAACATCATGGTGTAGTAGGGGCAATTAGGGAGATCATGGTCCAGATCCAGAGAGCAATAGCATTTTGGTGGGTCTCCATGTTGGTTATGTTCCACCTGCAGGAGCGGTTCATGAAGGCCCCAAGCATGGCAAACATCTGGTTAACAAGATCAAATGTGGTTTTGGAGGAGAGACATTTGTTTCAGTTTGTAAAGATGGGGGCAAGGGGAGCTCAGAGAAAAGAAGCATAAGAGAGCAAAAGGGAGAAAACCCAATTGCGTTTTTAAAAAAATTATAAGCAAGCACACAACTTGTGATGTAGTGATTGCATGAGAAGGTTTGCACATGATCAGAAAAGCCTTGTAAGTCTATCCATGTCAGCTTCTTGGAATGATGCCACCCACTTATGTGGTGGATTCCTCCTGCTTGTCAACAAATAATCCACCTTTCCATTCCATCCCTAGATCTTCATGCTTCACACCCTCTTAGGGTTGTCAACTGATGCCAGTTGACTTAGTTCTGGGTTTACCCCATTGCTTGCAGCAGGTACTTGTAGTCTTGCTTTTCTTAGGGAAAACAATTGGGACTTGAAAACTGCAAACCCCTGCATGCCTTGGGATAGACTCAGGACTGATTCAATCCTGTCAACAGTTGGCAGCACAACTCCTTCCTTGTCACCCCTCCCCCCCCTTCACCTTGCTTTCAGAGCAGGAGAAATTGTTGGGAGTGGTCCACTTCTGTGTGCTGACAGACTTTGTCTCACCGTCATGCATGGGCTTCCCAATTGGAAAGTAGGTCCATCATAAGAGGCTAGTGAGAATGTGTTGACTTAGGCTCCACTTACTGACAGCTGCTGTCACTGTGCCCCAGGACTGGCTCCATCAGCTTCTCCTGCTTTACGAATAAAGTGAGGAGAAAGGTGGTGGTGGTGGTAGAAACGGCAGCGTGGATGGAGTTTAGTCTTAAGGCTCGCATTCTAGGACTGCATTTATTAGCCACCCTAGCAATCTTGCACTTCTGTACTTTTGGCAGCACAGCCAGTCTGCCTGAGTAGGGGGTGGAAATGCAGCAGACAGTTCTAAAACTGGAGAGAAATGAGAATATGTGCTCGTGAAGCCAGGCCTGGGTGTAAAAAGCATAGACTGGCAACCACTGATACACATACCACATAGTAGCACAGAAATCTCTTCCAGTTGGTATGCCACTCATCACAACATACCAACATCATGAGCATTTTCAAAGCTTGTTATGCCTGATCTACTGATCTTGTGATGCACAAGGACAAGCATAGCTATCCCGCAAGTTTTGAAAATACTATGTAGGGCTGGATGTGCATTTGAAATGTTGCAGCCAAGATCAGGAGGCCTCCCACCTGCACCCACAACCCTCAGGAGATGCAGTAATTAGATTTAGCCAATACCAGGCCCATAAAGGTTATCAACCCTGATGTGTGGGGGAGGGGGAGAGGAGGAAGGTGGGTGGGAAAACAAGCTGAGGCAAGCTGACTTGTCATCCACTACAACTTATTTTGTAAGCAGAGGCAGAAAGAAGACCAATGCAAAATCAGGACTTAAAATCAGCATTTTCTTTAATTTTGCATGTCATCAGTTTTTCATTTAACCTAAATAGTCTGCAAAGAAATTGACTCACACGTGGCAGCCCCCATAAGTTGTTCACAACTTGGTACTTGCATATAGGGGATTACATTTACCTTACCTTTACCAAAAAATTATTTCTAAACTGTTGTTTTATTTGGTTGATAGGAAAAAACAAAAAAAAGAGAGACGCTGCTGTAGTAGGTCCCTGGTTAGCCAAATTACATCTGGCTGATAATGGCATCGATGGACGAGGTGATGAAGGAGAGACTGGAGTCCTGGAGTTCTCCCAGTTGCTAAGTTAGTAAGTCTTTAGAAACACACAGAATGTGAGTTTTAGGCCAGTCTGTAAAGACTGAAATTGCCAAAGACTGAAATGGAGTACTGATGTTAACCCCCGGTCTTCCATCTTTTTTTTGAATGCAGCCTGATCAGGTATTCAGATCACTTGTCTGAGCTGGATCTGGATCATAACTGTATAGGAGAGCTGCCTGCAAATGATATCTTAGAAGCACTGGTGGAGAGAAAAAAAGGTGATGTGTTCATGGGAAAATCTGACTGGAGTGTATAATGTCCAATCAGATTACAAGGGGATTTTATTATTTATTTATTTATTTATTTGCTGCATTTGTATCCCACATTTTCCCACCTATTTGCAGCCTCAATGTGGCTTACATTATGTCGCAAAGGCGGACATTATCTATTGATAGGGTTTGGTAGAAGCCTGCTTGACTCCATGATTTTTTGTTCTTGTTGTTTTTGGGGTAGATATTAAGCGTGGCTTAAATGGGCAGAAGAGGTTCCTGCCCACTTAAACTACACTGAGCTGACCAGCCACCGATGTTCAGTGGCAACTTAACCGGGCATTGCTGCTAAATATCGGCTTCAGCCATTATAGCACTGCCTGGGCTGTGCTGGGCTGAAGTCGGGCCAGTCCTGGAAGTAATGTAGCACCGATGTTATTCGGGTACTCAAGTACCTAACCAATCTTAACTTTGCCCAATCAGGATGGTGCTGAATATCACTGCAGACCCAAATTTTCAGTGCTGGTGCCCAGATGTGGCCAGGCATTGATTGTCCAGGTCTATTTTAGTTGGCATCAATCAGCAAGTAGAAAAAAGCTCACCGCTGCTGGCTGAATATCAGGGGGTTTGTTTTTATATACACTCACACAGAGTGCACATGAGCTGCATTTGATTCCCTAGTCCAAGTGCACCATGGTTAATGGCCATGAGTACTGAGCACAGCAGTCCTGCATCCTTTCAGATCAGCAGTGATGAATTTTGACCTTCTACTCCTATACAATATCAATACTGTCTTCTCTCCCCAGCTACAGCAAGCCTCTGTCCCCACAGCATTCATAGGAGCCAGCTCAGTGGATGCCAGTGGGTGCTGAGCACTCTCAGTATTGAGCAAGGTCTTTCTTTGTGTCCAGGAAGGGGTTGTCTGTATGATGTTTAGCAGCCACAATCATTTTGAAATGTGGGCACCTATCTACAACAGTTTCCTCCCCGACCTTTTCCTTCAGCTGGTATATGAACTTTTCCCTTTCTTGCATCACCCCATGTCATTTCCTGCCCCCCCCCCCCCAAGCGGGACTGTGAGATTTAAGGTGATTCTGCCACTGTGAGGGAGTGTCATTAAGGGGAAATGGTAGTGTCCTATAGACTCCCTTACAGAGACCTTGTGTAATACAAACATCTTAAAAAGCTAGAATATCAGAATTGATGATATGTACCAATAATAACAATTTTAAACAAGCAGCAAGGTTTTAAATACTTTTCTATATGAAATGCTTCAAAAATCATACTTTTGAACAAACAACCAGGTTTTAAGTGTTTTCTAAATGGCAAATAAATGCTAATGTCTTGAAATTGTTATGGTAAAGTATTCCTTAGGAATGGACCCATATAACAAAATGTGCTGTTCCAGAGAAGCTAACAAAACTATGAGAAGGGAAAAGGAGACATGCTGGGTGTCCTTTTCAAGGCCTCCTCAGGGACAGCTGTTGCACTGGGTGGGAGTGTTGATGCCCCCCCAGAAAGAAGCATGGAAATGCCCCTACTGTGGAGAAAGGAGGCATGTTGATAGTGCTCCCTACCACCCCGCAGAGAGGGGATAGGTTATGTAAACTGGGTGTGGGGGAGGGTACCATTAACATGCCCCTTTATCCAGGGACCACCATTAACATAACATAGTATCATAGTAAATGACGGCAGATAAAGACCTGTATGGTCCATCCAGTCTGCCTAACAAGATACTCATTTTAAGTGGTATGTGATACTTTATAGGAATACCCGAACATACCCCAGGAGTGCGCCAACAAAACCTTCCCCTCAAGCTATGGCCCAAAATGTCTATTTCCCTGTTCTATTCCTCTAGGTTTTGCTCTGTATCAGCCCCTCTGCTGATTTCTCTTATGTTCACACATTAGCATTGCACTGTGGTGACCTTGATTTATACACAGGCTAGAGGGGGCGATCCAAGATGGCGGCGTAACAAGTTGTGTGAAGAGACGCTCTGAATCCTGGTTTGGAATACAAATCTTTCTGTGAAAAATGCCGCATTCTAAAAGAAAGGGGGTGACGCGGACAGTTCCCCCACCTACCTCGACTCCCTCGACGATCCAAACAGGCCTCGAACGCTTCTTCGCGCCAGTCTCCCAATCATTCGGAGGTATGGATCCCATAGCGGGGATCTCTGGGGAAGCAGGGACCCTGCTGGGAGAGGAAATATCTCTCTCTCCACCGACAACTATGAAACCTCCGTGTCCAGCGTCAGTAGCGAAACCCGATGAGGAGCGTAGCCCTACCGGAAGTGTTGTGGGCAGAGCTCCCAGTGAGGGTCGGGAGATGCTAGAGCAGACGCTGGGAATAAAGGCAGGAGCCTCAGGACGAACGAAGGAGGTAAATCTAGATATGATATAGACAATGTTGAATAAAATGGATGTGACGTTGCAACAGACTTCAGGAGAAGTCAGCACCTTTGATAAAAAATTTCAAGATTTGAATTCAAAGATAGACCTGATTAAAGGGGAAATAGCAGAAAAAGTAACTGCTCTTCAGCAGAAAGTAGACTCTATTCAAGAATTTAAAAGTGGAGTGATAAAAGATAATCTTGAGATGCGAAGAAAAGTGGAACAAATTGAAAATTTTAATAGGAGACTTAATCTGCGACTATTGAATTTTCCCCAACTCCCTGGGATTAACCCACATGACTTGTTCAAAAAATACCTCAATGAAGTTTTGAAAATACCCCTGGATGCAATACCCCCGGTTAACAAATTATATTATATTTCAGCTTCTAAGGGAGAATTGGGAAAAAAACAAGAAGTACCACACACTTTAGATCTTGATGATATATCAGCTATTTTGGAACAAACTGTAGATGAGACTACGCAAAGGTCAACTTTGATTGTTTCCTTAATTTTTGAACAGGACTTGAATAATATTATGAAAATGTACTTTAGGAATTTACAAACCTGTTTTGGAGGAGTAAAGGTGCAGATTTTTCCTGATGTTACAAAATCGACCCAACAGAGAAGGAAAGCCTTCTTGGCATTTAAAAAAAGAACGCTTGAGATAGGAGGGATGTTTTTTCTTGCCTATCCATGTAAATGCCTTGTTAGGTTGGGCCAGGTTAAATACACCTTTTATTCACCAGATAGTCTAAAATCATTTCTTGATTTTAAACAACTGTAATAGTTAGAAATATTATGGGAGAATATATGCCGCCTTAATTTCTTTGATTAAAGATTTGTAATAATTCTTCCCTAACTCTGATCGCCCCCTTTAATAATGGGGTCTAAGAAAGCTTAAAGAATCATGATTAAAAGAAAAAGTTTTATGTTTAGGGAAACATATTATTATTTTCTCTTGAAGATTTAATTTTGAATGTTGTTATGGTTTCTTAAATAATGTGTTATGGCTGTATTTCAAAGCAAGTGTATTCTTGTTTAAATGGAAAAATTAATAAACAAATTGAAATATATACACAGGCTAGAGTCTAAAAGTGATGCTTCTGGTTTGTCTGCACGCAGCGTTCAGGACAGTTTAGGTTGTTGGGACACACACTCAGGGCTCTCAGCGGTGCCCCGCTCACCCTAACCTAAAGCTAGGCCCGATCCTTCAAAGGAGGTGCAGTGAGAGCAAAGATTATAGCAAAAGGAAAGGCTAAATCAGGAGAAAATACAAAAGAGGCAGAAACTAAAATGGTTGCTGAGCTCGTGTTATTGAAAGAAACCAATGTACTTTCTTGTTCCTCTCTCCACAGGCAAGTTGTCAGATTTAGAGATGAAAGTAACAGTACAAATTTCCCTAGATACATTCACTTCCATTTTGAAAAACAGCAAGAAGCTGAAGTCAATAAAAACGAGAAAGAAAAAGAAGGTGAATTCAAAGGCTTTTATGTAATAAGCAAACAGTGCAAGGGCAAATAGCTATACTGCAATGCAGGCATGCATTTTACTGTCAAATGTAACTACTTGTGTGTATGATAAGATATTTTAAGAGATATTAAAACATTGTTAGAGGTTAAGATCAGCCTCACCTGTCGTTAGGGTTTGGTCTCGCTGCTCATGATGTCACTGAGCACTTACCGAAGTTACTAAGTAACTAGTAAAAAAGGCCCGTTTCTGGAAGGAATGAAATGGACGCTAGCAAGGTTTTCCTGGGAGTGTGTATGTTTGAGAGAGAGAGAGCCAGAGTGAATGTGCGGGTGTGTGACAAAGTGAGACTGTCTGTGTGACAGTGTGTGTGTGAGAATGAGAGTGTGTGGCAGAGCCCCCTCCCCTGTTCCTAATGCCCCTCACCCCGTTCCCTCCCCTCCTTTTCCTCCTCCTTCCCACACTTTGGGTTCCTTAAGGCTTTCAAAAGTCTATGTACCCCCGTGGCCCTAATGGCCAGTATCCGGATATCCCACCGCTTTCCTCCTCACCCCTCCCCCAAGATGTAACACTTTCACGCCCTTCTTTTTTTTTTTTAAAGTGTCCTATCTACCCTGTGTCCAAATGCCCGGCATTCAGATTGTGTTCCTCTCGTAAATTTTCATTTCTTTCATTCATTCAGAACTGCCCCCCCCCCCCCCCCCGAACACTTTCAGTTCCTTCAGTCTTTTAAAACTCTCCTATGTACCCTGTGTCCTAATGGCCAGCATTCAGATTGTTTTCCTGTCCCAAATTTGCACGTCTTTCAGTCATTCACAACTCCCCCCCCCCCTTCTCCAGTTTAACACTTTCGTTTCCTTCAGTCTTTTAAAACTCTCCTATCTACCCTGTGTCCTAATGGCCAGCATTCAGATTGTTTTCCTTTCCCAAATGTTCATGTCTTTCAGTCGTTCAGAACTCCCCCCCTCCCCCCATTTAACACTTTCGGTTCCTTCAGTATTTTAAAACTGTCCTATCAACCCTGTGTCTTAATGGCCAGCACTCCGATTGTTTTGCTTTGCCAAATTGTCTGTCACTGACGTCACTGACATCAGTGCCTGCCTGCCTGCCTAGCAGACCACTTCCGGCAGGCACGGTCCCAGGCACATCCTGTTGGAGGTGAGAATTATTATATAGGAAGGATGTGTCAGAGTAAAGCCTGATCTTAATATCCACTATCTCTGAAGAGTGATCCTATAAATGAACGCACATATCACCTAGAAGTCTTATTTTCATCACAAAGGGGATGGGGAACAGAATGGAACAAGGAGACACAAGTGTCTCATTTTCACTACATAGTTTAAATTCAAGGCTGGCTTTAGCCTCTAGGTAAACTAGACAGTTGCCTAAGATGTCAGATTTAGGCGATGTCGAGGAGCAAATGCTGTCAAAGCAAAACAGTAGAACCTGTCAGTCATACTAACTCAAGGAACCATCACTGTGCCCCTTTACCTGCTCCAAGGGTGCTCAGTTTTCAAATAAGCTACTTACCTGCATAAAGGCGTTCAGACACTGCCCTGTGAGGTGTATGTGCACTTGTGTATATACAAAGTTAATATTTAAAAGAATAATGCCCAGTTCTTGGTGGGATTGTTCATGGCTGATCATGCTTGTTGAGTTTAATTATCAAGATCTTGAAGGAAGGGCCTAGGCAGGGACTAAAAGTTATGGGGGGGGGGGGGGGTTGGGTGTGGCACATAGCTGAAGTTTTGTCTATGGCATGTAATAACCCCCCCCCCAGTGATGTCCCATCTTTTTTACCCTTCCCCACCCCCTCCAAATCTGCAGGTATGCATCTGTCTCTCTCCCAACCCCGTGGGGCCCAGTATCACCCCCCCTGCAGTCTGGTATCTCTCCCCCTTACCCCCCCCCCCCACCGGTGGACTCATTATTTTAACCCTTCCCCACCCCCCCCCCCCAAAGCCGCGCAGGTAAGCATCTATCTGTCTCTCTCGCTCTCCTTCCAGCCAAGTGGGGCCCGTTATTGCCCCCCCTGTCACTGCCATAGCACCTGGAGTCTTCTAATTTCTTTCTCTCCTTCCAGCTCCACTGCACCCGGTATCGCTCCCCCCCCCCCCATCTTCCAATCCCCTGAGCCACCGACAAGCTTCACAAGATGCTGCTTTAGACCTGCCCTGGAAGCTCTTCTCTCCTACAGCTTCTCCATGGACAGTGATCATGTAGCCACACAGCTGAAGTTACTCCCTGGTGACGTGACTGACCTGGCCCTTCCAAAGCACAGAAAACTCTAAAAGAGCTCTCTGTGCATGTCCCTGCCTTCCCACCACTGACAGGTACTATATATACTGCACACTCAGCCCTCCCGCCTTAATTAATCAAAAAGCTGGAAGCAACTCCGGGTGGGAGGGTGGGTCTGTGTGGCTAGATGATCTACTGCCCACAGAGAACTACCATTACAGGTACAGGCAGGAAAAATGGGGTGGCAATCTGGCGGCTTTCCACTCAGGTGGCAGCTTGTTTGGGGGGGGGGGGCAATGCCCCCCCAAACTATGCCCATGGCTTATGTGTACACCTACCTGTAAATATATGCTTTATAAGATATGCACTTATTTACAAACTAGCACATGCAGAATATTGGCAATTATGCAGATATATGTCATTATTTTAATCATTTATGCATATAATCAGCACGTATGGTTAGTGCCCACTCTGTAGAATTACCCCCATGATGGCTCTTTGAAACCTGCTTTCTGCCACTTTTAGGTTACTTTCATATTGTACAACTGTTTCAGTATGTCTGCGCCTAGGCTCAAGAATGGATCAGCCTTAAGTCTGGAAAGAAATCCTGCTCCACTGAGAAATCTGAATTTTTAACTTTATTTATTTTTTGTCTATTAGATTGTAAGCTCTTTGAGCTGTCTTTCTTCTATGTTTGTGCAGCGCTGCGTACGCCTTGTAGCGCTATAGAAATGCTAAATAGTAGTAGTAGTAGAGATCTATACTGTAACTGTGACTGATACCTTAGGTGCATTCTGGTAATTATGATTGGTCTTTTTTTTCTTTTTCAGAAATGACTATAAGAAATTGCTTAACCGTGCCAGTGCAGCTGTTGGGGATCAATTTGACTGAAGATTGTGAATGTTTGCATGTAGTTTTTTTAGCAGAATACATATGCACCTACACTGACACATTAATATTCATTTGGAGGATGGATTGAAGCTAAACTACTACAATCACATATTTCTGTAGTACTACAAGATGTAGGCAGCGCCATACAGGCACACAGAAGAGACAGAGCTTATAATCTGGATAAACATAAAGACAAGAAAGGTTTCAGGCAGTTCATTTTTATACAACCTAATAAAAAATAAAAAAAAGGCCATGACCAAGAAGAACCAGATTTATGATTAAAAATTGCCTCAGGAAAGTTTAGGTAGGATTTGAGTGGGGCACTTAAATGAAGAGTTCCAACACAGTAGGCAAGTTTAGCCCCCAGTGCCTTCTCTTGGTATCCTCAAAGATGGGCTAAGAATAAGGCAGGGTTCAAATCATACTGCTGGACCTTGAGATCTTCGGGAAGTCACTCAGGGCCCCTTTTACAAAGCGGCAGTAAGCCCAACGCGGGCTTACCACTCACTAAACAGGAAGTACCACCAGGCTACCGCAGCAGCTCGGCGGTATTTCCTACCCTGCGTGCCATCGTATCCGGGTACACCCGGCAGTATCGTGTTAGCATGAGAGCCCTTAGCGCTGTTATAAATGGCCCCCAGATAACCTGAGAACCTATACAAAAATAGGACTCATAAAATCAGATTGATGAACCAAAGCTTAATTAAGCAATTTATTATTCAAAAATCAAAAGTCATCCTTGCAAGAATGGATGTGTGTTCCGGCAGCTCTAAACTGCGAGCTTGCATACATGCACACACACCCAACTTCTACAGCAGCTTGATTATATATGGCATATTTTCTTTGTCTACCCTTTGAGTTGTCTCATTGGACACTGATCACATGTACCTTTCCAAACTAGCAGCTGGGACTTATCACTTTCTGCTCATCTCCCTCCCTCCCTCCCCTAGGTGTTTCTTGTTTAGGGTTCACTGCAAGTTCTCTGGTCTGACTTTCATCTGTCATCACCTTTTCATTTATGGCTCAGCTCTGGAGCTTGACTGAAGTTTTTTACATCCTGCTTATTACAGAAAAACACTATTCCTTTGTGCAATGATTTAAACAGCTAAGATATATTAAATGCTTTCTTTTAAAGACATCTTAGCTAGGGCCTATTATGAAAATGCAATATATTTCTACATTTCTTACAACCGCCACCTCAATAGGTGGCAGTAAGGGCCCCCCCCCCAATGGCTGCGCAGCAAGTGCTTTACTTGCTGCATGGTCATTTCCTGCAGAAAAAAAGACTACCTTAAACCAGCTGTGGTAAAAAGGGGCTTTAGCGTGTGTCAAAAACATGTGCCAATGACAGCACAGGCTCCCCTTTTGCTGAAGCTTGGTAAAAGGGGCCCTTAACTTGTTGTTGTCTCAGATAGCAAACTTAGATTGTAAACATGCTGGGCACAGATAAGTACCTACTGTACCAGAATGTAACTTGCGTTGAATTACTGAGTAAAGGCATAAGCCAAACCCCAATCCCTTTCTTCCTGATGTCATGAAAATTTCCTGCTGGAGGGCCTGAGGTGGGACTCTGGGTTTACAGTGGGCAGTGCAGGCTTGCTTTGGCTCAGAGAGGTCTGGGCAATTTTCAAAAGGTAAATGTTACGCCTAGTGTATGATAGCACCCAAGCTTTTAGCCATGGTAAAACATGGCAGGGTGGTGGGAAGACTAAAGTATGCATTTTGAAATCCCCATGAGCACTTTTGTTCTGTGTACTGCCAACATTTCTAGTATGAAATACAGTGGACAACAAGGTGACCTGATTTGTCAAGATGAACTTTTCCCATAGACAGAATGGGGGGAAAAGCCTAGTGAACCAGGCTCATGATGACAGTGTGGTGTGTTCAGATATGCAAAAGCGAAATGTGATGATCATGTCAGCCAATAAAGTTAATGAACTCAGAAAAAAATAATCTGTGAAGTATTTGGTCTGTCTTAATAATGCTTTTATTTGCTGAAGCTGATGACATCAGCTGGGGAGATGGTAAGAGAGAGGGGAAGATGGACTGGGAAGGGGGTTGAGTGGGGGGAGGGTTAGAAGGAAGTACTGGTGTTCCATGTTTTTCAAATGTGTGTGCTGTTTATGATATAGTAGAACATTTTTATTAGTCCATTAGCGTGATCTTGGATTACAGTCAATTAGTTGACATGCTTGAAAAAGATTGAAATTTGCTAAAGAATCATGGAATATGTAGTTCAGACAGTCATTTGCATTATTGGACATGATGTGAATTTTAAATGGTCCCTCCCTCTGTTCATTTTTGATTACATGTAAAACATTACATTGACAGGTGGCTCAGGTGACAAGTTCACTGTATTTGTGAAAGATTCCTAGTAGAGAATAACACGGGAATGGATAAACACAGTTAACAGTGGTAAAACTGTGGGAATGGTAAAAAGTTTCAGATTTATACTGCGGGTGCAAACAGCAGTTATTTCCTTGCCCCGCGGGAGCGGTAATAACCCCTTTAACCGTGGTAAAATGGCACCTATTGTATTACCGCTGTTTTACCATCCATTGACTCCATTCTGCTCTGCTAGTTGGCTGTTCCTCCCTGCCTGCAGTGTAGCATACGTGCAAGCACCCACCCATTCCTTCCTCAACTCCAGCCCGAGTCGTCCCTGAGCGTAGTACCCTCCCTGCCCACAACGCATGATGTCACTGGAAGAGAGGACCCTAATTGGTCTTCAGTTTCACTCTGTTTGCAATTGCTTTGTCTTTCATTTCCCATTACCATTCGCACAGGAGGAGGACTCAGAACGGGGGATCAGGAACTGCAAGGACTCATAGTTGGAGCTAGCGTGCTGCGTTCGTGAGCCCAGGCCATTGATCGGACATTATGAAGAAAACCTCAGTCAGGTCCCGCAAATCTTTTTTCCCCCTCCTCCCTCCACTGGTCCCGTTTAGCCAGCTTTTTTACAGCTCAACAAAAAGACTTATAATTTTTAAAAAAATCATTTATTAGGTTGAGACCTTCCTGGGAACATTTAACGTGGCATATGGGAACTTGCTCCTTTTGTTTTGTGGAATGCAGTGGTATGTTATATTGTAAAAATGCACTTGCCTTATTTTATTACTACTATTTCACAGACAGGTAATGAAGGAAGGGCTTCCCCCATGCTTGCTGAAGTTTAGTCTAAATGTGGCAACTGGCAATATTGTCCAGTTCAGCACACTAGTAGCCGCGCGCGCCAAATTCATACAAAGTTAATTATGTTCAGTCGAAAATAAATGTATTGGCTCGGGCTGTTTGCTGTGTGAATGAATATTCCATCACTGTTTCTTTATTACTTACTACCAGTATTACGTATTAAGGACATTTGCTTTAAACTTTGTTTTAATTCATTTTGATCAGTCCTTCCTTACATGCACATGGTTTTGCTTTTTAAACCCAAAGGTGAATCCTAAGGATGGTTAAACAATTAGGTATAAACTATGTTGTTTCTGACTTGTCTTGGACTGCTTTGGGTCCCTCCTACTGATCTGCATATCTGCTACTGCTGTCTAGAATTTTGGAAGATGGAAATGTGAAAATAAACATTAACTTTTGGATGTACTCTGAGTCTATGTAAAAGTTGGTTTATTTGCTAAGTTTTGAAGTGTGTGTATATGAAATATGGATGCCTGTTGTGCACTGTGCATGTATACACATGGCAATGATTATCTTTGCACATATGATGTGGCATCATTAAAGGGCAGACTTTTAAATGCCCAGTTGGGTATGCTAATCTAATCTCAACTTTGTTATCATGCTTCAGACATACCCATCTACTTGCTCCCATGATATAACTGAATCCTATTATTCTGTCTCTCTGTATTTTCAAATGTAAAGCATTGAACCTGAGTTTGCTTGGGATAAAGTAGGATAAATGTAATTTAAAAAAAAATCCTTCATCTTCCACCTTATAAGACACTGCCTATCCAGCTGGATGGTGGCTGATGGCACAAAGAAACAGGAAAGCAAGTTTGCTTTATAAATGACATTTCAGAGTATTGTTTGTTCCTTTTTATCCTGTAATAAAAGATTTAAATATAAAATCAACTGTTTGAAGCTTCAGTGGATGGGGACAGAGTTTGCGGGGAAACGGGACATGTCATTCTCTAATTCCAAGTTCAGCCCCTGAGTTGGATCCTCCACCTGCTAGGTTGACTAGGTATATTGTGGAATCGTCATTCAAAGCCGTTGGGTGTGCGTGGGGGGGGGGGGGGGGTCACGGCCATTGCTTAATAAGGGTAACACCTGTTGGCCAAATTCAGTGCTCATTGTAGCAGGGTTACAGATGCCCTGGTGCACTGTTCCTGGCCAGACAAGACTAGGTTAGAAGGAAGGAGGATACAAACAGAGGGTGGAAATCTTTGAGTAGTTGCAAACCACAGCTCACAGTGCCGCATCGTAAACCTGTTTCCCACTGAGTTGAAAGTACAGTATAATTGAGTAGGAGGAAACTGCCCAATGAAAAAAAAAATCGTATGAATACAGGTTTTAAAACATGCCAAATCAGATCACAAATCTATTTATAGCATAAGAAAAATCTGCATTATAAAAGTTTCTGAAAACACATTGGACTAGATTCTATAAATGGCACCTAAAATGATGGCACCATAAAAATAGCGTTTAGAATTATTCTATAAAACAACATGTACAGTTAGGCATGTTTTATAGAATAGCACTTAGCACCAGGAACCACAACTACATTTAGGTGCAACCATTTACACCGATCCCATGTAAATTTGGTGCAGATCCCACTAATTCTATAACGTACATAAATTTTAGGTACACCCCCAAACCGCCCATGCTAATTCTATGGCCATACCCCCTTTTGGATATGTGCCCAAGAATTTACACGCACCCCTTTATAGAATACGCCTAAAAAGATGTGCGCATAAATTCTTATTGCCAAATAGTGCTGATAATTGCTTGTTATTGCCCAATTATCAGTGCTGATTGGCTCGTTATTCAATTAGCTTGTGTGCACAAGATGGATGCATATCCAAATTTGTGCACACAACTCAAATCGCCATATAAATCGCCATAGGTGTCTTGAAGACTTTTGCTCATCGTGGGAATCTCACTTACTTCTGTCCCCATTTTCAGCCGTCGGCTTTCACTTGCTTTGCCAGTCCTGTACGGCGATGTCCACTTTACAGTCAGCTGTTTTTGGCGGTTGAAGAGAGCTGCATTGCTACCATACTCTGTCACAGCGTGTCGCCGCCTTCACAACATCAAATGGACAGACCATTTTGGACTTCTTTATCTCTCCTCTTTTTTCTTTTTCTCCCCTCTGTTTCTAACTATTATATGTGTATTTTTTCTGGTTTGGCGTTAGCCTTTCCAGTCTCTTGTAAGCCACCTTGAGCCTGCATTCTGTGGGAAAAGCTGGGGTATAAGTGCTCTAAAATAAATAAATATAAAGAATCTGGGAGATTTTGTGCAAATATGAAAAATATTCATAGGAACATTTTCAAATTCAAAACATTCCCCACTCTCTGACTTTTTGAACCAACATAGATGCTATCGAATGTGCAGAACCTTGCAGAAGAAAGACATTTCACTGAATGCCTAATTTTTACACTACTACTACTACTACTACTAACATTTCTAGAGAGCTACTAGGGTTAGCTGTACAAAATAACAAAGAAGGACGGTCCCTGCTCAAAGGAGCTTACAATCTAAAGAACGAAATGTCAAGTTGGGGAAGTCTAGATTTCATGGGTAAAGGTGTAGAGGTTAGGTGCCGAAGGCGACATTGAAGAGGTGGGCTTTAAGCAGACATTTGAAGATTGGCAGGGAGGGGGCCTGGCGTATCCTGTACTTCCCAGGTGGTGCCTTGGGGAAAACGCATAGCACATCCAGTTCAAAATTTGGTAAGCTATAAAAAAAAATTCATGAACTGTTATTATGGATGGCTCCCGTAAGCTGTACTGTTAAAACAATGTGCAAATAGAATTGTCAACTCAGAAAACAAATTAATGATCCTTCCAAATTTGTATTAACAATCTTGCTTTCCGTTCGCTGACAAACCTTTTACTGCTGTTATTTGATGCCCTGCTGGACTTATAATGCCGAGGTTCACCCTTCATGCACTGCGACATTTAAGGCTCTTTCCACAAAGATACAGATGAAAAGCCTTAATAAATTATGTTTATCCTCAATGACTTCAAAGTCAACGCCGACAGGTTGTTTTTTTTTTTGTTTACAAGACAGACCATTTTTGTTCGTTTTTTTATTCCATGCAGTAAATTTCTGTCTGTGATATCTAAGGTCAGCGTATTTGCATGACCTGCCCAGCCTGAAGAGTACCAAGTCCGAGACCCATCCGCGGGCTCCCTCTGCAGGCTAGCGCCACATAGCGCAGCCCTATTTTCCTGTCCTCTGATTGGTTGCGCCTGCAGTGTGACGTAAGACCGTCGCGCTCCCCCGGAGCCCGCCCGCCATGGCAGATATGGATGAGGGAGACGAGCCGAGACTTCCTTCGTCTCACGTTTTTGCTGGCTCTTCTAGCGCCAAAGCCGGGGGCGTCGACAAGATGTTCTCTCTGAAGAAGTGGAACGCCGTGGCCATGTGGAGCTGGGACGTGGAGTGTGACACCTGCGCCATCTGCCGGGTGCAGGTGATGGGTAAGAGGCGCTGGGAAAGTGTGGGGATCTGCCGAGGCCTGTGGGCCTTTCTCCTTTGCCCTGGGGATGGTGCCATTGCGCAGAAATGCAAGCGGAATTTGTCCGGGATGCGAGAACGCTCCTGGCGAAGACTAGGGGAGCGAGCTTTGGCCTCTACTTTGCCTGGCCTCGGAGTGGACTTCTCACCCAGCCCCTCCCCCACCCCGGCATTAAACGCTCAGTAAGGTTGGGTTTTAGTTTTGCATGTCAGCTTTCTGGAGGGAAGAGTTTTAAATTAGCCAGAGTCGTCTAATTCTAAAGTGAGTATGTTGAACTGTGAGGTCTAGAGTAGCACACTGGTTTTGGTTTCTGGTCGCTGCGGTTCTGCAGCATTGATGTCAGCACTGTTGTAATATCGTGATATATTTCAACAGCGTGGCACTTCCAGGAAGGGGGCATGGCCGGACAGCCAGGGCTGCTTACAGCATTGCCTCCTGAAACCTCACTTTTTTTATTGTAGCAAGTTTTTTTTAGAGCTTTCTAGAGTAAATCACATCTATTTTTATAAACACTTTTTTTGCAATGTGCCCCCCCCCCCCCCCAACCAATGATTTAAAATAATATCTAGTCAGGGCACTGTTAGCTGTCAACATCTGTACATTAGACTTAAATCCTGAAGAACAGTTCACCTATGAACAGATACTTTATTTCTGATAGAGTATGTGATCTGGTCTATGTTTGTACTATGCTGAAACTACAAGTCTCCAGTATCTTGCCAGTAAACACCTTTCAATGGGGAGTTTTACAGTCTTTGGTATTAAAATGGAGTGTGGGTTTTGGTGTAGAGATGTTTTTAGCTTTATCTTCAGTGGGACTGTTGAAAAGTATTATGTGAAGAGGTTGGTAAAAATTTTTAAGGAGGTCCTCTTAAAAATACTACTTTTTTAGGCAGACCTCTGATGTTCACTGCATCTTCTAGGATTATGTACATTCTGTGGAACACCACTGATATGGTAGACTTGGCCATCGAACAATGAGTTGAGCAACCCAAGCAGCTCGCAGTAGCTAAGGCTTCTAGTGGAAGATCAAATAGAGGTCATGACTCCTTGCTGGGCAGACTAGATGGACCATACTGGTCTTATTTGCCATCTATTACGGTGATCTTTGAGTAAATGTTTCTGCTGTCCAGGTTGACTGGGTATACTACAGAGGCAACATTAATTTGGCCTACAATGAATGGGGTCGGGAAGGACTTTTAATCACCACTCAAATGTGACATGTAAAGGTCAGCTTCATGGCTTGAAATTACATGGCTCAGAAGGGGGCCCTAGCACATGTCCCCTAGCTGAGGATTGCCCATGCAGTGACCATACTAAGACTTGTAACAGAGTGGAAACTCCAGAGGGAGTGGAAAACATGATAAAAGATCTGCAGAAGTTGGAAGATGAGAGGCTGATATGTACAGACAGGGAGAGGGATCTTGGAGTGATAGTATCTGAGGACCTGAAGGTGACGAAATAGTGTGACAAGATGCTAGGCTGTATAGAGAGAGTGGTGTAATCAGTAGAAGAAAGGAGGTGTTGTTGACCCTGTACAAGTCATTGGTGAGGCCCCCACCTGGAGTATTGTGTTTAGTTTTGGAGGCCATGTCTCGCTAACAGACTTGAAGTGGCGGTCCAGAAGAAGGCGGCAAGAATGATATGGGGCTTGTGCCAAAAGACATGAGAAGAGACTGGAAGACCTTAATATGTATACCCTAGAGGAGAGGAGGAACAGGGAGATATGATACAGACATTTAAATACTTGAAAGGTATTAATATAGAAACAAATATTTTCCAGAGAAGGGAAAGTGGTAAAACTAGAGGACTTGAATTGAGATTGAGGGGTGGTAGACTTGGGAGTAATTTCGGAGAATTCTTTTTCACGGATAGGGTGTGAATGCCTGGAATGACCTACTGAAGGAGGTGATGGGGGAAAAAAGCTGTATGTGATGAAGTCTCTCTAATTAGAAAATAAATGATATAAAAAAAGCTTAAAGGATTGCATATCTGTTTGTGAAGTGGTGCTTAGATGGCGACTCTGGTTGCATCAGCTAAGGCCGGTGCTGGGTTTGGTTGTATGGTCTGAGTCCCACATATGGCGATCTAGTTTAGGGTGGGCTGGAGAGTGCTTCGATGGAAACGCCAGTGATTTGTAACATGAGGACAGTGCCAAGCAGACTTTTACAGTCTTTGTCCCTCAAATGACAAGACGGATTTGAATAGGCTGGAGTGGGCTTTAACAGCAACTCCACTAGTTGGAACATTAGGACACAGCTGGGCGGACTTCTATGGTCTATGTCCCAGAAACACCGAAGAAAGACCATGATCAAGTAAATAATATCATGTTCATTATTGATTTAAATCTTGAATTGATAATTAATGTGACTGGGCAGACTGGATGGACCAGTCAGGTATTTGCCGTCACTTACTATGTTACTATGTTTGTATTCTTACTAGTCAGGGTTACGAAAAGATTAAATTCATAGGGAATGAATTTGGAAGATGGCATTTTCTCTTTCCTTGCAGCCTTCAACTACTGCCGCCTTTGAGATCATATGCCAGCTTGAAAATGTTTTTACCCCATGTGAAGTTGCTGGTATAAAAGTAATCCCAGGCATCCTTTGCTTTCATACCTCAGCCAGTGTTACTGAATGCCAAAAGCAGCTTTTGGCTGACCTGTGGGAAATCACATTAGACTGTCTCTAGGTTCTTTTGCCTGTGACTGTAACTTTGTTGGCGATACTACTTTGTAATTAAGAGTGTAAGAGGTGGTACCCTGTTTCCCCGAAAGTAAGACATCCCCCGAAAATAAGACCTAGTAGAGGTTTTCCTGAATTGGTAGATATAAGGCCTCCCCCGAAAGTAAGACCTAGCAAATTTTTGTTTTAAAGCAGGGCCGCCGAGAGCCAGACAAGGCCGCCCCCCCCCACCGAGGTCGCCGGGCCCCCCCCCTCCACCCCCCTCCGTCACTCCCGGAACTAACCTTAAACGCCTCCTTTCACCTTTGCAGCAAGCAGCAGCAGGGCAGACCTCTTCTTCCTTCCATGCCCCGCCCTCGCGGACATTACATCACGAGGGTGGGACACGGAAGGAAGGAGTGGCCTGCCCTGCTGCTGCTTGCTGCGAAGGTGAAAGGAGGCGTTTAAGGTTAGTTCCGGGAGCGACGGAGGGCGGGTGGGCCAACCCTGATGTTTCCCCGAAAAATAAGACAGCCCCTGAAAGTAAGACCTAGCGCATTTTGGGGGGCAAAAATTAATATAAGACAGTGTCTTATTTTCGGGGAAACACGGTAGTACTGTAGAGCTTATGCCTTTGTAAAAGGGCCTAGTGGTTAACCCCTTCACCTCTGCATGGCAGTCCTGGGTTAGAAAATTATTTTCAAATGTACAAGGCTAGGAGCATCATGAAAAGAATGTGCTAGTCCATCTTTGCAGTATATGGAACTGGCCCATTGAGGGGGCGATGAACAGAGGCTCATGGTAGAGCTGCACACAGATGTCTAAACACGTGGCTTCTACAGCGAACATAATACTGCAGCTTGCAGGAAGCTAATTGCATGTAAACTTTGTGCGGGCGGAGTATGCTGGATGAATGCGCACAAGGTTTTCCAGTAAGCATGGCTGTGCACATGTGCAAACAAAAACTGAAAGTGTCAACACACATTAGAGTTTGTTCCTCTGTGCCTAAATATGCCTTGCAAAAACTGCTTACACATAAAAGTTTTGCAAGGCTCATATTTAGGTGCAGAAGATCAAGCGCCGATGTGTGTTCCAATACATGCAGATGTTTACTTTCCATCTGCCTTTAAAACTTGCAGGGGCTTCTTTCCGCTTGCAAAACTGGTAGTTAAATGTGAAAGATTGAAAAGAATCCTCTCCACAAAACCACCTACACCACTTTGGAGCCTATTGGAAAACAATTCTCACGTTTTGCCCGTGTCAAAGTGAACAGCATACTCTGAATTGCACAAGATAACCTAAATTAGCCCATCAGCATACATTTTAATACAACAGGCAGCCTTGTCTTCCACCTGAGTTAACACCCATGAACAAGTCCTCTGCAATTCTTGACGCATACTACCTGCATAATCCCACGATTGCTTTTGGAGGAGTAGCTTAGTGGTTAGTGGAGTGACCTGAGAACCTGGGGAACTGGGTTTGATTCCAGCTGCAGCTCCTTGTGACTCTGGGCAAGTCACTTAACCCTCCATTGCCCCAGGTACAAAATAAGTACCAACCGCTTTGATTGTAACCACAGAAAGGCAGTATGTTAAGTCCCATCCCTATCCCCTGAGTGACTTGAGAACATAAAGAGGCTTCTTACTACCTTGACCACTAGAGGGCAAAGGTTTGAGGATGGAAAAGGAATCCCTGAGATGAGAGAATTGTGTACAGTGCCAAACCTGTTGATGGATACATTCTCAGAAATCATTGTTCCCTTAGCCATATTTACATCACCATCTGTGTGAGGCTACCCCTAGGGATAGAGACGAGGAAGTTGTCTATGGCTGGAGTCCTGTATTGCAGGGCATGGTGTGGGGTGTAAAGTCAGTTGTTTGCAAACTTCCCAGATAGAGATTTGGCTGCTTATTTTGTTTTATATATATTTCTAGATGCCTGTCTTCGATGTCAAGCAGAGAACAAACAAGAAGATTGTGTTGGTATGTTTCATTTACTGCCTTTTTTTTTTTTCTTTTAAAAAGCAAATATTTTCTCTTGCACAACATTATTTTGCAGTAAGAAACGTTTTGCATATAATAAAACTGTACTCACTGAACTGAACATTAAAGTATAGTGACAGTGTGATAGGAGCTTCAAAACTCCAAATACTATATGCAGATTTGAAGAAATCATATTGTCTTTTTTTAATAGACCACTTTGTTGGCTCATTGTATAGGTCGTATTGCATATAGTTTTTTTTTTTTTTTGTTACATTTGTACCTCACACTTTCCCACTCATGGCAGGCTCATGCAGCTTACATGGGGAATGGAGGGTTAAGTGACTTGCCCAGAGTCACAAGGAGCTGCCTCTGCCTGAAGTGGGAATCGAACTCAGTTCCCCAGGACCAAAGTCCACCACCCTAACCACTAGGTCACTCCTCCACTCATATTGTTTCTAGTATATCTAGTAAAGACTAAATTGACCAACATGATTGGAATTGCTTAGTGCTTCTGGTGGACTATTGCAAAGATGAGTGGCAGATTGACTAGAGGTTTTTTTTGGGGGGGGCATATCCCAGGCATTAGCCGGAGGGGACCGTGAAGGGGGAGCTGGAAGATCAGAAAAAAAAGTTCAGAAACTTTGTGTGGTGTGTTTGGGGCAGGGAGGTGCTGGAGACCCATGGTGAAAAAATGTGTAGTCAGTTGGCATGGATTGGCCCCAGAGATTTTTATTTTATTTATTTCCATATCCTAATCACTGTACCACTTTAGTGCTTGAAGGATATAAGCTGGCTTTTTAAGTTTGTATGTACTCTTAACTGGGTAATATAAATTATGGCAAATGAAACTAACTGTACATTTTCTCTTCTTTTACAGTGGTCTGGGGAGAGTGTAATCATTCTTTCCACAATTGCTGCATGTCCTTTGGGTGAAACAGAACAATCGTTGCCCACTTTGTCAGCAGGACTGGGTGGTCCAGAGAATAGGCAAATGAAACAAGTGGTACTTGTACCACATGCATCCTACCAAGGAGTGTAGTAGCGCAAAGAAAGCGTGATCTATGTACTTTATATCCAAGGGGAAGGGGAAGCATAAACCTATGGAGTTACTGTGGCAATGTGAAACAGTATATCAGTAGCATTAATGTGACTGGAAAGTGCTTCAGAATCCCTCCACAATATAACCTCTAGCTACGCTGGTGTGAACAGTTGGGAGATACTGATGAACAGTAAATATCCATCAGCATGCATAAGCTGCCTGCGACTTAATGTGGCTAAGAAATGCTTACTAAATGATGAAGGGTCTAAACTTTTAAATTAACTTGCATTCTGTTTCAAGGGTTGAGTACAACAAGCAAGAACACTGTCTGTCAAAACAGTTGTGTGTAGATGTTAACCTGTCATCTTTATGGTGCACTTTTTGCAAGAAAATAAATAGTTTATGGTTTAGACTACTTGATTCACATTTTTTTTTCAATAGCATCATGCTGTTCACTAGGATTTGAACAAGGGCTTTTGGTGGTACTTTCAACAGGATAAAGCATGGATTTGATACATAGCTCATAATGAATGACAGTGAGATCTATTTAAGATGTTATACATACATTTTGTACAGTATTGTAGTTAACTGTCCAGTTGAGAGAATTCTCAGATTTGGATCCAGCAGTCTTGGTGCATTCATTCAAATTAAATAATGAGGTGGTGATTGCAAACTGCATTTTATAGGATGTAAATAATCTATAAGACAAAGTAAATTGATTCAATCTAAGGTTATAAGTTTTCTTATCTTGCAGTTGAAACTTTCATTTGAAAGTGGTTTGTTTATTAGTTTAATCTGATATTATTATTAATACTCTTAATGTGCTGAGTGACTTTTGGGCTTATTTTCAAAAGGGAAAAAACGTCCAAAAAGTGGCATAAGTCTGCATTTGGACGTTTTTCTTACAAAAATGTCCAAATCAGTATTTTCTAAACCTATTTTTAGACATTTTTCTCTGAAGTCCTCCAGAAGTGCGTCCAAATCTCAAGGGGGAGTCCTAGGGGCATGTTCAGGGTAGAACTTGGGCGTTCCTAAGACTTAGATGTTTTTCAGCCATAATAGAACAAAACAAAACTGTCCAGGACTAACACTTAGACATTTTGAGCTAGACCTGTTTTTATTCAAATAAGGCACAAAAAGTTGTCCTAAATAACCAGATGACCACTGGAGGGAATCAAGATGGCCTGGCCTCCCACCCCTCGAAAATGTGATGAACAACATTACTTGCCAACCTCAGATGTTATACTCAGGTCCATTAGAACAGCTTGCAGGTCCCTGGAGTAGTCTAGTGTTGGGTGCAGTGCACTGCAGACAGGTGGACCCAGGCTCCTACCTCCCACTACCTGTTACACTTGTGGAGGAAACTGTGAGCCCTCCAAAACTCACCAGAAACCCACTGTACCCAAATATAGGTGCCCCTTCACCTGTAATGGCTATGATAGTGGTGTACAGTTGGGAGTAGTGGGTTTTGGGGGGCTCAGCACACAGGGGAGCAGTGGTGAGATGTGTACCTGGGAGCAGTGCCCCCTAGGGTGCCCTATTGCTGTCCTGGGGTGTCAGGAAGACCAGTTTACTAAAAATGCTGGCTCCTCCTACATCCCAATGACTTGATTTTGTGCGTTTTGCACTTGGACTTTTTTTTCGAAACGGACCCAGAAAAAAAGATGGACCTTTTTCTTTTCAAAATGACCTTCTTCCCTATTTAGATTTTGATGTTTTTGCAGAATGTCCAAAGTCGGACTTAGTCATATCGAAAATGCCCCTCTTTATATTAATTCTGTTCCACAGGGCCTTGGTGATTTCATCAACTTACAAATCCTGTGTGGCAGCAATTTTAGTTGTTAACAATGTATCTTAATTTATGGTGCCAATTATCTTGAATAATCATGTGAAAATTGAAATGGAGAGCATAATTAGATATCAGACCAGATTCAGATTTGTTTTTCTATAACTTCAGCATCTGCTGCCCCCAACCTATGTATCCTGCATGAAATGAATGTCTGTCTTTAGAGATCAAGCATTTGGAATTGTACTACTACTACTACTACTTAGCATTTCTATAGCGCTACTAGACGTACGCAGCGCTGTACACTTGAACATGAAAGACAGTTCCTGCTCGACAGAGCTTACAATCTTATTAGGTCAGACAAACAGGACAGATAAGAGAATTACTAAGGTGGGGATGATGAAATAAGGGTACTGAACAAGTGAGTAAGTGTTAGGAGTTAAAAGCAGCATCAAAAGGTGGGCTTTTGTCCAATTGTTTTTTCAGGCAAGTTGACATTTTGCTTTGCCTGTGTATATCCAACTACTCATATATGTTTCTACATGCCAGTACTACTGATTTTATTAAAGGTCTGCTGTTAACTTTCAGAACTGTTCAGGGACAGAAATGTTGGTCCCATACGTAGTATCCAGCCTGTGCTATGTTGAGAGACCAGTATTTTGACAGCTACCAGTTGTCCTGAGGGGTTCCTTTCTTGTGGATAAATTTAGTATGAGCTCACTTATTTCAGGATACTTTAAATAAGAGATTATATAATTGAGAGACATCTAGAATCGTATGAAGGCATGTGATGCAGGTCGTTTGAGCAGATTAGTGTAAGTAATGCTGAGTGACCTATAGGAACCGTTGCCTAGAACAAGATCATAGCTGCTGTCTGCACCTGAGCATAAAAAATTTAAAATGCTTTCCCCATCATATATAGAACTTGGTGCTTTCAAAACCTCTTATTTCATTTCACAGAAGCCTGGAAATTAGTGAAAACATTATGTAAAGAAACTAATGGTAAACCATATTTACAGGGATGATGAACATTTAATTATGGGGCCTCAGTTTATCCAAATGAAGAATCTGAGTACAATTTTCCTTGCTTAAAAACATTATTTTGCCCTTTTGTCTAGTATTATACTATTGTGAAGTAATGAAAATTGTACCGCATACCCTTCTTTTATTTGTTGAATTTGGGCTGAGAGGAATATTGAATACTCTAGCCTACAGGTTTCCAACCTTTGGGTATGGGGACCCCATGGCACTAGAGCCCTTCTATAGTATTGTTTGCAAACATATAGAGAGCCAGACCAAGGACCAGGACTCCATTTACTGCTACCGTTTTCTTGTTTACCTTTCAACCATTTCCATTTCAGGGCCCATATCAAGAGTGCTCACTTTACAAGACTCCTGTGAGGAACTGTGTTAGGTTTTGATGAAATTTAAATACAGTACAGCATATCCAACATGCTGTCCTGCTCAGTGTGGACACCTAATCAAAGAAATTGATCAGATTCCCCCTGCCAAACCTCGGCTCATGCATTTCATTGTTTAGCAGACCCTAGTGGCAAGTAAATGAATCAGCCTATTGTTCCCAAACTCCTCATGCTTTTGTGAAGAGGAGCCACAATAGTCCATGTTCAGTACTCTGAGATTGTTGCTGCTTAAAGACGCATTTATGTTTCAACGGTTTTTATTGATGATTCAACAGAGTAACATATCTATAAGAGTCAACCTATGACTGTTTAAATAACATAACGTTCTTATGTACATTAGTCATAAACTGCTATCATCAAAGTTTTGTTACAGTTTTCTCCCCATGCCCTTACAAAGCCTTTTATATTCCCACAATTTTATTGATGGTTTCACATATAAACACGTGTATTTGCTTAAGTACCTGACAGGTCTGAACTTTGTCAAAAGTATATGCAGTAATCCTATGCTGCTATCATCAAATTTTATTTTATTACATTCCCCCCCACCCCATCCCCCCTTAATCTTTATTGCCTTTAACATTTCCTTGTGCGAATAAAGAAACAGTCTACAACTTTGAACATTAAACTGTACCATGAATTCCAATAGTTATTGCTCATATGTTGTTCTTGTTTGATCACCTTGTTAAATATTGTACCCCCCTTTCCCTCCCTTTAAAAGTACCTCACTGCCCTTCATGGTCTCTCACGCTCATCCTCTTCACCTTCCTATTCTTCTGCTATGTGTGGTATGGTACATTACCCCTTTTTTTTTTTTTTTTTTTTTTTTAGTGCTACTGACAACTCTATCTGCCATTATCCTCACTGTCTTGTGGCTTAAAGACATATTTAAAAGGTTAGACAGTGGGACCACCAAAATGTCCTAATTTATTTCAGTACCTTCAGAGTTATCCATCTGGCACCATTACTTTATCTTCTTTTACCTTAGCTAGCTCCTCATAAACAGGTGTCTGAAAATCTTTCAAAGTCTGCCACACTTCTATTCTTATTTGTGCCCATTTTCTGGGCATCATCCCCTATTTCAGTGAAGTTACTTTTCCTGAAATCTAGGTTTCTCAGTTTTGAATAAACCAATTGCTGCTTGTGCCTTAATACTGAACCATACCATCTGGTGATCACTGTGACAGTACCAGGTCTAGGTTTAGTATTACCCCATCCTGTGTTGTTCCATTCCAATCTTCTTCAAGAATTCTCCTTGTAGAGCAGTGTGTTCTTCAATGCAAGGCCTGTGGGCCAATGTCAGCCCCTGGAGACCTCTGGGGAGGCCCTCATCATTCTAACTTTTATCTCTGTTACTCTCTGCCTCTCTAGCCAAGTTTGTGACAGAAAGAGGGACGTGGATGAGGGGAAGAGCTGCATGCTTGAAGGAGATGGCATTTCTCAATATATGAGAATGTATTTGGAAATGCCCACCTCCCTGAGGATATGCTCAATAAAAAGTTTGAAGACTGCTGTTGGTCGAACAGCTACATTAGGTGGAGGTACACAAAGCCCTACTATTGTTGCATGGCAAACCAAGGATAAGGTGAAGAGTAGGCACTTCCAGAAACCACTAAAGCAACATATCGGTCCAAATGTGTTTATTGAAGGTACATCAAAAAGACTCGAGACAGCAGCTCTATTTCAGCGCTCTGGGCACCTGCCTTAGGAGTCTATAAGTTGCATATAAATAAATGTAATTACACATAAGCAAATGAAAAGTAAAGAATGAAGTCTTAAAAATATACACCAGAACATCAAAAAACATAATAAAACCGCTAAAAGTTGAAAATAGACCAAACTATGTTTTAAAAAAAAGACATTAATATCTGACCTTGCATTGGAAGATATTTAGCAGCTCTTCAGCTCAGTTGGATTCAAAGTGGTCCTGACCTAAAAATTAGTGAAGACCACTGTTGTAGAGGGAGATTGAAGTAAATTAACAATAGCACTTCCCCTTTCATTGCAATTTTGTGACTCTTTTTCCAATTAAATCAGTCTGTTTTCTTTTGTATATAAATTAGTGCCACTCCTCCCTGATTAGATTATAGCCCAGTGTAACTATATTCCAGGCATGGTTCTCCATAACTGCCCATGAATCCGTTGTCCTCTTCCATTAGTGTCTAGATCGAGTTTTTGACCACACTTTGGACATTAGTATACATAGCTTTTCAGATGTGTAGAAATGACATAAAGGGACAACAGGTGATTTGTTTTACTTAAGCGCTTTGTCTATCCATCGCCATTGATGTAGTTTAAAGGCCTCTTCATTAGGTTAGCAAGTTTATCTGAAAGATACTTATCCTCTTCAGTAGGTGGACACCAGCTCTACTTAGCCTTTGAGAAAACTATGCCATAGTCTAGGAAGCTGAAATGCTTCCATCAACACCATCCACATAGCTATGCATTGATGTCCAGAGTGTAAGTTTATCTGCCTTTGCCTTTACTCTTTACTGATAGGATTGAGAACACATCTGTGCATCTCTCTGCTTCACACTTCCAGAGAGCTAGCAGTATTGTTTGTGCCAACATAGATGAGCAGTATCCATTAATAGGATGGTGGAAAATCCTGCTGTCTTTCTGTAATGGCTCATTTTTTAGTAGTTGGCATAGAGCACACCTCCCAAAGTGACATGTCTGGTCAGGAGATAGGTACTTCATACCCCTCCGAAGGGAGTCTCTATAACACTGCTCTTCACTTCCTAGGCACAGTGGTTGCTGCTCCTACTTCTGGAGTTACAAGTTTTGGTTGTTTCTTATCATGGGATAGTTTTTCACCCTTAAGGGCTGCCTACTGGTTCCTCAAGGAACCAGTATACAGTGTAATTTTGAACCCTGAGGGTGAATAAAAGTAACTTGATTTCATATACTGTGGTTATCCTGAAGTGACAGTTCTACTGGCTTTGATCTCATGTTCTGTTTCATCTTACCTCTGGTGGAGATCTTAGATGGTGCAAGAAGTATTTTGTTAGTACAGTTTTCATTGTTATGGATGCTTCTCTGCCTCACCTCCTCCAGTTGTGCCACCTGTTTCCTAACTAAAAGTCAACCTGCAGCCATCTTTCAGGATGACCTGGTTCTTCACAATCAGGATATTTGGACAGAAGTGGACATAATCACAGTTTTAGAGATGCAAGGATACGCAACCCATCCTTGTGCTGTTTCCCAACTTATGCTCCCAACAGCAGATCTCTCAATCCCTACCTTTTTTCCTCAGCAGTTCTCCAAGTGTAATCAGCTAAACTGTGATGTTAGAGCTAACCGCTCTACTCTCCACTGTGTATAGTCCTGTTTACTCGTCTTGAGATAGGAAGTAGTTTATATTATCCCTTTAGACTATAAAATGTTTAATCTTGAGAGATACGGTGACTAGAACTGGACATATCTATATAAATAATTCTCACCAACGTTCTGAACCTCACTGTGTGGCAGGGAAACACTGAAGCCCTGTAGTCTTCTAGGCTGTCAGCACCACTCACTCTCACTCATAGCCCCTCCCCATCCACACATAATTCACAACCCCAACATTCTAAATGTAAATTTGTAGTTGCAAGATCACATGAGTGCCCCGCCCTCGCGTCACAACTTGATGACGTGGCGGGTGGGGCTATGACACTCAGCCAATCGCCATGTCCACCACCCTCCGACGCTCCCCCCCCCACGCACAGTGAGAAACAGCGACCTGCGCAGGGCCTCCACCCCCCCCCCCCCCCACGCACAGCGACAAACACCGAGTCCTTCCGATACACACAGACTGAAAATCCAGTGGAATATTTTACTTTTACCCTATTTTAAGTAATTGGACAACACGCAGCTGCTCCACCCCGCTGCCGCCGCACCGACCTAATGAGAACGAGGGACAGGAACTGGAGGGATTTACTCAGAAAAGGGGCCTCTCTCCCGGCCGTTCCTTAACTGCCGCCTGAAAGGAAAGAGGAAGCCATACGGTACAGCCCTTCGACATTTCAACCCGTCCGCTCGCACTTTATTACCAAAGCATTTTTGGTGACAACAAAGGTCGTGGTAGGTATAACAGCCGTGATTCCAAAGCTGAAGCATATCAAGGTCCTTCAGGCATTCGCTGTGGGCAATCAAAACGGACAATGGAGGCAATAGAACGATCCGCCGGGACCCCAAAGCTGCCACCCTCCAAAATAAAACCTACCCACCTGCACGTTTCTGATGCTGCCGTCCTGCGCCCTCCCGACGCTGCCGCAGGTAAACCTTGCTAGCGTCCATTTCATTCCTCACAGAAACGGGCTTTTTTTACCAGTTTATAAATGATATAAAAATCGGAATGACAAGTGAGGTAATCAAATTTGCAGATGATACAAAACTATTCAAGGTTGTTAAAACACGTGTAGACTGTGAAATATTGCAGGAAGACCTTGGGAAATTGGAAGACTGGGCATCCAAATAGCAGGTGAAATTTAATATGGACAAATGCAAGGTGATGCACATTGGAAAGAATAATCTGAATCCTAATTACCTGATGCTAGGGTTCCACCTTGAGGGTCTGCACTCAAGAAAAAGATCTAGGTTGTAGATAATATGCTGAAATCTTCTGCTCAGTGTTTGGCTGCAGCAGCCAAAAAAGCAAACAGGATGCTAGGAATTATTAGGAAAGAGATGGTGAATAAGACCAAAAATACTATAATGCCTTTGTATCACTCTATGGTGCGACTGCAACTATTGTGTTCCGTTTTGGTCGCCGGCATTAGAAAAAGTTCAAAGAAGAGTGACAAAATGATAAAGCGGATAGAAATCCTCTCGTATGAGGAAAGGCTAAAGAGGGTAGGGCTTTTCAGCTTGGAAAAGAGACAGTCTACAAAGCCTGAGTGGTGTAGAACGAGTAGAAATAAATTGGGTTTTCTTTTACTCGTTCCAAAAGTACAAAGATTAGGAGATTCAAGGGAGTTACATGGAAATACTTTTAAAACAAATAAGAGGAAGTATTTTTTCACTCAACGAATAGTTGTCAGGCTTCTTCCCTAGAACACTGGGTTGTGAGCCCTTGGACCACTACTGTGGAGCGACAGTGGCAGGCAAGGTCACCTTCAAAGCAGAGACGAGGCAAGGCTGGACTGGAACCCCGGACTGGAGTTCTGCACTGGAATACACAGGACTGGAACGCACCGGACGGGTGCACAGTGGACTGGTACACACTGGAGTGGAGCCCACTGGACTGGAACACACAGGACCGGAACCCGCTGGACAGGAACACACTGGACCTAGGCTTCACCTACGCTTAGCCACCGTTCCCCGAGGGTTGAGCCCTCAGGTTCAGGCAGCCGGCAGAGCTTACAGGAAAACCGGAACTGGAACTTGCAAGCAGGAACCACAGGAATCAGGATACAGAAGTGCCCCCAGGCACCTAGGCGAACGCAAGGCAGACAGGCAGGGAATGTCCGGGTTCCGGCAATAGGTCTGGCCACAGGCAGAGAATATCTGGGTTCAGGCAGTAGTATCGGGGTTCAGGCAGAGGGTAGTCAAGATTCAGGCAATGGTCAGGTCAAGTAGCAAGACTATGGCTGGAGCTCCAGTATCAAGGAGTACTGGCAGCGGACAGGACTAGGGCTGAGGCTCCAGAAGCAAAGGAAAATACACACGGGAAAACCAGAAAGCTAAACACAAGAAAACTAGTAAAGCTGTACACAAGCTAACAAGAAAGCTATGCCCAAGCAAACTAGTCACAAGCTAGAAACTCACACTAAGCAAAACACAGGAGAATTAGTAAAGCTGTACACAAGCTAACAAGCAAAGCTATGCCCAAGCTACTAGTAACAAGCTAGAAACTCACACTGAACTGGACAAGGTAGCAGTGCACAGAGCACTCTAACATACCAGGGACCTTAGACAAGGCAAAGGCTGCAGTCTCTAAGTGATTAATAAAGCCCTTCAACACCTGAGGAGCAGCTGCAGCCATCAGTAAGCAACTATGGAGGCTGTCCAGGCACAAACAAGAGAGACATGTCCGGCAGCCTGGGAGAACCGGACCGAACAGGGCTAAAGTCTGGAACGGGTAGGAACAGCAAGACAAACTATGGCAGCCACTGGCTCTGGCCACCAGCGGGTGAGAGGAGCAGGCAGAGCGCACACAGAACATAGACTTAGAATACCTAGGTGCTGCACAGAGGAGCAAACAGAGCCAGGCTGGAGACAGAGGTAGAGCTAACTCAAGGCAGCACCCCCAGGTGCAGTAGAGTGGAGTAATTAGAGCCATGCTGGAAGCAGCCAGCACACAGAAGGAAAACTACTCCAGAAAGGATAGGCAGAAGCCAGCTTAGAAGCTGACCCCCAGAAATAAGGTAAGTCTGAGGGTGGTCATGGCCACAGATGTGACAATAGTTAAGCTCGGGAACTCTTTGCTGGAGGATGTAGTAACAGTGGTTAGTGTATCTGGGTTTTAAAAAGGTTTACATAAATTCCTGGAGGAAAAGTCCATAGTTTGCTATTGAGACGGACAAGGGGAGCAACTTCTTGCCCCAGGATTGGTAACATGGAATGTTGCTGCTACTTGGGTTTCTGCCAGGTACCTGGCTTGGTCACTGTTTGGAAAACAGGATACTGGGCTAGATGGACCATTGTTCTGACCCAGTGTTCTTAATTTAGGCTTAGATCCTGCTTTGCGGCATAGTTTAGTGGGTCATTCCTCTCTCCATAGTACCCCTTTTTGTTCCATTAGGCCCTGCACACGGTTAGAACATAGAGGGTCATTTACTATAATGATTAGTTCCTTAGAGGAGTAGCCTAGTGGTTAGTGCAGTGGACTTTGATCCTGGGGAGCTGAGTTCAATTCCCACTGCAGCTCCTTGTGACTCTGGGCAAATCACTTAACCCTCCACTGCCCCCGGTACAAAGAAAGTACTTGAATATAGGTAAACCGCTTTGAATGTAGTTGCAAAAACCTCAGAAAGGCGGTATATCAAGTCCCATTTCCATTAAGTTTGGATGGCTGTTCATATAGAATGTTAAGTTCTGCTAGTGATTACCTTTGTGTTTATAAATTTGCTATGAAAATTACTAGTCTGTACTGTGATAAATATAAGTGCCTCATTCAACCACATGATTTATCCCCTTTTATGAAAATAATGGTATCTATATCATCCTTTATGAAGACTGTTGGCTCTTATGTGTTTCCCAACAGCAGGTGTATACTACTACTATTTAGCATTTTTATAGCGCTACAAGGCGTACGCAGCGCTGCACAAACATAGAAGAAAGACAGTCCCTGCTCAAAGAGCTTACAATCTAATAGATAAAATGTTAGTACTTCCTAAATCTGTCCAGTGGACCCCACAACACGGTTGTATTTTCAAGATACTCACGATGAAAAGGCAAGAGATAATTTTATATCTAAAATGTATGTTAACTTGATTTCATGCATATTCACTGTGAGTTTCCTGAAAACTTAACTGGCTGTGAGGTACAAGGCTGATTCTGGGAAGCTCTAGTATACTAAATGTGGTGGTGGCGGGATTTGTGAATTTTATTTTATTTTTCAAGTAATTAACTCTGCTGGTTATGAATTGCTCATTCAAGCTGTCCTCTCTCATATTTTAAAATCAGTTTGTGGATTCCTGTAACTGGTCTCCCAAAAGTTTATCAAGAAAACAAGTCCATAGGGAGCAGAACTGGATTAACAAATAGGCAAGTAACGAGCTGCTTATTGCAGATTTTCTGATCTCCCTATTTCTACCACCTGAAACAACATAATCTCAGTGACTGGAGTCAAGCAGAAGTTTATTGTCTGAGCTCAGCAGTGTGGAGGGAGCATAACCTCATTGAAACAGAGGAGAAGGGTTTAATACACAATTCACAGCACAAACTATGATGGGGAGGTTATATGAGTTGTGTGTTTCTGGATGGCAAATATCTAGTACTGATGGCTAGCTGTAAATTAGCAACTGAAATATGTGGCTGTTTGCAACTTTTCATTAACGATCTTGCAGAAGGGCAAGCAAAAGAGACATGGGAAAATGTGAACGATCCCCCCCCCCCCCCCCCCAAAAAAAAAAATATATATTTAAAACTATTTAACCAGTCAAGAACAGCTCTTCGCTGGTTAAATAGTGCCTAACTGTAGATATTCAGCGGGAGATAACACCTAACTGGCTATATTGTGTGACATACTGGTTAGCAGATAGCGCTGAACCGGCTATGGTGAGCGGTCAAATTAGACCTATTTAAATTGCCTATCTTTGACTGTTAAAATGTTAACTGGTTAGTACTGAATATCAGCATACCTGATTTAACTTTTTTGCAGCCAAAATACCCCCCTGGATATTCAGTGCTGGTCGCAGGCTATGACCTGGCATTGAATATCCCGGTTTAATGCCAGTGGCTGAATATCAGGCCCAATTATTTTTTTTAAAGCCATGAAACATTAAAGAAATAAAAATGTTATGTTTACTGATTTAGATCAGTGTTTCCCCAAGTCCAGTCCTGGAGTACCCCTTACCAATCAGGTTTTCATAATATCCACAGTGAATATGAACTGCCTTCATTTTATGCAAATCTTTCATGTGGATATGCTGAAAACCTGACTGGTAAGGGGTACTCCAGGACCAGACTTGGGGAAACACTAATCTAGAGTAGTAATTGTATCATTCCAGTGATTGACTGGTTTCTTAGTGTTGTAATACACATTGGATCTAGCATAAAATTAATTGCCTAATATATGAATGCTCTTGTATTGTAATGAAGGTTAAAAATGAGCAGTGATTCTTCAGAGGGACCTCCCAGCATATGCACTTCTTTTTTATATATATATATATATATATATATATAATTTTTTTTCCACAGGCAGTGCATACACATTTTTATATATATAGATTATAAATATAAAAAAATTAGTTTTATGGACATTAGAGAGAGAAAGAGAGCGCTTATGGTCTTAGGCAACATTTTGGAAGGGCCAAATTGAGAAACAACTGGTGTGTACTGCAAGTGGCAGTCTTAGGAGTGGGAAGGACGAATCCCCTCCTAAGCCTCAATAAGCCCAAAACGTTTGGCAGCAGCGAGTTTCCCTGTCTCCTCCTGTGTGACACTTGGTAGTCCTTTACCTCAGCTGTCCTGGCACTGATGTCATCTAAGGTCCTACATGTCCTCTTGATGATGCAAGCTTCAATATGTTATCAAAAGTAAGCATTTTAGGCCTTTGGGAGATGTCACCACGGCAGCTAGGAAATCAATAACAGTAGGTCAGATTCTGTGCAAATTTGGAACATTAGTGGGCTAAAAACCATAACCCATTGTGCCACATTTGGCTTGCACCTCAGTTTGCCTACTCCTTTACAGAAAGGGTGGTGGATGCATGGACCAGTCTACTGGAGAAGACAGAGATAGTAATCTGACATCAAGGAAGCATGGACCAAGGACAGAGGGGATTGTAGAGGTGAGTGTGTGTGCTATGGATGGGCTGATTAAATTTGGAAATAATGGATGAAAAAGACAATTTTAACATAAGAATAGCCATACTGGGTCAGACTAATGGTCCATTTAGCCCAGTATCCTGTTTCCAACAGTGGCCAATCCAGGTCACAAGTACCTGGCAGAAACCCAGTTAGTAGCACTATTCCATGCTACCAATCCCAGGGCAAGCAGTGGCTTCCCTCATATCCATCTCAATAACAGACTATGGGCTTTTCCTCCATGAACTTGTCCAAACTTTTTTTAATCCCAGATACGCTAACCGTTGTTAGCACATCTTCTGGCAACGAGTTCCAGAGCTTAACTATTCATTGAGTTAAAAAATATTTCCTTTTTATTTTTAAAAGTATCTCCATGTAATTTCATTGAGTCTTTGTACTTTTTGAAAGAATAAAAAATCGTTTTACTTCAGCTCATTTTACATCATTCAGGATTTTGTAGACCTAATCACATCTCCCCCCCCCCCCCCCACCCCAGCCATCGTTCTTCCAAGCCGAAGAGCCCTAACCTCTTTAGCCTTTCCTCATATGAGAGGAGTTCCATCCCCTTTATGTGCTACTTTTATTTGTGTATACCCTACTTTGATTTGTACCTGTCCTCTTCAGGGCACAGACCGTATAAATCTGCCCAGCACTATCCCCGCCTCCCACCACCAGCTCTGGCACAGACCGTATAAGTCTGCCCAGCACTATCCCCGCCTCCCAACCACCGGCTCTGGCACAGACTGTATAAGTCTGCCCAGCACTATCCCCGCCTCCCAACCACCAGCCCCGCCTCCCATTGCTCTTTGAATTTTTCTATTTCTGCTACCTCTTTTTTGAGGTATGGTGATCAGAACTGAATGTAATACTCAAGGTGAGGTTGTGCCATGGATCAATAGCAGCATTATAGTATTATTGGTCTTTACTATTCCTTTCTTAATAATTCCTAGCATCCTGTTTGGTTTTTGTTTACTGCTGCCACCGCCGAACACTGGGCGGAAGAGTTCAGCGTATTGTCTACAATGATGCCTTGGTCTTTTTCTTGGGTGCTGACCCCCAAGATGGACCGTAGCATCAGGTAGCTGTGGTTCGAATTATTCTTCCCAATGCGTATCACTTTGCATTTGTTCACATTCAGTTTCCATCTGCCATTTGGATGCCCTGTCTTCCTGTAATTCTTCACAGTTTGCATGTGTTTTAACAACTTTCAATAGTTTTCTGTCATATGCAAATTTAATCACCTCGCTTGGTCCGATTTTTCATATAATTTAGAAATATGTTAAATAATACCGCTGCAACTACCGATCCCCGTGGCCCTCGAAAAATGGCCATTTAACCCCTACCTTCTGTTTGTCCAATAACCAATTCATAATCCACAATAATCTCATGACTCTTTAATTTTCTCAGGATGTCATTTTGCTGAGTTACACAATATTTTGTATTTACATTATCTTCCAAACATGATTTCAAAGTTCTTTGTAAATATGTACTTATTTAAGAGGTTGGGTGTATAGTCTGGTTGCTTTTATATCCCCTATTCAAGCTTTCAAGATTAAAGTTTATCCTCTTACATCAGAAAATGTTAAGGACCCTGGTAGAAAAACAAGTCCCAGGAACTCTTGGCTGCTCCCTCGCTGTACTACGTCAGTTAAGAGAAACATTGCCTGTAGTTTTCACTGCATGAAGTGTGACAGGGTGACGCACCTGTCAAAATGTAACGTAGCTGTCCTGAAGCGAGCTTGGGCACAGACAGAAACGTCCCATGGAGTAGAACAGGAAATATTTTTCAGCTACATGGCTATAAGCTAAAAATGTTCAGACCTTTTATGCAGTAATTAACAGCTTAAAACTATGCAAAAGTTAGATTTGAGAAATACTTCTGGATTATCCTGCCAGTGCAGTCAACCATTCTGGCTTCAAGGAATATATTCTCTCATAAATTGTTGCCCTATATTTGCTTCAGGGTATCGTTTAGGCCAGGGGTAGGCAACTCCGGTCCTCGATAGCCGCAGGTCAGGTTTTCAGGATATTCACAATGAATATGCAGGAGATAGATCTGCAAGCACTGCCTCCATGGTATGCAGATTTATCTCATGCATATTCATTGTGGATATCCTGAAAACCTGATTTGCCTGCAGCTCTCGAGGACCGGAGTTGCCTACCCCTGGTTTAGGCTATTAATTCTGGCATTTTTATTACAGTTAGCGCCTAAAAGGGGTTCAAGGAAGATCATAAACAGTTCAAAGTACAAGGTCCTTTTTTTTTCATTCTTTTCACCCCTACTCTATAATGTAAGTGTAATCTAATACATAAAAGTCACCCTTAGTCATTTTATTCCCCTCTGTATCGCATCCCCTGTGCTATGGAAGCAATCTTTGTCAATGTGACTGCTTGCCTAGAACTAATCATAGAATTAGGCAATTTCTTTAGAAACCCTTTCTGTAGTGATGATCCAGTAAAGTCAACAAATTAAGGATTTGAATGGTATCGGATTCTGCTAAAGGCTATTCCGAGTACAGCTGTAAAGTACAGAACAGAGAGACTTGAATTCATCTGCTGATTTGGTGGGCTTCTTACTGTTTTAGCTTCCACGAGGATAACCTTTATCATTCAAATCAGATGCACAGAGAAAATAAATATTGTTATTAGGGAATGTTGCAGTGAAAATGGATCCCTTACATTATATCATAGGTTGCTGGCCCTATCCTTAGGACTTAAGTACATAAGTAATGCCATACTGGGAAAAGACTAAGGGTCCATCGAGCCCAGCATCTTGTCCACGACAGCGGCCAATCCAGGCCAAGGGCACCTGGCAAGCTTCCCAAACGTACAAACATTCTATACATGTTATTCCTGGGATTTTGGATTTTTCCAAGTCCGTTTAGTAGCGGTTTATGGATTTGTCCTTTAGGAAACCGTCCAACCCCTTTTTAAACTCTGCTAAGCTAACCGCCTTCACCACATTTTCAGGCAATGAATTCCAGAGTTTAATTACACGTTGGGTGAAGAAAATTTTCTCCGATTTGTTTTAAATTTACTACACTATAGTTTAATCGCATGCCCCCTAGTCCTAGTATTTTTGGAAAGCGTGAACAGACGCTTTACATCCACCTGTTCCACTCCACTCATTATTTTATATACCTCTATCATGTCTCCCCTCAGCCGTCTCTTCTCCAAGCTGAATAGCCCTAGCCTCCTTAGTCTTTCTTCATAGGGAAGTCGTCCCATCCCCGCTATCATTTTATTGATTGAACAGTGCAATTTCTGTTGCTCTTCCACTTAACCTTTGTATCCACATCTGTCATAGAGCGTTCTGTGGATTAATCTATCTCATAGCACACTGGACCCAATTCAGTTTTCACTTGTATTAACTCTCCATTTCTCTTGTATAATTGCAGAGGAGTCTATGGTCATAAGTTGTGTGAGCAATTCTCTGGCGATGTATGCTAATCAGTTACTTGGGTTAGAATATGAGACAGTGCCTTGGCATCTCTTATCAGGGGAGTTAAATGATGTAAGTTTTTGTAGGAGGTGCATTAAATTATGTGTCCCCCCCCCCCCCCCCCCTCCAGAAAGACACACAAGAACATCCAGTGTTGGTTCAAGGTTATCACACACATCAGTTATTAAATTCTGACATCACGCCATTACATTGTCTAACAGAGACGCTCTTGCAGTTTTCCTGCGGCTGTGTTATTTTTGTCAAGCGAGTTCAGCTCACTTTGGGAAGTGGCAACTTACTCTGCTACATTCTATACAATGATTCATGAAGAGGTACTAATCGGAACAGGGACTCTGTTGAACCAATGGAATTTATAGCACTCAGGACATTATTGTACTAATTGTGTTGCCCTGTTTCTTTAAGTAAATGTTGCCATTGTGCATTAGACGGTGCAGACTGTAATTAAGAGTGACATTACAAGTACACATATTAATTGATATTTATTGAGCATTGAGACTTTTAATACTAAAATTGGGTGCATAGATTTATGATATTAAAAGAGCACATAAATGAAGGCCTGTAAATGCGGGCTGACTTCATTAGCGAAGTTCAATGAACCTGGACCATTGTAGCAGACATTAGTTCTTTAACTGATATGCCCCAGTTTTCACACCATTTATAGTTACCCTCACATTTTTGTTTGGGTGAGGCTTTTATTGTTGTTAAATGAATAGGAAAAAAAACCCACAACTTGTATATATGTATGTGTGTGTGTTTAATTTACCAATACTAGTGTGCACTCTTATTGATAATTATCCAACAAAATGAAAATTAACACTATCCAAACTGTAAACACTGTGGATATTATGTTTATGAGAAATGAAACGAAAATATTTTGGGCTGCCCATCCTTTTTATTCTACCCATCACTCATGTTCCTCCATTTCTGGATCATTCTATATCCCTTCTTTGTGTAACCAGCAATGCGGACTATGGACAGTGCTGTTGGTCCTGCCGCCTCTTCTCCTTCCACAGCTATGCTTCCACTTTGAAATAAGAACTATGTGAATAGGAGAGGTTGCAGAAGCAGCACACCACACACTTCTGATGAACCACACTTTAGCCATACCTCCACTTCTGCTGTTACTTCAGCCTGTGTCTATTGCATTTAGGAGAGGAGAGTTCCCCCTACCCAAACTGTGTTCTTGTGGGCTGGTGCCAGTGTTATCAGCGTTGCTACTTCTGCTTCCTGCCTCCACAGTTCCTGCTGCTTTCAGACCACACAGCCACATCAGTCCTGGCCCAGGCACTTGCAGTACTTCTGGCCTGTAGTACCACAATGCTGCTAAAACTGCTGGAGCTGGCACCACATCTGATGCTGTCTCTGGATTTTGCTCATGCTACACTCCCAGCCATGCCTACTTTGAACCCACACCATTGTTACTGCTTATTCTGCTGCTTTCAGATGGCAAAAATTACCCTCAAAGTACCTGGTAGGGGGTAGGATTTTTTTTTCTTGCTTGCAGTGTGCAGTCATCCTGTGATGGTATTGTAAATTGGGAGCCACTAGTATAGAGCATTATACATTTTTATTTTTAAAGGTCAGGGAAAACTCTTTTGAGTGATAGAACAGTTCAGATGCTGTAGGGCGAATAACACATAGTGGGGCCACATTGTATCTGGTTTGATTTTCAAGATATCCATAATTGATTTGCACAAGATCGATCTGTATACATTCAAGACCTGGTATAGGCAAATCTGTCTCATACATATTTATTACACATTATCAATACCTGGGTTACCTCCTGCTAAAATAGTTGCATAATCATCACATATATATTATATGTGCAACTATGAATACAAAATTCCACCAATAAAAAAAAACTTTATTATATTCTGCCAGCAGTTTACATAATCATAATAATAATCATAGCATATATCCACTCTTACTCATACTCCCCATTCTCAAGTACACAATGCCACTCATCAATACATCATACATCTATCATAACTAAAATCATAAATACTGGATAATACAGTTTGTCCCATACACCTCTGGATTATCACCCCAATTTCAAGTCCAATTATGCCTATAACAGTCCTCTATTTGCTGAAAGCAGGACACTTGGGTGAAATTCTCAAATGCTGGCAGTCACAAAGGCTGTACAATCTGTGTTCCAATAGTTGTATCACCCAGTCCAAATCCAGATCTTGACTTCAGTACTTGACTAACTCCAATTCTATGTGAAACACGACTCTTGTAGGGTGTGGGTGAGACGGGAGCTGTATGCTACAGTGGTAGCTTTGGTTCAGAGACAGTTGGATTCAGGAATATATGGAGCAGTTAAACGAGTTTGTCCACACTCTCTGGTGACTCTGGGAATTCAAGGCTGTTAGCTGAAAGTATGGAGTTCCTTGGCAAGAATTGGAGTTAGTCAAGTACTGAAGTCAAGATCTGGATTTGGACTGAGTGATATAACTATTGGAACACGGATTGTACAGCCTTTGTGACTGTGCCAGCACTTGAGAATTTCACCCAAGGGTCCGGCTTTCAGCAAGTAGAGGACCATTATATGTATAATTGGACTTGAAATTGGGGTGATAATCCAGAGGTATATGAGACAAACTGTATTATCCAGTATTTATGATTTTAGGTATCATAGATGTATGGTGTATTGATGAGTGCCATTGTATAGTTGAGAATGGGGAGTATGAGTAAGAGTGGATATATGCTATGATTATTATTATGATTATGTAAACTGTTGGCAGAATATAATAAAGATTTTTTATTGGTGTAATTTTGTATTCATACATAGTTGTGTATATATGATAGATATATATTATCCTTAAAACTAGACTGGTTTTATATGCCTCTTGAACTGCACTGAGAACCACTGATGTGAGTAATGGTTCTCAGTCTGGATCTCAAGACTCGCCCAGCCTTATTTTCAGGATGCTTGTGATGAATGTACATGAGATATACTAAGCCCAGACTGAGTAAGTGAATCTCAAGGACCAGGCTGAGAACCACTATTCTAGATCCTTGGTTAGCAAACCTGACTTGGGGCACCTGATGATGTAGCAGATGTGTCTAAATTTGAGGGAATCTATAAGATGAAATTTGTTTTTGTATTGTAAGTTGTTATTCATAGCAGCTGTTAGACCTTCACTGGCTGTGGCTAAAATATTTGCAAGCTTTTTTTATATCAGTATCTTTATTTTTTTTTTAAACACCTTTTATACTATCAAGCTTTGTCAGATCTAGGTGGTTAATAAAAATAAAACAAAGACATATACATATATATATATATATATATATATATATATATATATATATATATATATATATATATATATATATATATATATATATATATATATATATATATCTCAAAATGAAAAGAACACCATTATTCGATAGCAAAAGACCTAACGCAAACACTCAAGACCATTCATTCCAAAAGATAAGAGTATAAATTTCTCAAATTGCAACAGCTTCAATATCAATTTATACTGGAAAATACTTGAACTGTAAGACCTGCCTTTATAATATCTGAAATATCCTGCCTGTTGCAGTTTCTCTTTGTAACATACATTTACAAAGTACAAGGAAGCAAGAGGATGACAAAGCAAATTTGAGCTGTGGGGGAATCAGGTTTTTGTGTGTTGCATTTCTCACTGGGTACTTGTTCAACTTTCTGTACTATTTTGTGCCAGGGATATCAGACTCGGCTATAGATAGCAAAGTAAAAGCTTCTTATAAACAGAGAAACCGCTTATTCTAAATCCCAATGAGCTACTTAATGCTAAAGAAGCACCTAGTTTTCTCCAATCTGGACTGGAGACAGCACACATTGCTGCCTTGCTTTGGCTTGGCTATGTGCGACCTTGGAGCCCTGGATAACCTGATCGCCAACACTGCTTACTTGCAGGCCCGCAAGAGCAGTGAAAGTGACCTGCGGGAACTACAGAAGCGGCGCCGCAGCCTCTTCCTGCCTTGTGCCCGTGACCTGCACCAGTGGCTGCCTGCTGACTTCTATAGTGTCTGCCAGCAGCAGCCCATTGGCAGGAGACTCTTCTATGACTTTCTGGCCACTGTGCCAGAGTACCAGCAAGTCCAGAACTTTCTGAACCAGGTGACTGAATGGGAACTCGCAGAGGAAGATGACGCCAAAGAGCAGCTCCTGCAGATTCTGCTCACCCAGCTCCTTGGGGAGGAGAGTAGGCACTTTTTGAGCCCAGCGCTAATGGAACGCTGTGCACAGTTACAGGCCACTCAGCACTCGGAGCAGCTGCTATTGCTGGCCAAAGAGGATGCCCAGAGCTTCCTTATGGATACTCCCTTTAAGGACTTCCAGACTAGCATCTTGTATGACAGGTTCCTCCAGTGGAAAGCCTTCGAGCAACAGCCAGTTACTGAAAAGTGCTTCTATGAGTTCCGGGTGCTGGGCAAGGGAGGCTTTGGAGAGGTAGGACTACAGATTCCCTTAGCCTGACCACTTTCTCCCCTTGTAATTGCCAACTATGTGAGACACCTACGAGCGTTTGAGAAATGTTTTATAGGTACCTGATGACTCTGCAGAGCCCAGTCTACTCATCAAATTCTCTTCTCCCCCTCTCCTGCTATCCATATCTGTTCTTCAAATTCAGTAAAATCTCCTTATTTTCTGCATAATCACCATGGAGTGAAAAGAGTAGGAACAAAGATGGGAGGAAAGGTTGATTTGAATTAGAGGCAAGGAGGAGGAGGAAAAGAAGTGCATGATTGGAAGCTTAATTTTCTGTGTCTTTGAGCCCTAAGCTGCTAGTTACCTGCTGCTCTTCAGGTCCAAAATCTGATCCAGTATACACAGAGCCTACTTACCAAAATCTCTTCTCAAGTTCCCACCATGGCAGGGCTTCTCAATCTTGTCCTGGGAGCCTCAGGATGCTCACAAATATTCATGTGATAAATTTGCATACATTAAGTCTCTGGTTGGCAGGTTGGGGTTCAGCCATGCAGACTTTGTGTCCTTTGGATTGTTGATTTGTTATGCTTTTTGTATGTTTGCTTCTTGGTTGTCTTGTTTGCATTTTGTTTATTGATACTAGTGTTTAACATGTTCTGGTTTTCTTTTATTGACTTTATTATATTGTAAACCAGTTTGTTGTATTATCAAAAGTAGTGTAGCAAGTACTCAACAAACACAAATTAAACTCAAACCTACACCTTTTACTCTTTTCCAAAGGCACCATATGCGTGGAAGTAGAGCAATGGAAATGCTCTAAATATTCACACAGAGAGCATTCGCTATTCGTATACAGATTCTCACAAGCTCACAATATACACTAGGGATCTGATTATACATTAGTATATAGGGGCAAACTTTTGAAAATGATTTGAGGTGCTGAATTCATGAACTCAACCAAATTGTAGCCTCTGTCAAGCAGAAAAGAAAACAAAGCACAGTGGGTAAAGGGTGTGATTTACAAATGTCAAGAGAGGAGCAGGTAACGTGGCTGGCTCTGTTCTTCATGTCCCTTGACCCAGCCTTCTGTTTCCATCCAGTCCCAGCAGGCTTCACCTGACCTCACTTCTCCCTAACAAGCTTCGCTCCTGTGCAGGCTTGGTTCGTCTATCCCTTCACAGTTTCCTCCTCAGCAGATGGGACTCCCATTCATTGGCAGGCTCCACTCACCTTCTTTTCCAGTTGTCTTCACCTCTCAGCTCCCTCCTCTCCCTTAAATCCATTTTGCCTATCCCGTCACTCACTTCTTATCACAGTTCATGCCTCTGTAAGCTGCTCTGCCTCTCTCCAAGATTGTATCCCCCTCAGTGTCTTTCCCATGCAGCCCATGTCCTACTCTTTAGCTCTTACAGCCTATGTCTACTCTCTTCTCTCTCCCATGGTCCCATTATCAGCCCCCCCTCTCCATCTTCTTTTCCTAGACAGGATTCCACTTTTCAATTCTTTTCTCAATTTGTCACAGCAGTTTTATTAAATAAATAGCTTGCAGATATAACTCCTTTTACAGTTGGCTTTCCCTCGCTCCCAGCAACTCTATTCGTTACTCTGGTAGCACATCTATTAACCCTTCTCTTAACCTCTTCTTAAGTCCTTTGGCCTCTCAGCCCTTCCTGTTACTCATTCCCTTGCCCAACAGGCTTCCCTTCAGCAATAAACATAAGAACGTAAGAATAGCCATACTGTGTCAGACCAATGATCCATCTAGCCCAGTATCCTGCTTCCAACAGTGGCCAAGCCAGGTCACAAGTACCTAGCAGAAACCCAATTAGTAGCAACATTCCATGTAGAATCTCAAAGAGTTGCAAGATTCTGGAATGCCAAATAGTAGCAACATTCCATGTAGAACCTCAAAGGAGTAGCAACATTCCATTCAGAATCTCAAATAGCAGCAACATTCCATGCTACCAATCCCAGGGCAAGCAGTGGCTTCCCTCATGTCCATCTCAATAACAGACTATGGACTTTTCCTCCACGAACTTGTCTAAACATTTTTTAAACCCAGGTACACTAACTGTTGCTACCACATCCTCTGGCAATGAGTTCCAGAGCTTAACTATTCTTTTAGTGAAAAAAATATTTCCTCCTATTTATTGTACAAGTATTTCCTTTGCAGTTTCCTTGAGTGTACCCTGGTCTTTGTACTTTTTTGAATGAGTGAAAAATCGATTCACCTCTACCCGCTCCACACCACTCACAATTTTGGATAATGTTGATAGTATCCACCCACCTTTAGGAGTTTTGGAAAAGACATATAAGGTCTGTATCACTCCATGGCATGACTTCACCTTGAGTACTGAGTTTGATTCTGATCACTGTACCTAAAAAAAAGATATAGCAGAATTTGAAAAGGTTCAAAGAAGAGCAACCAAAATGATAGAGAGGATGGAACTCCTCTCATGTGGGGAAAGGCTATAGACGTTAGGGCTCTTCAGCTTGGAAAAAAGATGGCTGGGGTGGGGGAGATATGATTGAGGTCTACAAAATCCTGAGTGGTGTAGAATGAGTAGAAAAGAAATGATTTTTTTTACTCTTTCAAAAAGTGCAAAGCCTCAAATTACATGGAAATACTTTTAAAACAAATAGGAGGAAATATTTTGTCACTCAAAGAATAGTTAAGCTTTGGAACTCATTACTGGAAGATGTGGTAACAGTGGATAGCGTATCTGGGTTTAAAAAAAGGTTTGGACAAATTCCTGGAGGAAAAGTCCAAAGTCTGCTGTTGAACTAGACGTGGAGGAAGCCACTGCTTGCCCTGGGATTGGTAGCATGGAATGTTGCTACTATTTGGGTTTCTGCCAGGTACTTGTGACCTTGACATTGGTACATGTGGGTACTAATGACATAGGAAAATGTGGGAGAGAGGTTCTGGAAGCAAAATTTAGGCTCTTAGATAGAAAGCTGAAATCCAGATCCTCCAGGGTAGCATTTTCTGAAATGCTACCTGTGCCACGCGCAGGGCCCAAGAGACAGGCAGAGCTCCAGAGTCTCAATGCGTGGATGAGACGATGGTGCAGGGAGGAGGGCTTTAGATTTGTTAGGAACTGGGCAACATTCTGGGGAAGGGGGAGCCTATTCCGAAAGGATGGGCTCCATCTTAACCAGAGTGGGACCAGGCTGCTGGCATCGGCGTTTAAGAAGGAGATAGAGCAGCTTTTAAACTAGAAATGGGGGGAAGGCCGACAGTTGCTCAAAAGAGCATGGTTCGGGATAAGGTATCTTTCAAAGATATCACCATAACAGGGAAGATAGAGTATCCTGATAGTGAGGTTGCAAAAGAGATTGTAGTAGATCGGGTATCCTTAAATAACAATAAAAATCAGACAAAAGATTGCCAATTAATACTGTCAAGTACTAAGCATGATGTACTTAGGAACAACAAACATAGTTTGAAATGTCTATATGCGAATGCCAGGAGCCTAAGAAATAAGATGGGGGAGTTAGAATATATTGCACTAAATGAAAAATTAGATATAATAGGCATCTCTGAGACCTGGTGGAAGGAGGATAACCAGTGGGACACTGTCATACCGGGGTACAAATTATATCGTAGTGATAAGGTGAATCGGATTGGTGGAGGGGTAGCATTGTATATTAACGAGAGCCTTGAATCAAATAGATTGAAAATTCTGCAGGAAACAAAACACTCCTTGGAATCACTGTGGATTGAAATTCCATGTGCAAAGGGGAAAAGGATAGTGATAGGAGTGTACTACCGTCCGCCTGGCCAGGACGAACAGACGGATGCGGAAATGTTAAAGGAAATCAGGGACGCAAACAAACTGGGCAACACAATAATAATGGGGGATTTCAATTACCCGCATATAGACTGGGTTAATGTAACATCTGTACACGCAAGGGACATAAGATTTCTTGATGAAATCAAGGACAGCTTCATGGAACAGCTAGTTCAGGAGCCGACAAGAGAAGGAAAAATACTAGACTTAGTCCTTAGTGGTGCTCATGATCTAGTGCAGGGGGTAACGGTACGAGGGCCGCTTGATAACAGTGATCATAATATGATCGGTTTTGATATTGGCATTGAAGGAAGTGAAACTAGGAAATCAAGTACGCTAGCGTTTAACTATAGAAAAGGTGATTACGACAAAATGAGAAAAATGGTGAAAAAAAGACTGAAAGGAGCAGCTCGCAGAGTAAAAAACTTGCGTCAGGCGTGGATGCTGTTTAAAAACACCATCCTGGAGGTTCAGGACAAATATATTCCACGTATTAGAAAAAAGGGAAAAAAGACTAAACGTCAGCCGGCGTGGCTAAACAGTAAGATAAAGGAAGTCATTAGAGCCAAAAAACAATCCTTCAGAAAGTGGAGAAGAGAACCAACTGAAAGTAACAGGATAGATCATAAGGAATGCCAAGCCAAATGCAAAGCGGAGATAAGGAGGGCAAAAAAGGACTTTGAGAAGAAATTAGCGTTGGAAGCAAAAATACATAGTAAAAATTTTTTTAGATACATTAAAAGCAGGAAACCGGCCAAAGAGTCGGTTGGGCCGCTGGACGAAAATGGTGTTAAAGGGGCGATCAGGGAGGACAAAGCCGTAGCGGAGAAATTAAATGAATTCTTTGCTTCGGTCTTCACCGAGGAGGATTTGGGGGGGACACCGGTGCCGGAAAGAATATTTGAAGCGGGGGAGTCGGAGAAACTAAACGAATTCTCTGTAACCTTGGAGGATGTAATGGGTCAGTTCAGCAAGCTGAAGAGTAGTAAATCACCGGGACCTGATGGTATTCATCCCAGAGTATTAATAGAACTAAAAAATGAACTTGCGGAGCTACTGTTAGAAATATGCAATCTGTCCCTAAAATCGAGTGTAGTACCGGAAGACTGGAGGGTAGCCAATGTTACTCCGATTTTTAAGAAGGGTTCCAGAGGAGATCCGGGAAATTATAGACCGGTGAGTCTGACGTCGGTGCCGGGCAAGATGGTGGAGGCTATTATTAAGAATAAAATTGCAGAGCATATACAAAAACATGGACTGATGAGACAAAGTCAGCACGGATTTAGTGAAGGGAAGTCTTGCCTCACCAATCTAATGCATTTTTTGAGGGGGTAAGCAAACATGTGGACAATGGGGAGCCGGTTGATATTGTATATCTGGATTTTCAGAAGGCGTTTGACAAAGTGCCGCACGAAAGACTCCTGAAGAAATTGCAGAGTCATGGAATCGGAGGTAGGGTATTATTATGGATTAAGAACTGGTTGAAAGATAGGAAGCAGAGAGTAGGATTGCGTGGCCAGTATTCTCAGTGGAGGAGGGTAGTTAGTGGGGTCCCGCAGGGGTCTGTGCTGGGTCCGTTGCTTTTTAATGTATTTATAAATGACCTAGAGATGGGAATAACTAGTGAGGTAATTAAATTCGCCGATGACACAAAATTATTCAGGGTCGTCAAGTCGCAGGAGGAATGTGAACGATTACAGGAGGACCTTGCGAGACTGGGAGATTGGGCGTGCAAGTGGCAGATGAAGTTCAATGTTGACAAGTGCAAAGTGATGCATGTGGGTAAGAGGAACCCGAATTATAGCTACATCTTGCAAGGTTCCACGTTAGGAGTTACGGATCAAGAAAGGGATCTGGGTGTCGTCGTCAATGATACGCTGAAACCTTCTGCTCAGTGTGCTGCTGCGGCTAGGAAAGCGAATAGAATGTTGGGTGTTATTAGGAAGGGTATGGAGTCCAGGTGTGCGGATGTTATAATGCCGTTGTATCGCTCCATGGTGCGACCGCACCTGGAGTATTGTGTTCAGTACTGGTCTCCGTATCTCAAAAAAGATATAGTAGAATTGGAAAAGGTACAGCGAAGGGCGACGAAAATGATAGTGGGGATGGGACGACTTTCCTATGAAGAGAGGCTGAGAAGGCTAGGGCTTTTTAGCTTGGAGAAGAGACGGCTGAGGGGAGATATGATAGAAGTGTATAAAATAATGAGTGGAATGGATCGGGTGGATGTGAAGCGACTGTTCACGCTATCCAAAAATACTAGGACTAGAGGGCATGAGTTGAAGCTACAGTGTGGTAAATTTAAAACGAATCGGAGAAAATTTTTCTTCACCCAACGTGTAATTAGACTCTGGAATTCGTTGCCGGAGAACGTGGTACGGGCGGTTAGCTTGACGGAGTTTAAAAAGGGGTTAGATAGATTCCTAAAGGACAAGTCCATAGACCGCTATTAAATGGACTTGGAAAAATTCCGCATTTTTAGGTATAACTTGTCTGGAATGTTTTTACGTTTGGGGAGCGTGCCAGGTGCCCTTGACCTGGATTGGCCACTGTCGGTGACAGGATGCTGGGCTAGATGGACCTTTGGTCTTTCCCAGTATGGCACTACTTATGTACTTATGTACTTATGATTGACTAGTGTTGGAAGCATGATACTGGGCTAGATGGACCATTGGTCTGACCATTTCATCCCTTTACTACAAACTGAACACAGGCTTCTGATAACCTATTAAATTCCACTTAAAATTGACTATTTCTTCTCGTTTATTATACGGGTCTCCCAACTCTCTATTCTCCTGCTACCCCACCACCCATATGGTCACTCAACCCTTCCCAACAAAGCCTTTTAGGTATCCCTTCAAATGGATCGCAATAGGAACTCCTGTTTTAGCATGCTTGCTCCAACTCTTTGGAACAGTTTGTTCCAGGATATTAGACTGGAATCTTCTTTTAAGAAATTTAAAGCCGCTCTTAAAAACTTTTTATTTCTGTCAGGCATTCCCTACACAAGACCTTAGCTGCACTTCTGGATCGCTACTTTTGTGATAATGCTATCTTTTTTTTCTGGCCCGTATGTTGGCACTGGATGCAATCATGTTCCTCACCTCTTTCTCTCCCCCTATTGTATTACACTGCTCTGATGCGCATTTTTTTTTTGAGATGATGTAAAAGAGTTACTGACTCTCACCTTACTTCCTTATCCTATTTCCCCTGAGTTTTGTCTTGTTGCCTACCTAAGATTTTATTATATTTTAATGTAAACCACGTAGATGTTACTGACTTATTTGTGGTATATCAAATATGTTTATTGCTATATCGCCTATAAATGACAATGCATACCTAAGCAGTGTACAATCTTAAAGTATAAACAAACAGAAAGGAACTCCATCAAGTTACATAGGAAAGATAGCAGCATTCATCCAAGCAAATTCTGCAATATATCCAATGTATATATAGCCATCCAGTTGGACAACAAAATGTGTGTGTGAACAGGTTCAGCTTGGGAAATTATAATAGTGAGTGGTAAGGACATTTCACTACAGATGTGAGGGGGAGATCATTCCACAATTTTGGAGAGAAGATGAAGAAAGCTGAATTTCTATAAGCATGTCCCCAATAGACATGCCACAAAGAACCCTAAGCATTTTAAATATATATGTAACAATGCCATAGAGAACCCTAAGCATATTATATGTGATCACCTCTGGGAAAAGGTGACTAAAGTCTCCAGAAACAAAAAAATACTACTACTACTTATCATTTCTATAGCGCTACTAGATGTACGCAGCGCTGTAGAAATGAATTGTATTAGAGCAACCACCGAAATGGAGGAACAGGAACACTATGAACGTGAAGCAGGATAAAAAGAAGTCGTGTTAGAGAAATTTGTAATACAATAGTCCAAACACCATCCTTTTATGTGAAAAAATTAAAGTTACAGATATTTAAACATGTATCTTTTTCATATTGCTTATGGACCTACAACATGAAAAATCAGCCATTCTCAACATTTTGGATCCACTACTTTGGTCACCTTTTCCCAGAGACAGTCACATATATTCAGAGATAGACAGGGCTAGAGATATATAGATATAGCAACATAGATGGAAGATTGCAATGATTGTAGAATGAGCTACAAACACCCATTCCGCCAAATCTGCTAAAGGCACAAGGCACATAGTCAGACCCACATTTCTGACTAGTTGGAGTGCTGAAAGGGATCCAGTGGTATTCCTTGGTCGGCTGCCACCCGGGATAGATTGCCACTGCGCACCCCACCCCCTGGGTGCAGCATCCCCCCCCTGTCCTGGGTGCAACACAACACCCCCCCCCCCCCCCCGAGTGCAGCGACTGTCCCTTCCGGTGCATCACCTCCAAGCCCCCTCCCCACCCCCCCCACCCCCGGATGCATTGTTCTTACCTCCTGGGATGCTGGGAGCAGCTGCCCGGCTTTCGGCTCTGCTGGTTCCCTGCTCCCTCTGCCCTGGAACAGGAAGTTACATCACAGGGAGCAGGGAACCGGCGGAGACGACAGCCACACGGCTGCTCCCTACACCCGTCCTGTGGAGTGCACCTAGGGCTGACCACCTCCACCACCCTGCCCTCAGTACGCCGCTGAAGGGATCCCTTTTTCTCTGGCTTGGTGGCACTTTTTCACTGCTCAGTCTAGGCAGCAGTGCCATATTAGATTCACCCCCTTAAAGGCATAGGGGCTTGTAGGATGATGGCACTGCCTCCATTATATGTAAATCTACCTCATGCATATTCACTGTGGGGTCTCCTGAAAACCTGATTGGCTAGGTGTGTCCCGAGAATTGGGTTGAGAACCCCTGCTTTAAACTAGGATCACTGCTGGTCTTAGTCCCCAACACCTTCAAGGGATTGGGTCTAGTCAGGGGCAGCCTGCAGAAGATGTGGAGGAATGTGGGGTCATGTGCAGAGATCCACTGCAGGGCTTGATTAGCATAAGTCAGTAAGGGCAGAAAAAGCAGGAGCATATGTGAAAAAGTCAGTTGCTCCTGAACCGATATACTCATATCACCCCTCTTCTCAGGTCACTTCACTGGCTTCCAATCAGATATCGCATACAGTTCAAGCTTCTCCTTCTTACCTACAAATGCACTCAGTCTGCAGCCCCTCATTACCTCTCTACCCTCATTTCCCCTTACGTTCCCGCCCGTAACCTCTGCTCACAGGACAAATCCCTCCTCTCAGTACTCTTCTCCACCACCGCCAACTCCAGACTCCGCTCATTCTGCCTCGCCTCACCCTATGCTTAGAATAAACTTCCTGAGCCCTTACGCCAAGCCCCCTCCCTACCCATCTTCAAATCCTTGCTCAAAGCCCACCTCTTCAATGTTGCTTTCGGCACCTAACCTTTATACCTTTCAGGAAATCTAGACTGCCCCTATTTGACTGACTGTAAATTTGTCCTTTAGATTGTAAGCTCCTTTGAGCAGGGACTGTCCTTCTATGTTAAATTGTACAGCACTGCGTAACCCTAGTAGCGCTTTAGAAATGTCAAGTAGTAGTAGTAGTAGTAGTGGTAGGACCAGCCCTGGGTCTAGGACAGAGGTCCTCATGACACATTTAGCCAGATTTTCAGGACCATTCAGGTTTTCAGGATATCTCCAATGAATATGCATGAGCTACTTTATATATAATGAAGGCAGTGCATTCAAATCTAGCTCATGCATATTCACTAGGGATATCCTGAAAACCAAACTGTCTAGGTGTGTCCCGAGGACTGGGTTAAGAATCCCTGGTCTAGTGGGACACTACCACTCAGGCTGGCGAACTTATAGGAAAATGTTGCTATCTCAGAGTAGGAAATATCCCTTTCAGGACAACACATGTTTGAAGAAGGCTGTCATCCACAGGAAGTCCTGCATCCTCGGAGGACATCTCCCTATCCTGCATTCGTGAGGGCTGCCCTACGTGTTCACTACTTTCTATTTCCTGCTCATGTGCTCCAGGACACTTAAAAGGTAAATCCTGGCTCTGCACACAGGACTGAAATTTCATGGTTGTTTTATAAAGTACAGAATGCAAAAGCAGGAGTCATTTGCCTGCAGCTGATTTCCAATTAACACAAGAATCCACAAAGCACATTTCACAGAATAATATTGTGGAAAAGCTTTGCAAATAGAAGGAAGATTTTTTTTCCATTCTTTTACCCAGAGTATAAATTGTAATCCAACCCTTTAGGGGTTTCCAAGCTAGACTATTAGTGACTCCTTATTGTCTGAAGTGTATGGGAACATTTATAACAGTACTTCCCAAACTTTGATATGATCCCATTTTAATGTTTGGATATTCACATGAACCATAAAGGATGACCTAAACAGAATAGGAGATCCCACTTCCCAGGGCCAGCCCTAGGCAACCCTTCAGCCATGCACCCCTAACCCCCCCCCCCCCCCATCCAAAGTCCAGCATCCCCCTCCCCTTCTCTTTCTACGCTCCCCTCCCCAGATGACACAGCATCTTATCTTATGTTGAGGGACATTACCCGACTAATCCCTTAATATGATTCAAAGCAGGAAAACAAAACAATTTACTGGTACAGCAGCCAGGAATTACAATCTAATATAATCATTGCTAAAATGAAGAGAAAACCCTATTACAAAAGTTTAGAAAATAAATATGATTTCACCAACTTTCAAAAATGAAAAGGACACAGAGAAGAGCGGATCTCATTAGGCAAGTCATTCCAAAGTTTTGCTGATAATTACATAAATGAATTTGTTACTGATGAATTATATTTAACATTTTTAACAGAGGGGAATCCCAAAAGTAGATAATTACACTTACGATTTTCTATAAATAAGCCCAACAAATTAATCAAAGAGACCAATCCATTGAGACAATGGCCTTCTAAGGTTTTGAAAATCAGACACACCACCTTAAAATGTATTCAAGCCTGCACTGTGAACCAGTGCAGTTCTCTAAACAGTGGAGAGACATGGAAGGGCATTTTCGAAAGGGACATCCAAGTTGTGATTTGGACATCCTTGCAAAATGGCAAAATCCAGGGGCGGGGAAACCCGTATTTTCGAAACAAGATGGACATCCATCTTTCGTTTCAAAAATACTGTCAGAGACATTCAAATCCTTAAATTTGGACATCCCTAGATTTGGACGTCCCTAGACATGGATGTTTCTTTCGGCGATTTTCGAAACCAAAGATGTCCATGTCAAAAACGTCCTAATGCAAGCCATTTGGGTGTGGGAGGAGCCAGCATTTGTAGTGCACTGGTCCCCCTGTCATGCCAGGACACCAACTGGGCACCCTAGGGGGCACTACAGTGGACTTCATAAATTGCTCCCAGGTACATAGCTCCCTTACTTTGTGTGCTGAGCCCCACAAATCCCCCCAAAACCCACTACCCACAACTGTACACCACTACCATTGCCCTTACTGGTGAAGGAGGGCACCTATATGTGGGTACAGTGGGTTTCTGTGGGTTTTGGAGGGCTCGCTGTTTCCTCCACAAATGTAACAGGTAGGGGGGGTATGGGCCTGGGTCCGCCTGTCTGATGTGCATTGCAGTACCCACTAAAACTGCTCCTGGGACCTGCATGTGCTGTCATGGACCTGAGTATGACATCTGAGGCTGGCGTAACATATTTTTAAAGATGTTTTTTGAGGGTGGGAGGGGGTTAGTGACCACTGGGGGAGTAACGGGAGGTCATCCCCGATTCTGTCCGGTGGTCATCTTGTCATTTTGGGCACCTTTTTGTGCCTTAGTCGTAATAAAAACATGTCCGGGTGAAAACCTCCAAGTGTTCGTCAGGGACGTCCTTGTTTTTTTCGATTATGGGTCAAGGACGTCCAAGTGTTAGGCACGCCCAAGTCACGCCTTCACTACACCGCCAACATGCCCCCTTGAACTTTGGCCGTCCTTGCGACGGAGTGCAGTTGGAGACGTCCTAAATCGGGTTTTGATTATACCGATTTGGATGTCTCTGGGAGAAGGACGTCCATCTTCCGATTTATGTCGAAAGATGGACGCCCTTCTCTTTCGAAAATGAGCCCAGTGGTCAAATTTAGATCAACCATGCAGCTATATTCTGAATAAACTGAATCATATGTACTAATTTAGTAAAAATACCTAAATAAAGAAAACTGCAATAGTCAATTTAGTGGCAAAATTGACAGCTGGACAATATGTAAACCGCTTAGATACCAGTTCCTAGTGGATGCGGTATATCAAGTACTTTTAAATGAATACATTTTATAATGATCAGGGGAAAAACATGGGAGAAATGCCTATCTGTTGTTAGGAGAATTTGTGACCAAAACTAGGCGAGTTCATTTTTGCAAAACTTGGGAATGTGTTATTAGTAAGCAAAATGAAGCTGCTCAAGAAACCCTTTGAGACATTTTCTAGACTGGTCTGGCAGGTTCACTGGCACAAACCCGGTGAAAGAATTAGATCGTAGAAGGGAAAGTGTGCACAAAGATTGCACACTTTCATGGGTGTACTTTTGTGTAATCCTGTCCCTTGCCCCTGTGGAGGGGAAAACACTTCAACCCTAGAGGCTGGAATAAGCGAGACTACTACTACTACTATTTAGCATTTCTATAGCACTACAAGGCATATGCAGCGCTGCACAAACATAGAAGAAAGACAGTCCCTGTTCAAAGAGCTTACAATCAGACTTAGATATAGGTGCAACCAGTAAAAATCTTTGTTGGTATCTCACTAAGCCAATACAAAACAATTGTTCTCTCTGGAGCAGGTTGTCACACAGAAAAGTCAGGCGCAAAGACTGAATAACAAAACTGCTCAGCAAAAACTTTCTTAGCCATCACATATATACTGTTGTAAGTTTCGTTTCTCCTAATTCTTAGCTTCCCTATCCCACTACAACATTTATTGTACTTATCCCATACCGGACTTGGTGAATGCCTTTACGGTATTATGTAAGCCACATTGAGCCTGCAAATATGTGGGAAAATGTGGGATAAAATGTAACATATCAATAATTAAATAAATCATGTGATTTCTCATAAACTAACTTATGGTCATATATGGATTTTCTTGTTTCCTTCCATCACAACAATATAATAATATACAAAAATGGCAATTTCCTGTATTCTACCATCCTCTCCTACTTGTGTTCACATGCACATTTTGTGGCAATTGGCTAATTCCTTATCAGTAAAGCGTGATCACAGCGTGCCAAAACCATGTAGCAAGCAAGTAGATATTATAAAACACCTGGTGTCCTTCTTCTATCTGACAGGAACAACTCCTTCTTTGGAGGGTCCTCAGTCCCTCTTCACCATCAAGGTTATATCCATGTGTATCTGCCATATATGGGCCGCATAGCCTCAGTTCCTCCTGTCACCTTGACATGTAACATGTACTTTCCATTTCCTGAGAAAGCACCGTAACTTACATGCAGCTGCAGGAATAAACTAAAAATATGCTGAAGACAGCAAGGCTAGGAAAGCTGAGGGCTAGCAAGGCCATATTACAGGCCTAGTACCATATTACAGGTGTAGTATAGGAAGGAATATACACTTTTCACTTGTTTCCATGATCACTGTGCACGTCAGCCGCATTGTTAAAATAACTCCATGGGGAGACTCATTACCGGATTCGTACCAAATTCCTTTCAAAATTCTCTTATTGGTGCATTGTGTTTTTGACATAGGTACTCTCTCTTTTCTCAGTAGTGCCCTCATCCACAACATTCTGTCCTGCACTTTTCTTTCAGCTCAACAGAACCTTTTTGTTGTTCCCTCTTACCACATGGTTAAATTTGAACCTACTCAAAACTCTTGTTTTAAGTTGGTAACTCCATCTCTATGGAATCAGCTCCCTCTGTACATTAGTCTAGAGCCTACTCAGAAGACCTTTAAACAAAAACTGAAGCATTTCCCCCAGATTGAAAGCCAATACTCAGTACCCCATACTACTCCTGCTTAGTCTAACTTGGTCCTGCCTATACTCCCTACCCTTTCCCCCTCCTGTGTCTGCTGTGTTTAGCTGTCCTTACCTTATCCTTGACCCCTCAACCCTTTCCCCACCATTTATGCATTATGTAACCTAGACCTCCTAATGTGTCTTCTCCTTATTTGCCCCTTCTCAAATTACTTTTTATGTACTTCCCTTCTATATTTTAAATCGTAAACCACCTAGATAGGCACTAATGAGTGGTGGTATATCAAATCAAACAAACTATAAACCATAAGGGTAAATGTTCAGAGTGATCTCACTGTAGAGTTATACACCTTACACAACTGAACATATAGGGGCATAGCAGGCTTGTCCAAGTTCAGTCCTTGAGGGCTGCAAAGAGACCAGGTTTTCAGGATATCCTAATGAATAAGCATGAGAGAGATTTGCATGTCCACTACATCCATTGTATCTATTGTATGCAGATCTTTCTCATGCATATTCATTAGGAATATCCTGAATACCTGGCCTGCTTGTAGCCCTCAAGGACTGAACTTAGTTAGATAAACCTGCTGTATAGTATATATCAGGGGTTGGCAACCTATGGCATGCATGCCACAAGATGGCACTAAGAGGTTATGTGTGGTACTCTTGGTTGTTGTCTGAGCAGCGGGTGAGTCAGTAGCATGCTTTCATCCACTGATGCAGGACCCCCCAGTATCAGCAGCTAGAAAAGCTCAGGCAGATAGTGGTGGGGCATGGGTATCCCTGCCAGCCAAAAAGGGGGAGTGGGAATAAAAACCAGGGTTCCCAAAGTCTGGACCACAGTAATAGTGAAAACAAAGCAAAGTTTATTGAATGACTCGACACAACATTGTGTTTCGGCCACAAGGCCTACATCAGGAGTCTGTATGCATGAAGCAAAATTCAATGATGGAAAATGATGATTTATGGCTTAAATCCAAAGTAGATGAGAATCCAGAAATGATGGATTGTGGTGGTCTTAAAAAAGACCGTTGTGGAATAACTGTCTCTAAAAGAAGCGTCGCTCAAGCCTGATGTAGGCCTTGTGGCCGAAACACAACGTTGTGTCGAGTCATTCAATAAACTTTGCTTTGTTTTCACTATTACTGTGGTCCAGACTTTGGGAACCCTGGTTTTCCTTCCCACTCCCCCTTTTTGTCTTGAGATACTCCGTGGGACTTCTTGAGTTCTCCACTTGCGTGGATTCTCTTTTTGTATCCCTGCCAGCCACATGCATGATTGTAATTCAATCTGGAAAAAGTGGCATGCAGTGTTAAACAGGTTGCAGACCCTTGATTTATGTGCTTGTTAAAAAAGTTCTGCATGCAAATGGCATGCTGTTTACATGCATCTTTTAAAAATGTCAAATTACGCATGTAAATGTTTCATGTTTGTTTCTTATTCGAGTTTTGATATAGGGCCCCAATAATTGGCTTTCTGAACTATAGCACACAGTACCTGCACCTCCTTGTGACAATGGGCAAGTCACTTAGGGCCCTGTTTATTAAGCCACACTAGCATTTTTACTGCACATGCTAAACTCTAGAGTCGCCCATATATTCCTATGGGCAACTTAGCATTTAGTGCATGTTAATCAGCGCACGCTAAAAATGTTAACATGCCCATAGCGCTACTTAGTAAACAGGGCCCTAAATCTTCCATTGCCCCATGTACAAAATAAATACCTGTATATAATATGCAAACCACTTTTATTGTAACCACAAAAAGGCAGTATATCAAATCCCATCCCTTTTCCTTTTCCATTTCTTTGGAATTCTTTTTTTTTGTGTGTGTGGACAGATCTATGTATGTTATCAATTTACACATTTTTAGGTGGCTATTTATTTTTTTTATTGAAATTTATTAATCACGTTTATGAAGAGATTCACCCAAGGTGGTGTACAGTAGGTACAGTTTAGCTTCAAACTTACAATTTTGTTAACAGCATAGCAATAGTAAAATGTACAAGTATAAACAAATACAATGAAAGAGGAAAACTTGAAAACAGCAAATTGAAACCTAATAATAAGACTACCCCGACAGAGCACTGTGAATCGCTTGTTTACTCTTTCCAAAACCACTAGGAATAAGGGGCATGCAAAGAAGCTACTAAGTTGTAAATTTCAAACAAATCGGAGAAAATATTTCTTCAACGAGTAATTAAACTCTGGCATTCGTTGCCAGAGAATGTGGTAAAAGCAGTTAGCTTAGCAGTGTTTTAAAAAGGATTGGATAATGTCCTAAAAGAAAAGTCCATAAGCCATTATTAAGATGGACTTGGGAAAATCCACTCCATATTCTAGGATAAGCAGCATAAAATCTGTTTTACTCTTCTTGGATCTTGCCAGGTACTTGTGACTTGGATTGGCCACTGTTGGAAACAGGATACAGGGCTTGCTGGACCTTCGGTCTGTCCAAGTATGGCAACTTATGTTCTTATGTTCTGAAATTCAAATAACAGAGATATAATACGATGTAAGCATAATAGTGATGGAACATTCAATTAACATACTAATACTTTTGTACAATACAGCTTACCATATAGCTGAGGGGCCAAATGCAGATATATAAATGGGGACAAGATGCATGGTACAGAGTCAGTTGGGATAAATAAATGGGTGGCTAAACTAAAGAAAATATCCAAGATCAGTCAAAAGTGATGTGATATATTCTAATTTTTTAATTTTTTATGGAGGAAAAGCCTCAAATCAAAAGAGAACACTCCTTCGTTAATCACGCAGCATAGAAGGAGGTCCCTTTAATCATCACGGGCAAAAACCTCCTAATGAAGAGTTGAGCTGATTAGAACCTATTTCAAATCTTAACGGCTCTATCAGAATACACTTATCTCTCAGTCCTGCAATCGTTTTAAACACCTTCCACGGCCCAACTTCGGCCCAAGTTTCGAACTCTGCTTCAGGGTCCGTGGTGTCTGACCAGGTAAAGTATTAGTGAAATGTAGCAGCTGCTTCTAAAACTGAGATGATTAAAGGGACCTCCTTCTATGTTGAGTGATTAATGACGGAGTGTTCTTTTTTGATTTGAGGCTTTTGCTCCATAAAAAATTAAAAAATTAGAATATATCACATCACTTTTGACTGATCTTGGATATTTTGATTAGAATGTCAATTTGAATTTAGTATAATCCAAGAGCTCTAGTATTATATTTAGAGGTGGCTAAACTAAAGGCAAGTTCTTTGCACAGTTAATCAAGATATAAGGAACTGGTCTAAGTTACAGTGTGTGTAGCAAGCTAGTCCAGGTGCAGAGTGGGTGTAACGTCAGTCATCCTATGTATTAAAGGCTTGGGAAAGGAGTCAGGCTTTTTACCTGCTTCCTGAAGTAGAGGCAGTCTCGAGTTATATGTAGCCCCTCTAGGAGTAAATTCCAAAGCATGGGGGATACTCCTGAGAAGGCTCACTGGCAGGTATCGTATCATACAATTTCTTTTGATGAGAGCTAAAATCAATCAGGAGCATACAGATTATTACAAAATCCTTTTTTCACTATAAGAGTAAAGGTTAGGGGTTTTGATAGGCTGCCTTTCTGTAGTACAACCAAAACAATTTACATATATTATATGCAATACTTGCATAAATATTAATTGACAAAACAATATATTTAAGCTTTTGCTCTTGTTCTATATTACTATACTACATATACTACATAGCAAACTGATATTGTGCTTACTCGATGACTATTTTATTATTAAAGAGGAAAGACTTCAGAATCTCGAGCTCAGCTGATCATGCTTATTAGCGATACAGCTGACCACAACGCCCAGCGTGCCTTTTATTCTTAGTTCACGCTGGCGAGAATCCTCATTAGCCAAAACCTCTATCTACCTGTAAGTATATTTTACTACAAAAGTACTTAGCTGTGGATAGTGCTGAATTTATTGTTCATGTCCGTGCCCGACGGCGAGCTCTCGCTTCGCTCTTAGCTTCAAGGAGCCGGACTGACCGTCTCTTTACTGCACTAGGTATTCAGGTTCACCTGACGGCGAGCTCCCACTTCGCTCTTAGCTTCAAGGAGCTGGACTGACCGTCTCTTTACTGCACCTACAGACGTACATAAAACAGTGTTTAAATCAGTCACCTTTTGCACATAGAAAGTCGTTAGATAACTCACTTACTTATGTATTCAGTTTCACCTTCCTTTACCACCAGCGTACTCAGTTGTGATTATCATTGCAGTGCCGGGGGTATTTAAACTGTTTCCTGTTTAAACCCCTCCTATCTTTTACGGGCGGAATTTAAAGGGCAAGACCCTAACAGCCTGAAAAAAATCCATCTCTTCAAAAAAACCGATCATCTCCTCAAAAAAATATAATAATTCATCTCTTCAAAAAAACACTTTCCATTCAACTTTGGTATTTAATCCATAAGGAATCAGAGATCCCAATTTATAAATCCAACGTTGCTCTCTCTGTGTTATTCTACGGTCTCGATCTCCGCCACGAATATACACAGGAACGTGATCAATCACTATGCATCTCAGGTCTTCAAACTTATGTGAATATTGTATGCAATGCTGGACAAGAGGAGCATCTATGCGAGAAAACTTTAAATTGTGTTTATGATCACTTAATCGATTTTTTAGAGACCGTGTAGTTTTTCCCACATATAATTTTCTACACGGACATATTAAAAAGTACACCACGTGATTCGATTCACAATCCATGGTGTATCTTAGATTGTATTCTTTACCATCCCGCGGATTATGGAACTTATTCATGTTCATCATCAACGGGCAAAAAATACATCTAGAGCAAGATCGATGTCCCAATTGTTCATTGCTAACTCGTGTCTTCTTACCATCTTGGAGAATTTCTTTCAAGTTTGGACCTCTAGCGTATGCTACTCTAAGGTCCTGCCTACTGAACTCTGGGTGAAGCTGCATGATCCTCCAATGCTTTCTCCAATGTAGTAAAATATACTTACAGGTAGATAGAGGTTTTGGCTAATGAGGATTCTCGCCAGCGTGAACTAAGAATAAAAGGCACGCTGGGCGTTGTGGTCAGCTGTATCGCTAATAAGCATGATCAGCTGAGCCCGAGATTTTGAAGTCTTTCCTCTTTAATAATAAAATAGTCATCAAGTAAGCACAATATCAGTTTGCTATATAGTATATGTAGTATATAAATATTAATTGAAAAGCCAGGAAAGACTTGTATGTCAAAGTGTCTTTTCAAAATGACTAGCACTAGAGGTTTTTCACAAGGCAGGCTAGACAGGACTGTTGTGCTTTTTGTTTCACTGTCGTAGGTGTGTGCTATCCAAGTGAAAAACACAGGCAAGATGTACGCCTGTAAAAAGCTGGACAAGAAGAGACTGAAGAAGAAACAGGGGGAGGGGATGGCCCTGCTGGAGAAGAAGATCCTGGAGAAGGTACAGAGTCCTTTCATAGTCACCCTGGCCTATGCATATGAGACCAAACGGCATCTCTGTCTGGTCATAACGCTCATGAATGGTGGCGACCTTAAGTTTCATATCTATAACACAGCAGAAAGAGGGCTGGCAATGAACAGAGTGATCTTCTATTCAGCTCAAGTCACATGTGGACTCCAGCATCTCCATTCCATTCAGATTCTATACCGAGATATGAAGCCCGAAAATATTTTGCTGGATGAAAAGGGCAACTGCAGATTATCTGACCTGGGATTGGCCACCAAAGTCAAAGAGGGCAAACCCATCAGCCAGAGGGTGAGTAGATGCTATCCACAGTGGAGTAAGAAAATGTTCTTTTCTCAGTGCATTAAGCACCAGTGGCTTAATGCCAAGGGATTTGTCATTTGCTTACAGAATTAAAGCGTTATTTCATTTTAAGTGACAGCTGTTAAGAGGATTGTGTCAATTAACTGTTTGTGTGCTTCCAATCATGTTGCCCATCACAGCATATCTTGTTGTAAAATAGGAAAGTGCATGTCCTTATATGATAGCACATGAAATATTCCACTTCCCCTTACTGCTATTAGGCATGAAATACTTTCTTCTCAGTAATTTCTCATGCACAAAGAACTTTTCCTTTGGATAGTGTCCTGGTTTCTGTCACATTTTTCTCCATTAGCAATGAGCTTAAAATGTTTTCTGTTAGTGAACTGATTCTGGTTGTTGAGCAGGAGAGTCCTTATCACCCGGTTGGCCTTTCCTGCCCTCGTTTTGAGAGGAACCAGTTGGTCCTTTACATTTCCACTAGGATCTCTTATTCCACGCTATTATGTTAATAGTTTTGTCGGCTCATCAAATTCATTTCACCGGGAATTAGCCATGGAGGCAAGGAAATTTATGAAACAAGCTTGTTCTGCCCTTTCACTGGGGTGATTGGCATACAGTTTAAACCAGAGTAAAGAACATTACTATGAGAAGACTCAGAACTCTTGAACCAAGACAAGACAAGGAAAAATAGTTTACAGTTCAGATGTGCTGGACAACAGTTTTTGCTTTGCAAACTAGAAGGAATCTGTTCTCAACCAGTTTTCTTTCCACGCAAAAGAGGCTGGGAGATTTCAGCAACATGCTGAATTGTAATGCTGTTTATACTTTTACACCTGTGAAATCTTGATAGAGACACAATGGCTTGAAGGGATCATGCAACAAAAATAAAGCATAAGCAGTTTCGGTTAACAGAGGAAACATGCTGCAGACTAACTTTTACAGACCCAATGAAGAAAGAAGTGGGGGCTACTTGCCCAGCATGCTTAGAGAACAAGGCAAGCCAATAGAAAGAGCTCCATAAGACAAAGGAAGCTAGACATGTGCTCTGAAAAAGCCTATCACAGGAGGACTATAAGACTACGGGGACTTGAAGTCCAAGGGCACAACCCTGCCTCCATACAAATGGGGCAGAACAAGCTACAGTTATTTGTTGGCACACATAGGCCTGAAGGGAGAGGAGGGAGGAGTGAGTAATTTCCTCTACATTGTACACTTACCCCTGGATTCTATATATGGTGCTCAAAGTTATGCACTCAAATTTGGGTGCATGCCAAATTTGCATACATAATTTAATTGAGTATCAAGCCAATTAGCTCTAATAATTGGGTGCTAACAGTTAATTATTGGCACTAATTTACATCAATTTGGATGTACATGTGCATCTTGCTAGGTGCTATTATATAAAGATGCACATGTAAATCTTTTAGCATGCAACTGAAAAATATGGGAGGGGCATGGGCAGGTCAGAGGCATTCAATAGAAATGCACAAACTATTATAGAATTCAAGGGATCCACACCTAATTTATGCACAAGGATTCATACCAGGTTTCAGTTGATGTAAATCCTCACATGCAAAATTTGGGTGTGGATTAGAGAGTTGCACAGGGACAGAAATCTTACCCATCCCTGCTGGAATCTTATCTGTCCCCACCCATCCCCACTGGAATCTTACCCATCTCCACCCATCCCCACAAGAATTTAACCCATCCCAACCCATCCCCGCGAGAATTTAACGGTACATAAAAGAAAATTCCGGTCAGCTCTCTCAGTCTCTCTCTCTCTGAATTTGAGCCACAGTACTTCAGGCAAGGAAGGAGCAGTAGTTGGAACTTGGATCACTCTGGTGTGCACATGTAAGACTTTTCTCTGATTCACTGGCACTGTGTGCTGAGAGGTCGCCACATGCACGCGCCAATGGCCAGGTGACATCAGATGCTCATGCCTGTGTTAGAGCTAAGGTCTGCGCATCAGCCCGGCAGCAAAGAGGATTAATAGTAACATAGTAAGTGATGGCAAATAAAGACCTGAATGGTCCATCCACTCTGCCCAATAGTCACACTCATTATCAATTCATGATTAAATCAATGAGTGTGATATTATATACTTGATTATGGTCTTTTCTTTGGTGTTTCTGGGACATAGACCACAGAAGTCTATCTGGCCCTATCCTTATGTTCCAACTGCTGGAGTTGCCGTCAAAGCCCACTCCAGTCTATTCGTCTTCTCATTTGTGGGACACAGATCGTAAAAGTCTATCCAACACTGTCCTCATGTTCCAGCCACTGAAGTTGCTGTCTAAGCCCTTTCCAGCCCATCCTAAACCAGATTGCCATATATGAGACACAGACCATACAAGTCTGCCTTATCAGCCCTAGTTCATCACAGTCAGAGTCGCCATCTATGCGTCACTTGACACATCCACACACATGCAGCCATTTTATATAACTTCCATTTTCTAAATAGAGATCCTCTTTGTTCAACCCATGCCTTTATGAATTCCGTCATCATTTGTGTCTCTACCACCTCCTTAATGGAAGACTTTCCGCATTTGTGCTGTTAAAGCAAGGAGGAGGAGGAGGTGACAACACTCAAAAAACTTTGTACTCGGTAGATGAGAAGCTGGTGCAGGTGCAGCTTACACTTCCATGGGAACCCTGCAGGAATTGTTTCCATCCCCACGGGAATCCCACAGGAACTGCTTCTGTCCCAGTGGGAACCCCATAGAACTGCTTGTGTCCCAGCGAGAACCCCGCAGAACTGCTTCCATCCCCATGGGAACCCCAATATTTAGTTGTTAGCACCCTTTTATTGATGGTTATGAGCTCATTAGTCAATTCATTTCTGCATGAATTTCAGGAGCACGTCCAAAATTGAGCATAGAAATTTGGGTGCCATATATGGATTCTGGGGGATAGTGTCATTTGTCTTAGAACTGGATTGCAATTGAGACTTATTTTTTCAAAACAGAGATGTTTTTGTTTTTGTGATCTAAGATATATGTGTTTCCTGATAGTGCTCAACTCAATCAGGAGAGAAAAAAGGGATAGAGGACTCTTAAAAGTTCCTTTGAAAATGTTTAAAGTATTGGGGTGTTCATTAGGTATTTTATGACCCAGGTCATTTTTTTTAAGGAAAATTCAGTCATTTGCAAGGTAAGTCTTAGTTTTTTTTGTTTGTTTGTTTTTTAAAATCTGCTTGTCTGGAATTATTTTATATTTTTGTCTATATACATTTCATCTTCGATCTCTTACTACAAAATGTTTATGGGCAAACCCACTTGTCTTTTTGAGATCCATAGATTTTATTTTTAATAAATGTTTCTCTGTTGTTTATCTCCCATTAATGAACAGAGTTCAGAAGAACAGAGATGGAAGTTTATATTTAGTTTGAGATTCTTCTTTTATTTTCTCAGTCCTTTTAATTTGTAAATTTTCTTTTTCAGGGTATGTTTGCTTGATGATAGCTGAATCAAACTGTATGTATGTATGTATGTATGTATGTATGTATGTATACTGTGTGATGTTTTCTTTATTGTGATTTGCTTTTTTGATGGTTACCATTTTTCTGTCTCAAGTGAATTTTGTTTGTGTTTATTATGCAAAAATTGAGAAGTACAAAAAATTGTATAGATGTAGAAATAAAAGATGAATTAGAAATCAAATTAAAAAATTAACTTTGCCTTGTGTGTGCCTTTATCGTCAAAGACTGTTTCTGATTCTTATAGGCTGGTACTAATGGTTACATGGCTCCTGAAATTCTGAAGGGGGAGGATTACTCCTACCCTGTAGACTGGTTTGCCCTGGGATGTAGTATTTATGAAATGATTGCAGGTCGAACTCCATTCAAGGATTTCAAAGAGAAGATTACTAAAGATGAAGTAAATAGAAGGACTCTAGAAGATGACATAAACTTCCAGCATCCCAATTTCACAGAGGAAGCCAAAAATATTTGCTCACTGTTCTTGAGTAAGAAACCGGAAGAACGACTAGGATCTAGGTATGCTATGCATTTTTTGACTCAGGATAAAGACATAAGTGAGCATATGCAACTAACGGTAAATACTGTACAAAGCACTTCATCAATGTACTACTACTACTACTACTATTTAGCATTTCTATAGCGCTACAAGGCGTATGCAGCGCTGCACAAACATAGAAGAAAGACAGTCCCTGCTCAAAGAGCTTACAATCTAATAGACAAAAAATAAAAATAAAGTAAGCAAATCAAATCAATTAATGTGAATGGGAAGGAAAAGAGGAGGGTAGGTGGAGGCGAGTGGTTACAAGTGGTTACGAGTCAAAAGCAATGTTAAAGAGGTGGGCTTTCAGTCTAGATTTAAAGGTGGCCAAGGATGGGGCAAGACGTAGGGGCTCAGGAAGTTTATTCCAGGCGTAGGGTGCCGCGAGACAGAAGGCATGAAGTCTGGAGTTGGCAGTAGTGGAGAAGGGAACAGATAAGAAGGATTTATCCATGGAGCGGAGTGCACGGGAAGGGGTGTAGGGAAGGACGAGTGTGGAGAGATACTGGGGAGCAGCAGAGTGAGTACATTTATAGGTTAGTAGAAGAAGTTTGAACAGGATGCGAAAATGGATAGGGAGCCAGTGAAGCGACTTGAGGAGAGGGGTAGTATGAGTAAAGCAACCCTGGTGGAGTTTTGAACCGACTGGAGAGGGGAGAGGTGACTAAGTGGGAGGCCAGCAAGAAGCAGATTGCAGTAGTCTAAACGAGAGGTGACAAGGGTGTGGATGAGAGTTTTGGTAGAGTGCTTGGAAAGAAAGGGGCGGATTTTACGGATGTTGTAAAGAAAGAAACGACAGGTCTTGGCAATCTGCTGGATATGAGCAGAGAAGGAGAGAGAAGAGTCAAAGATGACCCCAAGGTTTTGAGCTGAGGAGACAGAGAGAATGAGAGAGCCATCAACAGAAATAGAAAACAGGGGGAGTGGGGAGGTGGGTTTGGGGGGGGGGGGAATGAGAAGCTCGGTTTTGGTCATATTTAATTTCAGGTGGCGTTGAGACATCCAGACAGCAATGTCAGACAAGCACGCTGAAATGTAGTGTGTAATGTGTGTGTGTATAAGAATCTTTATTTATTTATTTATTTATTTATTTGTTTCTTTCATTTCTATCCCATATTTTCCCACTTATTTGCAGGCTCAATGTGGCTTACATGGTACCACAACGGCGTTCGCCAGTTGTGGTATGAACAAATACAGGTGTTATTGTGGTAAAAGAAGGTTCGTGTTTGGTAGATACATTGGGGAAGTTAGGGAAGGGGGATGAGGGTTAAGGTATGTCCATTACAGTCTTTGGTTTTGCAGTGTTGCAGGAACTTAGGTTTTTATGATGGGTCGGTGGGGTATGGCTTTTTGAACAGGTTTGTTTTTAGTTCTTTCCGGAAACTTAGGTACATCTTTAAAGCATCCGCATGCATTTAGCACAAGAGTTCCACACTCACTGCACAGATTGTAGTTTTCAAACTGGGACCTCAGGATTTAAACCTGCCACCACTCAGCTCCAAACTAGGGCTTAAAAGGAGCAACTTCCCTAGCCTACCTAGTACAAGTATATCCAATTAGCCAGGCCACTCATATACCACCCTGTCAAAGTTGGTTACATAGATGAGAAATGGAACCTATAACAAGAAAGAGAACAACAGGATGGAAATATCTAGAGGACATGCCAAGAGAATAAAATAACATAACATAACATAGTATAGTGTTTCCCAGGTCAGTCCTGGAGTACCCCAGTGTCAGTCAGGTTTTCAGGATATCCACAATGAATATGCATAAAAGAGATTTGCATATAATGGAGGCAGTGTATGCAAATCAAGTTAATGCATATTCATTGTGGATATCTTAAAAACCTGACTGGCAAGGGGGTACTGCAGGACCAACTTGGGAAACACTGACTTAGCATAACAATATTTCTTATATTCCGCTACTACCAATGTGAGGTCTAAGCAGATAACAAAACAAAGAAGCTAGAAAATATCTAGGAGATACATAAAAAATAATTCTAACTATAAAACATATTGACACCCTTCTAATCTTCAGTCTGGTCTCAATACTTGGCTGAACCGAAGACTTCATTGATGGAGCTCATCTCAGATTTAAGTTATTAATACGTTTTTTTTTCTAGCTATCGAATTAACTGGGATACAACTGAAATTCTTCCTCTTAAAGATCATACCTTGCAATTTCAGATTGATTTGTGCAGTCTTAATTGGTTTCAGTCCAAAATGAAGTATTTAGGTATTTTGTTTGGGAGGGATTTGCATCTAGTCACCCAGATCTTATACTTTCTAAAATACATCTTCTAGCTAGTTGGTCGTAATTACTTGTAACTTGGTGGGGCCGTCTAGATACTGTCAAAATTACATATTTACAGAATAACCATGTTTTAATATATTTCTGGAAGATTTTATAATTAGAGCAGCACTTAGGGCCCTGTTTTCTAAGCCGCACTGTAGGCACACTAATTTTTTAGCACACGTTAAAAATTAGCTTGCGCTAATGCTAGAGACACCCATATATTCCTACGGGTGTCTCTAGCGTTAGCGCGCGCTAAAAAGTTAGCAAGCCTACAGGACGGCTTAGAAAACAGAGCCCTAAGTGTAATGCTTTCCAGATTGTTGCAACTTGATAAGCACAAGAGGAAGTTACTAATCTTACGATTTTCTTCCCTCTAGGGGATGGAAAAGAAAATAGTAATTTTCATCTTAAACTACCAGTCTTTTCAGATTGAAAAAAAGCAAAGGAGATTATGCATATAAGTAGGTGCTATACCGTGAAAAACTTTAAAAAGAATACAATAAAATGCAAATAAAACTCTAGCTTCTACTGGGAGCCAGTGCAATTGAATATAAAAAGGAGAAACCCAATCAAATTAACATAAGAACATTAGAATAGCCTTACTGTGTCAGACCAATGGTCCATCTAGCCCAGTATCCTACTCCTTTACAGAAAAGGTGGTGGATGTGTGCACCAGTCTACTAGAAGAGAAGACAAAGATAGTAATCTGAAATCAAGGAAGCAGGGACTAAGCACAGAGGATCTGTAAGGGGGAGGAGGGGATTGTAGAGGTGAGTGTGTGCTATGGATGGGCTATGATGGATGAAAAAGACATATTAACATAAGAATAGCCATACTGGGTCAGACTAATGGTCCATTTAGCCCAGTATCCTGTTTCCAACAGTGGCCAAGCCAGATCACAAGTACTTGGCAGAAACCCAAATAGTAGCAACATTCCATGCTACCAATCCCAGGGTAAGCAGTGGCTTCCCCATGTTTATCTCAATAGCAGACTAAGGACTTGTCATCCAGGAGCTTGTCCAAACCTTTTTTAAACCCAGAAACACTAACCACTGTTACTACATCCTCCGGCAAAAGAGTTCCAGAGCTTAACTATTCGTTGAGTGAAAAAATATTTCCTCCTATTTGTTTTAAAAGTATTTCCCTAGTCTTTGTACTTTTTGAAAGAATAAAAAATCGATTCAGTTCTACTCGTTCTACACAGGATTTTGTAGACCTCTATCATATCTCCCCTCATCCGTCTCTTTTCCAAGCTGAAGAGCCCTAACCTCTTTAGCCTTTCCTCATACGAGAGGAGTTCCATCCCCTTTATCATTTTGGTCACTCTTCTTTTAAACCTTTTCTAATTCCACTATATCTTTTTTGAGATACAGCGACCAGAACTGAATGCAATACTCAAGGTGAGGTTGCACCATGGAGCAATACAGAGGTATTATAATATTCTCGGTCTTATTTACCATCCCTTTCCTAATAATTCCTAGCATCCTGTACCTACCACTCAGATATCTTATAGCTGAACAGCAGTACTCTGTACTGTTTGTAATCTTTTAAACAGATATTTCGGCCAGTTTAAATAAATACTATTAGTCTGTTTGAGATAAGAGAAGTGATTGAACTAATAGACATTGTTCTTGTTTTCAAAAATTATGGATTTGATGTAATTTCCTCAGCAGCAAAAATGATTTCTTTGTCAACAAACTGATTTGTGATTGAAGTGATAACGAATGGTGAAGTATTATCCCTAACATTTGTAATTGTGGAGAAAGGTTATATGACTCATTTTTTTAAAATAAGGAACAGAAAAAAAAACCCCTAGAAATCAGAGGGAAGAGGAAATGTGGGGAAAAACATAGATGTCAGAATAGGGGAACCATTGGTGCCATAACACCCCCCAAATTTCCCTTCTTTTCCTCCTCCTCATGCACCTGATGTTTCCTTCCTCCCCTGAAACAGCAATATTACAATCAGCAGATTTGCAGAAGCATCGTATCCAGCCAGTGCAGGGTCTTGGGCATCTGTGTATGATCAAGGCCTGCCAGTTTCCATTCCCTCCAAAACAGGAAGTTCAGAAGGTTGGGAGCTGGAAGGCCTTGAGTATGTGCACATGCTCAAGGCCCCACGCTGGCCAGTTGACCCTGATGCCTGTTCTGCTATTCTAGTATCGCCACCCTGGGGGACTGAGGTATGGAAAGAAAATAAATGTGTGTGTGGGAAGGGAGGTGAAAAGAAGAAGGATGCTAGAGACCACAGGGGGAAGGGAAGAAGAGAGATGCTGGACACCACAGGGGGAGGGGAGGGCATTTGAGAGGTAGGGGAGAAATGCTGGACATATGGAGGGGAGGAGTTGAAAGGTGGGGAAGGAGAGAGATGCTGGTGTTGGGGGCAGGGTTGAAGATGGAACTTAGGCTGCTCAAACAAAACTTTGTTCCACTGCTCCTCTGGAAAAAGATATGATAAATTAATATGAAATGGTCAGAAAAATGAATATATTAAGGAAATATCAACGTCTGAAAATATGTTATTGTGTCTCTTTGCTGTAGTTACAACTGAAAAGGTAGGGAAGGTTAAGGCTGGTGGCAGCAGGCCTGGGAGGAGGGGTGGGGCGTGAGTGATAGAGAATGTGTGTGTGTGTGTGTGTGTGTGTGTGTGTGTGTGTGTGGAAGAGAGAGAGTGAGGGGGGATGGGGGGGGGGGAGAAAGGTAATAATTGGCAATCTGATGGTAAGAGGAAGGAGGGAGTGGGTAAGTTTCTTCAACCTTCCCCCCCCCCCTCCATACTCTGTCACCATGAGTTCCCTTCCCTACTCCTTAACCCCCTCCCCAAAGCAGGCAAACTACACCTGTGTTATCATATTGTGTTGTTGGTTAATTGTTGTGTGTTTGCTGCACATCTTTTTGCATACATTTTTAACTTGTGCATCAGAGAGCTTAAGCCTAAAGGGTAAGATTTTCTAAAAGGCATGACCATGCAATAACACACATTAATTTGCATTATTTATTGCAGGTCCCATTTGATTCAATGGAAGCTCTTTAGTACTTCACACACTCAATACAAATTTGCAAACCCATGGATCCAACTACAAAGATGATTGAAAATCTTCAGAACTTTCATAGCTCTATGCCAGTCTTTTGGAAAGGCCTTGGACAATGAGGTATGCCTTATAGTCTGAGAACGTTCCAAAAGATTGGTGTAGGACTATGAAAGTTCTGAGGATTTTTTTCTCCTCTATGTAGCTGGATCCACAGGTTTGCAAATTTGTGCCGTCTGTGAGTTTGTCAGTAATTTGCTGCACTTTGTTGGATCTTTTCATTAATATCACTAATGTGATAGCACACTTTTTAAATAAATCTAGCCCTAAATTTGGACACAGGGTGATTTAGTTCCTGCTATCTAACACTTACTGTGTAACCTACAGTAAGTCACTTATCTGAGATCAGCAGGTTTACAGTTCTGGGCTCTAATTGTCCTTTTCAAGATTTTACAGTACTGCTAGTAGAATGCACAGCATTTAAACAGGGATTCTTAACCAAGTCTTTGGGACCCACCCAACCAGACAGGTTTTCAGGATACCTACATTTAATATGTATGAGATAGATCTGCTCACAATTGAGGCAGTGCATGCAAATTTATCTCATGCATATTCATTGTGGATATCTTGAAAACCAGATTAGCTTGATGTGTCGAGGACTAGGCTGAGAAGCTCTGCATTAAAAGTATCACCAGATGTGCAGAATCATATTTAAACAACCTGAATCTTTCATATTTGTGTAGAAGAGATGAATAAAGAACATCAATAAAATAATGTTGGAAACATCTCTCTTGCTAGGAATTGATTGCATAGTTGCATATATATAAAAAATAATACAATGACTATTGTTTTCATAGAGGAAGTAATGAAAATCCAAGAAACTATCCATTCTTCAAAAGCATCAATTTTCAACGGCTTGAAGCTGGCCTGGTAGCTGCACCATTTGTACCTGATCCATCAGTTGTCTATGCAAAAGACATTGCAGATATTGCTGACTTCTCTGAAGTCCGGGGTGTTGAGTTTGATGATAAAGACAAGAAGTTCTTCAAGAAATTTGCAACTGGTGCTGTTCCAATCAGCTGGCAGGAGGAGGTCATTGAAACTGGCCTATTTGAAGAACTTAATGATCCATCCAGAACAAATTCCATGAGATATGTTAATGGCACTAGCAGGGCCAGGTCAGGTATGTGCTTGGTATTATAAGACCCAGGGAACATCTCAGATTTTTAAAGTGCCCAGCTGAACTCAAAAGGATGTGATCTGCTTTTTACAGGGGCAGTTTTATGAAAGCCAAGTGTCCACCATCAAAGAGACAAAGATAGAAGTTCAGGCCAATAAGCAATCTCTTCTGTTTGCTCTCACAGAATAGATAATGTGTCAGTTAAAACAGAGATCTTCAGACAGAAGACTCAGGTTCATTTCAAGAAGCTTCAAAGGAGAAAACTCCATCTTCTCATGTATGGGGGGTATGTATGCACTAACCCAAAGCTGGGGCATATCTCTGCTAGTGGAATGGTATTTTGTAGTAAGGTCAGGTTATTAATTCCTTTACCTGTGGTGGCTGAAGTTGAGAGTGTTTCATGGAGAAGTGATATTCTCTGAGACCAGGAAAGTGTTCTGCTTCTTACAGCAGAGAAGATCTTCTCAGGAAACCAAAGAACTACATTTCTTGTGCAAAGGTTAGAGTTAAGTATGGATGCAGACATAATGCCAAGAAGATTCCAGGATTTTTTTGTGGCAAAAATGTCTCCTCCTTTTGTACTTCCAGTTCAGTCAGAACCAAGGCTGGAATCTGGCACATGAGCCGTTGCTACATCCGGTCAGAAGAGGATAATTCTAGAACGGGGTGCCTGGTAGGAGCCTGTTTTATAAGGGAATATAGGTGCCTATTTTTCTTTATAGAATACTAGTGCAACCACTTAAATATGCGCTTAAAAGTTAGGCACTAGCAATTATGCCTGTCATGGAGCTGGTATAAATGTTAGTGCCTAAATGTTGCACATATACACGGAATATATAGTATTCTATAAGTTACATGCATGTGAGTCCTACCTATGCTCCACCAAGTTTCACCTATGTGTATGACCCCCTTCCATTTACGCACTATACAGGGTGAGGCAAAAAAAAAGTAACCCCCCTAGAGTTTTTTGCTGATTTCTCAGCAACCACTTGGAATTCCTACATGAAATTTCACAGTTTTACTTGTTGTTACTATCTACATTTATGTGCTGAGTGGAATGAGATTATCTTTAAACACAGCGAAGTTACAGGCTTTTTAGCGTGACCACCCAGCAATTTTCACACATTCAAAAAGTTGGCCCTGTAAAACTACCATTATTTGGAAAAAAATAAAAACCCAAAATGGGGTACCAGCTTACTGTGAATAGTGTCACAATGATGTAGACTTTCGTCTGAGGAGCAATGTTGGAAGCCTATCACAAGCTCCACCCAAAGTTGCAAACAATCGCCGAACTCAAGGAAGAGCTGCAGATTAGTGCTGTCTGATTCAGTCAAAAAGTTTTCAATTTGATTTGATTCACTCATATGAATTGATTTTTTTATTTGATTTAGTTCTTTAAGGCTACTATGGAAGTGAGTAGATGAGGTGTATTATATTTATGTGAAGTCAAAAGTTTTATTAACAAATTTCACCTTATAGTTTGTCAGCAGCAATTGAACAGAGTGACTGTACTTCAGGTCCTAGAAAGCAGAGGGAAGATGGGTGGGAAGGAAGATAATGGACTAGTGGAGTGGAAGAAAGATTTGCACTGAAGAGGGGAGGGGAGGGGGCAGAGAAAAAAGATGCTGGTTTAGAGGTAGAGAAAAGAAGGCTAGGGACAAAAAAGGGGATGCTTCAACTAGACTAACATATACAAGGCTCCACACATTCAGCTGCTTTGCTCCAGAAATATGGGAGAAGCCTCTAATGCTAGGCACAAGAACTTGTTTTCCTAACTTCCTGGAAAAAAAGGCCTTCGCCCTGACTCCTAGGGAAAACATGCACTTGCTCTTCAAATGCACATAAATATCTAAGCCATTATGCAATGGAAAAAACTTTTTTAATTAATCAGTTAGAATTTTTCTTAACTAAGATCTCATATTTTTTCTGTTTAAATATTACAGGCATGAAGAAATACCTATTAGTGTGTATGATTCTTGAAAGCTCTTCCAACTTGACCATTCCTACCACCTCTAATCTAAGCTAACTAGTACGTTTCTGTACTTGGTTTGGGTTTTTTAAAATTATTTTGCTGCAAAACAGTGCAGCCAATTAAGCTACATGCGGGGATTTAATTTTGATGTCAATGCACATGCTATACAGCAATGACACTGCACCTTTTAAAACTGTTGATCTTCTTTGGTAGCAAAAAGGAGGAACCAATGAGTGCACTGCTCCCATGAGCCCCACAGCCTTTCCTCTGACATATTCCCACCTCTGCAGAAAGAGGAGGTCATGTCACTGGGAAGGCTATGTGGCTGCCAGTAAAGAACAATTTTAAAAGATACACGGTGGTGGCAGGGGGAATCGAACAATCCCGATTTTAAAAAAGAACAAATCGATCTGAATCAATTCACCAAAAGCGAATCGGCAAATCGATTCGAATCATGAATTGGACAGCACTACTGTGGATGATCTGGTACAGCCTGCCACATGCACCAAGGCTGTTAAGAACTTCCCAAAAGTGACAGAAGGCCTGTGTTAAAGCTGGGGGTGGACACTTTGAGCATTTACAGTGACTGCAAAATTCTGACACATTATTAACTGTATCGTGTAAATGATGTTATTTTACTGTGTTTTAGCTCAAATTTTTTTAACGAGGAAAAATCATTGGGTAGTAACGCTAAAATGTCAGTAACATCAACATAGCTTAAGATAATTAAATGTTGTTTAATAGTAATATGTACATGTGAAACTCAGCTAACACGGACCTTAGTTCTGATCACTAGGTGTAGTCATCGAGTGATGGCTGAGACATTTCTCTCTGATGCTTGTCTTTGTATCATCTATAGTTCTAGACTTGTTCGAGAATCACAGACATCTTTCACGTGGCCATGTGGAGCACTTGCCAATGAGCCACTTTTCATATTCTCACCTTTGGAAACTATCATACCAATCTAGTACCAATGCAAATACACTTTTTATTGATGACTGTAAATAACGTTTCTAAGGACTTCTTTTACAAAGCTGCGCTAGCGATTCCCGTGCTGCAAATGAGAGGAAGCCCATAGGAACTGAATGGACTTCCTTTCATTTGCTGCGCAGGAATTGTTAGCGTGGCTTTGTAAAAGAAGCCCTAAATGTAATATACCCAATATTCAGAAAAGCTGAGCTCTGAAGATAGGATCATAAATTTGTGACCTATTTTCAGGGGGTCTTTTACTAAGCTGTGCTAGCATTTTTAGCTTGCAGTAGAAATCAGCTGGCCTACTTGAATTGAGCTTCTATTGCTTACACATATGTGGTGAAGGTATATGCTGTAGGCCCTGCTTTTGTCTTCTCTGGGCTTCCCTTCTGGCCTGATTGTGCTCAGCTTCTATCTGGCTGCCTGAATGATATCCTCCTTGCTTTACCTTAACTGTGCCAGTCCCTTCTGCTCTGTACTGCAGAATTTAATTTGGATCTGTGAGGGAGTGTTGTTAAAAAACTACTGACTTCCATCACACCACCCTGTCCCCTAGGAATACACTTTGAATATATCTAGTCTGCTATGTAGGCTGAATGCTCCCTAATTGATCTAAATTCCACAATATGAGCAACTGTTATTGTCCATAATCTAGCAGTTCAGTCTTTTTGCAAGTACTCAGCCACAATGCTCTAGAGTAGGTTGGCTCTCTAGAAATTGCACGGCTCTGAATTTGTTTAGATTCAGTTCCAAAGAGATGAGAGAAAATGTATGTTTATGCTTATTAAATTTTTATGAATTGCTTTTTGTAACACATAAATCAAAGCAATGTACAATACTATTAAAATCAGTTAAGAAAAAGAACTCCACAGATCAATAGGAAAGAACACAATTATATCAAGAACAATCACATTACATTGCAGCACTGCATCCTGGTTGGTTCCCTTCCCTAGCAATAAGCCTTAGTACAGAAATATTGTGACAGAACAGCAGTGATGTACCAAGGTGGGGGCAGTACGCCCCGGGTGCAAGTCGTAAGGGGGTGCTGCGGCAGCGTGCAGCTGCCATAGGCATCTTCCCCTCCTCCTCCGAGTGATGCGGTGCTTATGCTGCTGGGATGTACTGTGGTGGTGGTGCTGCTGCAATAAATAAGGGTTCCATCCAAGCGCTGCCCCTCTCCGATTACTCCGATGTATTGTATGCTCTCCTTCCTCTCTCCACCCTCACTCTGCAGGCCTTTAAACTCTGAGAACTCCGGCAGCGTGCGTCAGCGACATGAGCGCTGCCTTTGGCCAGCCCCGGAAGCCTCCTCTGTACAACGTCCCACCTACGTGGGAAGCTGTACAGAGAAATATTCCGGGGCAGGCTAAAGGCAGCTCTTAACATCGCTGATGCTGTGTGCCAGTGGGGCTAGAAAGCTTGAAGGCCTGCAGAGCGGGGTAGGGGTGGAGAGAGCCAAGGTGGACCGTGGAAGAGAGCGTTGCGTTGTCAGCCAGACCGCAGGGAAAGGGAAAAGGGGGCGGAGAGAGGAAGAAGATCACGCAATGCCAGTCCAAAGAGGTGGAGAGAGGAGGGAGAGTAAAGGCAGACCTCAAGGGAAGGAAAAAGGAGGGTGGACAGAGCAGGAAAAGCAACGTTAGACCGAAGGGGAAGAGGGGGTAGAGAGGCAGAGAGTGATTCCAGACTTCAGAGGAAGGGGGAAGAAGGATGGAAAGAGGAGGGAAAGTGATACCACAAAGGAGAAAAGTAAAATATACAGGAGATACATACTGGAAAGCAGAATATGGATGGGGAGAGGAGAGACAAAGATGGAGGGGGGGATGTTGGACTGCATCATGTAAAAAGGACAGAGGGGGCACATGCTGGATGGAAGGGGCAGAGAAAGCAGGCAGACACCAGTGGAAAGGGGGACAGGGCAGAAAGAATGGAAGAGAGTGCAACAGTGAATGGAAGGGGCAGAGAAAGCAGGCAAATGCTGCATGGAAGGGAGAGAGAAAGGGCAGATGCTGGGTGGGGCAGAGAAAGTGGGCAAATGCTGGATAGAAGGGAGGGGGAGAGAGAGGGAGCAGATGCTGGATGGAAGGGAGAGAGTGAAGAGAAGATGAGGAAAGCAGAAACCAGAGACAACAAAGGTAGAAAAAGATTTATTATTATTTTATTCTTTTGCTTTAAGATAAAGTAGTATTGTAGTTGTGGTGATAAATATAAAATGAGCCTGTGATTTTTCTGTTAGACTAATTTTAATACATTTTTGACTAACTTTCGGAGACCAAAACCCCATCCTCAGCTCAGGACAAGATACCGTAACATACTGACCTGAGGAAGGAGGTGTTGGCCTCTGAAAGCTAATTGAAAAATGTATTAGTCCAATAAAATGGTATCATCTTATTTTCCATGTTTTTGTTTTATTTCTGTTTGTTAATTTGTAAAATGGTGATTGGTATTTGTCAGTTTTTTCAAATTTACACCTGCTGTCTTTATATTGCACAGTACTAGGGGACATGCATCACTGTTTCTGTGGTGTTGAATTGCATGCAGAATCTGACTTATTGGGGGTTGTTTAATAATTTTTGTCTACATATTTCTGTTTTTAGTTTGTGGTTATTTATTCTATACTTGGCGAGGATGTGCCTGTGTTCTATGTGAAAAAGACATGGTTTTGTGTTGGCAGGATCATTTTTACTAATGTCTTGTTTAGTTTTGTAGTGAGTGTATTGATGTTCTAGTGCTCACTGCAATGTTTAAGATGTTGCCTTTTCCTAGGTATACCCTTGTTGTGTGACTCGTGGATTATTATTAAAAATAATTTTTTCATATAGAGAGGGGGGTGTTAAAAATGATCAGCCCCGGGTGTCACATATGCTAGGTACGCCACTGCAGAACAGTGTGTTTTAAGCCTTTAAAGCTGCCTTAATTTCTGAAGTGTATTTCTTCCAGTGGCCAGCAGATGATCGTGTTTTATGGTAAAACTGTTATTGAAAAGTGAATGCTCCCTCTTTTAGTTTCACTCAGTGAAGAAATATCTACAGTACTGTGAGCAGTATACTTTTAAAACTTGTTGACTGGGCTCTGATTGGCCCAGGAGCTTTTAATTTGGATTGTACTGGCTTTTGCCCAGTTTCAGCCTGGGAGAAGAGAGAGAGAAAGCTCTTTGCTGAATCCCTGTAAACTATATTTGATAACTGGTGAGCATCTATATGTCCTGAGTTCCCAAAGTACTTTCTAGAAAGTAAACAAATGTTTACTTAGTGTTATAAATGATCCATATTTTAGTTACCTGTTATTGTTTGCTGATTGCACATTTTTTGTTCATTGTTCAATTTTTAAGACAATAAACAATTTTCAGTTTATTGCCTCTTTGTCTGAACTGATAAAGAATCCTGGTGGTTTGTGTGTTGAGTCTGTGAGTGCTTTCTGGGAACTGTAGGACCACTTGGAGTGTGGCTCCAATAACCTAGAAATCACTGTGGATAGTTTGAGAGCGGAGACTCGCCCAGAGGTGGTTGGGACCCAGTCAGTGGGAGGAGGGTGCTAGTGTAGAGCACAGGCAGCACATGCAGGTGGACCTGAACTGTGCTGAAGATAGACCCTCTAACTGGCCGCAGGGTTAACCCCAGGCTGGTGGCTAGGCATTTGGTGACAAATATAAAGAATTGTTCAGATCTAATGTCTAAAGGCAAACTATTCCATAAAAAAGGGACTGTGAAATAAAAAGCAGTTTTCTCATTACCTCCCAATATGCCAGTCTAGGATTAAGGAGAACCAATCTAAAGTCCTTCATTGAGCATAAATTGCATATGGGATCGTATGGGATAGTAAGTTTTGCTAAACAGTCATGGAAACCTGTATGAAGTGCCTTGAAGACCAAAGCAAGGATTTTAAACTGGATTCGAAAATGAATTGGATGCCAATGGAGTCTCTCAAGTAGGGGTTTAATATGGTTGCTGCTTTGTGCGGAACAAAGTAACTGGGCAGCATTGTTCTGGAGTTTCTGGAGGTGTTTAAGTTTGGATTTAAGAAGACCAGCATAGATAATGTTGCAATAATCTAATTGGGAACCTACGAATATGTGAAACAGAGTGTGCAGGCATCAAAATCAAGGATGCCCTTTACAGGGCATAAAAAAAAATTCTTTAAGACCAGTGAAATGTGGATGGAAAACTTGATGTTGGAGAATGGAATAGCCAGTAATCCAGCACGCCATTGTCTTCTGAGAGTTTAGAGTCAGAAAATGTTCTGTGAGCCATCTTGATACACTATCAAGACAATTCTGAAGAAGTGAAAGGTTTGGATTAAGACTAGCGGTGTAGTGAACAATCAAAATATCATCAGTGTAGAAATATGTATTAAGGCCAAATGCCTGGATTAATGCTGCTAACAGACTGAGGTAAATATTGAAACGTATTGGAGAGAGGATTGATCCCTGTGTGACTCCACAGAAGAGCGCAAAGGAACTTGACTGCCCCTGTGGAGTGAGAACTTTAAATGTCCGATCCTGAAGAAAGGAAATGAACCATTTATAGACTGCCAGATAATCCAGTAGAGGAAAGACATTGTAAGAGTAGTTCATGATCAATTATATCAAATTCTGAAGATAAATCTAATGATACACCTAGGACAACATAACCTTCATCAAGTTTCTGATATACTTCACTCAATGAAGAAGTCAGGTCAGTTTCTGTGCTGAAACCCACTCGAAAGCCGAACTGATAGGGATAAAGTATGAGGGATGATTCTAAATGAGATTGTGGTAGCCGTGTTAGTCCACTCTTAAAGGTTATCAATAGAAATCAAACAAAATAAAACATGGAAAAGAAAATAAGATGATACCTTTTTTATTGGACATAACTTAATACATTTCTTGATTAGCTTTCGAAGGTTGCCCTTCTTCGTCAGATCGGAAATAAGCAAATGTGGTAGCAGATAGTATATATAAGAGAAACATCAAAGCATTACTTTGACAGCCTGACAGAGTGGGAGGGTGGGGGTATGCATGGGGACAGCAAAGCATTTCATTGATATTCTAACAGGATGGGTTAACCCTTCTCTCACCTACCAATACCCATCCTGTTAGAATATGAATATGAATATGAATTAGATAAGTAACCCTCAGAAAGAGATCTAGAAATACATTGCTGCGCTATTGGGAGAATACCTAAGGAAGATACCTTTAGCCAAGAGGATGGAATAGGACCCAATGTACAAGCAGTAATGTTCATTCCCATCAAGGTTTTCTTGAGTACATCATATGAGGGAAGATTGAAAGATGACCAATGTGAACCAATAGTAATAGAAGTAGGACTCCCTGAATTTGCAAGGGTTGTGTTAGGGCTTGACAGTGAGAAACATTAGATGAGGACAGACTTGGAATAGATGAGCATAGAGCCACTCAGAAATAAGACTAGCTTCCTCAGTGCCATTTTCAAAATATAGAATCCTCATTAACAGTAAATATTAAATGCCACATCATTTTTACCAAACAAAAATCTTCCGTTAAACCCTCTTCTATGCTGAACCAAAACATTTCCAATTCATCTGTTATGACCTGCTGTTTTCTTAGTTACAACCATGAATCTTCTCTTCTATCAAGCTTCCAGCATGGCACCTATCCTTGTACTGACAGTAATCACCAGATCTCTTTTTGTTTCTAACATTTCACCTTCTTGATACTTAGCAAATCTTAGCAACATCCAAAATGCTTAAAAATAGTTACTGTGTATATCAATAACCTACCAAAATATCTTCTGTGTTAAATATAGCACTTATACTTTTTGTTTGTAAAAGCTAAATTACTGGATTGTGAATAGTAAGAAATGGCGAGTTGCCATTTCATTATGGCATGCTAGAAAATTCATTATAAGCAACAACATTATAATAACTTAAAAATAGGTGTAACAATAGCCTGGATTATTAAAACAAGACCATTCCACTCTTGCTATCTTAATTAATCACGTTCTGCAGATCTTAACATCTTTCCTGTGTACTGATGATCTTCAATAAAAGCACTTATATGAGATACCAATGGGAAAAAAACACATTTGATCCCATAGAATCAGTCTGCTTCTAGCAAGCAGAGAATATTCTAATTTCCACATTTGTTGCCAGTATCCTTACTCCAAACATGCACTCCTGAGTGACTATTGGCTTTCCCCCAAGTTCCAGTTTATAAGCTGCTCTCTCTCTCTCTCTCTCTCCCTCCCTCTCTCCGTGTTAAAGGTTACCAACCTAATTCCACTCTGGTAAAGGTGGAGCCCTTCCTTTCAGAATCGACTCCCCTTTTCTCAGAATGTTATTAATTTCCTAACAAATCTAAATCTTTCCTTCCTGTACCATTGTCTTATTCATACATTGAGACTCCAGAGTTCTGACTGCCTCTTGGGTCCTACATGTGTAACAAAGAACATTTCTGAGAATGCTACTCTGTAAGTTCTGGATTTCAACCTTCTACCTAAACGTTTAAATTTGGCTACCATAATCTACCTCCTGCACTTTTCTATGTCATTGGCACCTACTGTATGTGTACCTAGATAACTTGCTTCTCCCCAGCACTGTCTAAAATCCTATGTAGGTGATGCATTAGGTTCACCACCTTCTCACCAGGCAGACAAGTTGCCAAAAAATCCTCATGCCATACAGCTATCCACATTACTATCAAATTGCCAACTATAGTAGCCATCATAACCCTTCTCTCCTGGGCACATGCCTCTGGAGAGATGTCCTCTGTGCAAGAGGATACTGCACCACCTGAAAAGAAAGTCCTGACTACAAAATCATTTCCTGCCACACCAAGGTGATGCTCTTCATCCAGGTGACCTTTCTCATCCAAGGTAGCAGAGGAGCTACCAGACTGGAAAATGGGACTGTTCTACTATATTCCAGAATATCTCATCTAAATACTCTCTTTCTACCACAGCTCCTCTTAAATCTGCTAATCTAGCCTTCAGAAATTGGATTTGTTTTAACATAGTAACATAACATAGTAGATGACGGCAGATAAAGACCTGTATGGTCCATCCAGCCTGCCCAACAAGATAAACTCATTACATATGGTATGCAGGGGAGGACTATTTGTGCAACTGGGCAGCGCCCGAGGGCCCAGAGGCTGTAGGGGGCCCAGAGGCTCTGCCCGAATGCCCGCCACACACTACAGCCCTCTTCGGTCCTACCTTTAAAGGCACGCTGCTGGTGTTCTAGTGGCCTGTGTATGGGGGGGAACATGTTCTTTCCTGCCTGTTGTGCTGCTTCTATTCCCCCTGCCCAACACTACCGTACTTTAAAAATGGTGGCTGAGACTCCTTGCGGAAGTCTTGTGAGACTGTCGAGACCCACAAGACTACTACATAAGTCTCGGCTGCCATTTTGAAAAGATGGCGGTGCCAGCAGGTGGGGGAATAGCGGCAGTGCAGCAGGCAGGAAAGAACATGCTCCCCCCCCCCCCTGCAGAGACCACTAGACCACCAGGGCCCTTCAGGTAGGACCGGGGTAGAGGGGGGTTTCAGCTGCAGTGGTAGGGAGGGCAGCAGTGCGGCGGTAGGGAGGTGTTGGGCAGTGGCTGGGCAGGGGCCCAGACCACCCTCTGTGCCCAGGGGCCCAGACCACTCTCAGTCTGCTCCTGATGGTATGTGATACTTCATATGTGTACCTGATCTTGATTTGTCCTTACTATTTTCAGGGCATAGACCATAGAAATCTGCCCAGCACTGTCCTTGTTCTAAAATTTCTGAAGTTAACATTGAAGCCACTGAAAAGCTACACTCCAGCCCATCCAAATCTATTCAGCCACGATCAGGGCACAAACCATAGAAGTCTGTCCAGCACTGGCTTTGCTTTCCAGTTACTGGTGTTGCCACCCAATCTCTGTGGATTAATTCCTTCTAAACAGCATTCCTTTGTGTTTATCCCATGCAGTTGTGAATTCTGTTATCGTTGTCATCTCCACCACCTCCCGTGAGAGAGCATTCTAGGTATCTGCCACCCTCTCTGTGAAAAAATACTTCCTGACATTATTCCTGAGTCTGCCACCTTTCAACCTTAATTCATGTCTTCTAGTTCTACCACTGTCCCGTCTCTGGGAAAGGTTGTTTTCTGATTAATACCTTTCAAATATTTGAACATCTGTATCATATCATCCCTGTTTCTGCATTCATCCAGGGTATAGATGTTCAGGTTGGCAAGTCTCTCCTCACACTTCTTGCAAAGCCAATCCCATACCATTTTTGTTGCTTTTCTTTGAACCACTTCAAGTCTTTTTACATCCTTAGCAAGATACAACCTCCAAAACTACACACAATACTCCAAGTGGGGCTTCACTAATGACTGGTAGAGGGGCATTAACGCCTCCTTTCTTCTTCTGGTTATACCCCTCTCTATGCAGCCTAGCATCCTTCTGGCCATGGCCACTGCCTTGTTGCATTGTTTTGTCACCCTCAGATCCTTGGACACCATCACCCCAAGGCCCCTCTCCTAAGCCAAGCTTACCAATCTCTCCCCTCCTATCTGGTATATCTCATTTGGCAGGAATATCAGGGTAAGATTGCTCCACCGGCATAAAAAAAACCCTCTTGAGACCGTTTACTTCATAGATGCAGTGCATTAAGTCTGTGCCTTTTTAAAGGCTCATACGCTATCTGCGTCAATGTTGCACTTTAAAGCATTCTGACCCCTGAGGAAGGTTTGCTACTGAAACACGGGCTATGTAGGGTCCTAATAAACTTGTTTTGACATTCTTACTCCTTGTTTGGGCTGGTCACTTGGACTTGTTTTGCTTCCACCCTTATGTGCTGTGCTTGCTTCTTTGTGGAAGATGTAGACCCCCTACATTGCTTCTCCTGGTTCCAGCTTTTAAAGGGTCAAAATCAAAAATGGTGACAAAAATTAAACTTTCAAACTTAACTCATAATGCTGCAAACACGATTCGAAAGCGCCAAACCCCTCAGAGAAAAACTGCACTGGCTCCCAATCAAAGAACGTATTGCATTCAAAATCTGCACCCTGGTTCATAAAATCATCTATGGAGAAGTCTCGGGATACATGACAGACCTCATAGACCTACCAACCAGAAACACAACAAGATCAAGACGAACATACCTAAACCTCCACTACCCAAGCTGCAAAGGACTCAAATACAAATCAACTTATGCATCCAGCTTTTCCTACATAAGCACACAACTGTGGAACGTGTTACCAAACACCGTGAAAACAACGTATGACCACCTAAACTTCCGGAAATCACTAAAAACTTACCTGTTCAAAAAGGCATACGCTGCCGATCCAACTTAAATGCATGAACCCTGCAACACAATGAAACCTAAGCTCATACTGGACATAACCTAATTCTTCCTCCCTATGATTCCCTAATGGGACTGTTACACATGAACTTCATTCTTCCACAACATCACTTTGTATCTGTTCATTCCGGAATTGGCGATCGCCTTTACGGCACTATGTAAGCCACATTGAGCCTGCAAATAGGTGGGGAAATGTGGGATACAAATGTAACAAATAAATAAACAAACACCGACTGTGGCCATGGTTTCGCCAATAGAGCTGTGTCAAGGTGCAATTAGTGTAGTTGTGTACAGTTGGGGCAGTGGGTTTTGGAGGGCTCAGCAGACAATATAAGGGGATACTGGTGACATATATACCGGAGAGTTTTTATATGAAGTTTGCAGCAGTAACTCCTAGGGTACCCCATTGCTCCCTGGGATGTCTATGTGATCAGTCTACTAAGATTGCTGGCTCCGCCTACATCCCAATGGCTTGATTTTGTGCGTTTTGCACGTGGACAATTTTTTTCAAAAATGGACCAAAAAGATAAATGCACAGAGCACAAACCCATCTAGCATAAATCCATTTTTGAAAAAAGAAGATAATAGACACATTGCTGTTTTGAAAATGGCTATATTTCCTATTTGGATTTGGGACGTTTAGCGCTAAACGTCCAAAGTCCAATTTAGATGTCATATCAAAAAGCCCCTTCCACCTAACTTTGTAAGTCTAAGTGCTTTGAAAATACGCCTCCATATAACATATTTTATTGCTTTTTTTTCCAACAATGGCATCCTTCTTGCCACCCTCCTACATGGATTGGTTTGGCAGCCTTTTTTTATGTCCTTTACATTATGGTGTTCCTTTTTCTCTCTGTTGGTTTTTAGTAGATTTGTACACCACTTAGATCCACCAGTTTGGAATTTGCGGTATAGCAAGGTTTTAATAAACATAAACATAGGCCATGTTTGTGAAGTAATTTTGAAAGAGCTGAACAGTCAACATTTTCCCCAGTCTCTGCCAGAGACGTCTGTTAGTTATTTTAAAATAATCATAGGCCTCCCAGTAACCCTCCAGCAGTTTGCTTAACTACTGACTTTGGAGGAATGGCCTGATTGAGGTAATGTGTTGATAATGCCAGACTGTTTACATTTTACAGTGAAGGATTTAACAGTGAATAATCCATAGGATATTCAAACACGTTGAAATGTTATAGCTGTCTCCCAATCTGTATCTTTGAATAACTGTCTTGGAGTTCTTTCAGCAGCTCCACGTTCAGCGCATTTAGACCTCTGCTTCGAATTCACTTTATACACCAGAATACCTAAGGATTAGGGCAGTGGGCTGAGAACCTGGGGAACTGGGTTTGATTCCCACTGCAGCTCCTCATGACTCTGGGCAAGTCACCTAACCCTCTGTTGCCCCAGGTAAAAAACTTAGAGCCTCTTTTACTAATACCGTGCTAGCGATTCCCAGCACAGCAATGCTGACAAAGCCCATTCACTTTGAATGGGCTTCATCGCCATTGCTGTGCAGGAATCGCTAGCTCGGTTTGGTACAAAAGGCTCTTATATTGTGATCCCACTAAGAATACAAAAATTGCCTGCATATAATAAAATGAAAACCACTTTGGGTATATCATAGAAAGGCAGTATATCAAATATATGACCCTTTAAGGGAGTAATATTCAGCTGACACTGTCTGCCACCTCCAAAATTATTCAAAGCTGGTCCATTTCTGTGTACCAACATTAAATATTTTGGAATGTGTGGATAGTACGTGCTGATATTCAGTCCTTAACCAGTTCATTTAAACTGGCCAAAGATAGGGCTACTATTTGGCCAGTTAAGTTATCCCGCCCTCATTTCCTGTTTCCACAAGGGCGGGACCAGAGCTGAGAGTAGGGAAAACTGAACTAAGGGCCGAGCCTGCACGCTTTTTACCGCTGCTACTGGTTGCGGTAACCCCGACGAGGTAAGTCAAGATGACTTTTAAATTTGGAGGGAGGGGCCTGGAACTCGAAGGGAGGGAGGGAGGAAGGGAGGTACGACGACCCTGGAACTCAGAGGGGACGACAACCCTGGAACTCGGAGGGAGGGAGGGAGGGAATGAACTTCCGGTGGGTGAAATATTGGGGGTGCTTGAGCACCCATGTAGTCGGCACCTATGTGTGTAGATGCCCATAATATTCCTATGGGTGTCTACATGGTTAGCGTGCGCTAATTTTTAGCATGTGCTAAAAATGCTAGTGCACCTTAGTAAACAGGGTCCCAAGTGTTGACTCCACCTTAACTCCACCCCTGGACCACACACACAATAGCCAGTTTTGACTGTAGTGATTAGAGGGAATATTCAGCAGCGCTATCTGGGTAAGCGCCACTGATTATTTCCTCAGAGCCCGGTCAGCATGAGTTAACCAAAAAAAAGAGTCTCACTTAACCAATTAACTCACTTTGAATATCAACCCCTAAGTTTTCATCCAGGGTATTGGAATCAGCATATCTATGGTGATTGGACACTGTTGAGCTGTAACCTATGGGCCTTTAAAAACAATATTTGGAAGTTTGAGCTTGCTATGACAAAGCGTGTGAAGACTTACATAATCACAACTTCTTGGTTTCTTGTTCTTAATTTTTGAGTAGTTGTGTAATTGAAAGTATAGAGCATGTTGTGTAGACCAGTAAAATAAACTCCTACTTCCATGTACTGTATTTTGAATTGTACTTTTTTAGGCAATGCATAAGAGCTTGAAGATGTTTGCAAGGCAATGTATATAGCAATAAAGCATAAATACATCACATATATAATATATTATATCTATATTATAAAAAAGAAAACTATGGCATAATAAAAAAAACAAGTCTTTGTAAGTTCTCTTGAATAGAACGATGATAAATGCTCTCAGCAATCAGAACTGCTATGGAAGAGATGCATACATGCTTGGGTGATATCCACATGCAGTTCCCAGAGGGTTTTCATCTTGTCAGACTACCTGCTGGATGCTTTCATCTCAGTCCAGCATCCCCAGCAATGACAAAAGCAGCTGTCTGCATGGAACTCACTGGACTCCACTGCACTTGGCACTGTGAAAATAGTGCTTCCTGTCAGGGGTCCTGGAACTATTGGCCAAGGTCAGATAGCGGCTGTGATTCAATATACAATCCTGGACATTCACTAAATCAAGGAAAACTGCATTCTAAAATAAAATAAGGAAATATTTCAGGCTGAAAATAGCATTTCAATACAGCGGTTGACCAATAGCTTAGTAAACTTGGAATGTTTAGCCTAAGATGTATGATTCTTTATTGTTTTCAACATTATAACCCTCCAGTCCATCATACCCACATAGAAGGGAACTATACATACATATTTCTAAAAAAAAATACAATACATTGCATAATTAAAACTAGTAATCCAGTTATTAACCCAAGTCGATCTCCAGAATACATTGAATCTGTGTACAGTCTCAGGATAAAAGACCAGTCAATATTTTGTAAAACCTATACAAATAAATTTAAACCAAAACACCCGCATCCAAGGACTGAAAAATCAAGCTACACTGAATCCATCTCACAATTTTGAGCATTTGAGGAAGTGCCCCCTGTTGCCTGGTGGGAAAACAAAATGCGAGAAATGGCCCAATTTGAAATCTCTGTGTACTGTAAACATGGTAAGATAGAAATGTGCCAATGCACTGCTTTATGGCGTAAATACCTGGACAGTTTTCCTTCCCCTGTGCTCCATACTTCAGGGAGGGGGGAGAGGGATAGAGAGGTGGGAGTGTGTGTGTTTGTTTGCTGCTTCAATGTGTGGTGGGGTCTTGGACGATATGAGAGGGAATGTTTGTCTTGAGAGGGATTATCTTTCAAAATGTCATCAGACCGGATTGTAATCTTGCTGCTTTACTACTGGCTGAAGAATGCAAATTGCTATAACTTTATTTGAACATTTTCCTGTTCTTTTGCATTACCTGCTTTTTGTCCTCTGTTATTCTATATATATGTGTTCTGTTCTGACAATTTAAATAAAGTATACAAAAAAAAAGAACTCCTGAAAAGATCATGATTATTTATAAGCCTAGCCATGGCTTTGTCTGTTGTTGCATATCACTAGGAGAGGGGAAAAAGAAAACCCAAAACAATCACAGACCCCTTCAGACACTCACTGGAGACTTGTTTTACCTCCCGATGTGCCTTCTGATTCCCATTTGGGAACACAGGTGATCCATGAGCTTATAGGGCCAGCAATGGAAAAATTGGACAACAGACAAAATAAATCTGGGAACATTTCATGATGCCTAGTTTCCTGCTTTGGTTTTGACTATTAACCAATGGCAGGCCTGTATTCAAAATATTTAATGTTGGGAGGGGCAACTTAAAGACATCATAATGTTGTCTGCATTCCTGGAGATGTCAATATAGAGCCTTTGTTGTAGAGTGCCCAATTATGTTGGCTGGAGGCACTTTCCTCCTAGCACTAGAATTATGCTATGGAGACAACAGGTGGACTGACCCTGAAACTGAAGAGGACAATACTGAGACTAACTGCCCGATATTCAAATGAAAATGGCCACTAATAAGGCACTTTAGCGGCTATCTGGTGATATTAAGTGCTGGATAGCCGGCTATCCAGCACTGAATATCACTGCTATCAACTGATGTTTAAAGTGAGAGTGACCAAGTTTGGCGGCCATATTTGGCGCCTGCCACAATAGGTGGAATAACTTTGACTGGTCTCACTTTAAGCGGCCAGCACTGAATATCAGCATGGACGGTTAAAATAGGACCGGCCAGAGTTAAACTGGATATTCAGTGCCAGTCACTGGAAATGGACCAGCATTGAATATCCAGGTTTATCTCCGACTGCGGGAGACAGCCCGGTTATCTCCCACGGTCTGAATATCGGGGCTTACATATTTAAAACAAAAGTTAGTTTCAAATCACAGAGCAATTACTCACAAAAAAGGAGCAATGCTTCTCCTGTAGTTCCTGTTTCTAACCCCACCTCAGTCTGAGCACTGTACATGCTCTTTACAGAGGACACCACACCCAGCAAAGTCTTCTTCCTGCTGCCCATACCATTTTGATCCTCTTTCTTTCTCAACCACTCTGTTACTTCCCCATTGATCCTCCCTTTTAGTTCCCTTACTGGGCACAGTCATCTCTCATAAGCCCCCTTCTGATCCTCTCTCAAATGCTTTTTCCTCTGCCCATGTGATTCTCTCGCATCTGTTCCCCTTTCTGGCATTCTCCCTCCAACTGGCAACAAGAGACAAGCTTTATACCTACATCTACCTTCTCCCCTTTGCTACTTACCTTTAAGGTTTAGAAGCATAATGTCAACAAGTCCCATGAGACTATGGGGCTCTGTACATTGAAAACCTTAGAGTGAAAGTGAAAAAACTTACAAGGCAGTATATCAAATGCATTACTGTCATAAAAAAATTAAAATCTATATTATATCTATATCTATATATATGATATCAATTATCCATTGTCAGCAGAGAGCAGTCTGCATAATGGAAAATCCGGATGATTGGACATTCCGTTTTGAAAACAGCACACACTTTGAGTGTTACATGTTGAGCATTATTTTTTGTTTCCAATAAATTATTTTTACTGTGTATCAGGCATAATGTGATAACTATGATACAGAGATTATGATTAAAAAAATGTAAAAACTAAAGAACGAAAGCAGTCTAGATCATTAGACAAACGGATAATTGAAGTTCAGATAATCTTCATCCTACTGTATATATAATCAAAATTGTCCTTGCTAACATTACAAACTATCTATCCTATCTTTACAGTATCACAACAAGCCATAGTTAAAAAATCAGGGAAATATTTGTGCAAAAAGTCATATTTTAACTTGTACCTAAATATAATATGGCTTCTCTCATAAAGCTGAGTACTTCACAATGCATTCCAGGGGCATAGCCACATCCACTTTTGCCCGAGGCCCTCCCTAGCTACCCCCAATCTAACATCCCTTTCAGGATCATTGCTTCTTCCTGCTCCTCCCCACTGTTGCCGCTGTGCCTGCTGCAGCTTTTATTTTTGGGCCGTTGCTGGCAGCAATTCACACAGGCATTTCCCTCTGCCGCGTCTCTGGCCCTCGCATAAACAGGAAGTTGCATCAGAGAGGGCCGGATGCCACAGAGGGAAATGCCTGTGTGAATTACTGCCAGCAATGGCCTGAAAATGAAAGCTGCAGTAGGCACCGCGGCAGCGGTGGGGAGGAGCAGGAAGAGGCAACGATCCAAACCCGGCCAGGGATGTTAGATTGGGGGTAGTTAGGGTGGGCCTCAGGCAAAAGTGGCCACCCGTGGTTACGCCCCTGCCCTAGAGCAGTGGTTCTCAACTAATTCTTTGGGCACGTTCAGCCAGTCAAGTTTTCAGGATACCCACAATGAATATGCATAAGATAGATTCGTACACAATGGAGGAAGTGCGTGTTAATTTACCTCATTCATAGTCATTGTAGATATCCTGAAAACCTGACTGGATGAGTGTGTCCCAAAGATTGGTTTGAGAAGTCCTGTTCTAGAGCAAGACTGAGAATAAACGGCTCTCTCACAAGCCGATTCTCAAAACCAACTGCCGCCAGTAAGGCCAATTAGGGCAGAAATAACACACATATAAATCTGTGCAGAATGCTCAGAAGGCTTTAGTGTGAGAACACAGTGTGTGACAGAGGTAGATTTAGTCAAATGTATGTTAATGACATCATTCGCTATGCTTTCCCAATCCTCGGAGAACAGCGCACAAACAAACCCTGTTTTTACTGCTGGAAAAATAACACCAGCTTGGAGCTGGCAGTGGAAGCTTTAAAGAGAGGATTTCTTTTTGATTTCCAGTTTAAATTCTGCCAGTTTTGATTTCTTTTGGAACTGGAATAATGCCTGTGCAAGTCTGTAAGCGCTGGTACTGAGAAATAAATATGCATGAGTCCGAGAAAGTGAAAGCAAACATTGAAACCTGTTTTCTGTACATAAATAAAAGCCTTCCAAGTAAAAAAAAAAAAAATGAAAAAGCTTATATTTAAACGCACAGAGTGACACCAATATGTGCTTCATGGTTGGTTTTTCCTGGTGTATGCTTACAAGAGTTGCGCTTACTTAGAAACTCTTCTGCGCATGCATAAGAACATAAACGTTGCCATACTGGGACAGACTGAAGGTCCATCAAGCCCAGTATTCTGTTTCCAATAGTGGCCAATCCAGGTCACAAGTATCTGACAAGATCCCCCAAAATTAAAACAGATTCTATACTTCTTATTCTAGAAATAAGCAGTGCATTTTCTCAAATCCACCTTAATAATGGCTTATGGTCTTTTGTTTCAGGAAAGCATCCAAACCTTTCTTACACCCTGCTAAGCTAACTGTTTTTACCATATTCTCTGGCAATGAATTCCAGAGTTTAATTGCACGTTCAGAGAAGAAATATTTTCTCTGACTTGTTTTAAATTTACTACTTATTTTATTTATTTATTTATTTATTTAATTTGTTACATTTGTATCCCACATTATCCCACCTTTTTGCAGGCTCAATGTGGCTTACATAGTACCGTAAATGGCGTTAGCCAGTTCTAGTATGAACAAATACAAGGTGATAATATGGTAGAATGAGGTACATGTATGGTAAATACATTGGGGAAACTTAGAGAGGGAGAGGAAGAGTTACGATATGTCCATTACAGTCTTTGGTTACGTTATGTCGCAGGTATCCAGTTTTTTTAAGTTGGGTCGGTGGGGTATGCTTTTCTGAACATGTCTGTTTTTAGTGCTTTTCGGAAATTTAGGTGGGCGAGTGTAGTTTTTACTAATTTTGGCAGTGCGTTCCATAGTTGTGCGCTTAAGTAGGAAAAGCTGGATGCATAAGTGGATTTGTATTTGAGTCCTTTGCTGCTTGGGTAGTGGAGGTTTAGGTATGATCATGCTAATTTTATGGCGTTTCTGGTTGGCAGGTCAATGAGGTCTGTTATATATCCTGGGGCCTCGCCGTAAATAATTTTATGAACTGTCATGCGGATTTTGAAAGCGATATGTTCTTTGATTGGGAGCCAGTGCAGTTTTTCACGGAGTGGTTTGGCGCTGTCAAAACGTGTTTTTCCAAATATGAGCCTAGCTGCTGTGTTATGGGCGATCTGAAGTTTCTTTATGATTTGTTCTTTGCATCCCGCATAGATTCCATTGCAGTAGTCTGCGTGGCTTAGTAGCATTGACTGTATCAGGTTGCGAAATATTTCCCTTGGGCATCCATCTTTCGTTTCGATAATACGGTCGGGGATGCCCAAATCTCAACATTTAGGTCGACCTTAGAGATGGTCGTCCCCAGTTTTTGGCCATAATGCTAATCAATAGAAATAAAACAAAATAAAACATGAAAAAGAAAATAAGATGATACCTTTTTTATTGGACATAACTTAGTACATTTCTTGATTAGCTTTCGAAGGTTGCCCTTCTTCGTCAGATCGGAAATATTTCTGATCTGATGAAGAAGGGCAACCTTCGAAAGCTAATCAAGAAATGTACTAAGTTATGTCCAATAAAAAAGGTATCATCTTATTTTCTTTTTCATGTTTTATTTTGTTTTATTTCTATTGATTACCTTTAAAAGTGGACTAACATGGCTACCACACCTCTCTACTCAAGATGGCCATAACGGAAACCGAGGACGCCCATCTCAAAAACAACCAAATCCAAGCCCTTTGGTCATGGGAGGAGCCAGCATTCATAGTGCACTGGTGCTCCTCACATGCCAGGACTCCAACCGGGCACCCTAGGGGGCACTGCAGTGGACTTCACTTATTAGCTTCATTGTGTGCCCCCTAGTCCTTGTATTTTTAAAAAACAACAAACCAGCAATTCATGTCTATCCATTCCACTCCACTCAGCGGGACGGGGGCATGGTTAAGAGATGGGCGTCCTTGGCCAATAATGGAAAAAAGAAGGGCATCCCTCATGAGCATTTGGTCGACTTTACTTGGTCCCTTTTATTTTCACGACCAAGCCTCGAAAAGGTGCCCAAACTGACCAGTTGACCACTGGAGGGAATCGGGGATGACCTCCCCTTACTCCCCCAGTGGTCACCAACCCCCTCCCACCCTAAAAAAAATTGTAAAAACATTTTTTCCAGCCTCTATGCCAGCCTCAAACGTCATACCCAGCTCCATCACAGCAGTATGCAGGTCCCTGGAGCAGTTTTTAGTGGGTGCAGTGCACTTCGGGCAGGCGGACCCAGGCCCATCCCCCCCCCCACCTGTTACACTTGTGGTGGTAAATGTGAGCCCTCCAAAACCCACCAGAAACCCACTGTACCACATGTAGGTGCCCCCCTTCATCCCTAAGGGCTATGGTAGTGGTGTACAGTTGTGGGGAGTGTAGGGATATTTCCCTGTGAATCTCACCTTGTTTTTCTATAAGTATCATTTGTGATTTACCTACAGGAGTGGGTTTTAGGGGGGGTTTGGGGGGCTATGCACCTGGGAGCAATTTGTGAAGTCCACTGAAATGCCCCCTAAGGTGCTCGGTAGGTGTCCTGGCATGTGAGGAAGACCAGTGCACTACGAATGCTTACTCCTAGCATGACTAAAGGGCTTGGATTTGGTCATTTTTGAGATGGGCGTCCTCGGTTTCCATTATGGCCAAAAACTGGGGACGACCATCTCTAAGATCGACCTAAATGTTGAGATTTGGGCATCCCCAACCGTATTATCGAAACGAAAGATGGACGTCCATCTTGTTTCGATAATACGAGTTTCCCCGCCCCTTCGTCGGAACGTCCTTAGAGATGGACGCCCTTAGAGATGGTCGTCCCCATTCGATTATGCCCCTCTATGGTGCCCTGTCAGATACTTAGCAAGTTCTTTAGGGATCTGAATAGTATTATCTCTAATTATATTTGGAATGGTAGAAAGACAATTAGGAGTAATGGGGTTATTATTACCTGATTTTAAAGACTTTTTGTTTTATTTTATTTGCATCATTTATAGCTCTCACAGTCTGGAAACCATCATGCCGTAGTAGACACGATAATAACAGAACAAAAAAACAAGAAAAATTTAACAAACACATCCAGGCATAACCAGTCAAAAGATTCAAGCCATCAAAAGTTACTACATAGCATCACAATTCTGGTTTAAGAGGAACACGGACAGGCAGTGGGTTACTATGGAGAACAGGCCAGTGTTAGTAACAGACTTTGGCTCCCTTTCATTCCAAAATGAGTCAATGGGGGGGGGGGGGGGGGGGGGGGGCAGTGGATTGGAGTCCCATTCACTGATTGACCCACTATTCCATGTTTGGGGAAATGCGTTTAGTAGACAGGGCTGACAAACAGGGTTTTCGCCTCTCTCCCCAATGATTGATTTTTCCCCTGGAGTGACAGTGTCACAAAGTTTCAGAGGTCCAAAGAGTTAGAGCTAGTGAGAGTTGTAGATTTCATAAAGGGAGGGGGGGGGGGTCTTCAGGAAGAAACAGGGGATTGAAAAATGAGTCACTGGATTTGCAGTTCCAGTGTTTCCGTGGTTACAGTTACAACATTCTTTCAAAAAATGTAAACTAGACTTTCTCTAGCCTCAGGGAGGTTGCTGTCTAAATTTTATAAGGCTCTAATAAGCACCCAAAACCACCAGGAAAATTCCTTACCAGTTGAGACAGGAATCAGACTGGGGTCTGGAAATCCCTTATGAGCACAACTAAAAGGTGCTTCGTTTGTATTAGGCATTTAGATATACAGTACAAGATATTATTCTGATGCTATAGAACTCCTGCAATGTTGCATCAAATGAATGTGAATTATCCTGGCAAATGCTGCAGAGGATGTGATCTTGAAGGTATATATACGCATACTGTATGTGATGAGACTGCCAGAGAGTGAGATATTTTTGGCAGAACATTCACAAGGGGAACACAGAGGAATTATGGGGCAGCTTGTACCTGAAAAATATACGTTTATTGAACTTGGGATAATCCTGCAGAGTGATGGAGAAAAGCTGGACAACATGCTGTTGATTAAACACTTGCTGTATGTGGCTCAACTTACAATAGTAGCTCAATAGAAGGGAGCAAAGGTGCCCACCCCAAGCAAGTGGCACAATAAAGCTCAGAGAATGAATGAATGAAATGAAGAAGTTATTTTGAGATTTGGTCCCACCTTCAGGGTCAGTGTTCAGGGGCAGCAAATAAGGCAATTGCCCTGGGTCCTCATGCCCCAAAGCCTGCCCAAGCTGAAGCAGGCATAGCCTGAAGGTGGGCCCTGGGGCTCTCTCCCCAGCTTGTGCCCTGGGCCACTGCATATTTAACACTGTGTGTCCCCCTTTATACAATATGTAGCTCAAATTAAGGGGTTGCCATGATAATTGATGTGGGTGAGCTTGAGGGGATGGACCTAACACTGATGGAGATTGGGTTTACATGACACAGACTACATCTTTACTTTTTGTTCATGATACAGAAAATATAGGTTATCGTCATTTTTTTTTCTCTCTCTGTAAAGATATGTGTACCCTTGGGGGCGCTTCTAGGAAACAGTGTTAAGCAACTAGCACAGGTTTTACCATGCTAATGCCAACTGTGTGTTCAAACCAGCTGTGTGGTAAAAATCCTACGCCAGCTGAGTGGTGGTGGCAAGGGTGGGGTAGTGAGTAGGGGTCAGTGACAGCCTCAAAAGGAAGCATAAGGTGCAGCCACACTATCAGCAGTCTGGTAATGCAGTTGCTGTTAACTGAAGTGCCATCCCCCCAACATCTCTCCCCCCCTTGAAGTCAGATCCCCCATCCTTCTGACACCACCCCCCCCCCCAAACTGATCCTCCCTCAGTTGCAGATAAAAAAAAAATATCTCATGCAGTAAGCCCAAACTCTTTCTGTAGATCTGTAAAAGGTTTCATCGCTCCCTCTTCTGTAAGAACATGTAACAAACAGACAATGCCCTTTTTCTTTCAAGTATGGAACACACTGTGCCCCACTCCAGGAGAGAAAGCCGGATTGTTGCAAATAGAGAGATACGCTGATGCCGAGAAATGATGTTGTCTACACAGCCATGTCCATATCTATCGGCCCACTCTTAAATGGGGATAATACTGAAAAGTCCCAGGGGGCACTGTTCCAAGAGAGAGAGAGAGAGAGAGAGAGAGAAAGAGAGAGAAAGAAAGAGAGAGAGAGAGAGAGGGGGGGGGGGGGGATAGATGGGCTATTGCACAACAGATTATCATAGGCAGGAATGTCAGCAGTATCTAGCTGATAAGAGTGAGAAAATTCCCCCTCTCCAAAGTCAGGCATTCATCTCACCATTACAATTGGAATGGGCTTACTCAGGCTGGCCACATCATTAGAGAAGGTCCTAAGTGCTATCTGCTTTGTCAAGTGACATTCATGACTTTATATTTAAAGTTTGTTGACAAAAGAGGACTCTATCAGCAGATGTCTCGGTAACTGTTCAAACCCTGGTTAAATTGGAATTTGGATGGAAGGGTATGGATAGAGTGAACTTGTGCCATATGGCAGCCTGCTGTTTACGACCAAGCCACTAGGCTGTCCCGTGTTTACATATAAGCTGTGGTTTAGTAATGAAATGTTAATGAGCCTGATCCATCTATCATACACTTGCTTGTCAGCTCTTTAAAGTATGGTACATAAGTGTTTGGTGCCAAATCTGTGAAAAGTGCAGTTTTGGATGGCTGCATCTAATACATAATAAATAGCAATAATCTTAGTATCTCTACTGGGATAGGAACACTTTAGATTTTTTGTTCATCGCTCTACTGTCAAAATTCATGAGTTTGCTTGGCTGGGTCCTCCATCATAATATCAAGTACCACTGAATCTTCACTTGCCTCACCCTCAACTGGAGGTCCAGTAATTGAAGTCTACAGGCCTTCAGTGTGTTCTTAACAAACCTTATTAACTCCTCATTGTTAGATGTAAACATGCACTGATTAAGCCTCTCCTAAAAAAAAAAAAATACAAAGATAAATCTTTAGATGCTAACCAGAGTGAGAACTACTGCCCTGTCTCAAATGTGCTATTTTTTTTAAATCAATTGAGCAAGTAATATTGGGACGGTTAGAGGCATTTTGCCTTTTTGCTATCAGTATAGTATGAAGATGACCTTAACATCTTTAACTGATGATGTTACACATAACTTACTTTTCATAACAGAATCTTATCAACATTGTCAGAAATGACTGTCAAGTCAAGCAAATTTAAAAAGAGAAGATTTTTACTACCCACAATGATATCAGTGTCAAGGCCAAGGTCGGCTTGTGGGTTGAGTGTTTTCTGTCTGAAAGATTCAGTCTGCTTTTTTTGAAGGGGAAGACCTCTGTCCTTACTTTATTGGAATAAGCTGTTCTTCAGACATTCAATCATTTCACTAACCCTAGTTTATTTCTCTCTCCTTTGCTATGACTCATATGGTTGCATGGTTTTGGCCTACAGTATTACATGAATGACCTATGAGTTTATGGTATCCAGCCTGGGGATTTTTCTGGTTTTATTGAGGTGGTCAAAAAATGATTATCTGAGATGTTTAACTGGATAAATGTAAGTAGCTGCCCCTTAACCCTGCTAAGATACAGACTCTCTTAGTTGCCACGGGTGAACCACCACTACAGTGATCCACACTCACATGCATATGGATGTACTACCACTGGCTCTCACTCCAAGAAAGTGCACCGAGGGAAGCGCTTCATTTGAACTGCAGGCTATGGTGCCACACAGGAACTGGGCTCAAATAAAGGTTGAGCAGTTATGCCCAGGTGAGTGCCCTGTGATTAAGCGGGAGGCACATGACCAGCCACATGCTAAGCCTGACTCCGGACAAACTGCATCAGTCAGCCACAAGTGCCTACTGCCATAATGCTAGGAGCTTCAGAGAGAGAAGATCTACCAACATATGGTGAATATGGGGCTTGCCCAGTTCGATGACTGCCCTGAAAAGTATAGTCTGACTTTAAGGATGCCGTTTCAATTATGGGGCCCATCTCAAAATAAGAAATGAACCTGATAATAAAATAGCTAGGAACCGAGTCAGCCAGTTGTGTAAAGGGATTAAAGGATGCATATTTGCATGACCCCTCCAGAGATTTGAAAGAAATGTGAGAAAGACTTGACCAGCATTAATGGCAGCCCAGAAGCTATCCAAAAGTTACTGATGAAGAGAATAAAGAATTTCCCAAAGGTTACAAGCAGAGATAATGACAAGTTACAAGTATTAGGAGATCTTCTCCAGGAACTGGAAGCAAAGCTGATCCGAACCTTCCAGGCCTGTACTACTTGGATATTGCTTGGGGCATAAATGAGATTATAACAGAGCTGCCATATGACATAAGAGAGAAATGGTCATTACTGGGCACAAAATATAAAGAGGACAACCAAGGGATGTTTTCTCCCTTTACAGTCTTTGTAAATGTGCAAAAATCACTGGGTGGTCACTCTAAAGTCTGTGACTTTGCCATGTTTAAGGATAATCTCATTCTACTCAGCAAATAAATGTAGATAGTAAAAATTAAAAAAAAACATTTTTTTTCACATTAAAATTCCAAGTGGTTGCTCAGAAAACAGCAAAAACCTCTAGGAGGTTTTTTTTTTTTTGCCTGACCCTGTATATATGGTATTGAAAAATTGGTGCCAAAACAAATGAGCACTATGTGCTTTGAGTTGGGCACCATTTATACAATAGTGTGCAGCACTGGGATCCGTGCCAAACTTTTAGGCATGAGGATTTACATCAACTGAAACTTGGTATAAATCCTTGCATCTAAATTAGGCACAGATCTGCCGCATTCTATAACACTGCATACAAATTATTGGAATGCCCCTGAACTGCCCATGCCCCTCCCATGGCCATGTCCTCTTTTCGAAAGTGCACATAAAAATTTGTGCATGCATCTTTTTTAGAATTGAGCCTAGTAAGATGTACACGTAATTCTAAGTAGTGTCAATTAGCACCAATAATTGATTGTTAGCACCCAATTATCAGTGCTGAGCTCATTACTCAATTAAATTGTACATGCATAATTTTGCGTGCTATATATACATTTGAGGGGACAGTGTGTACTGTGGACTAGCTGAAAAACAAATCAATCAGTGCTGGAGGAAATCAAACCTAAGCTTTCCATGAACTTACTTTCATACTTCAGACACATCCTGCGAAGAGAAAGATATTATGCTTGGCAAGGTTGAAGGTTAATGCAAAAGAAGAAAATGGACAACACAATGGTTTGATACAATAACAGCTATGAATGCCACTCTGTCAATGATTAGCCACCTGACTGAACACCAATCAGGACAACTATCCACAGAGTCACCATAAATTAACATCAACTCTTCTGCACTAAGGCCCTCTTTTACTAAGGCACGCTCACGTTTTTAGCACGCTAAAATTGTGGGCGCGCTAAACGTTAGAGACGCCAATGCATTCTTATAGGCTTCTCTAATGTTTAGTATGCCCACAATTTTAGCGCACGCTAAAAACGTGAGCGCGCCTTAGTAAAAGGGGGCCTTAAAAACAACATAAGCCTGCTGGTAGGTGTCACTTTTGAGCAAATGGCTGGGATTTCCTCCTTGGCAGTTGTGAATACTGGAGCCATAGCATTCTCAGCCCCTCAAAGTTCATGAAAGCAGAGCTGGATCCAGGTATCAAAGCAAGGTTGTCAGCATTGCACTGGCTCATTAAGTCAGGCAGTTTCCTGCTGAGATGTTATCAGGGTGCAGTGATGCCCAATGAACAATCTCTTGTTCTGCTTATGAAGATGTCATACTGCAACATGTTTTTCAGTGTGCACAACTATAGTTGTTATGTGAAGGAAAAAAAATATATACAATATGTATTACCATCTCTTCCTAGTTTATAGGAGTGCCTATAATCCAGGTTAAATATCTTAAATTGCAGAGGGAAATGTTCTTTTGTTGTTGAGTGACAGTGTGGGAGGAGTTAGGAGGTGATAAATGTTATTGTTGGGGAGTGCCTGAACCCCCCCCCCCCCCCCCCCCCCCCCCCCCCCGCTGGGACCATTGGAGGAGAGGGGAAGTCCTCGTCGGGTTCAAGAAACTAAGGCTGACCAAAAAGGGATTTTTCATCAACTGTGAGAAGGCGGGGTGCTCCTGGAAGGAAACAGGGGATCTCAGCCTGGGAGCAGGGACAGTGGAAAGCTGTTCAGAGCCAAAGGTGATAGCCCGGAGAGGTACTTCTTTGGGAAAGAAGAGTGTGGACAGACAGGAAAGTCTAATTCAAAACAGGAAGATCTGCTTGCTGCAGAAGTGCTACAGGCACAGTCTTATGTTGTTTCACCCAGAAGGGATTGCTAGCGCCCAATTATCAGCGCTAATTGGTTTGTTAATTAATGAAATTGTGAGTGAAAATTGGGCGCACACCATAGAATCCAGGGGACTGTCTGTGAAGCAAGTCAAATAAAAGCTTAGTCTGTGCCACACAATTATTCTCAACAGTTCACATCCTAGAACAATCATCCAATTAATGTCATTTTATAACCTTTAATGAAGTCAGGAATGGACTTCTGGAAACCTTTCAGGTGTTCCCTGAATCTTCTACCAGTGAAACAAGAAGGATATATAACCCAGGAGTATTTGATCATGATAGTTAACAGGATAAATGTTGGTAAACTTTGGTCTCTCTTAAAAGTGGAGAGCTGAATTTCCTGACACTTGGATAGGGTTGTCAGCTAGCTCCATTTTTTTTCAGGATCCATTTCTGCTTTTACACTATTGAATGTACAGGCTTATTAGGACTACCGGCTGACTCTAGATTTTCAGGACAGACTAATCTGGTCCTGACTCAATGCAGAGACATATAGTCCTTGGTTTATTTATTTATTTGTTGCATTTGTATCCCACATTATCCCACCTCTTTGCAGGCTCAATGTGGCTTACAATACATCATGAATAATGGAATTACATGAGAAGGTATACATTTAGTAATAACAGGAGAATTTGGGGTAACAAGGTAGTGGTGAAACATGATAATGTTTTAACAAGCTAAACATAGTAATAAATGTTTAAAAAGACATCTAAGAATTGTATAAGAAAATATACATTTAGTAATAGCAGAAGGGTCTAGGTTAGATTGGTAGCGAAAAACATGATCGTAGTTTGTCATCAAATATTGTAGAGCCAGGTAATTCTGGATATGCATATGAGAGTTCATATTTGTTGATCGTTGTACGCTTTGTTAAAGAGATGGGTCTTCAGTAGACTTCGGAAGTTAGTTAGAAGTTGGTTAGTTGATTAGTTAGAAGTTGGTTAGTTAGAAGTTGGTTTTCTTAGGGAATGCAACATGAAATCACAACTAAAAACCACTACATGCAGTGGGGTAAACCCAGGACTGGATCAACCTGTCCTGTAAAAATAGAGTCAACTTACAACCCTCGGAATTACAGTTTCCCTATGAAAAGCAGAAAACTACAAGACCATACATGCAGTGGGGTAAAGTAAGGACTGGACTTGACTTCTGTGAAGAAAATGGAGCTAACTGGCAACCCTGTATTTGGTTCATGGGCAAGATTGCCACTGAGGCCAAATGTGCCAATTATCAAGGGGAAAGGACATGGGGAGCAAGCTTTCCTCTGCAGTACTGCAAGTAAGTCGAAATAACAGCTTAACACTGAAATGGCACTATAAACCATAATGGTGGTAGTGTTGCTATCCTCTCCTTCTCAAAATATTATTAATCATAATAAAAAATAAATGATAAATTGGGAATCAAAATGAACACTCATGCTTCCAGATCTTCACACAGAGTTTATGGCATCTATGCTTCTATTGTCTCGGATGAATGTAGTAAGTAGCTTTTAGCACATAAATAATACATTAATACTGAGTGGATAAAAAAAATAATATCCATTAGAATTATATGGGGAACCTGATACAAAGAGCTTTCCAGACTTAGACTGTAAGTTCTCTGGGGATAAAGAACTACTTGGGTTACCTGAATGTAACTTGTCTTGAGTCTTGAGCTACTACTGAAAAGGTAAGAGCTACATCCAGGATCAAGTATTTTTATACCACATTCATTGTTGGTTTAATCATGAATTCATAACGAGTGTGATCGTTGGGCAGACTGGATGGACCATTCAGGTCTTTATCTGCTGTCATCTACTATGTTACTATCAGGCTCATTTTCAAAAGAGAAAAATGTCTAAAAAGTGACATAAGTCTGCATTTGGACGTTTTTCTCACAAAAACATTCAAATCAGTATTTTCAAAACATATTTGTAGACGTTTTTTTATGAAGTCCATCAGAAGTACGTCCAAATCTCAAGGGGACATTTCAGGGGCGTGTTCAGGGCAGGACTTGGGTGTTCCTCAGACTTAGATGTTTTTCAGCCATAATGGAACAAAACAAAAATGTCCAGGACTAAAACTTAAACGTTTTGAGCTACACCTGTTTTTATTACGAATAAGGCACGAAAAAGTGCCCTAAATGACCAGATGACCACTGGAGGGAATCAGGGATGACCTCCCCTTACTCCCCCAGTGGTTACTAACCCCCTCCCACCCCCAAAAATGTGATGAAAAACATTACTTGCCAGTCTCTGTGCCACCCTCAGATGTTATACTCAGGTCCATCAGAATAACATTCAGGTCCCTGGAGTAGTCTAGTAGTGGGTGCAGTGCACTCCAGACAGGTGGACCCAGACCCAGTCTCCTACCTCTCCCTACCTGTTACAATTGTGGAGGAAACTGTGAGCCCTCCAAAACTCACCCACATACAGGTACCCCCTTCACCCATAAGGTGGTGTACAGTTTGGGGTAGTGGGTTTTTGGTGGTTTCAGCAAAGTAAGGGAGCAATGGTCAGATGTGTACTTGAGAGCATTTTATGAAGTCCACTGCAGTGCCCCCTAGGGTGCCCTATTGCTGTCCTGGGATGTCAGGGGAAGCAGTTTACTAAAAATGCTGGCTCCTCCTACATCCCAATGGCTTGATTTTGGACGTTTTGCACTTGGACGGTTTTTTTTCCAAAATGGACCAAAAAACCCCCCGTCCAAATCACAAAAAGTCCAAAATACAAAACGTACATAGTATTAAAAAAAAAAAAGATAGACGTTTTTCTTTTTTGAAAATGACCTCCTTTCCTGTTCAGAATTTGGACGTTTTGTGTAAAACGTCCGAATTCAGATTTAGTCATCATATCGAAAATGCCCCTCCAAGTAAATCCAAATCCCCCCCCTTTCAGATAAGATTCCATACTTACTAGTTGCTAAGCCTTTGGAGTACAGTAAATTCAAGAAGTAATATTTAATTTCCATCTTCCATGTGTTTGATAGCTTTCTTACAGCAGTGAATAGTGTATGGATTTTCAAGGTAAAAGCACAATATAAGGACAAGAGATCCAAGTCACCAAATGTGGCAGGAAAGCCCCCATAAATCAAGTCAAAGCAGTTCAACCAATCAAAACCAATACATTGTCCCCCTCATTCTATGACTTGGCACCTAAATTTACGTGCAGCAGCAGACAGCAGAGGTGATCTACGTGACATTGGTAGTAATTTGTTCTTCTAAACTGTGTGTAACCAGGTGTCTCTGGCTAATTTTTATTTCACTATGGCCCTTTGGGTTCTTCTGATAGAGAATTGAAATATTCTCACAGCACATGAGCAACAATTCAGAAGTTAGTTAGAGGTGAGGACCTTAACACAAAGTACTTAAGTCCCATACACTTCAGTCCAGTAAACAGGTGAGTCGCTATTACTGAAGAATTTGGATACTCACTGATCAGCATCTGGGCACACCTTCTAGTGCTCTACAAATGATAATATGAAGACATTTTATCAGTAGTTTTCTGGGCTTCGGGTCATACTAGAGGTAAGAAAATCTCTCTACTTGCAAAAGCTTCACATGTTTTAGTTGGCATGGTTTTAGTTCACCTTGGTCAGATTCACTTTCTTCACTATTCTATCTTGCCACCACAGTAGCAAGGTGGTTTTCTAAGCAGAGCCACTTCAGAATACTAGAAGGGTGAAACACAATGGACTCTACATGGCCTCCAGTTTCTTTGGACATATTTAATCTCAATGGGATTATGCAGTTGCCAGGATGGGAACTCTGGAACATCACTCTCACAAGAAATAACAGCAATACATTTCAAACTACCACAAAGGGTCACTAACACCCTCACTGCAGGACACACATTAATTTCACAGTAGAGGATTAGACTATACTGTTGCCCTCATTTTCCTGTATCGGCAAAATATTTCCACATCAGTAGTGCTGACTGGGTTCAATGTGCTTACTAGTTTCAAACGTGTGTTAATTAAATTACTTTTCTGTATGTAAGTGATCAGGACATACGTTTTGATTTGGGCTAGTACTTGGCAGCATCTGACAGGCTGTCTATTGTATGCAAAAAAACCTACACACTGGCATCTCTCATTAGAAAGGAACAGACACACCCAACAGGAAAAGCTATTGTAGCTACATCCTAGCCTTCCTTTTATTTTTATCAAGGAACTAAAGTAATCTATTAACAGCTCCTTATGACACAACCTTCATTTATGGAAGGCTTGCCCATTTCAAAATAAGCCATCCTTCCAAAAAGTTAAAGACCCATCTCTAATCTTCCCTTTTGAGGAAGAAAAATTGAACAGTCGGTAGTCACTCAGTTACAAGATGTTTTAGATAACTTTATAGACCCTTTCCAGTCTGACTGCCAAAGACGACATAGCACTGAGACAGTTCTCATTTCTTTACTGGATTGCCTACATTGTGAGCTGGATGGTGGACGCTTTGTCTTTCTTGTTTTACTGACCATTTCATCTGCTTTAGACACCTTTAATCGTTGCATTCCTTTGTCACATTTGTAATGGCTATTTATTTGTTTATGTATTTATTTTTACTAGGAAGAGTCCAATAAATACAAACAGGCAATGAATTACCTAATTGGAGGTGGCTTGATCAAGGGTTTCACAGGGATCAGCTTTATATCACCTATTTTAATATCTAGTATCCCAAGAGATAATTAAGAAGTTTGGAGATACTTACTGTGAAGAAACAATGTGTTTTTAAGTTGTAAAAAGTATTACATATTTTCCTGTTTTAATTATATCCTGAAATGTATTTCTCCTAGTTGGCCAGCAGATGGTGTTTCTTTGCTGTAAAGCTGTTACAGGGAACTGAATGCTCTTTTCCTTTAACACAAGCAGGAAGCAAGCAGCAGTATACTTTTAAATCTTGTTGATTGGGCTCTGATTGGCCTGGAATTTGAAAAATGACCCAGTAGTACTAGCTGTTGCTTCGGTATTAGCCCAGGAGAAGAGAGAGACAGATCTCTTTGCTGAGGCTCGGTGAATTATATACCCTGATCTTAAATGTTTAGTTAGTGTTACAATTAATACATAGTTTAGTTACCTGTTATTGTTTGCTGATTGCACATTTTTTTTGTTAATTGTTCCACTGTGACAATAAACCTGTTTAGTTTGTTGTCTCTGCCTGTCTGGACTGATAAAGAATCCTGGTGGTTTGTGTGTTGGGTCTGTGAGTGCTTTCTGGGAACTCTGGGACCACTGGGAGTGTAGCTCCAGTAACCTAGAAATCACTGGGGATAACTGGAGAACGGGAGACTTGCCCAGAGGCAGTTGTGACCCAGTCAGTGGGAGGAGGGTGCAAGTGTAGAGCACAAGCAGCAAGTGCAGGTGAACCTGAGCTGTGCTGGGGATAGACCCTCTAAGTGGCTGCAGAGTAACCCCAGGCGGGTGGCTAGGTGTTTCGGGACACTTACATTATATATATTGTTGATATCCAGCTTTTCCTTTCAAATGGATCTACTACTACTACTTGACATTTCTATAGCTCTACTAGGGTTACGCAGCGCTGTACAGTTTAACAAAAAAACCCAGATGAAACCATGAATACCCTTGTCTGATTGTCTTTAGGAGAATGGTTATAGAATAGCAAGCTCGTGTTGACTGGAAGAAGTCAGTGGCTCTTTAAACTGGTCAAACAACCAATTTGGAGCCTTTAACTCATTTTAGATGAGGTAATAGTATACTGTTATTTTCTCAAGAGGTAAAGTATCTAATAGATGCTGAATTATCTTGAACATTATAACACACATGGTAACGTGGTAGATGATGGCAGAGAAAGACCTGCACGTATTCTCCTCAATTTTTGTTACCATAATTACTGCCTTATGCTCCTGTATGGGCTCTGCACTCCAGTCAACAGCATTTATTGAATGTTTCTTCAGTCTGGACTATTCTGCCTCAAAGGTTTTGGAAACTGATGTTTAGTGTACTACTACTAAAGATTTCTATAGCACTACTAGGCTTATGGGATGCTGTACACATTATGTGCAGGTACTTTTTCAGTCTCTAGAGGGTCCACGGTTTAAGTTTTTGTACCTGGGGCAATGTAGGGTTAAGTGACTTGCCCAAGGTCACAAGGGGCTGCAGTGGGAATTGAACCCAGGTAGCCAGGATCAAAGCCTGCGGCACTAACCATTAGGCCACTCCTCCACAGAAGGACCTACACCATGGACTGCCCTTCCTATGTTATTATGCAAGGAGCCTTCCTTTTCCTCATTTAAAGTGCTGTTAAAATGCATTAGTTTCAATTAGTTTTTAATACATGATTTATTTTTTGCTGATATGATGGACTGCTTTGACTTTAGGTCCTGCAAGTTATGGCAAGCTTGCTGAATCTTTCCTTTCTACATTGTGTTTTTTTCTCTGTAACATTATTGTAATGTAAACCACTTGTATGGCTTTGCCCTAGGCGGTCAAGCAAATAAACCCTTGAACCCTTATTTACAGCCCCTGAGGAAAGCAGTCTCAATCCTTGTACAATAGTGATACCTAATGGTTACACTATTATTATTATTAAAATATTAATAACTTGCCCATCATATATATAAATGTTACAAATAAATAAATAAATATACTTCTAAGTGAGTAACAGATATTTAGAGCATGTGATTATTTGTAAAACTCATTGGCTAAGGACTGTTACTGCAACAATTGCACTGACTTAGGAAGGGGAGTATAACAAGGGGGAAGATCCCCCACATATTGCAGCCCCAGTTCCAGTTGAGTTAGAAGCCCCAAGGAGCAGGAGTACACTGCTACCCCCTTCCAAAACAACAACAACCACCGACACTAAACTAATTTGTTAATTTGAATACTAAAATGTTTATAAAAACTATACTCCTGGGGTAATTTTGAGCTGTTGCACATTGCAGAATTGGCGCAGAACTTCCCACAAGCCAGCAGGAGGTTGAAACACAGCTGCTGCCGCTTTCTTTCAGTATCATATGACTCTTGCACAATTCAATCAGTGTGCTGATCTCAGTCTCACGACTTTGGACTGTGGATATCCAGGTGTATAGTAGTGAACGAAAGCTTGTAGCACAACAGAGGTCTGTTTTGATGGAGCAGGAAGCTCAAAAACAGCAGGAGACAACTGCTGGATCACCTCCCCATCCCCCTCTCCTTCCCAACCAAAAAAAACCCTTTGTCTTCTTATTCTGATCTTGCACTGTGGGAGGGAGAGGAGGTGGCAGTGGTGTGCTGGAGCCAGCTCACAAGAGCTTGGGTTGTTAATTTTTGTGACATTTTGTGAGCGGCTGTTGAGACAGGGCGAGCCAGTTTGCCTCTCCCCCCCCCCCCCCCCCCCCCCCCCCCCCCCGAGCCGCAGGGTCCCAGCACATACCTGAAGGCAGCCACCCTGGTGGATTCTTCGGAGCAGAAACCTATATTTGGGTACAGTAGGGTTTGGGTGAGTTTTGGAGGGTTCACAGTTTCCACCACAAGCGTAACAGGTAGGGAGAGGTATGGGCCTAAGGCTACCTATCTGCAGTGCACTGCACCCACCACTAGACTACTCCAGGGACTTGCATGCTGCTCCAATGGATCTGAGTATTACATCTGAGGCTGGCATACAGGCTGGTAAGTTATCACATTTTTCGGAGAAGGGAGGGGGTCAATGACCACTGGAGGAGTAAGGGGAGGACATCCCTGATTTCCTCCAGCGGTCATTTAGGGCACCTTTTTGTGCCTTATTCATTATAAAAACAAGTCTGGCTCAAAATGTCTTAAATTTAGACCTGGACGATTTTGTTTCGTTCCATTATGGCTGAAAAATGTCCAAGTGTTAGGAATACCCAGATCCTGCATTTCCCCTGACATGCTCCATTGTGATTTGAATGCAATTCTGATGGACTTCATAGAAAAACATCTAAAAATTGGTTTTGAAAATACCAATTTGGATATTTTTGTGAAAAAAAATTCCAAATGCAGATTTATGCCACTTTTTGGATGTTTTTCTCTTTTGAAAATGAGCCCCATAGAGGGGCATAATTGAACGCGAACGGGTATGTGAAGGGGTGGGACAGACCGTATTTTCGAAAAAAAAAAAATGGGTGCCCATTTTTTTCGATAATACGGTTTGTGCCGGGCAAATGCATCGGATATGTGCGGATTTGAGCTGGGCAGTTTCGTTTTTCAGCGATAATGGAAAACGAAGGCACCCAGCTCAAAAACGAGCAAATCCAAGGCATTGGGTCATGGGAGGGGCCAGGATTCATAGTGCACTGGTCCCCCTAACATGCCAGGACACCAACCAGGCACACTAGGGGGCACTTGTAACAAGTAAAAAAAAAGTAAAATACCTCCCAAGTCCATAGCTCCCTTCCTTTGGGTGCTGAGCCCCTCAAATCCCCCCAAAACCCACTGCCCACAACTCTACACCATTACCATAGCCTTTATGGCTGAAGGGGGGCACCTAGATGTGGGTACAGTGGGTTTTTGGGAGCGGTTTGGAGGGCTCCCATTTACCAGCACAAGTGTAACAGGTGGGGGGGGGGGGATGGGCCTGGGCCCACCTGGCTGACGTCCATTGCACCCACTAACAACTGCTCCAGGGACCTGCATACTGCTTTGTGATGGAGCTGGGTACGGCATTTGAGGCTGGCATATAGGCTGGAAAAAAAAGTTGTTTTTTGTTTTGGTGGGAGGGGGGTTAGTGACCACTGGGGGAGTCAGGGGTGGTCATCCCCGATTCCCTCCGGTGGTCATCTGGTCATTTAGGGCACTTTTTTGGGACTTGTTCGTGAAAAAAAAGGGTCCAAAAAAAGTGACCTAAATTCTTGCTAAAAACAGCCATTTTTTTAAATTATTGGCCGAAGGCGCCCGTCTCTGCTCGGCTGATAAACACGCCCCAGGCCCGCCTTCACCACACCTCCAACACGCCCCTGTCAACTTTGTTCGTTCCCGCGACAGACTGCAGTTGCAGGCGCCTAAATTCGGCTTTCGATTATACCGATTTGGGCACCTTTGCGAGATGGGCGCCCATCTCCCGATTTGGGTCGAAATATGGGCACCCATCACTTTCGAAAATAAGGCTGATAGTAACCTATGTAACTTCGTAAGTCTATGTGCTTTGAAAATAAGCCTCATAATCTTGCAGCTCATCTAGATACAAGTAAGCACTTAATCATAGTTCTTGAATAAAGGATGCGATCAAGGCAATAAAAACATAAATAACGGAGAAAGAACTGATCCTTCAGGAACTCCAAAGGCCAATGAATAGGTAGATGAAAACTGATCATTTATACAAACCCAGTCAGTTCTTTCTGAAAAGTAGGAACAAAACCAAGTTAATGCAGTATCTGAAATGCCAGTTTATTCCAGTCTGGCCAAAAGCAGAGAATGGTCAATAACACCAAAGGCTGCAGTAATATCTAAGTAAATTATAAAAACATCCCTCCAACTGCCCTTATAAGTGATGATCTCATCTAAAATTCTTGTTAGGGCCATTTCTGTACTGTGCCCAGTATGAAATCCAGATTGTTGTGGATGGAAACAATTTATATTCTCCCAACATGCAGCTTTCTCCAGTAATCTTGTAAAAAAAAAAAAAAAAGGTATATGTGAGATAGCAGATAACTAGCAAGATCACATTTTTCTAGTTTGTCGTTCTTTAGGAAAGGACAAACTACCAACCATTTCTTTTTGAATAGAAAGTTGACTTCTAGAAGGCTTATGTTTAAAACATCTAAGAATACCACTGAGAGGAGGCCAGCTTTGGAGGAATTTCATCTGCCAAGGATGCTGTGGGGCACACAAATTCCAGAAGAGTTTTAAGTTGAAAAGACGCCACACAGCATGTCCCCATTTTGGTCCCTATTTAGAACCCGGCAGAGAAAGTGGTGGAAATGAGCTAATTATTGGTGCAGAGAAATTTTGCAGTAATAAAACCTGCCAAACATGCTTGAATTTGGATTTTACTTACTTTCCCTAAGAAAAGAACTACATCTACATTCATGCAGTGGGGATAAAAGTGGACTGGATAAATCTTACTAGCAGAACTGGAGCAAGCAACTTCCTTGTATTATTTAGAAGTGGACATCTTCTAGCTTCTTCTGATCCTATGTTTTAGGACTGCCTTTTAATTGGAAAACGAAACAAATGATTGACGCTTGCTCATTATACATCTATAAGGTACATAAAAATCCCTCTAACATCGTATCATTCGCCTCCAGTATAGATAACAAAGCGGCCGAATCAGCACAAATATGAATGCAATGAACAGTTGCGCCAATTGTCAAGGCTTTAATGTTGTTGGCTGCTGTGCTGTCCATTCAAGCATCTTTCATATGCATTCATAATGTAGACCTTTTAAAATGATTTGAAACGGAGAATATATGTCGCACTTGCTTACCCTGTGTGAATCAGAGATGGCTTTGGATATTGAGGCTGCAAACTCTAAGAAGAACATTAAAAAAAATTGCTGGAATGCTGCCCTGGGTAATGAGGCTAAGTTCACATAAAAAATATACAGTAACAGAACATTTTGCTACTGACATTCATTCTGTATAAATGTCAAAGCTTGTTGAATTCATTTTAAGCGTTCAGAACTACCCAATGTAATTAAACGTACTCATTCTGGGTCACTGCCAGCTGAGCTCAGTGACCATCTCTATAATTATAGCATGCACATCTTCACATCTCTGAAGTACTATAAACGATCCTCTTCCATTGCTTAACGCTAGAAAAACCACAACCGTACCTCTGGAAGTAACCAGATGATCAATCCCACAAAATCTAAACGGCTCAAGTCAACTCAAACCACGACGACGTCAGGTTCTTCGGCGCATGCCCAATGACATTTTTTCCCCTTCACTGCTCAGTCCTGGACATTGTATTTTTCGTGTTTTTACTGTACGCCACGCGCATGCTCGAGAAAGAGCCAAACTAGCTGCTATGCGCACTGCGCAGGCGTGGTACTTTCTACCCGCCTCCCCGTGGAAAGCTGTTCGGGTTGCGTACTGCAGTGAAGCCGCGGTAGCAGATGAGCGGACTAGGGTGAGAGTAGCCGGTGCCTCCCTCGTACAGCTCTTCCGCGCTGCTTCGTACGGACACCGGCCGGCAACATTCCCCTACCCCCTCAGTACACACACATACACAAATAAAATTTGGCAAAAAAATAACGGTAATCATAGACCAGAAATAGCACTTCGACTGAGAAAGAGCTGTGCCGCCGTCTGTAAGGGAAGAGCGCCAACGCTAGCGAGCCCGCCATGGCCAAAGAGGAGAGCAAAACATTCGGCCAGACTCTCGCCGACTGGAAGCAGTTCATTTACAACCCGCGGAGCGGAGAGGTCCTGGGGCGGACGGCCAGCAGCTGGGGTAGGAGCCTGGGGAGTGAAGGAGGGTTGGAAGAGGGGGGGTGAAACGGTGTCTTTACCAGTAGTTCCATATGCATGTGAGACGGTATGTGTGTGTGTGGATGTCTGTGTGTGTGCGCGCGCGCGGCCGCTGGCTATACCGTCTCTGCTCTTCCCTGAACGGTGACAACATTCATGTAATGAGAACGCGCTAGCGGTTCGGATTCCCTTGCCAGGAGAGATTTTTCTTATAGGGGATTTTTTTTTTTTTTAAATCTCGTTCATTGGTGTATTTTAGTCAAAGAAATGCAGAAATTTGCCGCATAGGGAAACTAAAAATAGAAAGAGGAAAGGGGGGTGGGGGGGAAGGAGAGGGAGATGAGCTGAAGATGGATTCAGGCCTCCTACGGCAGAATGATGAGCCGGTGGTTTCCAAGTCCGATCCTCAATTTATTTTCTTTAATTCTGTTCATTGTTGTCCCCCCACCCTTATTATTATTTTGTATGTAGAGGGGTTGAATGGATGGGAATGACTGGTAGTGGGGAAGATAATTGACAGCAGTAGTAGGAGGAGCCATGGCGTGATACTGTCAGCCACCCCCATTTAATCCTGCGGGTGTTCCCCCCTCCCCTCATAATGCTTGAACCGATCAGGTTTGAATGAATGGCGAGAAAGGAGCCAGGCTGTTGCAGAGCGCGGAATTGAGTCAGTGCCAAAGGCTCCTCCTCCTCCTGTGAGCTTTCCTACCGGGGCTAACTCTGCAGAGGGAGGGGCGCTGCCGCTGCAGACACGGAGGAACTGGGCGCCCCCCCCCCCCCCATCATACCGTCCCCAGTTTATGGCGGCACCTGTGCCTTGAGCAGAGGGTTCTCCGTCTTCTGGAAGTGGCGGCTGCCTTTCTTGCTGTCATCATATAGTATTTACGCAAACCGCTGTATCCTCCCTACTCTAAAATACTTAATAGTGCCGCAGTTCAGATAGCAAGCTAATGATCTGATTTGAAAGCATTGCTCTTTTAAAAGGGCTTTTCCTTAAAATTTATTTTAAAAGTTCGCTTCTCGTGTATATTTTCTTAGAACGGTTTCCCAACCAGGAGTGATTGATTTTTAGAAACCTGAAAAGACCTGCCTCATTCAGTGCAGCTAAATACTAGTGAAATGGGGGGGGGGGGGGGTCTACTAAAAAGCTTGCCCGTTGGGAATATTTTCGTTGTACCAAGTCGTTTTCAGTTTGATGAACTAAGCATTGATTTGGGGCTTACATGAGAATTGCGTTCTGCCATGCTGTTTAGTTTAATGGCAGAAGGAAATTTCCACTCTTGCTGTCTGTCGTCTTGTGACTAATACTCTGACACCTCAATCAGCAGTTTTTATTCATGGTGTGTGGGGGTCGAACTGTGTGTGTGTGCTGTAGAAGCTTACTGAATACTAAAAACCTTTGCTACTTTACTTCCTTCCAAAAATGTGAAGCGGTTTTACTGTCTGAACTCAGTCTAGTGAGTTTTTTTTTTTTCAAAGCTTACCTTAAACCAGAAATTGCTGTTTATCCCATAAATTTATACACTATGTAGTACCAGTGGAGAAACATTTGTTTAACTGTATCCAAGTCTTAAAATAAGTACATGGTATTATAAGAAGGAAAGGGATGGTGAATAAGACCGAAAATACTATAATGCCTTTGTATCGCTCCATGGGGTGTCCCCGCACCTTGAATATTGCATTCAGTTCTGTTCGCCGTATCTAAAAAAATATATAGTGGAATTAGAAAAGGTTCAAAGAAGAGCTACCAAAATGATAAAGGGGATGTAACTCATCTCTTATGAGGAAAGGCTAAAGAGGTTAGGGTACTTCAGCTTGGAAAAGAGATGGGTTGAGGGGAGATATGATTGAGGACTACAAAATCCTGAGGTGTAGAATGAGTAGAAGTAAATCGATTTTTTTTTTACTCCTTCGAAAAGTACAAAGACTAGAGGACACTGAAGTTACCTGGAAATACTTTTAAAACAGGAGGGAATATTTTTCACTCAACAGATAGTTAAGCTTTGGAACTCTTTACTGGAGGATGTGGTAACTGTGGTTAGGGTATCTGGGTTTAAAAAAGGTTTGGGCAAATTCCTGGAGGAAAAATCCATAGTCTGCTATTGAGAAAGACATAGGGAAACAATTGCTTGCCCCGGGATTGATAGCATAGAATGTTGCTGCTAATTGGGTTTTTGCCAGGTACTTGTGACCTGGCTTGGCCACTGTTTGGAAAACAGGGCTAGATGGACCATTACTTCTGCTATGTTCAAATGCAGAAGAACTTGACATAATGCTATTACTCAAATTGACAAGCTAGAAATACGAAAGGGTTCACTATAAAGTCAGATTATTTTGGATTTATTTACCACTTTTTTGAAGAAATGTCACACAAGGCGGTGTACAGCAAGCATAACTCGACATAGGCAGTAAAACTATTACAGCAGCAAAAATATTGAAACAGTAATCTGACATTGAAAACAAGTAAGCAGTTTAATTTTGTATAGGAGATGTAAAGCAGATTTAAATGTTTTATATGTTAAAATTCAGAATACTTTTTAATAAATTGACTTCATGTAAGAATAGATGTAGTTCTTTCCATTGTGAAAAAAAGCTTCAAATTTCTTAAGTGAAATTGCCAAAAATATTTCTTTAGTTAGATTCATTACTAGCTTCATTCTGGAAAACAATAAGCATACATTTTTGAGAAAGGGTTAGTGTTGAGGTTTTAGATTAATGTTTAATAAAACTTTTATGGAATGATATATGAAACCTTATTTTCTTGCTTTAATTAACATTTCCATGATTGATGTACACTACTTACATAGGATAAATAGGACACAAAAGTATAATAAACTTTGCAATAAAAAAAGCAATATTGGAAACTAGTAAGGAAGGCCCGTTTCAAATCACAATGAAACGGGCGCTAGCAAGGCTCCCCTCTGTCCCTTTGTGTCTCCATGTGTCGCCGGCCCCCCTGCAGCCTCCGTGCGAATGTGTGACCCTGGCCCTTTTGGCACGCCCCCCTGTGTGCTCCGCCTTCGACGTCATCGCGTTTTGACGTAAGGGCGGAGCAGAGGTACAGTGCAGTACAACGTTGGAGCTGAGAATGTGGTCTGCCCTCAACGTCATAACGTTTGACGTGAGGGCGGGGCCCACAGACTGTGATTTTCTGTGGCTTCAGAGCTTCGAACTTACGAACCTTGCTTCAGTGACGTCAGTGCAAATAGTTTTATATATATAGATCTGGGCTTAAGACAGTACATTTTATTCAGTTTCTAGCTAAGGGTATACGGTGGTATATGTTGGTACTCTTACTAGAATGTGAATTTAATTGGACTATACTTAAGACTTATTCTGTTGAGACAGAAGAAACAAGATAGTTTAACTCTTGAAGATCTTTATCTGTGTAGGTTTATAAAGTATCATCAGAACCAGCCCTAACAGTAGGCAAACTAGGCAGCTGCCTAGGGTAGCACAATTTTAGTGGCAGCAAAATCACATGCTGTTTCATGTGCATTTTGTCCACGCCTCCAGCTGCTGCAGGGTCCTCCTCTCAAGCACTCTCACCCTGTTCCCTTCCCATGTGGTCGGCATATTTCTCCCTCTTTCCTTCTTCCCTCCTTTTGCCTCTTCCCCTGCAGTCCCCCAAATTGCGTGTCTTCATGGGCAGTGCAGCAATTAAGCTAGTCTTCCCCCAGCCAGCCCTGCACCTTCCCTCTGCTACATTCTGTCCCCTGTGACACAACTTCCTGTTGCTGCATGGATGGGATGCAGCAGAAGGAAGGTTCTGGGGTTAGATGGAGTGCTGGTAAAGAGATACAAGATTGGAGAGCTGGGGAGGGAGAGAGATGTGACAAACCTGTGGGGGGGGGGGGAGAGGGAGGGGGGAGAGATGCTGGACCCAGTGGAGGGAGCAGAGGGGACAGAGAGAGACTGGACTGGGGGAGGGAGGGAGTGCATGGGGAAGAAAAAGAAAGAGGTGGAGTCAGGAGGCAAGAGAGGGAAAGATGCTGATCTTGGGGGGGGGGGGAGAGGGAGAAGTGCTAGATCAGATAATAAATTTGTTATGCATGCAGACTTTTGCATTAATTTTCAAAAATTAATGGAAGGAGGAGGGGGTCTGCAAGGCTGAAGGTTTGCCTAGGGCATAGTATATCTTTGGGTTGGTCCTGGCCATCATATGGTTAAATATACTGTGTATGGCGTCTCCATGACTTTGACTTTGGTATTCCCCTACCTCCTGTAATGCAGTAGAAGTTTTTATACGTTGCCAAAACTTTATAACCTAGTCAAAATTAAGGTGACCAGAGGAAAACAATTTGCATGTATGTATTTATGTATATGCTCAACGCTGACTCTAGGGCACATCTGGGTGGATGGATATGTGTATAATAATGTATATGTGAGCTGTATAATTACTTAACAATAAATAAAAATAGATCGAGGTAGCGAGAACTCATAGTGCTGTTATGATGGGCATTTCTTGATTTCAGATATATAGTTCCAGTTCAAAATGTACCAAATGTAGCATTTTTGGAAAAGGATTATTTCAGTCTGTTTAGTATTTCTCCATGGCTTCTCCATGATAATCCATAGAAAGTAAATCAAGAATTTATGAATGAGGATTAATTTGCAGGTTACTTTCACTGACTGGTTCTGATGACTTATAGCCAAAGCACAAAGCTGTGGTAGAAAGTGGCCTTAATGGGTCTTTCCTGTGCCCTATGGCCAGTTTTACTGCTGCTGGAAAATGGCCAGTTTTTTATTTTCTGAATTAATGGCTATGTGTTAATGTTGCCTTAGGGCGCGGCCATTACCAAAAATTAGTGCGTGAGCCCTTACCAGCATGTGGTAGGTAGTAAGGGCTCATGCACATGCTAATCAGTCAGCACATGGCAATGTAGACACACTAACTGATTAGCTCAGAAATGCCCACTCTCCTCCCCCTCTCAGAAAAAAAAATTTAACTCCTAGTTCGCACACATTTGGAATTTACCACAGGGTGCCTCAGCACATTCTGTGGCAAACCCTTTTTAAGCTGCAAGAAAGCATGCACTATTGCTTACCACATCTTAGTAAAAGGAGCCCTACGAATGTTCTATGTTGTAACAGAAGAATTTTTTTTGTTAATCCATAATAATTGTATTTTCTTTAATATTTTAAATGATGTGAATTGACCTTTTTTGATCCACTGGGGTTTTATTCACATTCATCTGCATACCTCCAGTTGTTTCTCTGCCCACTGCAGAAGCTCAAGCAACAACCTGGTGCATAGTTCTTTTCCTGCCATTTGGCTAGGGCAGGGTGCAGATGATATGAAAACCTCAACAACAACCTGGTGCATAGGTCTTTTCCTGCCATTTGGCTAGGGCAGGGTGCAGATGATATGAAAAACTTTCACAGTAGATTAATATAAATTTGCACATGTGGGAAGTTGGAGATCATCAGGTTTTCATTATACTTTTTTGTTGCAGTCTTCATATCTAAGAAATAAATGTAAAACTTCCTCCTTGAGGCAATTGGTTTTGTGTTGCCTTAGCAAAGGATGGTTAGTTCTCTGATTAACATTCTTTTGTTTGGGATTGTATTGTGAGAAAGCATTTTATTTATTTATTGCATTTGTATCCCACATTTTCCCAACTCTTTGCGGGCTCAGTGTGGCTTACAATAAGATATGAATAATGGAAATACATTTGTTACAACTTGGTTATGGGTTACATTGTACAAGTTATGCGAGACCATCGAAGTATCGTTAGGAATATAACAATGGGATTTTATGTTCAGGTAATGTGAAAGTCAGGTTATATATGATTTTCATGCTAATTTATATGTAGAGATGCAAGCCTTATTTTCTTGAATAAAGAGGGACTGCTAATATCCTATATAATAATTCTCACCTCCAACAGGATGTGCCTGGGACCGTGCCTGCCGGAAGTGGTCTGCTAGGCAGGCAGGCACTGATGTCAGTGACAGACAATTTGGCAAAGCAAAACAATCGGACTGCTGGCCATTAGGACACAGGGTTGATAAGAGAGTTTTAAAAGACTGAAGGAACCGAAAGTGTTAAATGGGGGGAGGGGGGGGGAGTTCTGAATGACTGAAAGACATGAACATTTGGGAAAGGAAAACAATCTGAATGCTGGCCATTAGGACACAGGGTAGATAGGAGAGTTTTAAAAGACTGAAGGAACCAAAAGTGTTGGGGGGGGGGGGCGGGGGGAATTCTGAATGAATGAAAGAAATGAAAATTTACGAGAGGAACACAATCTGAATGCCGGGCATTTGTACACAGGGTAGATAGGACACTTTTTTTAAAAAATGAAGGACGTGAAAGTATTACATCTTGGGGGAGGGGTGAGGAGGAAAGCGGTGGGGTATCCGGATACTGGGCGTTAAGGCCACGGGGGTACAAAGACTTTTAAAAGCTTTAAGGAACCCAAAGTGTGGGAAGGAGGAGGAAAAGGAGGGGAGGGAACGGGGTGAGGGGCATTAGGAACAGGGAAGGGGCCCTGTCACATTCTCACACACACACTGTCACACAGACTGTCTCACTCTGTCACACACACCCACACATTCACTCTGGCTCTCTCTCTCAAACATATACACTCCCAGGAAAACCTTGCTAGTGCCCGTTTCATTCGTTCCAGAAACGGGCCTTTTTTACTAGTTCATTTAATAATGACAACTACTCTGTTCCACATTTATTTTTTTAAATGATCTAAATTAGGTACACCTGTGCTCTGTTCTGATACCTTTTCAGATGCTCCCAGACTAGAGGCCCTGTAACTCATACATTTTCCCATGGTCTATGCACCTTCCTAGAGTGTCTTCTATTTTCTGTCCTGTGTCGATGCTTGTTGAATTCATTTTAAGCGTTCAGACTATCCAGTGTTATTAAACATACTCATCCTGTGTCACTGACAGTTGAGGTAAGAGACCCTCTCTGTATGTAATGACTGTAAATGCTGTATAGAATGAATAAAAATATTATCAAAATGATAATACTCCACTTATCTTGAATCACAGTACTACTTGTATATAATATACCTGCACATCATAAATCAAACATTGTTAGGAAGAAAAAGCCGCAATTTCTTTTTAAATGCGCTCGCCATATTACCTCATTGTAAAAATCCTTACTGTTATACTGCAAAACGTATGACAATTTACTTTCTTCATCAAAGTAATTCGTAAAAAGGAAGAAAACTTTCAATGCTTCACTCCCTTTCCAGTGGTGGCCAGTGTTTTTGCAGTCATCAGACATCACTGCCTCATGGATTTACCTCTGACCTCACATATTTCTGGCAATCTATTATTATTTTGGTGGTGGTTTTAACACACTCCATTTCCCAATAGTTGTAATTGAGATAAAAATGTAACATAGTAAATGATGGAGAAAGACCAAATTGGTTCATACTGTCTGCCCACTAGTCTTCCACTGTTCAGTAAGTTCTAATTCAAATTCTTTAGAGTTTTTTCTAGTGGAATTGGAGTACTAACGATTTTCATCGAGGTTGGTGTAAAAGGGGTGCAAATAAGTCCAATTGCCCTGGGCCCCCAAACCTACCTAGGGCTGAACAAGATACAGACTGCTATGGTGAACTTTACTGGTCCTGATTTTTATTTGCAATTTTAAAAACAAGGTTTGACATTTTTGGAAGGGTTTCCCAGTTTGTTCTGTTTCTTAGGGCTTCCACTGTAGTTGGAACTAAATCTGGGATTTGGCTCATGAGTTAATTTACAAATATCTGTGGATTTTTCTCCTAAGTTTTAACCTCTCTTCGCCCAGCCATCTTAGCAGTTAGTACTCAGTTGAGGCCTTCTGCAACTTTGTACATGATGGAGCTGTGAATATTGTTTCTGCAGTATCTCTGGCCTTGCTGAAAAGTGGTGACAATGGACAGCATTACCGTTAAGTCACTGGACTTGCCAGTTCCTGAATTTACATATTATAAAGTTTGTAGTTTGACTACACAGTGGCAATTCAGTTTCACTGATGATTTCAAGGTATTGTTAATAGACATTTTCATTAAAATGTTGCTGATCTAGGGTGTTTTGAGATTATGGTAAGCTCATGTGACTCAGTTTTTGCACGACAAGGTTGTGGAGGAGTGGCCTAGTGGTTAGGGTGGTGGACTTTGGTCCTGGGGAGCTGAGGAACTGAGTTTGATTCCCACTTCAGGCACAGGCAGCTCCTTGTGACTATGGGCAAGTCACTTAACCCTCCATTGCTCCATTGAGCCTGCCATAAGTGGGAAAGCGCGGGGTACAAATGTAACAAAAAAAAATGCGTTGTGACTCAAGTTTTGCCATTGTCTTTCTAAGCCTGTCTGAAAAGTTTTATAAGGTTAGAGGTTTTTAAAAAAATGTTTATGTGCAGACCAGTTACAGTTTTATATTTGTATATGCTTGTTTATACAAATCAACCAACATAAATAGGTTCACCAAAATTACTCACAAAACCAACATATGCTTAGGCTCATACAAAGGAAGGAACTGTTCCATGTTTGTTGTGATTGGTCTAAAAACCTCTTCACAAGTGCTTTAACAGTGTTTTTGGCCCAGTTGCATTAGGGTAAATCAAGTTTATTTACATACTTAATATACCGCTCAAAAGAAAGTCTATCAAAGCAGTTTACAATAACATAATATCAAAAAAAGAAGAAAAGGAACTACAATAGCAAAGAAAAGAGAAGATGAGAGAGTCAAAGACTAATACTGCTATACACAGACCACTCATCCCCCGCCCCCCCCCCCCAAGATGAATTGTATTATATTTTATAATTATGTTCCAGTGTTAATCATTGATTTTTCCCTGTTCAAAAACCCCATTAGGAATCCCTACAACTTTCTACAAAAGAGTTCTGGTAAGCAACACTAAAAGTCTGTTACAACTCACACTGAAATCAGCCTATAAATATTTTCCCTTTCGGCATGCAAAAACTCCCAAAACTCTTTAAAGAATGTAGCAAAATGTGTGATTACCATACCCAGACAAATTTAATTACATAATTTAAGCAGTAGATTTCTGCTTTTAACATGCAGTGTGCTATCCTTGTCTTTCTTGAAACAAATATTCATAATTTACAGCTTAGCAAAGTCAGCCAGCCCATGGTTCAGCTATTCAATGGTTATCTTAGAAACAGTCATGAAAGTGCTAATACTTTCCCAGAAACTAAGCTGCACAGAACTAAAAATGATTGATCAATATTTATTCTAAATTACCTTAATCTTCACCACCAATATTATTGGTAATTATCACATTCAGCCTTCAACATACAAATTTGTAATCCCATTCTGTACAATTAATACTGGCTTTATCTTAAAATATAAAATCTTCAGCCTACATATAATCTAGTCTCTGAAGACGAGCAAAACTGTGAATTCTTCACATATGGGTGATGTCACTGACAGAGTGTGGCGGGGAAAATGGTAACTTTTCCAGAAGCATTTAGGCTGTCCACCTTGCATGCACACCTTTTCCTGTGTACTGGTATTGCGTGGACCTCTTCAGTTTTGTTTTCTGTTCTCATGGTCTCCTTAGTGCCTGAAAATTATTTACTCTGAGAACATTTATAAGTATATACTATCATTTCACTGTCATGTGTCTGCATTCTCTCAGTAGCTAGTAAGGTTTTATCCCTTTTTTTCTGATTTTTTTTTTTTTTTTACATGCTAGCTGAGACTTGGTCTAGTTTTTGTAACCATTGAGTTGTTTGATATTTGCTGTGGCGGTTATTTTTTTTATTATACAGATGATCTGACCTAGAAAGACCCCCCCCCCCCCCCAGCAGCTTCAAGAGGTGTTCTTGGTGCAACAGGACCTTATACATTATAGATACATGTTCATGGTTCCTGAAATGACAAGGACCCAACCATGATTCTGGGTTCATGATAGAGAAAAGCTTTTTGGGGATAAGACTGGTTTGTTAGCATCAGCAGCATTGGTCTCCATGGGGTCAAGGAGCTGCATTGGATACTGGGGATGCATTGACATTTGTTTTTCTCAGTCACCCTTGATATCAAGTATCAGAGCCCACTGGAAGCAGACATCATCTGATTGCCACCCAAAAAAGAGGAAGAATTTGACCTCAACTTTATTAGTATCAAGGTCTGTGATGCAGGTCATTGGGCCAGAGGCAAAGGTGTCTTCACATAGCTACCTGTCAAAACAGGGTACCGAGGTGACCAGTGTCCTCAGTGCCCTTGACCTGAGGACCGTTCATATTCTGTGCCATCGGAGAGGATAATCAAGCCTCCCTGGACCCAAGACCCTGGTTCCGATTATGCCTCGGGTAACTGAATAGGATGTGGCAGGGGTTATCACAGCATTTGAGGAGCAATTTTTTCAGGAATTTGAGGAGCAGATGGAATGCTTCTTCACTTGATGTGATGTTGAGCTTCATCATTGTCAAAAGCAAGGGCAGTCCAACTGATACTTGATGCCTGAAATGGGTATCTCAATATTGAGGCCTGAAGGGGGCTCGGAGTTGGTCAGCTGCACTGTTGTCCAACTCCAGTGTAGCTCCACTGTAGAGGCCATCCTGGGGAATCAGAAAGCGTCTTCTGGTTATATGTTGTTGCTAGGCCGCATGTTGTGCCTCCATTTAAGGCAAGCTCAATGGACCTGACTGTCTCAAAGCCTTAAGAGGTCTGCCCGTGACGTCAGTACTGTGAGATCAGGCAGAAACTAAGACTTAGCTGAATTCTTCTACAAGTCTAAACCAGAGCCCTCTTCCGAGTCTGAAGAGGAGCCAGAAAACATTTTGGAGGAGAGTTCCACATCTCCCTTCAGTCCTGCCCCACCACATGAGAGATTCAGATCCCTACCAGAGGAGCTTCCTTTCACTGACTTTATTCAGGAGATGGGGGAGGCTATTCCATTTCATTTAAAGATGGAGAAGGAGCCCAGGTCAGGAACATCTGGATATCCTCCAGTTTTTATACACCCTGCCTCCAAGAAGGTTGTGACAGTGCCGTTCACAGAATCCTGAAGGACATGCAGATGAAAATGTGGGAGACCTCTCTCTCTCTGTACCTCCTATTAATATGAAGGTCTTCTCTATCAGGGCTGTGGAGTTGGTATACCAAGCCTTTGACTTTGACTCTGATTCCTACTAGTATTAGGCTTTAAATGTTTTGTTCTGGATATAAAATACTGATAAATGTAACTTATACATACCAGTACTTTAGATCCAGGACAAAAAATATAAGTATAAAATACATTTTTCATATACTGTGGTTTATTATAATTTTGTAAATTTTTAATTTGAAGCTGGAAACAGAGTCAGTACATGTTTATTGACTCTGGCTCCACAGCCCTGGTCTCTATGGAGTCCAGAACGCTTTGGGATTTGAGAAGCAGCAACTTCCTCATCATTCTGTGGTGGTCAGATCTGCTCTCAAGCCAAAAGTTCTAAGACTTAGTCCTCAGTGCCCCTGGGGAGGGAGACTCAGATACTGGAGTCTTTTGGGAGCAGGTTCTTTCAAAATGCTATGCTGTTGTCCCAAATAGCATTCTACCAACTATTTATGGGTATTTATTTGTGGAACATTGTGCACAGTGTGGTAGAGTTTGTGGACTCTCTTCTAGTCATAAGTCCGAGGAACTCAGCTCAGTAGTAGCCAAAGGGAAGGAATATGGAAAATACAGTGGCTTGAAAAAGTGTTTATCCTCTTCTGATTTTCCCTATTGCACATATGTCGTACTGAACAGTTTCCAATCCGTAAACAAAATGTAATATTAGAGGGAACCCGAGTAAACGCAAACACAGTATTTAGGTTAAATCTGTTTATCGAGTCCTTTTTGTTTATTCTGAAAACATAACATGTAGAAGACTACAGTAGAAGATGACTACTTTATTCATGTAATCCCCTCCATTACATGTCCTCCCCCCCCAATCAAACGCTGCTGTATAGTAAAACTAATGCAAACAAAACCCCAAACAGCCCACCCCTATGGAGATGGTCTGGTAGGAGCCCACAAAATAGATGCAGCAACCCCCAAAACCGCCCCCTCAAAAAAAACCTCTGCTAACTTTTATATTCAATAGTTTTTATAGATGACATTGCACAGACAAGAAACAGTACAGTCTTCTAACCAAGTACAAGATATATATCAATAACATCACCTTGAGCAAATTTGCACTTGTCTGCACGTCATCCCATTTAACATTTTCCAAGACTACCCTTCTCCCGCCCCTCCCCAGCCGATTAACAATTGTTGTTGGCTTTACTTAACTTATGAATACAACTTAACCTAAAAATTGTACAAACAATAGAACCCACATTCTCATGTAACTGTCCCCCCCTTCCCCCCTCCCCTTCCCCTGTATGAGCTGTTCAGATGTTCAGAATATAGCTGCGGCCTCTGGAAGGCATGGTCAGCCACGAAGGTTCCCATTGTATGCGGAATTTCTCCCCTGATACAGAATCTAGTGAGTGGACACCACATCTTTCAAGTTTCATTTGATAAAGTAGCTGTGTTCTCCAATATGTCAGTGGTGGTTTCAAGTCAGACAGCCAGAACTTTAAAATGGTGGAGATCCCATATAATGTCGCCAAACACACAAAACGCTTGAACCCCGGAGGTGGTGATCCCGAAAATTTGTACTTATAGAACATTAGGAGGGGATCACGGACCACGGTGCACCCCCACATTTGTTGTAATGCTTGAGTAATCTCCCCCCAGAACTCTATTATTAAGGGGCACAGCCAGAACATGTGACCTAAACCTGCTTCTCCTCCACCACATCTAGGACAGGTCCCATCACAGGTTTCTATCACACGTGCAGCCCTCTTAGGTGGCATATATGTTCTTAATAAAAATCTGTATAGTCTCTCGCACTGTATGACTGACAATTGCAACCGGTACAATTTTTTAATAAACTCCTTGCATATGTCGGTTGTGATTGCCCAGATCCTTTGACCAATCTCGGGCCAAGCGCCCATAATCTATTTCAGAGATAGAATCTTTTAATTGCTGGTGATGAAACCTGAGAGGAACCGATAACTGAGCACCCAGTGTGTATGTCTCTGTTAGAGTGTCTATTACATCCTCTGTTAGGTCGGTCCACAACAAGGATGCTATATAATGCTTCAACTGTAAATACTCAAAATAATGCCTCCCCTGTATATACCGAATTCCTCCACCAATGTCGGGAGAGGTTTTATTTTCCCCTCTTCATTAACTACATGTGACAAATAAAGGATACCCTTCGTTGCCCATTGTCTGAAGATGCTGTTACCCTGTCCCGGTGGGAAGTCAGGATTATTATTAATGGATAATAGCGGAGTGGTTTTTGCCGTGAAATGATGTTTCCTACACACCCACCGCCATGTGTTTCTAAGTGATTGTAACAATGGGTGTTTCTGAAACGCTAGTGTAGGTAATCGGTTACCCGAGTGTAACAAATAACTGAAGTGTATCCGAGGAAAGATGGAAGTCTCCACCTCAGTGACAGAAAACTCCTGGGTGCCCCGATACCAATCATTGATATGGCGCATCGCACTGGCAATTGATAGGTTCCGTACACTCAGGAGTCCCATCCCCCCCTGTTCCCTCGGGGTTGTAATCACTGTCATCGGCAGTCTGGGGCGCTTCCCTTTCCACAAAAACCTCTGAATCTGTCTATCTAGGGCTTTCTCATCTTTTCCTTTCAAGTACAAAGGTAATTGCTGAAAGAGATACAGCCATCTCGGGGCTATAAGCATATTAAAGAGGGCAATACGCCCCCATAGTGATAATGGCAAAGTCTGCCACAGGGACAATCTATGTTTCGTACTTTCCAACAGTGGACCCACATTAATTCTGTACAGAGAGGTCACGTCCCGAGGGATCATTGTTCCTAAATATTTCAAAGCCTTATCTGCCCATTGCAGTGGAAAGATTCCCTGCCACCCCTCACGTACAGCATTATCCACTGCTAGGGCGCCAGATTTCTGCAGGTTTAAAGCGAATCCTGATAACTCACCATATTCTTCCAAAACTTCTAGGGTACATTGTAGTGAGGGCCGGGGGTCACGCAAAACCAGGAAAATATCGTCCGCATAAGCTAATGTTTTGACCTCCTCCCCTCCCATCTGCACCCCCTTAATCTCCCCAGACCCATTCAGAAGTCTTATCAGGGGCTGTAAAGAAAGATCAAAGAGGAACGGGGACAGGGGACACCCCTGCCTCGTTCCTCGCTTGACTGGGAACCACTCCGATCGGTTTCCATTTGCTATGATCTGCGCGCCCAGTCCTGTATAAAGCACCCGAATGATCTGTATGGCCTCATCCGGCAGCCCCACCCACTCCAGTAGCTGTAGCAGATATCCCCAATTGACATGATCAAAGGCCTTGGAGGCGTCTAAGCTTACTAGCATTAGGGGTTCATTATTACTTTTACAATGAGCCATGGCAAGAAGGATTCTCCGAGGACAAGCAGGCTGCTTGTTCTCACGACTGGGTGACGTCCGCGGCAGCCCCCACCAACCGGAAAAAGCTTCGCGGGACGGTCGGCATGCAGGGCACGCCCACCGCGCATGTGCGGCCGTCTTCCCGCCCGTGCGCGACCGCTCCCGCCAGTTCCTTTTTTTCCGCGCCTGGAGAGAGTCGTGCCTTGCCGCTCTCTCTACTTCAGCCGCCGGATTTTTGCGATCGCGTATACGCGGATCGTGCTTCTTTAATTTATTTTTCTTTCGTTTTATTCCCGGTTTCTTTTGCAAAAAAAAAAAAAAAAGAAACCTGCGCGTGTGGAGCACGCGCTCCCTTTTTTCCCTCGCTTCCAGCGGGGACGCTGCATTGCGGCCTAGTGGCCGCACGGTCGTTTCTCTTTTCGTGGTGTGATTTTAGCCACCATTGACGACTTTGACTTCGCCGACGCGATTTTTCCGTCGATGTCCTCGAAGGTCCCGAGTGGATTTAAAAAGTGTGGTCGCTGCGGCCGGCCGATCTCGCAGACCGACACCCACGCTTGGTGCCTCCAGTGCCTCGGGCCGGAGCACAATCTCAAGTCGTGTTCTTTGTGTCTCGGTCTCCGGAAACGGACTCAGGTTGCGAGGCAAGTTCTGCGGGACCGTCTTTTTGGAACTTGCGCCGGCCCCTCGACGGCATCGGTATCGACGGCCGGTTCTTCGGTACCGGTATCGATGCCCGAGACATCGGCACCGATGGCAGCGACCCCAGGAGAACAGGTCCCGTCGGCCCGCCGGTCCTCCGGTGAGAGTGGGGGTGAGAGGCCGCGTGGGCAATCGGCCCCGGTCACTCCCTCAGCTCGTGGGCCACGGGACCGAACCCTGTCTGACCCGGTACCTCGAGACCGAGGGGGATCGACCTCCTCCTCCTCCATGCTTGCCGGCGCCGGTGACGGGCATCGGAAGAAAGACAAGAAACGCCGTCACCGGTCGCCCTCGGTGCATCCGGATGCCGGAGAGGAGGCGACGCCGAAGCGTCATCGTCGTGAGGAGAGGTCTCCGTCGGTTGTGGAGGTACCGACGCGTCGGGGTTCCGGCACCTCGGTGCCGTCTCCTGGCCCCCAGCAGCTTCTGGCACCGACACCCCTACCGGCCCCACCGCCTTTCCCGGCAACGGGCCTGGACGAGTGCCTCAGAGCCATCCTTCCGGGGATCCTGGAAGGGCTGATGCGCCAGGCTGTGCCGGCGCCGGGGGTGCTTGCGCCCTCGGCGCCGATGAGTGTGGCGCCGGCGAGCTCTAGCCCGGCGCCGGGGCCGTCGACACCGCCGCCGCTTGCGGTGCCGGTCTCGACCGCCACGCAGGTGGAGTCGACGTCGATGGAGGGAGCTCCGTCCCCGCCAGCGCGGGAGTCCACCGCTCGACGACACCGAGACCTCGGTGCCTCGACGTCGAGCCGGGCCCGGTTCAGGACTCAGCTACATGAGCTAATGTCCGATACCGAGGATGAGGACTCGTGGGGGGAAGAGGAGGACCCTAGATATTTCTCCCCAGAGGAGTCTACGGGCCTTCCCTCGGACCCCACGCCTTCACCGGAGAGAAAGCTCTCACCTCCTGAGAGTCTCTCCTTTGCCTCCTTTGTGCGGGATATGTCTATCAGCATTCCCTTCCCCGTGGTCTCTGTGGAAGAGCCGAGGGCCGAGATGCTCGAGGTCCTCGACTATCCATCACCACCTAGAGAGTCCTCCACGGTGCCGCTGCACAATGTCCTAAAGGAGATGCTGCTTCGGAACTGGGTGCGACCATTAACTAACCCCACCATTCCCAGGAAAGCAGAGTCCCAGTACAGGATCCACTCTGACCCAGAGCTCATGCGGCCCCAATTGCCCCATGACTCAGCGGTCGTGGATTCTGCTCTCAAGAGGGCACGGAGTTCGAGGGATACCGCCTCGGCGCCCCCGGGGCGGGAGTCTCGCACTCTGGACTCGTTTGGGAGGAAGGCCTACCAATCCTCCATGCTCGTGACCCGCATCCAGTCCTACCTGCTCTATATGAGCATCCACATGCGGACCAATGTGCAACAGCTGGCGGACCTGGTCGATAAGCTCCCGCCGGAGCAGTCCAGGCCTTATCAGGAGGTGGTCAGGCAGCTGAAGGCGTGCAGAAAGTTCCTGTCCAGGGGTATTTTTGACACCTGTGACGTGGCATCTCGCGCTGCGGCCCAAGGTATAGTGATGCGCAGGCTCTCATGGCTGCGTGCCTCTGACCTGGACAACCGCACCCAGCAGAGACTGGCCGACATCCCTTGCCGGGGGGATAACATTTTTGGTGAGAAGGTCGAGCAGATGGTGGACCAACTGCATCAGCGGGAAACCGCTCTCGACAAGCTCTCCCACCGGGCGCCTTCAGCATCCACCTCCACAGGTGGACGTTTTTCCCGGGCCCGGCAGGCTGCACCCTATTCTTTTGCGAAGCGTAGGTACAACCAGCCGGCCCGAAGGCCTCGTCAGGCACAGGGACAGCCCCAGCGCGCTCGTTCTCGTCAACAGCGTGCGCCTAAGCAGCCCCCTGCGCCTCCACAGCAAAAGCCGGGGACGGGCTTTTGACTGGATCCACGGGAACATAGCCGCCCTACAAGTGTCCGTACCGAACGATCTGCCGGTCGGAGGGAGGTTAAAATTTTTTCACCAAAGGTGGCCTCTCATAACCTCCGACCAGTGGGTTCTCCAAATAGTGCGGTGCGGATACGCCCTGAATTTGGCCTCCCTTCCTCCAAATTGTCCTCCGGGAGCTCAGTCTTTCAGCTCCCATCACAAGCAGGTACTTGCAGAGGAACTCTCCGCCCTTCTCAGCGCCAATGCGGTCGAGCCCGTACCACCCGGGCAGGAAGGGCGGGGATTCTATTCCAGGTACTTCCTTGTGGAAAAGAAAACAGGGGGGATGCGTCCCATCCTAGACCTGAGAGGCCTGAACAAATTCCTGGTCAAAGAAAAGTTCAGGATGCTTTCCTTGGGCACCCTTCTGCCAATGATTCAGAAAAACGATTGGCTATGTTCCCTGGATTTAAAGGACGCATATACTCACATACCGATACTGCCAGCTCACAGACAGTATCTCAGATTCCGCCTGGGCGCACGCCACTTTCAGTATTGTGTGCTGCCATTTGGGCTCGCCTCTGCCCCACGAGTGTTTACCAAGTGCCTCGTGGTGGTAGCGGCCTACCTACGCAAGCTGGGAGTGCACGTGTTCCCATATCTCGACGATTGGCTGGTCAAGAACACCTCGGAGGCAGGAGCCCTCCGGTCCATGCAGTGCACTATTCACCTTCTGGAGCTGCTGGGGTTTGTGATAAATTACCCAAAGTCCCATCTCCATCCAACTCAGTCTCTGGAATTCATAGGAGCGCTGCTGAATTCCCAGACGGCTCAGGCCTACCTTCCCGAAGCGAGGGCCACCAATCTCTTGGCCCTGGCTTCGCAGACCAGAGCGTCTCAGCAGATCACAGCTCGGCAGATGTTGAGACTTCTGGGTCATATGGCCTCCACAGTTCATGTGACTCCCATGGCTCGTCTTCACATGAGATCTGCTCAATGGACCCTAGCTTCCCAGTGGTTCCAAGCCACCGGGAATCTAGAAGATGTCATCCGCCTCTCCACCAGTTGCCGCACTTCACTGCTCTGGTGGACCATCCGGACCAATTTGACCCTGGGACGCCCATTCCAAATTCCGCAGCCCACAAAAGTGCTGACGACGGATGCATCTCGCCTGGGGTGGGGAGCCCATGTCGATGGGCTTCACACCCAGGGTCTGTGGTCCCTCCAGGAAAAGGATCTGCAGATCAACCTCCTGGAGCTCCGAGCGATCTGGAACGCACTGAAGGCTTTCAGAGATCGGCTGTCCTGCCAAATTATCCAAATTCGGACAGACAATCAGGTTGCAATGTATTACGTCAACAAGCAGGGGGGCACCGGATCTCGCCCCCTGTGCCAGGAGGCCGTCGGGATGTGGCGTTGGGCGTGTCGGTTCGGCATGCTCCTCCAAGCCACGTACCTGGCAGGCGTAAACAACAGTCTGGCCGACAGACTGAGCAGAGTCATGCAACCGCACGAGTGGTCGCTCCATTCCAGAGTGGTACGCAAGATCTTCCGAGCGTGGGGCACCCCCTCGGTGGACCTTTTCGCCTCTCAGACCAACCACAAGCTGCCTCTGTTCTGTTCCAGACTTCAGGCACACGGCAGGCTAGCGTCGGATGCCTTTCTCCTCCATTGGGGGATTGGCCTCCTGTATGCTTATCCTCCCATACCTTTGGTGGGGAAGACCTTAAGGAAGCTCAAGCAAGACCGCGGCACCATGATTCTGATCGCGCCCTTTTGGCCCCGTCAGATCTGGTTCCCTCTTCTTCTGGAGTTGTCCTCCGAAGAACCGTGGAGATTGGAGTGTTTTCCGACTCTCATTTCGCAGAACGACGGAGCGTTGCTGCACCCCAACCTTCAGTCTCTGGCTCTCACGGCCTGGATGTTGAGGGTGTAGACTTCACTGCGTTGGGTCTGTCTGAGGGTGTCTCCCGGGTCTTACTTGCCTCTAGGAAGGATTCCACTAAAAAGAGTTACTTTTTCAAGTGGAGGAGGTTTGTCGTGTGGTGTGAGAGCAAGGCCCTAGAACCTCGTTCTTGCCCTGCACAGAACCTGCTTGAATACCTTCTGCACTTATCAGAGTCTGGTCTCAAGACCAACTCAGTAAGGAATCACCTTAGTGCGATTAGTGCTTACCATTATCGTGTGGAAGGTAAAGCCATCTCTGGAGAGCCTTTAGTCGTTCGATTCATGAGAGGCTTGCTTTTGTCAAAGCCCCCTATCAAGCCTCCTACTGTGTCATGGGATCTCAACGTCGTCCTCACCCAGCTGATGAAACCTCCTTTTGAGCCACTGAATACCTGCCATCTGAAGTACTTGACCTGGAAGGTCATTTTCTTGGTGGCAGTTACTTCAGCTCGTAGGGTCAGTGAGCTTCAAGCCCTGGTAGCTCATGCTCCATATACCAAATTTCATCACAACAGAGTAGTGCTCCGCACCCACCCAAAGTTCCTGCCGAAGGTGGTGTCGGAGTTCCATCTTAACCAGTCAATTGTCTTGCCAACATTCTTCCCCAGGCCGCATACCCGCCCTGCTGAACGTCAGTTGCACACATTGGACTGCAAGAGAGCATTGGCCTTCTACTTGGAGCGGACACAGCCCAACAGACAGTCCGCCCAATTGTTTATTTCTTTCGACCCTAACAGGCTAGGGGTCGCTGTCGGGAAACGCACCATCTCTAATTGGCTAGCAGATTGCATTTCCTTCACTTACGCCCAGGCTGGGCTGACTCTTGAGGGTCATGTCACGGCTCATAGTGTTAGAGCCATGGCAGCGTCAGTGGCCCACTTGAAGTCAGCCACTATTGAAGAGATTTGCAAGGCTGCGACGTGGTCATCTGTCCACACATTCACATCACATTACTGCCTCCAGCAGGATACCCGACGCGACAGTCGGTTCGGGCAGTCGGTGCTGCAGAATCTGTTTGGGGTGTAAATCCAACTCCACCCTCCAGGACCCGAATTTATTCTGGTCAGGCTGCACTCTCAGTTAGTTGTTCTTCGTAGGTCAATTTCTGTTGTTCCCTCGCCGTTGCGAGGTTCCATTGACCTGGGTTCTTGTTTTGAGTGAGCCTGAGAGCTAGGGATACCCCAGTCGTGAGAACAAGCAGCCTGCTTGTCCTCGGAGAAAGGGTATGATACATACCTGTAGCAGGTGTTCTCCGAGGACAGCAGGCTGATTGTTCTCACCTACCCTCCCTCCTCCCCTTTGGAGTTGTGTGTTTCATCTTTTGCTAGTTATTCAACTGGCGGGAGTGGTCGCGCACGGGCGGGAAGACGGCCGCGCATGCGCGGTGGGCGTGCCCTGCGTGCCGACCGTCCCGCGAAGCTTTTTCCGGTTGGTGGGGGCTGCCGCGGACGTCACCCAGTCGTGAGAACAATCAGCCTGCTGTCCTCGGAGAACACCTGCTACAGGTATGTATCATACCCTTTCTGCGAACATGTAAAACCGAATGTCGTTTGGGTACGAATCCCACCTGTGCTGAGCCTACCAAGACTGGAATGTGCTCTGCCAGTCTATTAGCCAACATCTTGGCGAATAGTTTAATATCCACATTGATGAGCGATATAGGGCGGTAGGAGTCAGGGCCTCTGCTAACTTTTAATAATGTCAATTAGCCACGTGATCCAGTCTTAATATTGTTCAACGTGAAACTGCAGGCTCTAGGGTGTAGAGACTGTAAGTAAGGATCCCAAGTTTTTCAGAATAGCTTCCCTCTCTCCCTCTCCTGAGTGAACTGTGAGCATCCCACGCCTCCCATGTCATAAGCTCATTAAACCTATTTCTCCAGTGCCAATATGTTGGCATTGTAGCCTTTGTCCACTGTTGCAAAATGACTTTCCCACTATAGTAGCTTTCCCTAAAAGATATTTAGCTCCCCTACTTTGCATCCTGATGTCTTCTAACTTCCCCAATAAGACCCCTAAGGGAGTTACTCTGATTTCACAATCTGCTATCCCAAATAATGGAAAATAGCCTTACAGTATTCAGCTATATGTATACATGCCCAAAACGAGTGGGCAAGAGAGCATTCTGACATGCCACACTTCAGACAAGCAAACGATGATATGCAGCCAGTCTTACTGCTGGGGAAAATAGGCCCATAAGAGTGTCTGAAATTGACACGTGCACAAATATGCACTATACTGTTCTTGGAAGCAGTTTAACCAGCACTTGCAGATCTAGAGAAGTCGAGGGCAATCCCAAATCTGTGCTCCTTTTCATATTACTATCTGAGTAGTCTCTAGGGGACAAGTTGGGGAGAGCAACTTGTTTAAAAAAAAAATAATTGCCGGATTTTAGTACCATAGCCTGCAGAAAGGTCATCCTGACCTAAGCTACCCAAATAATGCTTTAATTGAAGGTAAGCAAAAACATCATCTTGAGCAACCAGTCCCTTGCTCTGGAGCTCTAAAAAAAGGCATTAATCTATCATTTTCCCCCAGGACATGATGCAGCAACGTAACTCCCCCATGTGCCCAGCGAGTGAACATCGTGCGCTTCGAACATCGTGCGCTTCATTCCGGGCCTGAAACCTGCGTTACCTCTCAAAGGCAACAGATCTGAATGCTGAGGGTGTTGATGAAACAGCTGTGCTAGATAATCCCATGCATCTCAAAGCGACAACAATATCACACTACCTTTGCACTCAGGCGGAAGGGGGGGGTGTTTCAATTCTGCCTGCAGTAAAAAAAAAAATTAAAATATTTGATACAGACATTCAAATATTTGAAAGGTATTAATCTGCAAACGAACCTTTTCCGGAGACTGGAAGGCGGTAGAACTAGAGGACATGAAATGAGGTTGAAGGGGGGGGGGGGGGGCAGACTCCAGAAAAATGTCTGGAAGTATTTTTTCACAGAGAAGAGTGGTGGATACTTGGAATGTCCTCCCGCGGGAGGTGGTGGAGATGAAAACGGTAACTGAATTGAAATATGCGTGGGATAAACATAAAGGAATCCTGTCCAGAAGGAATGGATCCTCAGAAGCTTAGCAGAGATTGGGTAGCAGTACCGGTTGTTGAGAGGCAGGGCTAGTGCTGGGCTGACTTCTATGGTCTGTACTCTGAAAATGGCAGATACAAATCAAGGTCAGGTATACATATAAAGTAGCACATATGAGTTTATCTTGTTGGGCAGACTGGATGGACCGTACAGGTCTTTCTCTGCCGTCATCTACTATGTTACTAAAATGCCATGGAGAAACATTTGCCCTTTCCAAAGCGATGGGGGTATATTTCTGTAAATCAAACAGCCAATCTCTAAGATGGCTCAGGAGCCTGTATCCAGTTTCCATAAAGCATTTTCAGCTTTGGTTTTGTGCCCCCTCAGCAAAAGCGAATGGGGAGATGTTAAAGAACATAAAACCACTGAGGAAAAATTGACATATGGATTAAGCATATATTACCGCCAACAACTGGCATATATTCAAACCATAGAGCCTCGTCGGGTTCATTGGCAGTTCAATACCCAAATAACAGAGTTCACACACCAAAGTGGGAAGGAGCCATCCCAAGGCCATCACAGTGAAGCGTCTATTGCTAGAACCTCAGATTTAAATAGACGACCCCCTGAGGTCCCCATACTCCAAGGTGTTCTCCGTTAAAGCCTGGAAAGAAGTTTTGAGTTCTGGGATATGCTTGAGGAAGTTGTCCGTAAATGCTGCTATTTTAAACATATGGCCCCCGAAGTCGACCCCTCAAATATCCTTACTATGCAATATCTCCCATATAAAAGGGTCCAAAGTAAGGACAAGTAACAAGGGCGACAAAGGGCAACCCTGCCTCGTTCCACAATAAATGTGAAAAGCCTCCGAGGCCATCCCATTCACAAACACAGCTACTTTAGGCTCCTAATATAATATCCTAATAGCATTACTGAAATATCCATTCAAACTGTATGCTTGCAACAGTCCAAACATAAATGCCCAGTTGACCCGATCACAAACTTCCACATCAAAGCTGATGAGCAGAGAAGGCTCTGACTGCCCATAAACTCTCTTCAGTGAGGCCAGGATGCTTTGAATATTCTTCACAACCAACTGATAGTGTGCACAAAACCTGCCTGAGAGGGTCACCACCAAGTCAGGAAGAACACGTGCCAATCTATAGCCAAAACGTTTGATAGCAGCAACTTGGCTTCAGAATTTAGCAGTAATATTGGGTGATATGAATGGCAACGTCCATTCCCTGCCTGGTTTTGGCAATACAATAATTTGTGCCATTTTTGAAGGTTCTGGAAGGGTCTGCGTAGAAATCACTGCATTAAAAACATCCCAAAGAGGTCACGTGATGTCGAGCTGAACAGGCAGACGTTGGTGGAGGAGGCTCCCGGTTTGAATCGCTAACTTCTACCTGTAATCGCAATTGTTGCAAACCCTAAATCACAGAAAGAACGGGGGAACCACTGTGGAACACGCAGTTGTGCTCAGGGTACGTGTAGCTTGCTCCAATGACAAAGCGACACGTAGAGAGAAAGAGAAGACTGCGAAGAGCGAGACCAAGATGGCGACCGGCAGTGAATACACCTTCTCCTCGGTCAGCTCCGCGTGGGTGGCCGAGATAGTAGCTGAAGAGACCCAGGCAATTGATGCCTCGCTGGACAAAAAATTACAACTGCTGTCCGCTAAATTGGATAATGTGGATGGCAACGTAGAGGCACTGAAGGGAGCATTCTCGGCTTGCACGCAGCGTGTCTCGGACCTGGAGGACAAGATGAAGCAATTGGAAACGCTAGCAGAGACCTTGCAAGCTAAAGTAAAAGCTCTAGAAGACAAATCAGATGACATGGAAAATCGTTCCCGACGAGGAAATCTGAGATTAGTGGGGCTACCCGAATCCATCCCAGAAGCAGAACTGCAGAAATTTCTGGAAGAGCGGCTTACATCAACATTAAGACTGCAGCCGGCTATGGGGCCTTTAAGAATTGAAAGGGCACACCGTTTGGGACCTCGTCGGGCAGCAGAAGATCGCCCTCAGGTAGTTGTATGTAAGACACTGAACTATGCTCATAAACTGGAAATTCTGCATGCAATAAGAGCGAGCGGTCCCTTAAAGCATGACAACAAAAGAATCCTGTGCTTCCAGGATTTCTCAGCACGAGTCTCCAACATGCGGAAAGAGTACGCGCCAATCTTCACAGAACTTCACAAGCGTCATATACAGTTTGCTCTGCTATACCCAGCGCGCCTTAAAGTTTTTCAGGAGGGCAAAGCAAAATTCTACGATTCATCGGAATCGGCAAAAATCTTTTTGCAGGGGCTGCCTAACCTTACTAGTCCATAGAAGTATGTAAGGCTTGGTAATTATGAACTGAGAGACTAGGAACTGGACTGAAGGACTCAACATTGGTGCGGATGACAGACATAGCAATTGCTTTGTTTCCGGACGGATTCGCAGCGTGGCGCTGAGAGATGGTTGCAGAGGCTGGACTGAGAAGATCAACCCAACAGAAATTATATCCATGCATACAATGGCATGGAAAATAACAGTATCAGAACAGTGGACTATACTTACCTTAAACAGACTTCTCTTGGAGCACGTGGTATGGGTGAGATGGACAATATGAATGGAGATGTGAATGGAGGGGCAGAATGGGAGTTGAAGGTTTGAAAATGGAGGGGCGAAGAAGAGGTTGATTGAGGGGCGAATGCCAGGTATTGTTAGGAAATGGTGTGATGCAGGAGAGGTTTTACTGTTTGTCACTAAATGATTTTGAGAAGTGGGCTACATAAATGTTTTTTTGTGGGGTACAATGTTGGTAGTCTATTGGAGGTGGAGGGGGGGATGGGAACCGGGGGGGGGGGGGGGGGTTCCACAAGGGCCTCAGTCCATAAAGAACAATGGACGGAATTAAGGGGAAGGGGTTGAGGGAGGGAGCTTTGGAGAGGGGAGGGGGAGGGTAGGCATGAATATTAATACAGCTAGTGGGAAGGGAGGGCGGGGAGTAGGGAACAAAGGAAAAGTCAGCAATTATTTATTCAGTTGGTTGGTGAAGCTTGTTTTTTGTGGGTTTTGGTATTGTTTGGGAAGGGGGGGGGGAAGTTCCATACGATGGATCACCAGAAGAGAGGGGTCAGGGGGCTGCTGGCTGGGACAGCCCTCGGGCAGCTAAAACACAAGGGAGCTGGAATAAGCTATTTTGGATACGATCCCATGAAAAAAGTTAAATTTATATCTTGGAATGTTAACAGAGGCAAAACTTATGAGGGATTTGAATAGGCATGGGGCAGATATTGCATTTTTACAAGAGACCCACTTATCAACGGCGGAACATCTAAAGTCTGGGTGTTGGTGTTGGTGGGTGGGTCAAATAGCGGAAGTGCCGGCCGTGGGACGTAAAGCGGGGTTGTTGGTATTGGTGCGGAGGGGAGTAGACTTAGTTGTTCAGCAGACATGGAAAGATCCTCAAGGAAGATTTCTGATACTAAAAGTGCTTCTCAACAAAAAAACATTATTGTTATGTAATATATATGGGCCCAATACATATAATCACAAATGGATGAGAGGGCTGATAAATAAACTAACAGGCATGGGGGAATTGCCTTTGATGCTCGGAGGGGATCTTAACATAGTGCATGATGCATCCCAAGACAGATCTAGAGAGGAAGCAAGGGGCGTACATATATTAGATAAAGGGATCACATTGTTATGATCAGGGTTAGAGCTGTTGGATGTGTGGAGAGTACTGCACCCTACAGAGAGGGATTATACACATCTATCCAGAGCCCATGGAAGACAATCTAGGATTGACTATTGGCAGACATCCAGGAGACAGTTTTCACAAGTGGGGGAGGCGGGAATCGGGCCATATGGGTTATCAGATCACGCATTTGTGTGGTGCTCCTTAGAATATGGGGAAAAAGGGGGGTCAACAGTTTGTATGGTGCTTTCCTCAGAAATTATACAAAGATCCCTTGTTTCGAGAGCATCTTCTAAAAAAATGGGAGGAATACCAATTTCACAATGAAGAATTCCAGCGCCAACCAATCTTGTATTGGGAGATGGTTAAGGCCGTGCTGCGGGGAGAGATACTAGTTTACTCCTCAGTCAAAAAGAAAGCGCGAGATAGGGAAATACTATGGTTAGAGAAACAAGTGGGCCGCGTTAGAGTTCAATATGGGAAAAGTCCCACTCCTAAGGGACGTAGTCTTTTGCTTACGCTTCAAACAACTTTAAATGAGTTGTTTCACGAAAGAGCAATGAAGTACCAGTTATTTCTGCATGGAAATAAAGCAGGGAAACTCTTATCGCACCTGATACGGCAAGATGGGGGGGGACGCGCACCATAGTCCAAGTAGAAAGAGCCGAGGGTGGGTTAGTGAGAATGGACCACGAAATAGCTATGGTGTTTCGTCAATATTATCAACAATTATTATATGGGAGACCGGTAGAGGAGCCAATGGATGGAAACATGTACCTAGACAATCTGAAATTACCCACATTAAGTGAACGGGAAGTGCATAAACTTAATAGACCCATAACGATAGAGGAAGTAGACCTAGTTATCAAGCAGAGTTCTTTGTTTAAAGCACCAGGACCAGATGGGTTTAGGGCAGAATTTTACAAATTGTTGGCTCCCGCAATCCTGCCCACGCTGCAATCTTACTTTACACAATTTGTGATGGACGGAGAAATCCCGCAGTCACTCCAATTGGCCCAGATAGTGCTGTTGTTGAAACCAGGTAGGGACCCGGAAAAGCCTTCTTCATATAGGCCGATATCGTTGTTAAATGTAGAAACAAAATTATTTGCAAAGATCTTGGCCAATAGACTAGCGTGAGTACTACCGACATTAATTTCAGAACAAGTGGGTTTTGTGGCGGGATGTACAGTAGCACAGATGAGATGGTTGCTGATCTCCATGGAATATGTGGAAAAAGTGGAGGAGCCCTCATTGTTGGTAAGCTTTGATGCTGAAAAAGCATTCGACTGGGTGTACTGGGAGTTTCTTTTTACAGTCTTGAGACGATATGGATTTTTGGGATTTTTCTAGAGGCGCTGCAGGTGTTGTACCGGGCCCCCAGAGCTAGGATCCAAGTTAACGGAGTATTATCCTCGGAGTTTGACATTCACCGGGGGACTAGGCAGGGTTGCCCATTGTCACCCATGCTCTTTATTTTAACAGTGGACCCCTTGATTAGAGAGATTATGAATAATCCGGACATTAAAGGAGTAGAAGTAGGATCTTGCACTTTTAAGATATCGGCATTTACAGATGATTTACTAGTTCACATGGTAGACCCCCGGATTTTGTTTCTGACACTCAAGGAGTGCTTTGAAGTGTACGGAGAATACTCTGGGTTTAAACTGAACTTAGACAAATCTATAGCAATGCCCACAGAGTCAGCAAGGAGGGCCAGTTGGGTGGGTTCTTTTCCGGTGAAATGGGAGCCAATTTCGTTCCGGTACCTAGGTATTCAGCTACCCCGTAGCACGAAGATGTTATATAAAGCAAATATGGATATTTTGTTGGACCACTGTAAATCTACTTTAGCAAACTGGCAACATCTCCCTCTTTCATTACATGGCAGAGTTCACTTGTTTAATATGGTGCTTTTTCCAAAATGGCTGTATATAATACAACTGCTACCGATTCGAATGCTGAAGAAAGACCTTAGAAGTAAAAAAAAGAATGATTTCCATTTTCTGTTGGGGAGGTAAGAAGCTGCGAATGCAATTCAAACACTTGTTGGGAGCATGGCAGTTTGGAGGGTTCTGGGTTCCGGACTTATCCCTGTATAACTATGCCTGTTTATCTCGGCATTTGGGAAATTGGGTTATGGAGGAGGGTAGATATACCCCTAGAGACTATGAGGCAGCATTCTACTCCCCTTGGCATGTGAACTGTCTGCTACATTGCTCACAGGGCACACTCCTGGGATGGCTGCGGCGGAGTGTGGTATTAAGAGCGCTATGGCAGGCGTGGAGATTTCTGACATCACTCCTTGGGGGGCGGGAGGACATGCCAGATCAAATCCCGATTAGGGGTAATGTGCAGTTTATACCGGGGAACGATAATGTAAGCTTCAATCGATGGGCTGCAAAAGGGCTCGTCCTACTACAGCATGTGCTGGATGCAGAGGGTAGATTGCAATCATGGGAAGGTCTCCTGAGCGTTGGGAAGGTAGAGCAGAGAGATAGGATGGACTATCTACAATTACGTCACTATATAGCCTCATTGGAGAGAGAGGCCCTGATTCCCTCTTTGGGTGGGAAGATAAAGGAGTTTTGAGAAATTTAAGGAGGGAGGCATGTCGATATCAGGACTGCATAAGGCCATATGGCTGCATTTACAGGGGAAGACATTCACAGAGCTTACTCAACGGTGGACCAAGGAGGTGGGTAGAGGCATAGAACCATTAAAATTAATAAAATGAATCCCTGAGATCTCGGTTAACGCTACATTGCGGGAATGCCAATTCCGAATTATACATAGGGTATATTTCACCCAAGTACAGCTGTTTAAGATAGGGGTGATACGATAACCCGGTGTGTTCAAAATGCAAACAAGGAGTGAATTCCTTTTTTCATTCATTGTGGGAATGCTATAAAACCCAGGTTTTCTGGAGGGAGGTACTCAAGTATCTGGAGAAATTACTCGGATGCGTCATACCAATCTCCCCATCACAGTATTGTTAGATTACTATGAGGATTACCACTTGACCAATAGATCGAATATACTGCTTGTTAGGTAGGCGGGGATCCTGGGGAAGAAAGTGATATTAGGAGTGTGGGTTGGAGATGAAGCACCCTCGTTTTGGGTATGGAGGAATAAGTTACATGCCCTGATGACTTTGGAATGCCAATATGCTAGGTCTACACCTAAAAGGATGAAGCCATTCCAAGCAGTGTGGGTTGACTATATCGCATCCCTTCCGCATAAGGCTAGGAGTCTGCTGTTGAATCCCGGTTGAGAGCTGAAAGGGCATGAGGATGCTCCATTGCAGCTGAGAGAGAGGCTGGTCAGGTTAACATGGGTTTGGGGAATGAACTGGTGGACCCTCCCCCCCCCCCTTTCTTTCTTTTTGCTCATGTTGTCTCAAGACGACTTGATGAATAATGGGAGGAGAGGAGAGGTGGGATAGCAAGAGAATGAAGGGATAATATGAGACAAGGGAGTTGATTGGATATTCAGGATGATTATATTGCAAATATTGGATGATTCAGGAAAAGGCTGACTTGGGGGAGGGAGTCATATGGGATAGAAGACCACCAAGGAAACAGACAATTAATAAAAATAAACACATCGAACCCCCCCACAGAACCATACCACTCAATCCAACTAGGATACATCAATGCAAGATCAGCAGTAAGCAACTCAGTAGATATACTAGACTGGATTACCACAGACAATTTAGACCTTCTATTCATCAGAGAAACCTGGTTCCACAGCCCAACAGACCCTGCCATCCTAGAGACATGCCCACCAGAATACAAAATCACCCACTGGACAAGAAATGGAAAAAGAGGGGGCGGAATCGCCATAATTTACAAACCCGAGTTCACCATCACAACCACGGGTGAATCCACCTCACCACAACTTGAAATTGCCTCGACAAGAATCAATCATCCAAACCTACTAGGACACCTCAACGCAATCCTATTCTACAGGCCACCAGGAAAATGGCAAGACTCCCAAACACAACTCATGGACTTCATCTCGAACACATGTGTCTCTGCCTCAAACATCCTTATAATAGGAGACATCAACCTACACCTTGAAGACGACACCTCAACAGGCACACGAGAATGCAAAGAATTCTTAAAACTCTGGGATCTACACGCACCTAACACTCAACCAACACACACTAGACATCATTACACACAAATTCGACCCAGACTCAACTATCCTACTTACTGACACAAGATGGACACCTACACTATGGTCAGACCACCATAAAGCATATGTCTCCCTTTACTGGCGAAAAACACACATAAACGCAATCAACAAATGTGAGCGAACAACATACACCACGAGAGGAAAAATAGACCCCACAATATTCTGGCAACAGATCTACCAGAACGAATGGTCAACAAATGCTGACACCATCCAATTCCTCCAAGAATGGGACGATATATGCACAACAACATTAGACAAAATTGCCCCAATCCAAACCAAAACATCATATAGGAAAAAATCAAATCCATGGTTCACCGAAGAGCTGAAAAAAATTAAAACACAAGTCAGGAAACTAGAACGCGCATGGAACAAAAAGAAAGATGAACAAACACTAAATGCCTGGAAACTACTTCGGAGGAAATACAAATACACCATAAAGCAGACTAAAAGACAACATTACAAAACAATGATAGGACCAAACTACAAAGACACACACAGACTCTTCTACCTCGTGAATAAATTTTTAGACACCACACCAGTCACAACCAACAGCAAAGACATACCAGGTGTCGACAACCTTGCGAAATACTTCAAGGAGAAAATTATACAATTACGACTTAAAATACCCGCCAGCCCTATTGAATACGCCACACTTCTAGACTGTCTAGACCCAGAAGACAGAATATACCCAGCAGACAGAACCTGGACCAATTTCGAATTACTATCAGAAGACCTCATCTCTGAAACACTTAAAAGATTTGCCAAATCCCACTGCAAACTAGATGTATGCCCAAACAACCTCATGAAATCAGCTCCTCAACAATTCATAATAGACCTAACGAACCACGTAAACTTCATGTTACAAAACGGACTTTTCCCAAAGGAAAAAGGAAAAATTCTACTCACTCCAATACCTAAAGATACAAAGAAAAGCGCAAGTGAAATAACCAATTACAGACCAGTAGCATCCATACCACTAATAACCAAAATAACTGAAGGGATGGTAACAAAACAACTCACAAACTATTTAAACAATTTCTCAATACTGCATGATGCCCATTCAGGATTCCGGTCGAATCACAGCACAGAAACAGTATTAATTACCCTAATGACTAAATTTAAACAAATGATTGCAACCGGCAACAACATACTCCTCTTACAATTTGACATGTCAAGTGCCTTTGATATGGTTGACCACGGAATCCTATTACACATACTTGAATATTTTGGCATCGGAGGAAATGTCTTAAACTGGTTCAAGGGGTTCCTAACCCTGCGCTCATATCAAGTCATATCAAATTCAACCACGTCTGCTACTTGGACACCTGAATGTGGAGTACCGCAGGGATCACCCCTCTCACTAACTACTTTCAACCTAATGATGATCCCCTTGGCAAAACTTCTATCAAACCATAACCTTAACCCATATATATACGCCGATGATGTAACAATATACATCCCTTTCAAACAAGACATTAAAGAAATCTTCAATGAAATCAACCAAAGTCTACACATCATGAACTCCTGGGCAGATGCATTTCGATTGAAACTAAACGCAGAAAAAACTCAATGCCTGATACCTCCCAGTACAACACAAATTAATTTACCGCTATAAACACACCAAAGCTAAACCTTCCAATCTCAGAAACTAAAAATCCTTGGAGTCACAATTGACCGCCACTTAACACTTGAAACTCATGCAAACAACACAACCAAAAAAATGTTCTACTGCATGTGGAAACTGAAAAGAATAAGACCATTCTTCCCAAGATCCGTCTTTCGCAGCCTAGTGCAATCCCTCGTACTCAGCCATCTGGATTACTGCAACTCACTATACGCAGGTTGCAAAGAGCAAATACTGAGGAAACTTAAAACAGCCCAGAACACAGCAGCCAGACTCATCTTTGGAAAACCAAAATACGAAAGTGCCAAACCCTTACGAGAGAATCTACACTGGCTCCCACTCAAAGAACACATTACTTTTAAAGTATGCACATTAGTCCACAAAATCATCCACGGTGAAGCCCCAGCTTACATGTCTGACTTAATAGACCTACCACCCAGAAACGCTAAAAGATCATCCCGAACTTTCCTCAACCTTCACTTCCCTAATTGCAAAGGCATAAAATACAAAATGCTGCACGCATCAACCTTTTCTTATATGAGCACGCAATTCTGGAACACACTACCACGCAACCTGAAAACGATCTACGAACTAACCAACTTCCACAAATCATTGAAAACTCATCTCTTTGATAAAAGGTATTGAAAGGATCAAAACACATGAAGTCCACACACACTGTTAGTAATGCAACAATACATTCTCTTCTGAATTCCCATCCCCCGTAATTTTACCACATTTATACCTCTACTCAATTTCCCGTTGTTTCTTTCCATTGTTCCATTGTTCTTTTCCATTGTTCTATTCCCTTAACGATACTTTGACTTTGTTTTCGCATAACTCCTCACAATATAATCCATAACCGAGTTGTAACAAATTGTATTTCCATCATTCACAATGAATTGTAAGCCACACTGAACCCGCAAATAGGTGGGAAAATGTGGGATACAAATTCAATAAATAATAATAATAATAATAATAATAATGTCATGTGCATATATAGGTTGACAAAGCATGGATGAGAGGGAAGGGGTGGGGACAGGGAGAGGTCAATGTTTGGAACTGTCTGATGATCCCATCACTGTATGACATGCGTATAGATGGCGCGGTGTACAAAATAGCGATGCATTGTATATTGTAACCAGGTACCTCTCTGGTGCAGCCAAGGATAGAACAATCTCCTCCAGCCACAATGAAGAAAAAGATGTCCACCAGTAACTTCAATCTTAAGGACTTTTATTCCATGCAGGTTTCTAGTACACAGTTCCAACAGCAGCATAGCACATACCAGGATTCAATACAGGCTTACAGGCTCCAGTGTGGGCTCTTTATCTAGTGCACAATAAACAGTAATTCAATTCCCAAGACAAACAATTCTTTCAGTTCATCATCACAGTTCAGTCACCAAGCAGCAGTTTCTACCTTCTATCCTCTTTACCTTCAGGAGAGTTCAATATTTTAGGTACCCCTTCTACCCAAGGGTTTTCCCCTGCATCAGCTTCACAGTCAATTCAGTACTTTTTGGGACTTCCTCTCACCCAAGGTATTTCAGCCCACTTCAGTACTTTAGGGACCTCCCTACCCAAGGATTTTCAGCCTGCAACTGCCAGTACTTTAGGGACCTCCTTGCCCAAGGGTTTTCAGCCTGCAACTCCTTCTCTCCTTCTGCTTCTCTCTCCTGAACTGAACTCCCTGCTGGGACTCCTTCCCACCTGCCTAATCAATCCCTGGCTTCAGCTACCACCACCAATCATTCTCCTTCCATTAGCTTCCTCACACCTAAACCAGCTGAGTTAAGCATTAGACTAATGAGACCAATGATGAGCTCCTGCACACAGGGTTTCCTAACTCTCTTTCCGCCTAGTGGCAGCCCCTCTACATAACCTTCCAGCTTACACCTATGTCTTCCCTGATTGCAGCTAGGAGTCCAGTCCGGGTTCTTCATCTCCCCCTCTGGCTCCTTGCCTGCAATGCCTTCTGGGACTTGTATTTCAGACTGAAACTGCCTTAACTCAACTATCCTGGAGGTGACTTTATCACAATATCGACAGGGACAATTCTGATATGGTAAGATTCATCAATACAAAAATTGATGAATTAGATACAAACTGTTAGATACAAACTTTGAGGGATGGGGTAGGGCTAAAATGTTAAAAGGTTGATGACGGTGTGTTTCAATTTGGTTTCACTGAATGTATGTTCAAATTTGAATCTCATCAATAAAAAATGTTGAAACATAAAAAACATCCCAAAGAGTGTCAACAACTGTTTTTGTAAAACTCTCACTCTGAAGCCCATCTGGATCTGGCGCTTTATAGCCGGGGGGCATTGCTGTATGAGGCACAGAAGCTCTAAGCTAGATAGGAAGGTATCACGTTCCAAGTCGTCATTCGTGTCTGGAGAATACAAAGAGGTGAAAGAAAACTAAAAAAAAAATATCCTGTGCGCACCTCTACTCCTGAGCATTTTAAAACAGACAAGTAAGCTCTCAGAATAGTCCGGATGGGTCTTCAGTTGGCAGATCAGTCTCAAAATTGCACACTGAGAGCATCAAGATTAAGCAATCAGCATCAGGAAATACTTAAAGGAATTCTCTTCCCTTTTGCAGGCCAATGTATTTGAATGTTCTACCACAAAAGAGGACAGGGATTTTATTCCAAGTATTTCCTGATCACAAGATTGGAGACTACCGCCTGATCCTAGACCTAAAGACCCTGAATGAAGATATTGCTAAACAAAAATTCAGGATGGCTTCCTTAGTCTCCCTTATTCCACCCCTGAAGAAAGGTGACAATAGCATAGCATACAAACTGAATTGAGTCCTTCGGTCCACGTGGACCCTAGACAGCAAAATTGTCCGTAGGTTTTTTTGGGAGTGGGACACTCCCTCAGTTGATCTCTTTGCCATTCCAGTCAATAAGAAAATGCGTAAGTTTTGTTCCAGGATAGGGTCAAATGGCAAACTAATCTCAAATACCTTCCTTTCTGAAGAGTATATCCTCCAATACCCCCTCAAAACGAAAAACATTCTGAAGCCCAAGCAAGACCATGGAGCTGTGTTTCCTGTAGCCCTGTTATTGGCCAAAACAAACGTGGTTCTGACCTGTTGTATTTTTCCATCAGTTAAAAAGTGCCTAAATGCAAGATGTAAACTGCTTTGATTGTAGCACAGAGAGGTAATATATGCCCAAGGAGGTTTAATTGACAGGAGAAGGCGGGAGCATTCTTGGCCCACTATCTGGCCTGATGCCAGTAGGCAGAGCTTGCCTTCATATTGAGTCACCCAAAATAATAGCAAACACTTGTTAGAAATAAGGACTTCCTGCGTGTGGCTTGGCATGGACCAATACATAGTAACATAGTAGATGACGGCAGAAAAAGACCTGCACGGTCCATCCAGTCTGCCCAACAAGATAAACTCATATGTGCTACTTTTTGGGTATAGCTTACCTTGATTTGTATCGGCCATTTTCATGGCACAGACCGTAGAAGTCTTGCCCAGCACTAGCCCCGCCTCCCACCACCGGCTCTGCCACCCAATCTCGGCTAAGCTTCTGAGGATCCATTTCTTCCGAACAGAATTCCTTTATGTTTATCCCACACATGTTTGAATTCCGTTACCGTTTTCATCTCCACCACCTCCCGCCAACCGATGCCAAAAACTTGGAATCTGGCAACTATTTCAGTCATACTGAAGCCGGGTAAGGACCCCCTAAGTTGCGGATCTTATCGTCCCGTTTCACTACTAGGGGTTGATTATAAAATCTTTACTAAGATCTTGGCCACCCGTCTGCAACGCTATCTCCCCTCTTTGGTTCATGAGGATCAGGCAGGCTTTATTACTGGTCGACAAACTTTTGATAATGTACGGCAGGTGCTCCATCTCATATGTATTATGCTAGATCAGCACAGGTCCCTCTGGGTTTGCTTTACTTAGACGCAGAAAAAGCGTTCGACAGAGTGCATTGGCCATTTATGTTTGCAGTTCTAGAAAAAGTGGGTATTGGTGATCAATTTTTGTCTTGGCTCCATCTATTATATGCGGTGCCTTGTGCCTCAGTGAAGGTTAATGGCCGGAGTTCTGCCTCATTTCTTCTGAGCAGGAGCTCTAGGCAGGGGTGTGCTTTGTCACCTCTGCATTTTGCACTGGTGGTGGAGCCCCTGGCTTGCTGTATTCGGGAACATCCGGAAGTCATGGGGCTAAGTATAGGTGATTTAGAAACACGAGTCCTGCTGTTCACAGATGATATCTTATTAACTTTAACCAGCTCGGTTGTATCTTTTCCTGCATTATCGTCTATTCTACAACACTATGAGCAGGTTTCGGGTTTTAAGATTAACATGGAGAAGTCAGAAGCTTTGAATATCAACTTACCTGTTGCTCAGGTGGAAAGATTGAAATCCACCTTTCCCTTTCATTGGGCGAAAAAACGTTATCTGGGGATTAACTTGACAACGCAACTTAGCTGATCTATATGATGAAAATTTCCCGGGTAAACTGCGTGAACTATTCTCTGAGTTGGACCGCTGGGAGGGGTTGACAGTTTCTTGGATGGGTCGCATTAATGCGGTCAAGATAATACTCCCCAAATTGCTCTGTTTATGGCTCTTCCTATTTCTCTGCCTGACCAATTTTTTCAGGGCCTGAGGCGAAAGGTTTTCTTCTATATCTGGAAAAAGAGACCACCTAGAGTGCGAGCGGAGGTGATGTTCCAGGGACATTAACATGGGGGAATGGGTATCCCTTCTTTTGTGGATTACTATCAAGCAGCCCATCTCCGAGTTTTAGCAGAGTGGCTCCATGGGTCGGGTAAGATTTGGCAATCCAGAGGAAGTGACGTCAGCGCTATCGAATGGCTGCCTAACAAGAGAGCTCTGAAGAGCCAGAAGTGAAAAGAGCCTCCAAGTCCCCGAAAAAGCGGCGAAAATCCCCACCAAGCAGGAATATAAATACCAGAAGTAATGGCAGCTCGGAAGAAACTAGCTAAATTCAAGTACGCCGCCGAAAACCCTGGAATAGGGAGAAGCGCGGGCGCGAAAGTAGCGTCGCGAAATTTCAAAATGGCGGACGGAGTTTCCGAATCTGACCCGGAGCACGAGGAAATGGTAGACGAAAACTCGGAGACAGATAAAATGGATGTTTCACGCTGGTTCCAAGAGCTTAAAGCGGAAATGGTGAATACAAGAAAAGGGATACAGGCGGCAATAGGAGAGCTGCGGGAGGAATTGAGAGATATGGGGAAACGAGTGGCAGAGACGGAGGAGAGAGTGGACGGCGCAGAGGAGGAGATAAAAGAACTGCAACAAGCAATAAAAAAAGAAAATCAATGCAGAGAAGCTCTGGAAATGCAACTAGAAGACCTTGAAAACAGGTCTAGACGATGCAATCTGAGATTCAAGGGAGTACCAGAGGTAGAGTCATACAAAGACGCATCCAAAATAATAAGAGCAATCTGTGCAGTCATTATGGATCTGGAGAGTGAAAGTGAGGACTTAACCAATACGGACAAATATAGAATTGACAGAGCACACCGGACATTAGGGCCACAGAGAGCTGAGGGGCCCAGAGATATAATAGCATGCTTCCACGACTATAATACCAAAGAGGCAGTGTGGCGCAAGGCTCGGGCCATGAAAGAGATTACATGGGAAAATAATAAAATACAAATTTTCCAGGATTTGGCAAAAAAAACTCTGCAAGCACGGAGAGAACTTAAGGACATCACAATGTATTTGCAAAAAGCAGGACTGAGATACCGGTGGCTGTACCCAAGAGGAATTCTGGTAACAGTGGGCACCAAGTCGAGACGAATTCAGACGGTGGAAGGCGCATGGAAAAGCCTGAGAGACATGGGCTGCACGGACATTCCACAAGATAAAGAGGGAGAACAAGGACGACAACAAAGACAACAAACCCCGGAAAATCAAAGATGGCAGAAAATTGGAAGAGAAAAGAAAAACAGATCCCCGGACAAAGCCAGATATGAGGGAGAAACAAGAGGAAAAGACTGAGAAATTAACCAGAGGTCAACTAAATGGAACTGTGGTAGTATATTTTATGAGAACTATAGTGCTGGTTAATTGTTGCAATGTGCTTGGTGTGGAGGAATAGGGAAATGTAAATGGGGGAGGAGGAGGGAACTGATGATGTAAATATATGGGGGCAGCCGTCTGGCACAGATGCACTTCCTCCAGGGTAGCACTGGCCAGAAGAGTCCAGGGCCAAAAACAGAAGCCCACTGGGGGGGCAGGGAAAAAAGGGGGGGAGGGAAGGGAAAGGGGAGGGAGGGGAATAAAGGTAGGATCCTGGAACGTTAACGGTTTGAATAATCCCGGGAAAAGAAGCATAGTTCTTAAAGAACTGAAAAGATTAAAATGGGATGTGATAATGCTTCAGGAAACTCATATCCAAAGACGAGATGAGCACTTGATTAACTATAAAACACTGGGGCAGGGAACTAAGCTGGCGGATCCCAAGGGAGGGAAGACGGGAGGATTGGCAATTTACATCAATGAACAGTTAAGATTTGTACAAGAAGATATATACAAAGGGGAAGATGGGAGAAGCTTAGCAATTAAAGGAAGAGTAGGGAATCACCTGATCACATTTATCAATGTATATGCACCAAATGAGGGACAGGGAACATTCTTCACAAAACTAGGCTTAGGCCTAAGTAAATTTGTAAGGGGACAGATAATTATGGGAGGGGACTACAACATGACTGCCTCTAGACTGGATCATTCACACGAGAAAGGAGGAGGACCGAGAACACATAGGGGGAAATTTCTTAAATTAATGAAGGATTTAGATCTGGTAGATATATGGAGGATACAACACCCAGGTCAAAAAACATATTCTTTTTATTCCCATGCCCAAAAATCATATTCAAGGATAGATGCGATCTGGGGGAGCAGATCAATATGGGGGGACATGAAAGACTCAGACATAGAAAATATACAGACATCTGACCACGCACCAGTATGGGTACGGGTGGGGAAAATTGAGATAGAGAGAAAGGAAACGATGTGGAGACTAAACGAATCCCTGATAGCTGCGGAGAAAGATTGTCAAGATATACGAATGAAGATAATAGAATACCTCCAAAATAATGACAGGGGAGATGTATCGGAAGGCACCTTGTGGGATGCACTAAAAGTTGTGATTAGAGGACATCTGATAGCAAAAGGCACCTACAAAAAAAAAAAAAGAGCAGCAACAGAATTGACAATTAGACTAAAATTAACACAATTAGAAACACAACACCAACTACAGGGAGATGCAAAAACGCTCAGAGAACTAATACAATGTAGAGGGGAACTCCGGAAAATACAGATGAGTACGATGGAATTCCATAGAACTCTGATGAAACAAAAATTTTTTGAATTTAGTAACAAAGCGGGGACCATGTTGGCACGCAGTTTAAGACAAAAACAGACAAGGAGCTTAATAACTAAACTAAAAACACAGGGGGATAGATTGGTATATCAAGATAAAGATATTAGGACAGCCTTTGTGCAATATTACACTAAACTATACGCGCCAGGGGAAAAAGTCCCCAAAGAAGACATACAAAGTCAATTAAGAGATCTAGGACTCCACAAAGTAACGGAGGCTCAGAAATTAGAGCTAGAGAAGGCCATAACGTTGAAGGAAGTATTAGAGGTAATCAAGGGGCTAAAAGGAGGCAAGGCACCGGGTTTGGATGGATACACGGGGAAATTTTATAAAGTATTTGGAAGGGAATTAGCCCCAATATTGGTGAGAGTTGGAAATGCAAACTTTGGAGGAAATGGCCTACCTAATAGCATGAAAATAGCGGGTATAACAGTATTACCAAAACCAGGAAGGGACCCAACATGTTGTGGATCATATTGACCTATATCATTATTAAATATTGATGTGAAGATTCTTGCAAAGGTCATGGCCGACCGCCTAGCCCGTATAATGCCACAAATTATACACCCAGATCAATCTGGATTTATATTAAATAGAAAGGTTGCTGATAACATCAGACGGACATTGAATATTATTTGGGGGGCGCAAAGAAGAGGGGACTCGTTGACGCTGTTAGCAATAGACGCCGAGAAAGCGTTCGATAGAGTGGAGTGGGAATATCTCTGGGAGGTAATGAGGGTAATGGGTATGGGAATACCATTTATAGAATGGATAAAAGGGCTATATGCATCACCGACTGCAAGATTAAAGATTAATGGGGGATACTCTGAAATTTTCCATATCCAGAGGGGTACACGTCAGGGATGCCCGTTATCGCCCCTATTGTTCGCGTTGTCTATTGAACCCCTGGCACAGAGAATTCGAACCATGAAGGAGGTGAGGGGAATAAAACTAGGTGGAAAGGAACATAAAATAGCGTTATTCGCTGATGACATTCTATTTTACGTGGGCCAACCGATGCACACTCTACCTGTCATAGTTAAGGAACTTGAAGTATATGGGAGACAAGCAGGATTTAAAGTAAACTACGACAAATCTGAAATAATGGGAATTACAATAACAGAGGCAGAGTGTAAATATCTGAAGGAAAGGTGCAATTTTAAAATAACGGAACTGGGTTTCCGGTATTTATGAATAAAAATTCCCAAAGATTTACAGAATCTATATGCTTGGAATTATGAACCCCTGCTTAGCTCAGTGAGGAGGGATTTGAATAGATGGGGGTCAGGATGGCTGTCGTGGTGGGGGCGAATAGCAGTAATAAAAATGAATATCCTGCCAAGACTTCTATTTTTGTTTCAGACACTACCTATCCCAGTACCGATCAGAGAGTTGACAAGATTGCAATCAGAATTAGGGAAATTTGCCTGGGGGAGAAAGCCGGCCAGGTTACCCAAGAGGATAATGTGGGGAAGAGTACAGGAAGGAGGAAGAGAAATGCCAAACATGCAATGGTACTACTGGGCAGGACAAATCACACAAATAGCAGAATGGTGTAAGGTAGACTTGTCACATATAACCACATTAGAACAAGTGTTTGTCAGAGAGGGATATTTGGAGGGTCTTCTGTGGGCCTCCCTCCCTGAACAAAGTTATGGAAAACTGACTCTAAACCCGTTTATAACACATTTACTAACACTTTGGGGTACCTTAAAAAAGAAATTAAGGGGGACACAACAGAGATCCTCATATGCGTGGATCACACAGGAGGAGGGATTCCCAGCGGGGAAAGAATCAAGGGTCTTCTCCACATGGTTTCAGAAGGGTCTGATCAGATTTCGTGACTTAATGGATGGAGGTCACATAAGGGCATTTGAAGAACTCCAAGAGAAATATGAATTACAAGAGACAGATAAATACGCATACATGCAAGTCCAACACTTTATTATAACAGAAAAATGGATAAAACACCCACCAGTAGATCATGAGAAATTCGAAAATCTATGGGGAGAAATTGATGTGTCAGGCAGGGGAATCTCCAAGGTATATGGGCACCTTCGGGGCCAAACTTTTAGAAAACATGCTTTTATGGAAGCATGGGAAAAAGACATGGGACAGACATTAAGTGAGACCGAATGGAGGAGGGTGTGTACCGAAGTTAAGAAAACATCAGTTTGTGTGCTGATCAAAGAAAATGCGTACAAGATACTAAGTAGATGGTACTATACACCAGAAAAAATTAATAAAATGTACTCAGGAGCCTCTGCGGAATGCTGGAGGTGTGGGAAAGGGAAAGGTACATTCTACCATATATGGTGGGAATGTGGCCAGATACAAGAGTATTGGAAAGACATTGTGAACGAATTATCAATGGTCTTGGAGATTCCCTTTCCTCATGAACCTAAATGGTGCTTACTAGGGTGGGGAAATCACAGAGGGCAAAAATGGCAACAAAGAGTTAAACGGATAGGGCTAGCAGCAGCGAAAACGGGTATAGCACGCCATTGGAAAAGTAAACTGGGGCCCACAAAGACTGATTGGAAAGTTAAATTAAGGGAGCTCATAGAGTTGGATAAATTAACAGACAAAAGAATAGGGAGATACAATTCTGAAGCAAAAGAATGGACACAATTACAAGAACTCTTGAAAGATACGGAATAAGAAGAAGCTGATATAATATCCTGAGGATTAAAAGAAGGGGGGGGGAGGGGGAGGGGGAGGTGAGGGAGGGAGAGGGAGGAGGGAGGGGAGGGGAGGGAGAAAATGTATAAAATATAGAGAAGCATTGTTATAATATTATGAGAAATGGAGTGTTAAGTTATGTTATAACGCAGTTGTGATATTCTGTTTTTGCAATAAACTTTATAAATTAAAAAAAAAAAAAAAAAAGATTTGGCAATCCATTGAGCAAATAGTGCTTGCCACCTATCCTCTGAGGGCTATCCCTTGATTGCCGGACCAACTCTTGAGAAAGGTGGCTCTTGAAGCCCTGCCACTCCTCCGTTGGCCCTTGTTGATCTGGGCAGCACTCTGGAAGAAAGTTTTTCCAGGGCGAAAGTATTTTTTGCACATGTACATTCGATTTGCTACACAGTTTGCTCCGGGGGGTATAGATCCCTACTTTTCGCTCATGGGAGAGGATGGGTCTGTGTACACTGGGTCAAATTTGGGGGGGAAGGAGAATTTATATCATTTCAGGATAATCAAGAGGAATATGGGCTCCCGGATTTTCATGCATTTCAGTACCAGCAGGTGCGGGATTTTATTGTTAGGTGAGCTAAGGGTGAGCTGAGTCTGACTGAGACATCATTGGAGCGGGCAATGGTGAGTGGAGCACATAGGGGTTGTATTTCCAGAATATATAGGGCCCTTCTAGCTTATCATAAACCAATGGGAAATTGCATTGGGGGCTTCCTTTGAATATTGGCAATGGGAGCTTATATTCAAGTCTTTGCTTAAAGTTTGTTTTGAGCTAAGATTGCGACTACTGCTTCAGCCTTCTGACATGACACCACCCCCTGTCAATTAAACCTCCTTGGGTATGGGTATGCCATCTGGTTTGAAGGCAAGACCATAGATCCTTTCGCTTGCCCTAAACAAAAAAAATTGCTTGAATACCTATATCTATTAGAGGCAGGTCTCAAGACTAAATTCAGTAAGGATTCACTCTAGCGCAATCGGGTTTACCCTTTGCCCATCAATGATAAGCTCTATGAGGAGCTTGCTAATTTTGAAGCCTCCCAGAATGTTATGGGACCTCACTGTTATCACTGTTATTCTTACCCAGCTAATGAATGCTCCTTTTGAGCACTACATACCTGCCACTTGAAGAACCGGATCTGGTAATCTAATTTTAGATGGTGGTTTACTTCAGCATGCAGGGTGAGTGAGCTCCAGGCCCTAGTGACTGATCTCGCCTTATAATAAATTTTTTTTAAATAGAGTGGTTCTATGCACCCATCCAAAGTTCTTTCCTAAAGGAGTTTTACGTTAACTAGTCAATAGTCCTTCCAGTCCTAAACCACATGCCCATGAGGGTGAAACGCACTGTATACTTTGTACTGCTAGAGATTCTTGGCCTTTTGTCTGGAGCTGGACTAAAGCCCATAGAAGGGCATGGTCCCAGGGGACTGAAAAAGGGTAGTTGTGGTCCTTCTCCACAGAAGCAAGGAGGAGGAGGTTGGGAACTACAGGCTTGTTAGTCTGACGTCTGTGGTGAGCAAATTAAAGGAAACACTTCTAAAACAGGATAGTGAAGTTTCTGGAATCCAGTGGATTGCAGGACCTGAAGCAAAATGTTTTTACTAGAGGTAGGTCTTGTCAGACTAATTTAATTAATTTATTTGGGTGACTAGAAAGTTGGATTGAGAAAGGGCACTTGATGTGGTGTATTTAGATTTTAGGGAAAACCTTTGACATGATTTTGCATAGGTGACTTATAAATAAAACTTTGTGCCCTCAGTATAGGCCCTAAATTGACTGATTTGGTTAGAAACTGGTTTGAGTGGAAGGTGTTAAAGGCTAGTGGTAAATGGAGTTCACATTAAGGAAAGGGATGTTACAAATGGTGTGCTGCAAAGTTTGGTTTTATGTGATAAGGTTTGCCTCTTTGCAGATGATATCAAATCTGCATTAATGTAAATACTCTGGATGATGTGGATAACACGAGAAGGGATCTAGTGAAACTTGAATTGTCCAGAATTTGACAGCTATGATGTAATGCTAAAAAACAAGACATGCAGGCACTTGGATTGCAAAAACTGAAGGGAGTGGTACCATTTATGGGGTGAAAATCTGTGCATGAAAAAAGAGTGGGACTTGGCAACGATTGTATCTGATGATCTTAAAGTGGCCAGACGTGTAGAAAAGGCGATGGTGAAAGCCAGAAGGATGTTTGGTTGCATAGGGAGAGGAATGGCCAGCAGGAAAAAGGAGGCGATGGTGCCTCTGCATAAGTTTGTGGTGAGACCCCAATTAGAGTGCTGTGTACAATTTTGGAGACCACACCTTTAAAAAAGGGTATAAACAGGATGGAGTCAGTCCAGAGGTCAGCTGCTAAAATGATCAGTGATCTTCATCATAAAGCATACGGCGACAAGAGTTAGAGATCTCAGTATGGCAGAAAGGTGGAAGAGAGGAGATAAGGTAGATATTTAAAATACCTCCATGGCATAAATGCACAGAAGGTGAGTCCTTTTCAGTTGAAAGGAAGCTCTGGAGCAAGAGGGCATATGATGAAGGTGAAAGTGGATAAACTAAGGAGTAATCTAAGGAGATAGTTTATGAAAAGTGGGGGATGTGCGAAATGGCCTTCTGATGGTGGTGATGGAGATGAAGACTATATCTGAATTCAAGAAAACAAGGGACAAGCACAGAGGGTTTCTAAGGTGAGGAAGGAAGGAATAATAGCTATGGATGAGTAGACTCATTAGACCTTGAACTGTCATCATTTTCTATGGTTCCTGTTGCATTTCCCGGGGGTGTACAAGAAGAGGTGACCCCTAACACATCTTCTGTAATCCGATCTCTTTACTGTTTCTTTATTGTTGAGAGGTAAATCTACACAGTATAAGGATTAAGATGCAAGAAAATTAAAATAGGGTATACTGCTCCAAGAAGGTTGGACGATATGTGCTAGAACCAGCTATCTGTTTAAATAAAGAATTTTATTTCTCTGCTGCCAGATGTTGAAAGATAAATTCATAACCAGGCAAATTTTTGTTCAGGAAACAGATAAGTCAAGACAAATTATTAGAAGCAGATCACCAAGAAAACGTCCAAGGAGTTTATTCACCACAGCTTAATAAAACAACTAGCCCAACATGACAGTGTTTTGCCCACACAAGGGCTGTGTCAGGAGCATAGAAAACTAGTAACAAATAAAACAATAAATCACCATAATCAGTTGGGCATAAAAACATGTTAATGTAAATGAAACGGACAACTGAAAGTATATACATGGTGGTAACTCAAAAATAAATGTCAAATCTAAATTATGAAAATAGTACATACAAATGTTAATTAATATAAAAACATAATACAAAAAGCACTTAAATCTTAATCGTAAACCAATAAAAAAGTCATAAAAATGCTGGCGAAGAAACCAAAACCTACCTAAGCGGTGTATTTAATCCATGTTACCTACTTGACTAAAAGTAAAAACAAAAAAAGAACCTGTTAGTGAGAGAACAAGTCAAAAATAATATAGACACTAGTATAAAGACTAAGGGCTCTGTTTACTAAGCAGCGCTAAGGGCGCATTAGCATTTTTAGCACACTAATGATTAGGATGTGCTAAACGCTAAGTTGCCCATAGGAACATATGGGCAACTCTACCATTTACCACGCGCTAAAAACGCTAGTGCGGCTTAATAAACAGGGCCCTTAATGGCTTCTGAAACCATGCATTTATCAGTACTGTAGCAAAGGGACAGCATAATGGCAGCCTGTTGCAGTGAATCTGCTGTCACTAACTGGTATGCAGCTTTACAGCTTACAAGGTCAAAGGTGAAGCTTCTTTGTTAAATATCAAACTTATAGTTTCTTACATGCTTCATTAAGTCTTAAAATATAAACTCAGAGGGATTGTTAAAATTAAAAATAATACAAAATAGTATCAAAGTACCCCCTGGGGTTTAAAATAAGAGTCACTGATTAAACCCCAAACCACCACAAATATTCTAAATTGGTAGGTGAACATTCTGCCACCCAAACTGTATCAATGTTCCAATTTTTAAAAACTGAAAAACGCTAAAAATAACCTAAGAATGCCATGCGTTCCAGGAAGTATAATCCAAGATCATTTACACATGCTAGTGATGTCATTACACACTCCAATAATAGGAAGTAAATGTAACCCAATAAAAAAGGCAGCAAGTGCCCTGAAGCCAACAATTGCTTAAAACTGTGTTCAGCTACCACTAATAGTACCAAACTTCATAAAAATTGTGATGTGGGCTAGAAATGTGATTTGGTCAACTGAAAACACAAGTTCCTCTTCAGTCTTTCTATAGCAAATTTAATTGAATATTTGGGGTGTTGTCTTACCAGCTTCAGCTCATGACAGATGGCTGACATTCTCCTCTAGAATTCTCTGATTATAAGCTGAATTCATGGTTTATCAATGATGGCAAACCATCCAAATCCTATTGCAGTAAGACAGCCTCACATCATACCTGCACTATCATGCTTGACAGGAAGAGATTATTTCTTTAAAAGGCAGTGTTTGGTTTTTGCCAAACAAACTGTTTGAGTTGCTGACTGAAAAAGTAACTTTTTTGACACATCTGTACAAAGAACATTACTCCAAAAGTCATTTAGGTTCTGTTTGGCAAAGCTGAGAGCAGCAGTGGTTTCTTCTAGCTGTCTTCCAATGAACACCATTCACATTTATTTTATTTACTAGGATTTATTTACCACCTTTTTGAAGGAATTCACTTAAGGTGGTGTACAGTAAGAATAAATCTTACTTATTTTTATCAAGCCCTGTGGTACGAGAGCCTTGCAGATTTTACATATTAGTTTGGATACATTGTGACTTTGTGGATGATTTTTTCTGTTTGATCTTGAAGTTACTATAGTCTCCAGCTTTTCCCATTTGTAAACCATCTAGCTAAAATGGATGGATGGAGCCTGATATAATTTAGCAGTGGTCTTGTAACCTTGTCCACACAGGTGAGCATTAGCTACTGCTTTTCATAGGTCCTCTGAACATTTTTTGATCATGGTATGTGCTCCCACTATCTTTTATGGTGAAGACCAAATTCAAAACTTTTATGGATTTACTATACAGTGATTTACTTTTGGATTGTGAATTTGTCTTTCCAATCCCAAGTTCAATGTGTGCTGTAATTCAAGACAGTAGATAGGCCTCTTCCACAGAGAGGGCTTACAGTCTTAATTGAGACAAATGAAATTTACTCTTTAGTAAATTTATTTTGAGTTAAAATGCATACTCTATATTTGTGTTTCATCTTCTGGCCTCTTCCTCTTGAGTAATATCTTTGCTTTTATGCTGCTCAATAATAGAGTAGGAGATGATAATGTCTCTGTATACTCTGCTCCTTAAAAGACTACGGAGAAACATTGTCTGGAGGGGGCATGGAGCACAGGTTGAAATCAGGGATACAATATTAAGTGCTTGACTGTTAAGTTCTTCAGTCTCATCTGAGGCAAACCAATCCTAGGTTTAAAAACTTATCTAATATAAGAGGTTTGTGTATGTATTATGCAACAATTTTACCAATGTACCAATTTTGGGATGAGTGTTGGGACAGAGAGCTAAGAACTAATTGCAGTTCCAATCTGACCTTTGTTTCCTCCTTCAGCTTTAATCCTGCTCTTCTACTTGGTGTTCTATGGCTTCCTAGCTGGACTCTTTACCTTCACTATGTGGGTCATGCTTCAAACACTGGATGATAATGTTCCAAAGTATCGTGATAGAGTTTCTTCTCCAGGTAATTATGTATCATTTCTACATGTGTTGAATTATTGTCTTTTGTATTGCTTTTGCATAACATATGTGCAGTTGCATAAAGTATATGGTAATTTTAGAATTCAAAGATTTTTACAAAATGAATGTATATAAGGAGTTCCATATACTACTCCCGGAAAGATTCTGTTCAGCTAATTCTGTGTATGATATATATATATATATATTTTTTGTATGGAATTCCCTCACCATAAAGTCTGGCTCCTTGTTGTCCCAGGCTTGACATGCTCCCAGCTTTTCCACTCCTCAGGCTTGACCCTCCACAGCTCGCTCTCTCTAACTTCAGCATGAGCCCTTTCTCAAATTTGATCTCCCTCCCCCTACAGGTGGAACCCCTCCATTTTCTTTGATCCTACTTTACACTCTCTCCCCTAGTTCAGTCTTTCCCTCCTCCCAACATTTTCCCATGCTGTGCTCTTTCATTCTCTTTCTTTCCTTGTCATCTATACCAAACCAGTCCAGACTAATGGGTTGTGTCCATCTACCAGCGGAAGGAGACAGAGAAAATAGTTTCAAGTAAACTGCCCCTTAAGGGTATCGTGCAGCCAGGAATGTTCAGTATTTTCTCTGTCTCCTAGCGGATGGTGGACGGATTGTTCAGCTGCTCTGGATTGCTGGCTGGTAGCTCCTGTCCCAGATTCTTCTGGTGACGGAGCCAGGGGTGTGCTGGTAGCCATGTTGGGGCTAGTTTTAGATGATATTCAGTGGTCCTGAGTTCCTCATCTGCCAGCTAGGGTGATATCCAATGACCCTGGTTCCCTCCCCTCCCCTTCCTCCCCTGGCTGTCTTTCTAGCAGGGTGATGGTTGATTGTAGCATGGAGTATCTTGTCTCCCCTGTGGGTTTCTTCTCTTCTGTGGTGGTAGGTATATTTGAATTTCTGCCTCTGAGGTAAGCCTTTATGTATTCTTGTCACTAGTGAAGAAGGTTGTTTATAAAAAATAAAAAAAAGGAAACTTTGTTTTCCATATCATCAAGCTGATCAATCCATAGACTGGTGGGTTGTGTCCATCTACCAGCAGGTGGAGATAGAGAGCAATCCTTTTGCCTCCCTATATGTGGTCATGTGCTGCCGGAAACTCCTCAGTATGTTCTCTATCTCAGCAGGTGGTGGTCACACACAGCAGCAGCTCTGGCTAGGCCTCCAAGCCTAATTTTTAGGTTTTGTTGAGTGCTTGGGGTTGAGGGCTCTTCTTGAGCAAGTGCAAACCTGGTGGTGCCAGGTCCCTCCTTTTCTCCCCCCTCCCACTGGCTCCGTTTAAAAAAAAAAAAAAAAAAATTTTGGACGTCCTTAAGGGCGTTTATTTCAACGTTTATTTAAACGTTTATTGCAGCTACTCACTGGGACACCAGTTCGTTACAGCTCGGAGCGGAAAGCAGGTAATTTTAACCTTTTTGTAGCGGGCAGGGGGTTCCCCGATTGATCTCCACGTGGCCTATGGCGTCGGAGGGCGAGGGCGCAAAGAATCGCTCCCCGGATCGCGTGTGCGCTTCTAGAGGGGATGCGGGGGTCTTAAAGCCTGATTCGCCCTTGTTGGGTGACAGTTTGGAGACCGATGAGTGTTCCGGTTCTTCCTCCAGTGTGGCGGTTTTTCCCGCCATAAACGCCCATCCCCCGCTGCTCGCCTCCGCCATCTTGGCCGGCCACGCTGCTCGGACGGCTTCTTCTTGGGCCGCCCTTGAGGTGGGAGACGTTAATGCCATGAACGCCCTTAATTTGGGCGACGGCAAAAAAGCGGCTAAAGTTAAGCGCCGTTCTTCCCGCGCGGCTCCTTCGCGGAGTGTCACGCCGGACGCCATCTTGGATGCGCAGCATGTCTCTCCCCCGCTCTTGCGAGCGCCGATTGAGGGTACGTCTAGGGCTGTGGCCCAGGCTGCGGAAGTGCACAGTCTGGGGGGTTTCTCCCCCGAGTTTATTTTGCTGCTGCATCAGGCCTTCCTTATGCAAAACGCTGCCCCTGCTCCCTCATTTGATAAAGAGGTTGAGGCCCCCGGAAGTAAACGCCCTCGGGTGGATTCCCAGGCCTTGGAGGACTGTCTCCTCCGATGTAGATGAGGGCAGCGTATCAGAGTTCTCCCAACAGTCCTTTGGGGATTCCTTGGAGGAGACGGATCCCCGCTCGGATGGAGCGGATGACCCCTCTGCAGCGGGATCTTTCGCTCAGAGGATTTGCCCAACCTGTTTTTGCAGGCCATGAGCATTTTGAAGATTTCCTCTCCGGAGGACGTCTCTCCCTCAGCCCCTGTTGGCTCCGCCATTGTGCTGGGGACGAAGCGCCCGCCTAGAACCTTCCACGTGCATGATGCCATGCACACCTTGATTTCAGCTCAATGGGATGTCCCGGAAGCGAGCCTCAAAGTGGCTAGGGCTATGTCCCGCCTCTATCCTTTGCCTGAAGGTGAACGTGAGGCCTTTCTGTGGCCTACCGTGGATTCTTTAATCACTGCGGTGACTAAGAAAACGGCGTTGCCGGTGGAAGGTGGCACGGCCCTAAAGGACGCCCAAGACAGAAGATTGGAGGCGGCCTTAAGGTCGTCCTTTGAGGCGGCTGCTTTAAGTTTGCAGGCCTCAGTGTGCGGCTCCTATGTGGCTAGGGCGTGCCTGACTTTGGTGCAGCGGGCTTCCCCCTCGGATCCTTCCTCGGCCCTGGAATCGGGCTTGGCCTATTTGGCAGACTTGCTGTATGATGTCTTGAGAGCCTCGGCTAAAGGAATGGCTCAGACAATCTCTGCGCGGCGGTGGCTTTGGCTGAAGTATTGGTCTGCTGACCACGCCTCTAAGTCCCGCCTGGCTAAATTGCCTTTTAAAGGCAAGCTGCTCTTTGGGGTCGAGCTGGACAAAATCATGACCGATCTCGGCACGTCTAAGGGCAAGAGGTTGCCAGAGGTCAGGGCTCGGGCCAGTACTCGCCCCGGTACCTCCAGAGGACGGTTTCAGGAAGCCCGTCGGTACCGCCCGGGCAGGTCGGGCTCTTCTGCCCCCTCTTCCTTCAAGAGGAACTTCTCCCCCAAGCAGCATTCCTTTCGCAGAGACCGCCGTCCCGGAGGTGCGCCCTCCGGTCCTCCCCCAGGGTCTCGTACCCAATGACGGGGCCTTGGTCCACGCCCCAGTGCAGATTGGAGGACGGCTGTCCTCGTTTCTGGGCGAGTGGACCAGAGTAACTTCAGACGCTTGGGTGCTGGAAGTCATCAGAGAAGGCTACAAGCTAGAGTTCTGCCGACCCTTAAGAGACGGGTTTGTACTCTCTCCCTGCAAGTCTCCGGTCAAAGCTGTGGCAGTGCAGCAGACTTTGGACAATCTGATCCGCCTGGGCGCGGTCGTTTCGGTGCCAGTAAATCAGCTTGGCAAGGGACGTTACTCCATTTACTTTGTGGTACCAAAGAAAGGAGGTTCTGTCCGGCCTATCCTCGACCTCAAAGGGGTCAATCGGGCCTTGAAAGTTCGGCACTTTCGCATGGAGACTCTCAGCTCTGTTATAGCGGCAGTGAAGGCAGGGGAGTTCCTGGCATCCTTGGACATCAAGGAAGCGTATTTGCATATTCCCATCTGGCCTCCTCATCAACGCTTTCTGCGTTTTGCAGTCCTGGGCCGACACTTCCAGTTCAGAGCCCTCCCGTTCGGGTTGGCTACTGCTCCGCGGACCTTCTCCAAAGTAATGGTGGTCATCGTGGCCTTCCTGAGAAAGGAAGGAGTCCAAGTCCATCCTTATCTGGACGACTGGTTGATCCGAGCCCCCCCTTATACAGAGTGCGGCCAAGCTGTGGACCGGGTGATTGCTCTTTTGAGCTCCCTGGGATGGATCATCAACTGGGAGAAAAGCCAGCTGCGCCCGACTCAGTCCCTGGAGTATCTGGGAGTTCGTTTCGACACCCAAGTGGGCAGAGTGTTCCTGCCGGACAATCGGATTGTCAAACTTCAGGCTCAGGTGGACCAGTTCCTAGTAGCCTCTCCTCTTCGGGCTTGGGACTATGTGCAGCTGTTGGGCTCTATGACGGCCACGATGGAAGTAGTGCCCTGGGCCAGGGCTCATATGAGACCACTCCAACACTCTCTGCTGCAGCTGGACTCCAGTGTCGGAGGATTATGCTGTGCGCCTTCCCTTGGACCCAGCAGTGCGCAAGGCGCTGAGCTGGTGGCTGAAGACAGACAAGTTGTCTGCAGGAATGCCTCTTGTGACCCCGGAGTGGATTGTGGTCACGACGGACGCCTCTTTGTTGGGCTGGGGAGCCCACTGCTTGGGAAGGACAGCGCAGGGGCTTTGGTCTCCTGCAGAGGCAAAGTGGTCTATCAACCTCCTGGAACTCAGAGCCATTCGGTTTGCGCTTTTGGAGTTCCTCCCGGTACTGGCGCTGAAGCCAGTACGGGTCCTGTCGGACAATGCCACGGCTGTGGCCTATGTCAACCGCCAGGGAGGTACCAAGAGCGCCCCTCTAGCCAAGGAGGCTATGAATCTTTGCCAGTGGGCGGAAGCGAACCTGGAACAGCTGTCAGCGGCCCACATTGCCGGAGTCATGAATGTCAAGGCGGACTTTCTCAGTCGCCATACCTTGGATCCCGGAGAGTGGCAGCTATCGGCTCATGCGTTCTTGGACATCACGAAGCGCTGGGGCCAGCCGTGCCTAGATCTGATGGCGTCATCGGCCAATTGCCAAGTGCCGCGCTTTTTCAGCAGAGGCCGGGACCCTCGATCTCTGGGAGTAGATGCTCTCCTCCAACAGTGGCCAACACAGGAGCTTCTCTATGTGTTCCCGCCCTGGCCCATGTTGGGCAGGGTGCTAGACCGGGTGGCAAAGCATCCGGGCAGGGTAATCCTGGTGGGTCCGGACTGGCCCAGACGTCCCTGGTATGCGGACTTGATCAGGCTCTCAGTGGACGAACCTCTGCGACTGCCAGCGGAGCAGGGCCTGTTGCATCAGGGTCCCGTGGTGATGGAGGATCCCTCCCCCTTTGGTCTTACGGCCTGGCTATTGAGAGGCAGCGTCTGAGGAAGAAGGGCTTCTCAGACAAGGTCATCGCCACTATGCTGAGAGCGAGGAAGCGCTCTACTTCTACTGCTTACGCCAGGGTTTGGCGTACCTTTGCAGCGTGGTGTGAAGCAGGCTCACTTTCTCCCTTCACTGCTCCGATTTCTTCAGTGTTGGCGTTCCTGCAAGAAGGTCTGGAGAAAGGCCTGTCGCTCAGTTCCCTTAAAGTCCAGGTTGCGGCTCTGGCTTGTTTCAGGAGTCGCCTGAAGGGTGCTTCCCTGGCTTCGCAGCCAGATGTGGTGCGTTTTCTCAAGGGAGTTAATCACCTGCGCCCTCCTCTGCACTCAGTGGTGCCTGCGTGGAATCTCAATCTGGTACTAAGAGCCTTGCAGAAGCCGCCTTTTGAACCCTTGTCCAGGGCATCTCTGAAAGACCTGACGTTGAAAGCAGTCTTTTTGGTGGCTATCACTTCAGCCAGAAGAGTTTCCGAGCTCCAGGCGCTCTCTTGTCAAGAGCCTTTTCTGCAGTTCACTGAGGCAGGAGTGTCTATTCGCACAGTGCCTTCCTTCCTGCCCAAGATTGTTTCTCGCTTCCATATGAATCAGCAGCTCTGTCTCCCATCCTTTCGTAGGGAGGACTACCCAGAGGAATACATCTGTTTGTCCTGTTTGCAGGTCCTCGTAAGGGTCTGCAGGCTGCTAAGCCTACAGTGGCAAGATGGGTCAAGGAAGCCATTGCAGCGGCTTATGTGGCCACGGGGAAGGTGCCGCCTATCCAGCTGAAGGCTCACTCCACTAGAGCTCAGGCGGCCTCGATGGCAGAGGCCGGGTCCGTCTCCTTGGAAGAGATTTGCAAGGCGGCAACTTGGGCATCGGCCCATACCTTCTCCAGGCATTACCGCTTGACTGTGGCTGCTCGGGCGGAGGCCCGGTTTGGAGCTTCAGTGTTGCGGTCAGGGATTTCTATGTCCCGTCCTGGGTGAGTACTGCTTCGGTACATCCCACCAGTCTATGGATTGATCAGCTTGATGATATGGAAGGTAAAATTATGTATCATACCTGATAATTTTCTTTCCATTAATCATAGCTGATCAATCCATAGCCCCTCCCAGATATCTGTACTGTTTATATTCTGGTTGCATTTCAGGTGCAAGTTTAGTCTTCAGTTCAGGAGGACTTCGTGTTCAAGTTTTTTCAATTGGATTCTTCAAGAGTTGAGACGAGTTTGTGTTACAGTGAGCTGCTGCATTCCTCTCCCCTCCGTTTTACGGGGCTGGATTGAGACCTAAATTCTGCCGGCGTTCCCTCCCGCTTCGGGCGGTTGTAGGGCAGTTTTGTACCCCTCCCGCTTCGGCAGTGTTAGGGTCAGTCAGCTCCTCCCGCGGTTGCGGTTGCAGGATAAGCCAGATCCCCCCGCATCGGCGGGTGTGGTGTCCCTCCCCCGCTCCGCGGGGATGAGCTGGACGGATTCCCCTCCCCCACTTGTGTGGGGATGAGCTGGGTTAATTCCCCTCCCCCGTTTCGGCGGTGGTGAGCTGGGCAGAGTGTCCCTTTGTGGGTGTAATTCTCTAAGTGCTGAGTCCTGCGGATGGAGCTTGGATATCGACATACTGAGGAGTTTCCGGCAGCACATGACCACATATAGGGAGGCAAAAGGATTGCTCTCTATCTCCACCTGCTGGTAGATGGACACAACCCACCAGTCTATGGATTGATCAGCTATGATTAATGGAAAGAAAATTATCAGGTATGATACATAATTTTACCTTTTCCCTCCTTTTCTGCCTCTGAGGTAAACCTTTATTCTGTCACTAGTGAAGAAGGTTGTTTATAAAAAAAAAAAAAGGAAACAGTTTTTCCCTCCTTTTCTGCCTCTGAGGTAAACCTTTTTTAATTCTTGTCACTAGTAAAGAAGGTTGTTTATTTAAAAAAAAAAAAAAAAAAGGAAACTGTTTTTCCCTCCTTTTCTGCCTCTGAGGTAAACCTTTTTTAATTCCTGTCACTAGTCATGAAGGTTGTTTGTTAAAAATAAAAAAGAAGAAGAAACTTTGTTTTTCCTTCTTTCTCTTGCCTGTTACCTGATTTATTTTCCCGCCTTTGACAGTGTATTCTAGGGGGCCGCTTGCGAAATTTCTTTGAATTTCGCTGGCCGGCATCTGATTCTGATCTTGGACCCTTCTGAGCTGGTACCAGTTGCTTTGATTTTTTTTTGTGGGACATGGCTCGCTCGTGTCTGGATCACAAAACTTGGTTGTTTTTTTTCCTCTTCACGGTCCTAGATGGCAGCTGGTTCAGAGGGCAGCCCCGTTGCTGGAACTTGTACCTTTGCGTTTCAGAGGTCTTAGTCTGCCATTTCTAAAGTGGGGGAAGTCTGTCACTGGGTACGTTTGGCTGCAGGCTCAGTCTTTTTAGTCCAGGGCTATTTTTTCATTCCTGTCAGGCTTAAGCGGCTATTGGTCAGGTCTTTTCCAGACTGTCTGGTCTCTGCTGCTTCTGGCATCTTGCTTGAGACACCCCTGCTATTTGATTCTTGTTTTGGCAGCAGGTTTTCCTCCCTTCTGTAGGGAGGTTCTGGTTCTCTTGGCCCCATGGATCCCTTCTGTCTGCTCTGGTTTGTCTGCAGGGTACTTTCCTTCTGGTGGGGGTCCGAGTTGCCCTTGGTCTGGAACTGCTAGCTCAAATCCCTCTTCTGAGTACCCTCGGGAGCGCCATTCTTGCCATTCTTTTGCTTGGACTCAGTTCATTGTCTCTTTACGGGAATGTGCCTTTTTAGGACTAGTTTGCCACAGCTCTTCCTTGCTTCCCTTGCTTTCAGGCGGGAGGTTTAGCCTGGCACAGGTGGATTTGCCTTTTCTAGTTTCAGGCGCCTCTCTCCTGGCACATTTGGCACTCCTTCCTTTTTCTGTAAGGGACGCAGTTCTTTCCTGCTGAGCAGATCTATTGCTGTGCATCTGGATTATTGCCTCTTAGCTGTGCGCTTTTCTCTACTTTTCTGCAGGGAAGTGGATCTGTTCTAGGTCTGGAGTTTGACTCTCCCTTAGCTGGTTTTTCCTCAGTTTGGTGTTAGTGGCCAGCATCCTCTTTGTTCCTGGCCTGGCAAGAGTTGTTTCTTCCTCACTGCCTTACGGCTGCATTTTGCTCCCTATGGTCTGAGGATTCCAGCTCCATGATGCTTACCTCCCTCTTGGTGGGAGTTCTTTCTCTACGTTGACTGCTGCTCCATATCGGTTGCCTAGGAGGGCGGTCGTGGCTCAGAGACCACTTCAGGGCCGAGAGTGTCTCTTGGGGGCTTTCTCTTCTTGAAGTTTTAGTTCCTCTGGGCCAGGGGAGTGCAGCGCCAGGTCTGCATTCCCACAAGTTGTGCTCCTTTCTTGTTGGCCTCCTGGCAGCACCTTCTTCTCTGGCTGTTCCCCGGGACTCCATCTATGCATTTTGCTTGTTGAGCACAGCTCCATCGCTCCATGTTGAGCACGGCTCCATCGCTTCATGTTGAGCACGGCTCCATCGCTTCATGTTGAGCACGGCTCCATCGCTCCATGTTGAGCACGGCTCCATCGCTTCATGTTGAGCACAGCTTCATTATTCCATGCAGTTCCTCCATTCCATATTGGGCACGGCTCCATCGCTGCATTCTGGGCACAGTTCCACAGTTCCAGGTTGGCTTTAGCTCCATCGCTGTATGTTGAGGACAGCTCTATCATGGCATGTGTTCCTTCGCTGCTTATTCTGCAACCTTTCAGCTCTGCATGTTGAACGCAGCTCCATTCTCTCATGTTGAGTGTAGTTCTTGCTCTGCAGGTCTCAGCGTGGGGCATGGTCCTGTGTCTGCGTGTAGAACACAGCTCTGTGTCTGCCTGTGGAACGCAGCTCCTTGTCTGTGTGTGGCATGCAGCTCTCTCTTTGCGTATGGAACATAGCTCCCTGTCTGCGTGCAGAGTACAGCTCCTCCACCTGTTGAGTGTAGCTTCATCTCTGTATGTTTAGCACAACTCTTCTCTGCAAATTGGGTGAAGTGGAGCACAGCTCTGTGACTGCAGGTGCTACACAGGTTCTTGTCTGCGTAGGAAGCATAGCTCCTTGTCGGCACATGGAGCGCTGCTCCTTGCTGGCGTCTGGATCGCAGTCCCTTCCAGGTGTCAGGAGCGCAGCTCCTTGCTGGCGTCCGGAGCGCAGCTCTTTGTTTGCTTGTGGAAAGCAGCTCCTTGTCTGCGTTATATACACAGTTCCACCGCTACCGCAGCTTCAGTTCTGCAGGTACTTCTAACATCCAGCTCTTTCAGTGGGGCACTGCTCATCCTCTGACTGTTACTCTGCTTGTTCAGTGCATTTCTATCTTTGTCAGAGGTGTGTAACTCTTTCTCTGCCCATGGTGTGTGGCTCAGTTTGTGTGCTTTGAGTGCAAATCCGTTTGTTCTCGTTGAGCACTGATCCTACTCTGCCTGATGAGCGCAGCTTCTTTTCTGTCCCTTGAGCACAGTTCAGTCTCTGACTGTGGAGCATATTTTCACCTTTGCCTGTTGGGCACGGTTTCACTTTTTCGGTCAACCACAGTTTTTTTCTGCGGGTTGGATACAGTAACTTCTCAGCAGCTGTAGCATACCGCAGTTTAGACTGCTAGACAAGACTGTCGTCTCCTGTTAGCTACCATTCAGGTGGCACCTTTTCTTGCCGTAGCCTCTTGGTGGCTGGCGCGAAGCTTCTCCATTGCTGGAGTTTGAATTAGTCTCTGCTCCTTTTGTGACCTCTTGGCATCTTGGGGGTCTTTTCTCTACAGTGTGGCTCTCGACTCTCTTTTTGTCTCCTTTTGTTCTCTTGGCTCTGTTCTTTCATCCATAAGCGACCATCATGGATTTCGATGAAATTTTCTGTGAACATTCATACATGTCCCCAATGAACATTGGTAAAGTTTTACGTTCGCCGATGCAGTACTTGCTGAGATATAGTAATCTGTTTGACCCCATACTGCAGCCTTCGCGCAGGGACCACCAGACCACCTGACATGGAATGACCTGATGTTTTCTATGGTTGTACCCTGGTATGCTGCTGTCCTTTTTCTTCATGGTTCTGGAGAGACTAGCACTCCAGTTAGTTGGTTCTGTCAACTCTGGAGTCTCTTCTTGTTCTGTGGAGTTTGATTCTCTCACTGGGCGCGGGTCTGGGTGGTTCCTGGGCCTTGCTTCCTTTCTTCTATGAAGTGTGGCGCACTGTTTGGGGTTGCGTACTCCTAGTACTAGTTAGGGTCGCTTCGTCCGACCATCTTGCACTCAAGACAGACCGGCAGGTTTGGAAGTTAGTCTTTGTCCTGCCAGGGTTTGGAGAAGTGGATCCTGGTCTAGGATAGACAGTTCTTCTCCTTGTTGCTCGTATAGAACTGTTGCCTTCCTTCCGAGGGGGGTCCTTTTGCATGAGTATTTTTTGCTGCTTCTTTTACTACTCTCGGGACAGGGTATGTGATTTTTCTTTTGCTCAGGACATTGGTTTTATGTCCTACGGCTTCAGTTCCTTTTCTAGTGTCTAACTCTGTTCCATTTTGGTAGCCTGGTGGTTCGGATATTTGAATCCTTTTCTGCTGATCATTTTTTTGCTGTGTGTATAGCTTTGTTGATTTTTCAACCTTCTGCATTCTTCTTTTCTCCCCCCACCTATTTGGGAAACTGCTTTGCTACATCCTATTAGTCTGGACTGGTCTGGTATAGATGACAAGGAAGGAAAAATTATGTTCTTACCTGATAATTTTCTTTCCTTTAATCATACCAGACCAGTCCAGATGCCCTCCCTGGCTAATGTCTGTCAGAGTGTTGTTTCCTTTAGGTATCCCTGGCTGTTCCATGACGCTTCAATATGCTGGGATGTCCTACAGCACTGCCTACTTCATCTTCTCTATTCAATCTCCTGCCACTTGTTGTTGTGCCAGCTCTGTATGACTCCTGTTACTTGGTATCACGGAGTTCTTTCCCCAGATTCAGGGGTAGATCTCTATGTGCTTCAGCAAGCTCAGTATGGACCATTCCCTCCTGCTTACTTTACTGTGAGGGGAGGTTGCAGTTGCCTTCGGCCAAGCAGGAACAGTGAGGTTCTGCATATTGGCTCCAAGAGTTTGTTTGGTATTAACTGTGTTTTCTTCTAGACTTCAGAGCACCATTGCTTGGCTATTTGAAATACTGAACATTCCAGGCTGAACGATACCCTTAAGGGGTGGTTTACTTGGAACTATTTTCTCTGTCTCCTTCCGCTGGTAGATGGACACAACCCATTAGTCTGGACTGGTCTGATATGATTAAAGGACAGAAAATTATCAGGTGAGAACATAATTTTTCCATATCTAAGCCTCTGTGAGGCTACCAGCTCTCTTTCCATCCCCCCCAAACTCCTAGCTCTGCCACCCACCTCCCCTTCTGGCATATACCCTCAGCAATCTTTCTCACTTTCCCTAGTTAGCCCTCTTGCACTGTCCATCCCAGTTAGGTACCTACTTCTATCCCAAACATTTTTGTTGTTTATCAGTTTTATTTGGATTTTTCAGTCACCCAAGCCTTTCTATTTCAACTACCTTCCCCAATCTCCTTACTGGTGGCAGAGAAGTGGGATGTGGTCCAGTGTGCAGCCACTCTTTTCTTGCAGCCTGATCAGCATAGGGTAGAGGAACCAGGAAGGGGATTTTGGGGGAAGGAGTTAGAATGTGCAGTTGCCTTTTGGCAATATGAACTGATCCTGTGTCAAATGCAGATCCTATGTAGGAGGGGACTTTGCATAAATTCTGTGTTGCACAGAATTCGCCTAGGAGTAATTTGCTAGCAGGTATATGATAATAACTTTTTTTTTATTAAATAAATACTCCTTATCCTGCTACACCAGTCCAAACAAGTAAGTTGTTTCCCACTACCTGCAGATAGAGACAGAGAAACTGAACGGTTCCAGTGAATTCACTGGTATAAAGGCTGATGCAGTCTGGAAACCTTCAGTATTTTTTCTAACTTTAGCAGATGGTGTAGGTGGACTACTGCAGCTGGTAGATGTGTTTGGGCCCAATAACCTGGTTTGCTGTGTATGGTCTGTGGTCCCTGAGATCGAGTCCCTTGACTGTCTGCCCTTGGGGTTCAGATCACAGTCCATACCCTCAGTAGAGCTTGGAGGTGACTTTCTTTTCCTTCTAACACCCTGTGTTCTATGACAGATTAGTAGCAGTTCCCAGGGGACCACACTCAGAGGCCGGTGTAGTATGTATTCCAATCCTGTCTCAACCCCTCCCACTGGTGCTTCTGCAGAGCTTTAAAAAAAAAAAAAAAAAGGCTTCACATCTTTATTTCCTTAGCTAGAGAAATAGTTAAAAAAAAAAAAAAAAAAAAGAGAGGCCTCAGGGAAAGCAGCCTGCAGTTCAGGGCTGAGCATTGGTGGGGAGATGGTGGAGAACAATTGGACCAAAATCTCCTCACATTCTTCAGTGAGTTGAGGGCTGGGTCTGTACTGGGAGCTCACTGATTTGGAATCTGGGGGAACTGGTGGAAGAGCAGTGCCACCAGTTTTATGCCCTGCATGTGATGGGGCTCTATTAGGAGCATCCCCAAAAGGTGGGGAACACTCAGGGGAGTCCCGAGTTGAGGCTGCATTTTGCCCAAGGGGTCAGCATGAGCTGTGGGATTACTGATCATGGTGAGAACGGTGGCCATTATGTCTCCAGCCCACCAAAATGGGCCATTGTATGGGTTTAAATATTAAATTATGAAGAATATCTGTTTTACAGCTATTTGAAGGAGACTATGAGTTTTCCTGAATCCACAGTGCCCCCTTTGAACAATATCTATTATGTTCCCTGAAAAAAGACTGAGAGTGCAGGTGGAATTTCTGAAGACTCTTGAATGTCACTGGTTTACTGGAATCCTCCAGGTAGTTAGTGTCTAAAAGATCTACTTTAATTGTGTCTTTTGTGTTTGCCAAAGATAGAAATTCAATAATGCACTTTTATTTTTGTCATATGAACTCCAACTTTTTGGATCGAAACTATAGATTTATCCAGATCTTTTTAGAAAGATTCAAGAAAGGAGGAAACCATTTTTTTTCAGTGATGCAGAACGTTTTCTTCTTGGGTGGAAACTTTTTCCTCTAATTCTCTTGCAAGTGCCTAGTTCAATTTTGAGATAGTTCATATATTTTTCTATGAACCTTCTCAGTTGCAAACACTTACTAGATCTAAGACACCTGCCTTGGTTCCATTTGAGTAAACTGTCTTGAAAAAGATAATAGACTTAAAATTATCTGTTGCTTCTCAGGAGAGGAGTTGTTTTAGTCCAGTAGGTGGAAATGGTTTTACTGCACCACTGGGTTGTTATATGCTAGCCCCTGACGCAGCCCTTTAGGAGGGCAAAACGCGGCCGTGTCGGGCTTATTTTAAATAATGTGGTGAATAAATTTAATTTTTCTCAACATTGCCATTGGCAACTCGCATCTTTTTTATATTTCATTATGACAGAGCCATGGTTACATTGATGGTTCACTTGAGGTCAGCCTCAGTACAGGAGATTTTACACACATTCACATCTCATTACTGCCTTGAGCAGAATACCCGACTTGATAGCCAGTTTGGTCAAGCAGTCCTGAAGAATTTGTTCAGTGTCTAGAGAAAATTAAAAAGTCATGGGATAGTGTCACACTCCTCACTTAGCGTTTCTCCTTCGGCGGGTCCCTCCATGTGGGTCGCGTCCTCGGGGGGGGGGGGGGGGGGGTGGAGCGCCGGCCATCTTGACTGAGCTGGCGCTCCTAGGGGGCTCCAGGGCCTCGCTAGCTGGTCGGGTCACCGGGTGTGAAGCGCCGGTCATTTCGGGCCGAACCAGCGCTCGGAGGGTGTTTTGGGGCAGGGCCTCGCCGGAGGGTCACGAGGGGGGGGGTCGCGTTGGGAGGCTGTTGTATAGCATGCCCGATTCGGGCCAGGCTCCTCGATTCCGGATCTTCGCCCTGCCTCCTACCTTGCAGGGATTGGCTCCTTGCTGTCTAAATCCTCCCCCTCGGTGGGTTTACCAATGGAGATTCCCCTGCTCAGCTGATCTCGGGATTCCTGATGGGGAGGGCTACTTAAGGAGCGTCCCCTCTTCACTCGTTGCTTCGGCTTCTACCTCGGTAGGTGATTGACTGTGTTGCATCTAGTTTCAGGTTGCTATCTGCTTGCTGCTTGACTCGACCCCTGCTTGAATCCAGACTACTCTGTGCTTGCTGCCTGACTCGACCCCTGCTTGAATCCAGACTATTCTCTGCTTGCTGCCTGACTCGACCCCTGCTTGAATCCAGACTACTCTCTGCTTGCTGCCTGACTCGACCCCTGCTTGAATCCAGACTACTCTCTGCTTGCTGCCTGACCCGACCCCTGCTTGAATCCATACTACTCTCTGCTTGCTGCCTGACCCGACCCCTGCTTGAATCCAGACTACTCTCTGCTTGCTGCCTGACCCGACCCCTGCTTGAATCCAGACTACTCTCTGCTTGCTGCCTGACCCGACCCCTGCTTGAATCCAGACTACTTCCTGCTTGCTACCTGACCCGACCCCTGCTTGTATCCAGACTACTCTCTGCTTGCTGCTTGACCCAGCATCCACGCTGCCTGCTATTGGCTGCCATCTGACCCCGGTTCGTATCCTGAAATCCTGTTGGCTGCCTGCACCTGAGGGCTCAACTCTCGGGGAACGGCGGTCACTGCAGGTGAAGCCTTGGGGTTGCTCGGCTGCCCAACTGAGTGCCAGTTCGAGTCTTCGGCCCGTTGCTCCATCTGGGCACAAGAACTCAAAGACACGACAGATAGGAGGCAATGTTCTTCTCTGGATTAAGAATTGGTTATTGGACAAACAGAGGGTAGGGTTAAATGGTCATTTTTCTCAATGGAGGAGAGTGAATAGTGGAGTGCTGCAGGGATCTGTACTGGAACTGATGCTATTTAACATATGTATAAATGATCTGGAAATTAGAACGAGTGAGGTGATTAAATTTGCAGATAACTCAAAACTATTCAAAGTTGTCAAAATGCATTTGGATTGTGAAATATTACATGAAGACCTTAGGAAACTGGAAGACTGGGCATCCAAATGGCAACTGAAATTTAGTGTGGACAAATACAAAGTGATGCATATTGGGAAGAATAATCCGAATCATAGTTACCTGATGCTAGGGTCCACCTTAGTAGTCAGCACTCAAGAAAAACATCTATGTGTCATTGTAGACAATATGCTGAAATCTTCTGCCCAGTGTGCGGCTGTGACCAAAGAAGCAAACAGGATGCTAGGAATTATTAGGAAAGGGATACAAAATAAGGCCAAGAATATTCTAATGCCTCTTTCCATTATGTTCATTCCCACTATTCCAGGACATGTGGGTAGTTACGTCCATCGACCATCAGGTGGAGTTAGAAAATACAGAACTGAACACCACTACATAACTCCCTGCTAGCAGCTCAGCTCCTTAGTATCTTCTATCTCCAGCAGGTGGATGGACATAAGACATAAGCATCGCCACACTGGGACAGACCAAAGGTCCATCTAGCCCAGCACCCTGTCTCCGACAGTGGCCAATCCAGGTCACAATCACCTGACAAGATCCACGGAGCAAAGCATTTTGTACTGCTTGTCCCAGGAATAGTGAATTTTTCCCTACGTCCATTTAATAACATTCTATGGCCTTTTCCTTCAGGAAGCCGTCCAAACCTTTCTTAAATTCTGCTAAGCTAACCACCTTAACCACATTCTCCGGCAACGAATTCCAGAGTCGAATTACGCGCTGAGTAAAGAAAAATTTTCTCTTTATTTTTTTTAAACTTACTGCACTCCAGCTTCATCGCATGCACCCTTGTCCTAGTATTTTTGGAAAGCGTAAACAGACGCTCCATATCTATCTTTTCCACTCCACTCATTATTTTATATACCTCTATCATATCACCCCTCTGCCGCCTTTTCTCCAAGCTGAAGAGCCCCAACATAGGAAAGTCATCCCATCCCCTTAATCATCTTTGTCACCCTTCTCTGCACCTTTTCTAATTCCACTATATCTTTTTTGAGGTGCGGCGACCAGAATTGAACACAATACTCTAGGTGCGGTTGCACCATGGACCGATATAGTGGCATTATATCCCACTATATCCCTTTCCTAATAATACCTAACATTCTATTTGCTTTCTTAGCCGCAGCAGCACACTGAGCAGAAGATTTCAACGTTTCATCAATGATGACTCCCAGGTCCCTTTCTCATTCCGTGACTCCTAACGCTGAACCTTGCATGACGTAGCTATAGTTTGGGTTCCTCTTTCCCACATGCATCACTTTGCACTTGCTCACATTGAACGTCATCTGCCATTTAGATGCCCAGTCTCCTAGTCTCGCAATATCTTCTTGCAACTTTTCACAATCTTCCCGCGATTTGACTACCTTAAGAGTCATTCCGTGTCAAGTGGACCAATTTTAAAGGTCGTCCCCACCTCACCATCTCAGATTTTGATGAAATTTGGTACATAGTTTCTTTATGATAAAAAACTAAGCTGTGCAAAACTTTAGTTCAAAAGACTAAAAATTGGAGGTTCTAGGGGACCTCAAGTAAAGGGTTGCAAAATGTCACCTGAGCAAAAATGACATTTTGGGCCAACTTCCAGAAGCTGTAAAACTGGAAGTTTTAGTAGTACAAGGGGGATATTTGGAGAACCTGCACTACTTTTAGGGCTTAATGAACTGGCAAAACCCCATGTTCCTAGTCCTCTTACTTTTTGAATGGTTTAGGCTCAAACTTTGCCAAAAAAACGGCAAAAATCAATTTACAGTGATGTTGAGGCTGCTGTAGTTTCTAAACTAGTTGGCCTTTCAGGTTGATTTTTGGTAGGTGTACTAAATGCACGGCTGTAATGAGGCATTCCAATTTGCAGCACTTTCCTTCAAGTGGTTGAAAAATTATAAGCGTTCAAAGTTGGTATAAAAAGCATTTTTGCCCATTTTGGGCTATCTTTGATGCCCTTGATCTCCAGTGGGACAGCTTCAATATTCTTTCTTTTAGCACCATTAGAAAGAGCAGATTTCCTTCTATCAGAATATGTAGTTTTCAATTTGGAGTCTCTCCATATAAGGATTGCAAAAAAAGTGTTTTTTGGCCAGTATTGTTGAATGATAGATGAAACGGATATAGGGCCCATCAATGTTTCTAATTGCTGTATAAGTCACTCAGTTGCTTTAAGCATGCGTTGGTCCATGGTGGCTATGCCACTACCAATTCAATAGGAAGTGGCAACCTCATCGCCAAGAGGTCACGCCCGATAGCAAGGCAAGTCCAGCCACTTGGCACAGGTTCCCAAGCCTGAAGGTGGGCATCTTACTTGAGGTTCCCAAGCCTCATTTGGTTGTCTTTGCCTAGTTTCTCAAGCCTAATGGGGGTGTCTTAATGGTTCCCAAGTAAAACCTCAGTGCTGAAGTGACAAGAATTTTTCACTGATAAGTTTCACTGCTGTTTCTGGAAATGTATACTGTCGTCCAAGTGTGTAGTTGCTGGTACTGGAAGAACTGCTAGAATATGCTATTCAGAAATCCAACAAGAATCTCTTCTGCTAGGCCAATGAAATGATCGTGCAGGCCCGCATGGATGCATAAAGTTGACCAAGGCATCATGTTCTTCAAATGATGTGTCACAGACATTGCCAATCCACCATTTGTTGTCATAAACACAGGCAACATACTGCCCAGGCTGAAGTTGAGACACATTTATGCCAGGTACACTCACTGGGTCATCCGACTGACAAAGTTTGACAACAAATGAGGAGGAATCATTTGACATTCTACTGACTGAAATTTGGTTCAAGTCAATGGGAATAAACTGGTGATTTAGTTCCAGCAACTGTGGAAGCTTTACTGAATTTTTCCTCTTGTGCAGATCTTGAAGATTCAATTTCATCCTTGGAAACAAAAAAGAACTTGATTTTATTTATTTTTTGATCACAAAATTCAAACAAGCCTTGTGCTGTGAGAATTTGGCTATTTTTAGGTCTTTGCAAACTAGCCTGAGCAGCTAGTCGCTTTGTTGTACCACCTATGGCATCACATGGTGACTTGCCATGGCTTCTGCCAAAGAAATTCCACTGTGCACTTATTCCAAATTCTGTTTGATGATAGCACAAGTTGGCAAAGTTTTTGAAGTTCTTGTATTGTGCAGCTGAGCCATCACTAAAGTATGTTACATATTTTATTTCTCCAATTTTGCTTTTCAAGAACGCGATTAATTTTTCCAAGAATGCATGTACAGCAACTGCATCATGCCGCAAGCTGTCACTTATTATGCAAACACTTATGCACTGAATTTCACTTGAAGCATCACGGAAGTACCCAACAAATGGATGCAGTGTAGCTTGACTGTTTTCCCAGTGGAAACCTTGAACAGCATCTTGGACAATAAAGGAGTAGTTTTCAGCAAAGTCCAAGAGAACAACAATTTCACAAGGATTTAGGTTTTCTTTAAGTATTGTGTCTGATGTTTGGAAATGTAATGGTGAATTGACAGGTTTGAAACTTTCAATGCAAGCTCAGATACAAAATCATCAACATACATTTGTTTGGTCTCCAGTGTGGTGCGATCTGTATGAACCCACTGCTTAAACTCGATTGTTTCACCTGGGTCAGCATCAATGAACACTTCTGTCAGGTAATTTTCAAGCACATCTTTACCTGGACATATTTCACACCTGTGAAGCATGCATTCTTTGCATTCCAAATTGCACACAGTTTTAGCTATCAGTGCTTTGTAATCTTCGTTCAGCAGATGGCTTCCAGCAAGCATAAGCTTCACATTTTGATGAATGACACAAACACACACTGAATGCATACCAGATGAGCCAACAGTGACACACCATTTTGGCCTTAGCTCACAAAATTTGGAAAAACCCACTTCTGGCCCATTTCGAGTACGATATGCAACATACATTTCTTTTAGATTGCTAAGCAGCAAGTGCTTTTGCATTTGAATTTTTTCAGTGCCAGTTCTGACAGAGACAAAATCTTTTTTCCCTAGGCACAGTCTACTGAATTCATCATCTTCAAAAAAGCCAAGAATTTTTTTTTCTGTTTCTTCTGGTAAAACTTTACCTTTCTTCTTGTCTGGTTTTGCCAGAATTCCACAAACTGATTTCAGATTTTTTGCTTTTTTAACCATTCTAGTTGAAACCATGAATTCTGAGGCAGTTCTTTGAATAGACCAGCTGTTTGGTGCTAAAGTTAGTATTTGCAGTTTTTCTGCATGATTTGCTGAAACTTGGACTTTGTTTTTCAACTCGTTTAGCAGGTCATCATAATCAGAACATTTGTCACATTTCTGACTGGTAGAATGTCTAAGCCACCAGCAACTGCAAGATGATGACTCTCAAAGTATTTTGCACTCACCTGATTTTGCGCTTGGTGTAGCCTCGTACATCACGCTTGCTGACTTTTTTGAACTTTAATGGAGAAAAACCAAGAGATGTCAAACTTGTGTTCAACTTGCCAGAAATGTCACTGTGTTCATCATCTGCTGCTGTTGATGATGATAAAGAATCAGCAGCTCTGTTACTGACGTCTTTTCGACAAGATGGACATAGTTTCTGACCCGGCACAAATATTTTGCTTGTTAAGGCCTTTAGCTGGGCTGCTAGTGTGTCATCCAGCACTCTTAAGCCCCTTTTTGCATTATGACCACCTTTGGAAAATGGGTTACAGCAGGTTCTTTGCAAAAATTCAAACTTTTTCAACAGTAAGGATTCATAATGAAGGCAAATAGTTGATCCAGCATAGAAAAGTTGACCAGAATGCTCTTGTAACAACTTCTGTTGATCAGGCAGAAGCTCTTCAATTAATTTCAAACCTTTATTTTTATTGTATGTCAGTAAATGACACTCTGATGTACTTGAACAGCCAACTGAGCAAAGTGGAAATTCATCTGATCTTTCTGGATCCATTGATGACCATTAGCATCAGTTCAACAAACACGTTTATTCTTGCAATCAGGTTTTCAATGGGTAAAATTTTACTTCAGTCTAAAGTGATTAATATCTTCATTTGTGGCATTTAATTCAATATAAATGAGCCTGTCGGTGCAGGTGCGAGTTTCTTCAACAAGAAGTATGTATACAATGGTTTCCACCCTATTTTTTAGTTTACTTGAACACAGTTTTATAACATAATATTTAAAGAAAACTTCTTTAGCCAGTTAGACTTGGCCAGTTATGATTGGTGAACCCTGTTGCAAGGCAGAATTGTTTGTTTCATTGCCCAATTGTATGCTTCTGGTACCTCCTGGCTCCTGAGTGTCTGTTGCTAGGCTTACTTTGATGCCTACAGTTCACTAAGAGGTCAAACTGTAGCAAGGGTGAAGAAACACCAGCAACAGACACTCAGACGCCTTGCAACAGGGTCCACCAATCATAATTGGCCAAGTCGGTCATCCTAACTGACTGCAGTTTTTTTTAAACCTGTCATGAAACCTGGCCTCATCCTTCCACATCCTAAAAAACATTCCTGTTTTTTAGTTTTCTTGAATACAGTTTTATAACATAATGTGTTCTTTATTTTAAAAAATTGGTGCTTTTTGAAAGAAGAATCACTTTTACTACACTTGTATCAAGGGTGTAGTGAAGAAATCACAGGCTGCTGCCCGCAAACATTTGAGGGCATTTTTGCAATCCTTATATGATGAGACTCCAAAATGAAAACTACATATTCTGATAGAAGGAAATCTGCTCTTTCTAATGGTGCTAAAAGAAAGAATATTGAAGCTGTCCCACTGGAGATCAAGGGCATCAAAGATAGCCCAAAATGGGCAAAAATGCTTTTTATACCAACTTTGAACGCTTATAATTTTTCAACCACTTGAAGGAAAGTGCTGCAAATTGGAATGCCTCATTACAGCCCTGTATTTAGTACACCTACCAAAAATCAACCTGAAAGGCCAGCTAGTTTAGAAACTACAGCAGCCTCAACATCGCTGTAAATTGATTTTTGCCGTTTTTTTGGCAAAGTTTGAGCCTAAACCATTCAAAAAGTAAGAGGACTAGGAACATGGGGTTTTGCCAGTTCATTAAGCCCTAAAAGTAGTGCAGGTTCTCCAAATATCCCCCTTGTACTACTAAAACTTCCAGTTTTACAGCTTCTGGAAGTTGGCCCAAAATGTCATTTTTGCTCAGGCGACATTTTGCAACCCTTTACTTGAGGTCCCCTAGAACCTCCAATTTTTAGTCTTTTGAACTAAAGTTTTGCACAGCTTAGTTTTTTATCATAAAGAAACTATGTACCAAATTTCATCAAAATCTGAGATGGTGAGGTGTCATCAGCAAATTTGATAACCTCGCTAGTTACCCCCACCTCCAGGTCATTTATGAAAATGTTAAAAAGCAACGGTCCCACCATAGATCCCTGAGAGACCCCACTAACTATCCTTCTCCATTGCGAATAGTGACCATTTAACCCTACTCTCTGTTTCCTATCTTTCAACCAGTTTTTAATCCATAACAATACACTACATCCGATCCCATGATTCTCTGATTTCCTCTGGAGCCTTTCATGAGGGACTTTGTCAAATGCTTTCTGAAAATCCAGATAGACAATATCCACTGGCTCACCTTTGTCGACATGTTTGTTTACCAAAGAAATGCAGTAGATTGGTGAGGCAAGACTTCCCTTCACTGAATCCATGCTGACTTTGAGGCATATTTTCAAAGCACTTAGCCTTCCAATGTTCCATAGAAACCTATGGAACTTTGGAAAGCTAAGTGCTTTGAAAATATGACTCTTTGTCTCATCAGTCCAAGCTTTAGAATGTGCTCTGTTATTTTGTTCTTAATAATAGTCTCTGCCATTTTGCCCGGCACCGACGTCAGACTCACCGGTCTATAATTCCCCGGATCTCCCCTGGAACCTTTCTTAAAAATCGGTGTTACATTAGCAACCCTCCAATCTTCCGGTACCACACTCGATTTTAAGGATAATTTACATATCAACAACAGTAGCTCCGCAAGCTAATTTTTTAGTTCCATCAGTACCCTGGGATGAATGCCACCAGGCCCAGGAGATTTGCTACTCTTTAGTTTGCAGAACTGCCCCATTACATCCTCCAGGTTTACAGAGATTTCATTAAGTTTCTCCGACTCGTCAGCCTCGAATACCCTGTCCAGCACCTGTATCCCAACCAAATCTTCCTCGGTGAAGACCGAGGCAAAGAACTCATTTAATCTTTCCGCTAATTCTTTATCTTCCCTGAGTGCCCCTTTTTGCTCCCCTCACATCCAGCGGCCCAACTGATTCTTTTGCCAGTTTCCTGCTTTTTATATACCTGAAAAAATTTGTACTATGTGTTTTTGCCTCTACCGCTATCTTCCTTTCAAAGTCCTTCTTAGCCTTTCTTATCAGCGCTTTGCATCTGATTTGACATTACTTATGCCACTTTTTATTATCTTCAGTCAGTTCTTTCTTCCATTTTCTGAAGGATTCTTTTTTTGTTCCAATAGCCTCCTTCACCTCCTTTACTGATACATGGAATATATTTGGCCTGGGCCTCCAGGACAGCGTTTTTGAACAGCATCCATGCCTGTTGTAGGTTTTTTACCCTATCCTTCGCTCCTCTAAGTTCTTCTTTTACTGTTGTCATAGCTCCCTTTTTTTGAAGTTAAACACCAGCTTGCTCTGTCTCTGGTTCTGAGGCCTTGCTCCTGGTCCAGTTGGTCAACTGGTTCCCAGTTGCAGGGCCGTGCCTAGGGTCTCTGGTGCCCCCCTGCAGACTATCAGTTGGCGCCCCCCCCTGCAGACTATCAGTTGGCGGCGGCGGCCCCCCCCCCCCCCCGTGAAAATGATCGCTCACCACTTGCCACACTGACAGGAATTGTCAGCAATATTCTTAGAAACAAATTGCTATACATTGCAAAATAAGATAGCAGATGTAAATTCTCAAAGTGGACATATTCCAAACACTAAAATGAAAATAAAATGATTTTTTTCTACCTTTCTTGTCTGGTGACTTTCTTTTTCTGATCATGCTGGCCCAGTATCTGATTCTGCTGCTATCTTTCCTCTTAACTCCGTTTCCAGAGCTTACTTTCCATTTATTTATTTCCTTTCCTCCTTTCTTCTTCATTTCTGGTCCTCAGCTTCTGCCTATTTTCTTCATCCATGTGCAGTTTTTCTCCTCTCTTCCTTTTCCCTCATTTCATCTCCTTCATCTTTCTTCCCTCCCCTCTATGTCCAGCAATTTCTCCTCTCTCCCTGAGCCCTGCCCTCCCATCCATGCTCCTCTATCCCCTGCCCCCTCCATTCATCCTTTTCCAGCAATTCCTCTCTCTCCCTGAGCCCTGCCCTCCCAATCCATGCCCATCCATGCTCCTCTGTCCCCTGCCCCCTCCATTCATTCCTATCCAGCAATTCCCCTCTCTCCCTGAGCCCTGCCCTCCCAATCCATGCCCATCCATGCTCCTCTGTCCCCTGCCCCCTCCATTCATCCCTATCCAGCAATTCCCCTCTCTCCCTGAGCCCTGCCCTCCCAATCCATGCCCATCCATGCTCCTCTGTCCCCTACCCCCTCCATTCATCCTTTTCCAGCAATTCCCTTCTCTCCCTGAGCCCTGCCCTCCCATTCCATGCCCATCCATGCTCCTCTGTCCCCTGCCCCCTCCATTCATCCTTTTCCAGCAATTCCCCTCTCTCCCTTCCATGACCCCCCCCTCGCATCCATGCTCTCGTCTCTCCCCTGCCCTCCCGCTCCCATTGTTCAATTCAACTGCCCGCCCTCTTCTCTCCCCCCAACATCCCTTTTCTTTTTTTTTTCTTTTTAAATTTACCTCCGTGGCGGTTCCGGCAGCACAGCGTCAGTGAAGGAGGCGGCGCTCCCGACGTCGCTAGCCTTCCCTTCGCTGTGTTCCGCCTTCTTCTGACGTCAAGGAAATGACGTCAGAAGAAGGCGGAACACAGCGAAGGGAAGGCTAGCGACGTCGGGAGCGCCGCCTCCTTCACTGACGCTGCGCTGCCGGAACCGCTACAGAGGTACATTTAAAAAGGAAAAAAAATGAAAAGGGATGTTGGGGGGAGGGCGAGCGAGGTGAGCATGGTGCGGCGGCGCCCCCCCAGAGAGAGGCGCCCTCCTGCCATGCTTACCTCACTTACCGTGTTGGCACAGCCCTGCCCAGTTGAGCAGACATACCTGGTGGTGCTGTGTCCCTGTCATGCCTTCCCTCTGGGGTGTTCTGCGCCTTTTCCTTGTTTTCCCTCTGTGTGAGAGCCTGCTCAGCAACCAGTCTGCTCAGATGATGAGGAGTCGCAGGCAACACAGTGAGTCTGGCAGGCCAGTGCTGCTGCCGTGCTCTGAAAGAGGTGGGGGGGTGACTGTTTCTCCGGGTAGCATGGACCCAGGGTGGTGGGTCCTTTCTGCTGTGCTTCAGGCATTGGGACATCGATAGGAGCACTGTGTGTCGGTGCTACAATAAATAAATAAATATATAAAACCGTGGAGGAGCAGTTTAATGATTGGATCAGTGGAGTGAGAACCAGGGGAGCCTGGTTGAAATCTCACAACTGCTCCTTGAGGTCTTTGGCAAATACAAACAGACTGTGATTTTTCCGAAGACAGAAAACTGCCTAATCTACCTGAATGTGAAAAAAAGGACATATTTTTGCTTGTTTGTGCTGTGCTTCGGTTAAAAAAAAATCAGGTGTATAGCTCGGTGCGCCACATGTTTTCCTGCGCAGCGGCAGTCTCTGGCCATGGCAACCCCTGCTTAGTGTGTGACCTGCTGCCCGTCTTGCAGTGAGCGCTGTTCCTCCTTGGGCCGCTGCACGGTGTGCAGTCCGGTTCCCAAGTGGAGGAGCTGATTCGGGTCGCGCACATAGGCCCACAAGAGGGCGTGCTCGGTCACAGCAGTGCGTTTCTTTCGGCTCTGGTCCCTGGTGCAGGGCCTTGGTGCTTCGCCTCAGAAGGAGGTGGGAATGGCGGCCATTTTGGTTTTTTTCAGCAGAAGCGAAGCCCCTGCGCAGGCAGCTGTGTAGGTGGGGGTCCCTTTGGAGAGGGGGCCCTGGGTTAGGGCCAGGGCCAACCCTTCGTCTGCTCCACCGGGCCTTGGGCTGTTGCTAGGAGCTTTTTCTCCAGCAGGCCTGGCAGCTCCGGGGAGAGAGAGGAGATGGGGATTTCCCTGCTGTTCCCAGGGGATCGTGACTGCTGCCCCGTGGAGACTGTCTCAGATTTCGCTGCAGTTGGGCTGCTAGGAGGCGGCCCCCTGATTTCAGAGGCACTTGCAGCGCGCCCTTGGGGATTTTCCAGAAGGTAGTCAAGTGGCTAGCCTTATGAGGAGCCTCAGGGGACCGTCCAGGGTATTTCTCCATTCACCTGGACATTTGGGTCCTGCTTGCTGCAAGGTGGAGTGCGTCTGACACAGGCCTACAGGTTGGGAGGACCGTGGCCCATCTTTTTTCTCTGGTGCCAGAAGGAGGAGATGTTCTCTTACCTAAGTTGGACTCGGTGTGTGCAGTCACCTAGAGTACTACCCTCCCGGTGGTTGGCGGCCTTGCCTTGAGGGATCTGCTAGATAGGAAGCTGAAACGACTTTCCAGCACACCTATTTGTAGCCCTTTGGTGGCACAGGCCTGTTTGCAGTGACGTCAGCAGTCCTTTTTCCTGGGGCAGTCCGGGGCTGCCTGGATGGAGGCGGGCTTAGCCTGTCTGATGGCCACTGTGTATGTCATTCTTAGTGGTTCAGCCACAGGTATGTCTTTGATGCTCTCCGCGAGGTGTCAGTTCTGGCTGCGGGCATGGGTGGCCGTTGCCACTTCAAAGGCCTGTGTGGTCAGGTTACCCTTTTGTGAGACATTTCGTTTTGGGAATGACCTCAGTAATTTGGATCAGGAGCTGGGTGAGTGGGCCCCAGCATCCTCCAGAAGACGTTCCTTGTTCCTCTGCTTGCCTTGTGGGCTCAGCAGGTGCCCTGTTTCATGACAGCTCCTTGTGTAGGTCTGGTTGTCAGACCTTTGGCCAGAGGGCTCAGTTTCGGGCCCGGAAATCTTCCTTCCGGGGGACGGAGAGCCGGCAGGGCACTCAGAGTGAGTGGCTGCTGTCTCCCAGCAATCTCAATATAGCCAGGCCGGAGGGTCCCTCCGGGCCTACAGGGGGGCCGCTTCAGGCCTTTCGGGACGTATGGTCTACCTTTTCCTCAGCTCTGGCGCTGGTTATTCTGGGTGATGGCTTGCAGTTGGAGTTCTCCCCTCCGGTAGCTCCTCTCTTCTTACAGTCTCCTTGTCGGGGGGCCTCTGGCAGCTCAGAGCAGAAGCTCAGTTGAAGTGCTGCCTGTTCCCATCTCTCACGCCAAGCGTGGTCTGGTCGGTTCTTCTCCTATTTTGAGGTTCTCAAGAAGATGGGAGCAGTGCAACCCAATTGGGATCTCTAGGGGTCCACTGGTGTCCGTTTTCGGATGGTGACCCTGAGGTCTGTGTTCCCGTCCATTCAGAGAGAGAGTTGTCTCTGCTCTTGAGACCAGGGAGGCGTAATTACCTTCCCTTCTTGGGGCTGCTTCTGCAGTTCTTTTCCAATTCCGGTCCCAACCATTTGGTCTCCTCATGGGCCCGGGGACCTTTTCCTAGGTCATGCGTGTAGCGGTCTTTCTGCGGAGACAGAGGTTTCGTTTCCTCCTGCACTTGGACAGCTGGCTACTCCGAGCCTCCTCTTCCCAAGCCTTTGTAGAGGCTCCTTGAACAGTAGTTCGCCTCCTGTTTTGTTTTTTCTTTTCTGGTTTGGGTGTTCAATTTCAGTGGGGGCAGCTGGCGCCAGCACACCAACTTGCAGCATCTAGGTGTTCTTTTCAATTCCCTGTGAGCTTGAGTGTTTCTCACAGAGGGATGGCGCTTTAAGTTAGCGCACTGGATTCTTCGTTTCTGCTTCGTTCCCAGCTTCCAGCCTGGGATTTTGTGCAGCTCCTTGGTTCTGTGACAGTGGCCCTGGAAGTGGTACCTTACCCTCAGATGCGGCCAATTTATAGGGTCCTGTTAAGCTCCTGGTCTCCGATTTCAGAGGGTTACAGCCTCTGCCTTCTTTGCCTCTGGCAGTCAGACAGACCTGAGGTGATTGTGGCTTCACCAGTCGTTGACCCTAGGGAGGCCCTCCCCGCTCCTGCCTTGGGAAGTGGGGTCTACGGTTGACAGTTTCTTGGGCTGGGGGGCCCTTTGCAGGGGTCCCCTGGCACGGCGCTTGGTTTTCAGTAGATGCGCATTGGCCCTCTGGAGCTATGAGGGATTGCTCTAAGCTCTGGAGGCTTTTGCCCCGCTGTTGGGAATGCTTTGGTTTGGGCCTTTTCGGACATTGCTATGGCACTAGCCTCTTCTACTAGCTAGGGGGGAGGAGACTCCTAGCAGTCTGCTGTCTCTGGTGCCCAACTGGTTAATGGCCGGGGCAGAGAGACACCCGTTGTTCCTTTCGGCGGTTTTGAGGGGTTCCTCTCGTGGGGACCGACCTTCTTAGCAGGCATACTCGGACTTCCAGCGATTGGGAGCTGTTGGTCAAGCCGTTACATCTGCTGATGTGTCAGTGGGGCTTGGTTCTCTTGGCCTATTCCTGTGTCACCGTTCCTCGGTTCTTCAGCCATCACAGGGAAGAGGACTCTCTGGGTCTGGACACCCTGCTGCATTTGTGTTTGAGCGAGGGACTCCTGTACGCCTTCCCCTGAGCCGAAGTTAGGTCGGGAGTGGGGGGGAGAGTGGGAGACCTTCAGGATACAGTGCTCTTGTTTTCCAGCCTGGATATGGCTCCAGTGCTATGCAGATCTTGTGAAGCTCCTAGTTGGGGAGCTAATGTGATTCCCTCAAGTTCGAGGTTCTTCTGGTAGGGGGCCTGGTGGTCATGGAGGATTCTTCTCCCTTTGGTCTTACGGCCTGGCCCTTGAGAGGGCTCGGCTGAGGAAGAAGGATTATTGGTTTCAGTCCTGGCTTCCCTGCTGCAGGCTAGGAAGCGCTCTTCTTCCTTGGCGCCTGCTAGTACTTTGCTTCCTCCCTGGGCCATTTCCTGGCATTTTTGCGGGAGGGACTATCAAGGGCTAGCGCTGGGTTCCTTGTGAGTTCCAGTGGCAGCCCTGACTTGCTTTCAGGGTCATTGGCACCAAATGGGATTTTATGCTGGTCCTTCGGGTGCTGCAGCACTCTCCATTTGTGCCCCGTCGCTAGGTGATCCTGATAGTTCTTACGTAGAACTCGGTGTTACTAGGGCGCTTCCGTTGGCCTGTTGCTTCTTGCAACTTCAGGCTCCTTAGGACCCTTTCTCCATCTTTGTTTTGGAGGCAGGGTCTCATTTTGGGCAGTACTGTCCTTCTTGCCCGAGTGCTTGTTGGTTTCTTTTTATTTAGTCGTCTATATGCCTCTTGCAGGCTTCTGAACTTTTACAGGGCTCTCTTGTGTTTTTTCAAGGTTCCCGATGTCTTCCGTCTTTTCGTATTGACCTTTTGTGCAGTTTGGTAAACAGCAGTTGAGTCTCATGGCTTCCAAGGCTTCCTTTGCCCGGTGGGTGAAGGTGGCCATGGTCTCTGCTTGTATTCTGGGAGGCTCTTCTCCTCCTCGTGTTGGAAGGCACACTCTCCTGGGCGTGTGACTACATCTTGGGCAAAGGCTTTGTTGTCTTCTCTGATGGATATTTGTAGGGCAGAGGCATGGGCTTCTCTGCTTTCCTTCAGTAGCATGATGGTATAGCGGGAGCCACGCAGGCAGCGGCTGCATTTGGGGTGTCAATTCTGCTTGTGGCAGGTTTGGCTTCCCACCCTCGTAGGGATAGCTTTTGAACATCCCACTCGTCCTGGAATAGTGGGAATGAAAGTAATGGAAGGAGAAATTAGGACTTACCTGATAATTTTCTTTCCATTAGTTCTTCACACTATTTCCCGTGGTTCAACGCCCTGATTGGTGGCTCTATGCATGGTCTTTGTATCCTGTTTTCCAGGGACCTTGTCTTCGGATGGTTCTTGGGGCTGAATGTGTTGGTTGCTGACCATGCGCCTGATTGGGCGGTCTTTATTCTTTGCTTGAGGACTGATACTGAGGAGCTGAGCTGCTAGCAGGGAGCTATGTAATGGTGCTCAGTTCTGTATTTTCTATCGCCACTTGCTGTTCGATGGATATAACTACCCACTTGTTCTGGAATAGTGTGAAGAACTAATGGAAAGAAAATTATCAGGTAAGTCCTAATTTCTCCTTATCACTCCATGTTGTGAACCCACCTTAAGTATTGTGTTTACTCCCGGTCACCTTATCTCAAAAAAGATATAGCGGAATTAGGAAAGGTTCAAAGAAGAGCGACCAAAATAATAAAGGGGATGGAACTTCTCCCATATGAGGAAAGGCTAAAGAGGTTAGGGCTCTTCAGCTTGGAAAAGAGAGGGCAAAGAGGGGATATGATTGAGGTCTGTAAAATCCTGAGTGGTGTGGAACAGGTAAAAGTAAATTGATTTTTCACTCTTTCAGAAAGTACAAAGGCCAGGGGACACGCAATGAAATTATATGGAAATATTTTTGAAACAAATAGGAGGAAATATTTTTTCACTCGGAGAATGTTAAGCTTTGGAACTCGTTTTGGGAGGATATAGTAACAGCAGTTAACGTATCTGGGTTTAAAAAAGGTTTGGACAAGTTCTAGGAGGAAAAGTCCATAATCAGTTATTGAGATGGACATGGGGGAAGCCATTACTTGCCCTGGGATTCATAGCATGGAATGTTGCTACTAATTGGGTTTCTGCCAGGTACTTGTGACCTGGATTGGCCACTGTGGAAGCGGTATAGTGGGCTAGATGGATCATTGTCTGACCCAGTATGGCTATTGTTATATTCTTATCCAACTCCAACCCTAGGACCAGTTTTGTTTATTTGTAGCCTGCACCTTCATAGCCAGTATGTGCTTATTTTCAGGTCAATTGACTTTCAGACCTTGACGTTTCAATTCCCTATTCTCGTAGCATTGTTGTTTTCGGTGAGCCTGGTAGCTATGGATTCCCAGCTATGAGAATACGACAGCCTGCTTAACCTCAGAGAAATCAAAGTTACTCGCCTGTAGCAGATGTTCTTCAAGGACAGCAGGCCAAGTATTTTCACATACCCTCCTACCTCCCCTTGGAGTTGTATTGTTTAGATATCGTATATGGCTGAGGGACCTGCGCTTGCATGTTGGGTGGGAACGCACCAGTGCATGTGTGGTGGGATGTTACTAGAAAGTTCTTAGTCTTACTAGTTGGAGTCTGCACTGGGCTTCAGTGGATGACGTCACCCAGCTGTGAGAGTACTTGGCCTGCTGTCATTGGAGAACACCTGCTACGGGTGAGTAACTTTGTTCTTCATCAAAATGATAGAATTCTTGTAACTTGGCCTACCTTATAACTACTACTACTACTACAAATCATTTCAAGACAGAGGTATCCTTAAATATAGAGTAAAATAGATGCTAGCCTGTGCATAGTGGGGAAACCCTGACATATCTTGCTATTGAGTTAAAAATAATGGGAAAAATTGCAATCACACAAGAGGGCGAGAGGGTTGAGAGTTTGTAATCCTTTTGATTTTTGTGAAATTGAGTTTTATTCATTTTGTAAAAGTATTAATTGTGCACCAGTGTTTTAAAGCCTTTTATCAATGTTCTTTTTATAAATTCATCTTAATGAGTTAATTTTACATATTTGAGGATATACCTTAGAGTCAACTTGTTTTAACTTGTATTTTTTATTAGGTCTTATGATTTCACCAAAATCAGATTCAGGCCTGGACATTGATTTTCGTAGATCTGATCCTAAGTCATATAAAGCCTATGTTGACGCCCTTGACGCATTCCTGCAGCGTAAGTACATATTTCAAGTTTTGTTTTATGGTAGCTATTATGGTAACACTAGTAAAAAAAAGGCCCGTTTCTGAAAGAAATGAAACGGGCGCTAGCAAGGTTTTCCTCGGAGTGTGTGTGACAGTGACTGTGTGAGAGAGAGAGTGAATGTGCGAGTGTGTGACAGAGAGATAGTGAGACTGGGTGCGAGTGTGTCTGTGAGAGAGAGTGTGTGCCAGGGGCACCCCCCTCCCTCCCAGTTCCAGGGTCGTCCCCCCTCCCTCCGAGGTCCAGGGTCGTCCTCCCCCCCCCCAGTTCCAGGGTCCTCCCCCTCTCCCTCTCCCCCTCCCCCTCCCCCCAGTTCCAGGGTCGTCCCCCCCTCCCCCCTCCCAGTTCCAGGGTCGTCCCTCCCCCCTCCTAGTTCCAGGGTCGTCCCACCCTCCCTCCTCCCCTTCTCCCCCCCTCCCAGTTCCAGGGTCGTCCCCTCTCCCCCTCCCAGTTCCAGGGTTGTCCCTCCCCCCCCCCCCCCCCCCCCCCAGAGAGAACTGCTGGACATAGATGGGAAGGGAGGGCAGGGATGAGAAGAGAGAATTGCTGGACATGGATGGGAGGGGAGGGCAGGGATGAGAGAATTGCTGGCCATAGATGGGAGGGCAGGGCAGGGAAGAGAGAATCGCTGGTCATGGATGGCAGGGGGCAGAGAAGAATCGCTGGACATGGATGGCAGGGGAGGACAGGACAGGGGAGAATCGCTGGACATGGGAGGGCAGGGGAGAGAGGAGATATGCTGGACATGGATGGAGGAGAGGAAGGAGATGCACATAGATGGGAGGGCAGGGAAGAGAGGAGAAATGCTGGAAATGGATGGAGAGGGAGAGCAGGAGATAGAGGAGAATTGCTGGACATGGATGGATGGAGGGGTTGGCGGGGAGAGAGGAGAAATGCTGGACTTGGATGGAGGAGAGGGGAGAGAGAATTATTGCTTTATATGGATACCGGGGAGGGAAGAGAGGAGAAGTGCTGTACATGGATGGAAGGGAGGAGAGAGGAGAAGTGCTGGACATGGGTGGAGGGGAGGAGAGGAGAAGTGGTGGACATGGATGGGAGGGTAGGAAAGAAAAAAGAAGAAGATGCACATGGATGGAGATGAGGGAAAGGGAAGAGGAGAAAAACTGCACATGGATGGAGAAAATAGGCAAAAACTGGATCCACGTTATACCTCCTCCAGTCAATTCCACGGAGGAGGACCCAGCTTTTACTTATGGATGCAGTGCAAGAAATGAAGAAGAAAGGAGGAAAGTAAAGAAATAAATGGAAAGGAAGCCCTGGAAACAGAGTTAAGAGAACATATAGAGAGCAGCAGAATCAGAGACTGGGATCAATATGGATAGAAAAACAAAGTCACCAGACAACAAAGGTAGAAAAAATCATTTTATTTTCATTTTAGTGTTTGAAATATGTCCAATTTGAGAATTTAAATCTTCTTTCTTATTTTGCACTGGGTATACTGGAGCTGTAAGAGCTTACAGAAATTATTTATAATGAAAGAAAATCATGTTTTTTTTTTTCTTCTATACTAGTATAATATTTTCAATGATGTCTATTTATATGCACCATGGCTGGTATAAGGGGTGTAGCTAATGTGGGTGTGGCTATCATATGGGTGGAGCCATATAGTAACATAGTAGATGACGGCAGAAAAAGACCTGCATGGTCCCGCCCATAATGAGTACCGGCACCTTTTTTTTCTACAAAAAAAGCACTGCCTTAAACATAGGAGTTCTAAATAGTAATGAGTATCACTGAAGCAGATTCTGAATGAGCTGGAAGCTTGGAGTAGGAGTGAGGTTTCCAGACCAAGCAAAAACTGGCTCTTGTTTTTTCTTTCAAGTAATTGAAGGATGGACATGTACTTGTTTTTGTTTTTAACTTTGTATGATTGGCGTGGTTCGTTGTAAGTTCTTGGGTGACTAGGCTTTACTGTTTTTTTTTTTATGGAGTTCTTTTCTTGTGATTATTGTAGTTTTTTGTTGTAAGCCTCTTCGATTGCTATGGTAGGGAAGCGGTATATCAAGTCTGAGTAAACTGTACATTAAATTTTTGTGAGAGAGGACTAACTGTACCTGAATTTTAATTTAATTCTTCTTTTATTAATCAAACAGGTACAACATTTTGGTTCAACACAACCAGGTAGAACTTGAAACAATTTCCGATATAACAATGCACCTTATAGTTTCAGCAAAGTTTTATACAAAACAGTTCCTCTTTTTCCTCCCCTCCCCCCCAAAATCCGCCACCCCCCCCCCCAAAAAAAAACAAAAAAACAACTTTTATATATATATATATATATATATATATTTCTCCGAGGACAAGCAGGCTGCTTGTTCTCACTGATGGGTGACGTCCACGGCAGCCCCTCCAATCGGAATCTTCACTAGCAAAGTCCTTTGCTAGTCCTCGCGCGCCCGCGCGCACCGCGCATGCGCGGCCATCTTCCCGCCCGAAACCGGCTCGAGCCGGCCAGTCTTCTTTTGTCCGCACTCGGTACGGTCGTGTTTTCGCCGTGTCGAGCCCCGGAAAGTCGACCTCGCGCGTCCTTTTTTCGTTGACGTGTGTTTTCTTCGGAAAATCTTTAAAAAATTGTTGGGACAGTGCTCCGGAAGCCCCCGGGCTTCGTTTGTCCTTTCCCGTATTTTTCAGTCTTTGCCCCGGTAAGTTTTCTTTCGTCGTCGGGGTAGGCCTCTTTCGGCCTTGGTCGAGATTTTCTCCCTAAAACTTTTTGGTGCTCAAATTCGTCATTTCGGATTTTGATTTCGCCGGCGTGATTTTTCCGCCCATGACATCGAAGCCTTCCAGCGGCTTCAAGAAGTGCACCCAGTGCGCCCGGGTAATCTCGCTCACTGATAGGCACTCGTCGTGTCTTCAGTGTCTGGGGGCCGAGCACCGTCCTCAGAACTGTAGTCTGTGTTCCCTGTTACAAAGGCGGACTCAGGTAGCGAGATTGGCCCAGTGGAACGTTTTGTTCTCGGGCTCTTCGTCGGCATCGGCACCGGGGGTATCGAGTGCATCGACGTCTTCAGCGTCCAGAGCTTCATCCTCGGCCGCCAGTGCATCGAGGCATCGGCCCTCTGCATCGGCGCCGAGACATCGGATAGCTGCATCGACGTCGGTGGTACCGGGACCTCGTCTGCTGATGTCGTCGGACGGTGGTGCATCGTCAGGAGTGCAGGTGAGGGCTGTCCATTCCCCTGCTGGTGGCGGTGAGCCTTCGGGTGGGTCTCCCCCTACCCTGAGGGCTCCTGCGGTACAGCCCCCCCGAGATCGACCTCCTTCGATCTCAGCCCCGAGGAAGCGACGGCTGGATTCTACGTCCTCCTCGTCGGTGCCGGGGAGCTCCGGTGACATGCTTCGGAAGAAGTCGAAGAAGCATCGACACCGGTCTCCTCCCCGCGTCGGCACCGAGAGCTCTGGGTCGCCGAGGGAGTCGGCACCCAGCAGGCATCGGCACCGAGAGGACCGCTCACCCTCTGTTCAGGAGGTGTCGATGCGCTCCACTCTGGACAGCCCGGAACAGTCTCCACGCCCGGAACAGGTTCTGACGTCGACGCCTGCATCGACCTCCATGCCTTTCTCTGCAGCCGCTCTGAACGAGAGCCTCCGGGCCGTTCTCCCAGAGATTCTGGGAGAGCTGTTGCGCCCTACCCCTCCGGTACCGGCGGTGCTTGCGCCTCCGGTACCGTCGAGCGTGGCGCCGGCTGGCCCATCGCCCGGGGTGAGGTCCCCGACGTCGGTACCGCGTGCGGTGCCGACTGCGGCCACCTCCCAGGAAGGCTCCCCGACTACGTCGGCGGAGGGAGCTTCGCCGATGCGGGCGAGGGAGTCTACCTCTCGACGCCCCCATCGTGGACGTGGCTCCACCGAGTCGAGCGAGGTTGCAGACACAGGTTCGTGAACTTGTGTCTGACACCGAAGGTGAGGCCTCGTGGGAAGAAGAGGAAGACCCCAGATATTTCTCTGACGAGGAGTCTGAGGGTCTTCCTTCTGATCCCACTCCCTCCCCTGAAAGACAGCTTTCTCCTCCCGAGAGTCTGTCTTTCGCTTCCTTTGTCCGGGAGATGTCTACGGCCATCCCCTTCCCGGTGGTTGTGGAGGACGAGCCCAGGGCTGAAATGTTTGAGCTCCTGGACTATCCTTCTCCACCTAAGGAAGCGTCCACTGTTCCCTTGCACCATGTCCTGAAAAAGACATTGCTTGCGAACTGGACCAAGCCATTAAGTAATCCCCACATTCCCAAGAAGATTGAGTCCCAGTACCGGATCCATGGGGACCCAGAGCTGATGCGCACCCAGTTGCCTCACGACTCTGGAGTTGTGGATCTGGCCCTAAAGAAGGCTAAGAGTTCTAGGGAGCATGCTTCGGCGCCCCCGGGCAAAGACTCTAGAACCTTAGACTCCTTTGGGAGGAAGGCCTACCATTCCTCTATGCTCGTGGCCAAAATCCTGTCTTACCAGCTCTACACGAGCATACACATGCGGAACAATGTGCGGCAGTTGGCGGGCTTGGTTGATGCGCTCCCCCCTGAGCAAGCCAAGCCTTTTCAGGAGGTGGTCAGGCAGCTGAAGGCGTGCAGAAAATTCCTGGCCAGAGGGGTGTATGACACCTTTGATGTTGCGTCCAGGGCCGCTGCTCAAGGTGTGGTGATGCGCAGGCTCTCATGGCTGCGTGCCTCCGACCTGGAGAATAGACTCCAGCAGCGGATTGCGGACTCGCCTTGCCGTGCGGACAATATTTTTGGAGAGAAGGTCGAGCAGGTGGTAGAGCATCTCCACCAGCGGGACACCGCATTCGACAAGTTCTCCCGCCGGCAGCCTTCAGCCTCTACCTCTACAGGTAGAAGATTTTTTGGGGGAAGGAGGACTGTTCCCTACTCTTCTGGCAAGCGTAGGTACAATCCCCCTTCTCGACAGCCTGCGGCCCAGGCTAAGCCCCAGCGCGCTCGCTCTCATCAGCAGCGTGCGCCTCAGCAAGGCCCCGCGGCTCCCCAGCAAAAGCAAGGGGCGAGCTTTTGACTGGCTCCAGCAGAGCATAGCCGACATCCAAGTGTCCGTGCCGGGCGACCTGCCGGTCGGGGGGAGGTTGAAAGCTTTTCACCAAAGGTGGCCTCTCATAACCTCCGATCAGTGGGTTCTGCTAATAGTCCGGCAAGGATACACCCTCAATTTGGCCTCAAAACCTCCAAATTGTCCACCGGGAGCTCAGTCTTACAGCTTCCAGCACAAGCAGGTACTTGCAGAGGAACTCTCCGCCCTTCTCAGCGCCAATGCGGTCGAGCCCGTGCCATCCGGGTAAGAAGGGCTGGGATTCTATTCCAGGTACTTCCTTGTGGAAAAGAAAACAGGGGGGATGCGTCCCATCCTAGACCTAAGGGCCCTGAACAAATATCTGGTCAAAGAAAAGTTCAGGATGCTTTCCCTGGGCACCCTACTTCCCATGATTCAGGAAAACTATTGGCTATGCTCTCTGGACTTGAAGGATGCCTACACACACATCCCGATACTGCCAGCTCACAGACAGTATCTGCGATTTCAGCTGGGCACACGTCACTTCCAGTACTGTGTGCTACCCTTTGGGCTCGCCTCTGCGCCCAGGGTGTTCACAAAGTGCTTGGCTGTAGTAGCAGCAGCACTTCGCAGGCTGGGGGTGCACGTCTTCCCATATCTCGACGATTGGCTGGTGAAGAACACGTCCGAGGCAGGAGCCCTGCAGTCCATGCAGATGACTATTCGCCTCCTGGAGCTACTGGGGTTTGTGATAAATTACCCAAAGTCCCATCTTCTCCCAGCACAGAGACTCGAATTCATAGGAGCTCTGCTGGATTCTCGGATGGCTCGCGCCTATCTCCCAGAGACGAGAGCCAACAACTTGTTGTCCCTCGTTTCGCGGGTGCGAGCGTCCCAGTAGATCACAGCTCGGCAGATGTTGAGATTGCTGGGCCACATGGCCTCCACAGTTCATGTGACTCCCATGGCCCGCCTTCACATGAGATCTGCTCAATGGACCCTAGCTTCTCAGTGGTTTCAGGCTGCTGGGGATCTAGAAGACGTGATCCACCTGTCCACGAGTTTTCTCGAATCCCTGTATTGGTGGACGGTTTGGTCCAATTTGACTCTGGGACGTCCTTTCCAAATTCCTCAGCCACAAAAAGTGCTGACCACGGATGCGTCTCTCCTGGGATGGGGAGCTCATGTCGATGGGCTTCACACCCAAGGAAGCTGGTCCCTCCAGGAACGCGATCTGCAGATCAATCTTCTGGAGTTACGAGCGATCTGGAACGCTCTGAAGGCTTTCAGAGATCGGCTGTCCCACCAAATTATCCAAATTCAGACAGACAACCAGGTTGCCATGTACTATGTCAACAAGCAGGGGGGCACCGGATCTCGCCCCCTGTGTCAGGAAGCCGTCAGCATGTGGCTCTGGGCTCGCCGTCACGGCATGGGGCTCCAAGCCACATATCTGGCAGGCGTAAACAACAGTCTGGCCGACAGACTGAGCAGGATTATGCAACCTCACGAGTGGTCGCTCAACTCCCGAGTGGTGCGCCAGATCTTCCAAGCGTGGGGCACCCCCTTGGTGGATCTCTTCGCATCTCGAGCGAACCACAAGGTCCCTCAGTTCTGTTCCAGGCTTCAGGCCCCCGGCAGACTGGCATCGGATGCCTTCCTCCTGGATTTGGGGGAGGGCCTGCTGTATGCTTATCCTCCCATTCCTCTGGTAGGGAAGACTTTGTTGAAACTCAAGGCACCATGATTCTGATTGCTCCTTTTTGGCCGCGTCAGATCTGGTTCCCTCTTCTTCTGGAGTTATCCTCCGAAGAACCGTGGAGATTGGAGTGTTTTCCGACCCTCATCACGCAGGACGAAGGGGCTCTTCTGCATCCCAGCCTCCGGTCCCTGGCTCTCACGGCCTGGATGTTGAGAGCGTAGACTTTGCCTCTTTGGGTCTGTCAGAGGGTGTCTCCCGCATCTTGCTTGCTTCCAGGAAAGAATCCACTAAGAGGAGTTACTTCTTTTTATGGAGGAGGTTTGCCGTCTGGTGTGACAGCAAGGCCCTAGATCCTCGCTCTTGTCCTACACAGACCCTGCTTGAATACCTTCTGCACTTGTCTGAGTCTGGTCTCAAGACCAACTCTGTAAGGGTTCACCTTAGTGCAATCAGTGCATACCATTACCGTGTGGAAGGTAAGCCGATCTCAGGACAGCCTTTAGTTGTTCGCTTCATGAGAGGTTTGCTTTTGTCAAAGCCCCCTGTCAAGCCTCCTACAGTGTCATGGGATCTCAATGTCGTTCTCACCCAGCTGATGAAACCTCCTTTTGAGCCACTGAATTCCTGCCATCTGAAGTACTTGACCTGGAAGGTCATTTTCTTGGTGGCAGTTACTTCAGCTCGTAGGGTCAGTGAGCTTCAGGCCCTGGTAGCCCAGGCCCCTTACACTAAATTTCATCATAACAGAGTAGTCCTCCGCACTCACCCTAAGTTCTTGCCAAAGGTCGTGTCGGAGTTCCATCTGAACCAGTCAATTGTCTTGCCAACATTCTTTCCCCGTCCTCATTCCTGCCCTGCTGAACGTCAGCTGCACACATTGGACTGCAAGAGAGCATTGGCCTTCTATTTGGAGCGGACACAGCCCAACAGACAGTCCGCCCAATTGTTTGTTTCTTTTGATCCCAATAGGAGGGGAGTGGCTGTGGGGAAACGCACCATATCCAATTGGCTAGCAGATTGCATTTCCTTCACTTACGCCCAGGTGGGGCTGGCTCTTGAGGGTCATGTCACGGCTCATAATGTTAGAGCCATGGCTGCATCGGTAGCCCACTTGAAGTCAGCCTCTATTGAAGAAATTTGCAAAGCTGCGACGTGGTCATCTGTCCACACATTCACATCTCATTACTGCCTGCAGCAGGATACCCGACGCGACAGTCGGTTCGGGCAGTCAGTTCTTCAGAACCTGTTTGGGCTTTAGGATCCAACTCCACCCCCCGAGGGCCCTGTTTGTTCTGTTCCAGGCTGCACTCTCAGTTAGTTGGTAAATTTTTTAGGTCAATCTCAGTTATGTCCTCGCCGTTGCGAGGCCCAATTGACCATGGTTGTTGTTTTGAGTGAGCCTGGGGGCTAGGGATACCCCATCAGTGAGAACAAGCAGCCTGCTTGTCCTCGGAGAAAGCGAATGCTACATACCTGTAGAAGGTATTCTCCGAGGACAGCAGGCTGATTGTTCTCACAAACCCGCCCGCCTCCCCTTTGGAGTTGTGTCTTCCCTTGTATTGTCTTGCTACATACTGGACTGGCCGGCTCGAGCCGGTTTCGGGCGGGAAGACGGCCGCGCATGTGCGCGGGCGCGCGAGGACTAGCAAAGGACTTTGCTAGTGAAGATTCCGATTGGAGGGGCTGCCGTGGACGTCACCCATCAGTGAGAACAATCAGCCTGCTGTCCTCGGAGAATACCTTCTACAGGTATGTAGCATTCGCTATATATATATATATCCCTTGACATCCTACATAATCTGTTTAACACAAAACTGCGCGCCCTCGGAGATAGCGATTGGATATAACCATCCCATATCGCCAGGAATTTCTTTCTTCTCTTTGGGGAGGACCCCACCACCCTACGCTCCTGCAGCAGCAACTCATGCAACTTGTTTCTCCAATGCCAGTAGTCTGGCGGTTCAGCCTGCATCCAATTATTCATAATAAGCTTCTTCGCAATTATATTGGCCTTACGAACAAACTGCTGGGCCCCTTTGTGTGTCAATTTCAAGCTTTCATAATTGTCTAGCAATATCGCCAGGGGAGAAAACTGTATCTTATGTTTTACCACCTGTTCCAAGTAGTGAGCTATTTGCATCCAAAAGGATTTAATCTTATAGCATTCCCAAAGGGAGTGGAACAACGTCCCCTCCCCCTGCCTACACTTAGAACATAGCGGGTCTGGAACACCTCCAATTTTAAACACCTGGGGCTTGGACATGTACGCCCTATATAAAATTCTGTATTGACATTCCCGTAATGTGGCGTTTCCTGTTAGCGAGGGTATGCGGGCTGCCAATTTCCTAAGATCGATTTGCTGGTTGGGCTGTTGTAAATCATGATTCCACCTCCGGCAAATATGCCCCACATCTTTCCTCCCCCCCCCCCCCCCCCCCCCCCCCCCATCTCCCAAAGGGCCTTCTGCAGGCCTGAAACCGACAACCGCTCTCCCGGAATTGATCCAAAGAATTCCCTGATCCTCCGTCCATGCCCAGCTCCCAGTTTACTCTGATCTAAAGAGCGGACATAGTGAGCCAATTGACCATATGCAAAGGTGTGACTAGTGTTTATACCCACCCCCAGAGCCCCCAAGCTCAGCAGTTGTCCCCGAGAACCAAGAACATGCTCTAACCATGTGATCCCCAGCTCCGCCCACCTCTTGAATACTTTTGATTCAGACCCTGGTGTGAATTGAGGATTACCCTGTAGTGGTAGCAGGTCTGTGGTGTCTGCTGCTACTCCCCAATGTTGAACTAAATCCCTCCAAATGCCCTTAAGTGGCTCAAGCAATACACTACTTCCCTTGCAAGCCGGGACTGCTCCCCTTGGGCACTGTAACAAATAGTATAAATGGTATGGTTTGAAGTATTCATGTTCAATCCTCCTGTGAGTGTAATCTTCTCTATCCAATAACCAATCTCCCAGGTGTCTCAGCAAGCAAGCTTGGTTGTAACGACAAAAATCTGGCAACCCCATCTCCCCTGTAGCCCACGAACCCATCAGTATATGCAGTGGAAGTTTAGGTTTTGCATCTCTCCATACAAATCTACGCACACATGCATAAATCTGTCGTAGGTCTTTACCCTTTAACCTCAGAGGGAGCACTTGAAAGGTGTAGAGCCACCGGGGAAACTCCACCATCCGAAATAATTGTATCCTCCCATGCATTGTCAAAGGAAGTGCCTTCCATCGTCCCAAACTTCCCTTCATAGCCTCCAACAAACTAGTGATATTGAGACAATGTAGTGCAGAGGTCTGCATAGATATTCGCACTCCCAGATAGTGAAGCGATTCAGAGGCCCACTTTAATGGGAATGCACCCCTCCACATCCCACGTACCTCAGCACTTCCCGTTAGCGCCTGAGATTTAGTATAATTTATCTTAAAACCTGCAAAGTCTCCATATTCCTGGAAAAGCTCCAACAATGCCTCTAAAGAGCTTTTAGGCTGTGTAATATGCACCAAGATATCATCTGCAAACGCAGAAACTTTGAATGTGCACGTCCCCCAATCTACTCCCTTCACTTCGGGGTGGGTAGTTATTTCTCTAATCAGCGGATCTAGAGCAAGGACAAAGTGATGGAGATAGGGGACAACCCTGTCGTGTGCCTCGCCTAATCAGAAACAGTGCTGATTGCTCCCCATTCAGCCAAACATATGCCTGCGGGTTCGAATAAAGCGCTCCCACCGCATCCCTGAAGGCCCCTTCTATCCCCACCTTAGCCATAACCGCAAACATAAAGTCCCATACTACTCGATCGAAGGCCTTCTCTGCGTCAAAACTGACCAGCAGAGAAGGCCTTTTCTGTGCCTCCACTATCTCCAGGGAGGCGAGCAAGTTCTAATATTACTCACCACTAACCTCCCCTTCACAAACCCTGCCTGGGGAGTCGCTACTAGATCCGGGAGTACCCTGGCTAGCCGTGCCAGTATCTTAGCATAAAGCTTAATATCATTGTTTAACAAGGATATGGGCCTATAGGACCCCACTTCTGTCCGCTCCTTACCTGGCTTTAATAACACTATGACCTTGGCAATATTGAGGGAGTCTGACATTGATCGTGAATTTACCATGGTGTTGAAAAGGTTGAGCAAAGGAGGAGTCACATGCTCCTGTAATAATTTGTAGAAAGCAATACTATAACCATCTGGTCCCGGTGCTTTATGAGCGGGGCTCTGTTGCAATGCTAACATTAGCTCCCCCTCCACTATGGGCCCATTTAACGCTTCTTTTTGCGCTTCCGAGATTCTCGGCAACACCTGGTTTGCCAAATACATGTCACTATCCCGAATGACATCTGTTGGGGTCTCGTACAATGCCTTATAATATTCCCGAAAGTGCTCTAAAATCTCTCTCTCTCCCCTCATTAATTGCCCCCCCCATCCTTTATTTGCAAAATCTGAGAGGGTCCGCCCCTCCCTCCTACTAACCTGCTCAATAGTGTCCCCGCCTTATTCCCATACCGATAAAGCTGGTGCTTGTAGTACTCTTGTGACTTTTTTGCCCTCTGATGAAGTAACTCATTCAGCTCTCTTTGAGAAGTGAATAGTGCCCTTTTCTTCTGTGGCCGCTAGTCCAAACTCCACCTTTCTGGCTCTAATCTCCTTTTCTAGACGCAAAATTTCCTTATCCCTCATTTTCTTAGCTCTAGCTCTATAGACTATAATCTCCCCCTCATTACTACTTTGGCTGTTTCCCAATACAAGCCTGCTTGCTGTTTATGACCTTTATTGTGCTCCTCAAATTCCCTCCATTTATCTTCTAGATATATTTTAAACTGTGGGTCCCGACATAATTCACTAGAAAATCGCCAATTCCCCCTTCGTCCCCCAGGTCCCTCTATTTGCAGTTCCACCCAGATGATTGCATGGTCGGAGATCTGACATGGACCTATCTCCGCTGCTGATATTTTGGAAAACAAACCCAGTGAGACCAAAAAATAATCTATTCGCGATTGTGTTGAATGCGCCCGGGAAATGTGGGTGTAGTCCCTTTGTGTGGGGTGTAAAACCCGCCATATGTCCAGTAAATCTAACGTGGAACAGAGGAAGGGCAGGCCTCGCAAATAGTGGGCCCTCTGCAACGCAGAAGAGCCGCTTTTGTCCACCAGAGGGTCATACACCAAGTTAAAGTCTCCCCCCAGAACAATGCTTCCATGTGAATAGGAGCCCAGCAAGTTTATCAAGGTTTTATAAAATTTAGAGTCGAACACATTCGGGGCGTATATATTACAAAAAATATGTGTTATTTCCCTTCTCCACTTCTACTAATACATAGCGGCCCTCTATACTCCTCTTCACCGATTTGATCCGCAACTGCAAACCTTTGCGAAACAATATCAATACTCCCCCTTTTTTCCCCACCGCTGGTGACCCCCATCGCCTCTTCAACCCACCCTTTTTTGAATTTCTCATGTTCTCTATCTGACAAGTACGTTTCTTGGAGAAAGGCAACATCCGCTTTGTGCCGCTGCATAGCCTGCAAAACTTTTGTGCGTTTGATGGGTGATGAGATCCCCCCCACGTTCCACGACACTAATTTAAGTGATCCCAGTCCAATGTTTCAATATGAGCCTGACCAGGGTCCCATATATCTGAGTGCGAGGGGCGCTCCTCCCAGCCCTCAGGTGCCCCCTCCAGCATTGCGCCTGCCTTCCTCCAAAGACACCGCGCCCTACCTTGAATTCCATCTCGTGTTCTAGGGATAAGAAGGAAAAATAAAAACCCCACGTACAGACAGACCCCTGACTCACCCCTCCCCCACCCTCCCCCCACCCAGCCCTCCCTTCTCCCCATCCCTGTAGGTTACTCCCTGCTAACTGCACTGTAGTTCTCGTTAGAGAACGAGCCACGCTCCCCCCCTCGTCCCCCCAGCGCCCTCTGCTATTTGTGATTGTCCCACCACCAATTGTCAGCCTCTCCAAATAAGCGGACCTACCCAGCTTTCCAATCAACAGAAACCGTAATACTGCTTTTTCCTGCTTAGAACTCAAAACTTCTCCCTTTAACTCCCCCAGTCCTTGCCCCCTGTGCCCCAATACTATCACATCCCTTAGTAACATAGGGCATAATAGCTAATAGCATGTGAATAAGGAGAAAAAAAACAACAACTTTGTGTGTGTGTGTATACAGTGGTGGAAATAAGTATTTGATCCCTTGCTGATTTTGTAAGTTTGCCCACTGACAAAGACATGAGCAGCCCATAATTGAAGGGTAGGTTATTGGTAACAGTGAGAGATAGCACATCACAAATTAAATCCGGAAAATCACATTGTGGAAAGTATATGAATTTATTTGCATTCTGCAGAGGGAAATAAGTATTTAATCCCTCTGGCAAACAAGACCTAATACTTGGTGGCAAAACCCTTGTTGGCAAGCACAGCGGTCAGACGTCTTCTGTAGTTGATGATGAGGTTTGCACACATGTCAGGAGGAATTTTGGTCCACTCCTCTTTGCAGATCATCTCTAAATCATTAAGAGTTCTGGGCTGTCGCTTGGCAACTCGCAGCTTCAGCTCCCTCCATAAGTTTTCAATGGGATTAAGGTCTGGTGACTGGCTAGGCCACTCCATGACCCTAATGTGCTTCTTCCTGAGCCACTCCTTTGTTGCCTTGGCTGTATGTTTTGGGTCATTGTCGTGCTGGAAGACCCAGCCACGACCCATTTTTAAGGCCCTGGCGGAGGGAAGGAGGTTGTCACTCAGAATTGTACGGTACATGGCCCCATCCATTCTCCCATTGATGCGGTGAAGTAGTCCTGTGCCCTTAGCAGAGAAACACCCCCAAAACATAACATTTCCACCTCCATGCTTGACAGTGGGGACGGTGTTCTTTGGGTCATAGGCAGCATTTCTCTTCCTCCAAACACGGCGAGTTGAGTTCATGCCAAAGAGCTCAATTTTTGTCTCATCTGACCACAGCACCTTCTCCCAATCACTCTCGGCATCATCCAGGTGTTCACTGGCAAACTTCAGACGGGCCGTCACATGTGCCTTCCGGAGCAGGGGGACCTTGCGGGCACTGCAGGATTGCAATCCGTTATGTCGTAATGTGTTACCAATGGTTTTCGTGGTGACAGTTGTCCCAGCTGCCTTGAGATCATTGACAAGTTCCCCCCTTGTAGTTGTAGGCTGATTTCTAACCTTCCTCATGATCAAGGATACCCCACGAGGTGAGATTTTGCGTGGAGCCCCAGATCTTTGTCGATTGACAGTCATTTTGTACTTCTTCCATTTTCTTACTATGGCACCAACAGTTGTCTCCTTCTCGCCCAGCGTCTTACTGATGGTTTTGTAGCCCATTCCAGCCTTGTGCAGGTGTATGATCTTGTCCCTGACATCCTTAGACAGCTCCTTGCTCTTGGCCATTTTGTAGAGGTTAGAGTCTGACTGATTCACTGAGTCTGTGGACAGGTGTCTTTCATACAGGTGACCATTGCCGACAGCTGTCTGTCATGCAGGTAACGAGTTGATTTGGAGCATCTACCTGGTCTGTAGGGGCCAGATCTCTTACTGGTTGGTGGGGGATCAAATACTTATTTCCCTCTGCAGAATGCAAATAAATTCATATACTTTCCACAATGTGATTTTCCGGATTTAATTTGTGATGTGCTATCTCTCACTGTTACCAATAACCTACCCTTCAATTATGGGCTGCTCATGTCTTTGTCAGTGGGCAAACTTACAAAATCAGCAAGGGATCAAATACTTATTTCCACCACTGTATATATATATATATATATATATATATATATATATATATATATATATATATATATATATATATATATATAATACCCCCATCCCCTTGATCTTATCTGCCCTAAATTAGGGTTTAGCGTTTGCAGACCATTCTACGATCCTACATGTATAACTGTTCATTTTAATATCAATAGAACCAACCTTTCAACCAACTGGAAACAGAACAAAAACTTTGTCCGCATTAGACATCCTGAACCTTCTAGATTTCAACTGCTAATCATTGGAGGTTCTCCCGCGTAAGCTACACAGAAGTCCCCTCCGTAGCTGTTAAATACAACGTATTAATTCTCAATACAAATGGGGCCTAGCACACATACCTTGCCCCTCATATACATCCTATAAACTAGTGGATCATATATGATATGTTCTGTGGTACAGGAGACATGTCTTCATGCTAATGCTGGATACAGTTATTACTAGGACTGGGCAAGTGAAGGCTAACAGCCTGTTAAAAACTATAGTTTTTCTATCAAAAAGTTTAGTGACTACAGCAAAATATACACAGTCAATACCCAGATAGTTGTCCCGTACTGTGGTCTGTCCAAAATTCCAGGCCTCAACCGTTTCTTCTTGGACCCCTGCTCTCTGCATGCCCTTTGACTCAACTGGACTTGCTGCCTTTCTCATGGACTCCGTGCACTGCTAGAGTCCGCGCGCCCACTCTCTGTATCCAGACGTTTCTCCATGTTGTTTACAAAATGTAAGGCCTCCACGTGTGAGTTGAAGAAATGCTGTTTGCCATTATGCTGAATTCTAAGCTTAGCTGGAAACATCAGCGTAAAATTTACTTTCTTGTCATGCAAACGCTTACATACTTCCACGTACTGCCTGTGCTGGGCTGCCACCGTGGCCGAAAAATCTTGAAAGCACAGTATATTGCAAGTCTCGTATTGCACCTTGCCACGGGACCTCCATGCCCTCAAAATTTCGTGCTTGTGGGCATAGTTGAGCACCTTGCATATAACTACACGCGGTCTCTCTGTATTCTGCCCGGCCCGGCCCGGCCCAACCTATGAGCACGTTCAATCTTCAGCTTGTTCTCCAGACCGGGTAGGTTCAAGGTCCTGGGCAGCCATGTTTCTAGAAAGTCGCGCAGCTCCGTCTCGCGCAAGGACTCCGGCAGCCCGATCAGCCTCAGGTTGCTCCGGCGTGATCTATTCTCTAAGTCCTCAACTTTCGCTTCCAGCTTCCAGGAAAGAAAAAAGAGGTTCTGTTGATGGGAGATTTCAATCTGCTGGATGTAGATTGGAAGGTTCCGTCTGCCATATCGGAAAGAAGTAGAGAGATCGTGGATGCTTTCCAAAGTGCTCTGCTCAAACAGATGGTGACAGAACCCACGAGGGAGGGAGCGATGCTGGATCTGGTGCTCACAAATGGGGATAGTGTGTCAAATGTCCGAGTGGGTGCACACCTGGGAAGCAGTGACCATCAAACGGTTTGGTTTGATATAACGGCTGAAGTGGAGGGCGGCCACTCAAAACTCAAAGTCCTGGATTTCAAGCGTGCTGACTTTAGTAAAATGGGGGAATACCTGAGGAAGGAGATGATGGGCTGGGAGTACATGAAGTGGAAGGGCAGTGGTCCAGGCTGAAAGAAGTAATAAATAGGGCCACAGACCTTTATGTAAGGAGAGTAAATAAAAGCAAGAGAAAAAGGAAACCGATATGGTTCTCCAAGCAAGTGGCTGAGAAAATAAAGGCTAAAGAGTTAGCGTTCCAGAAATATAGAAAATCTCAAGAAGAGGAACACGGGAAGGAATACCGGATGAAACTGAAGCCAAGAGAGAGGTACGTCTGGCGAAGGCGCAAGCGGAAGAACAAATGGCTAGAAATGTAAGGAGGGGCGACAAAAATTTCTTCAGATATATTAGTGAAGGAAGTTGAGGAATTCTTGTGGGACTTGAAACCGCAAGACTTCCCCAACTTCCTGCACAGCTGAAGTATCTGCAGAGCCCGGCCGTGCAGGGGAAGAAAAATTACTTTGAGGCAGCACCGTAGAAGAAGTGAAAATCCAGAGCCCGAGCCCTGCTGTTGAGGTAAGTGGGGGTGGGGGGGGTACCTGCATTAAAAAAAAAATTCAAGAGGGTATGAGAGAATCTGGGAGAAGGCTGGGGGAAGGGGGCATGAGAGAAATTTAGCTCAGGTCATAGCAGGGATCATGTATAGCTGAGACTAGCTGAGTTTCTCAGCATGAACGCAACTTGGCGGCATGGCTTGATCTTCCATGTCTATAAGTTTGGCTTTATTTAAACTTGCCACCAAATCCACAGGGAAAAGTTTGCACAGACTTTTATGCATAACTTGACTAGGCTTTGACAGCTTGGAATTGACTTGCCTTGTTACTGTGGTTTTGTCGGAGCTTGACAGCATGAATTTGATCGAAATTTAACAGCAGAGATGTAGCGGAGCTTGGTAGCATGTATATGCTGAGCTCGGTACCATGATTTTATTCAAGCGGTCTGATTAGCATTCTGCTAAACTTTCAAATCTTTTTTTAATGAGCTTGTAAGCTAGAATTCGGCCGAATGTAGCTGCTATTCAGTCAAGCTTAAAAGCTTCGCTTTAGCCCCTTTGGCTTCCAAAGTCAGCTCAGATTTTACGCAGCTTACCATTGTGGTCTCACCTAGCTTTCCTCTTAGGCATCAGTACACATTTCCAACATGGCTTAAGCAGAATTACCATCATTGCTTTAGTACTACTACTACTACTACTATTTAACATTTCTAAAGCGCTACCAGGGTTACGCAGCGCTGTACAATTCAAACATAGAAGGACAGTCCCTGCTCAAGGAGCTTACAATCTAAAAGACAGGTGTACAATCTAGAGACAAGTGTCCAGTCAAAGACAAGTGTAGAGTCCGACTAATAGGGCAAGCTATATTTCACGGAAGGTTAGGTGCCGAAAGCAGCATTGAAGAGGTGAGCTTTAAGCAGAGATTTGAAGATGGGTAGGGAGGGGGCTTGGCATGGGGGTTGAGGAAGATTGTTCCAGGCATAGGGTGAGGCAAGGCAGAATGAGCGGAGCCTGGAGTTGGCAGTGGTGGAGATGGGAACTGAAAGGAGGGATTTGTCCTGGGAGCGGAGGTTACGGGCGGGAACATAGGGGGAGATGAGGGTAGAGAGGTAGTGAGGAGCAGTAGACCGGGTGCATTTGTAGGTAAGGAGGAGAATCTTGAATTGAATGCGGTATCTGATCGGAAGCCAGTGAAGTGACTTGAGGAGAGGGGTGATGTGAGTATATCGGTTCTGGCGGAATATAAGACGTGCGGCAGCGTTCTGGATGGATTGAAGGGGGGATAGATGGCTAGGTGGGAGGCCGGTGAGGAGCAAGTTGCAGTAGTCAAGGCGAGAGGTAATGAGAGCTTGGACGAGAGTTCGTGTGGTGTGCTCAGATAGGAAAGGGCAAATTTTGCTGATGTTGAAGAGGAAGAAGCGACAGGTCTTGGCAGTCTGTTGGATATGGGCAGAGAAGGAGAGGGAGGAGTCCAAGATGACTCCGAGGTTGTGGGCAGATGGGACGGGGAGGATGAGGGTGTTATCCACTGAGATAGAGAGTGGAGGAAGAGGAGAGGTGGGTTTGGGTGGAAAGACGAGGAGCTCGGTTTTGGCCATGTTTAGCTTCAGGTGGCGGTTGGACATCCAGGCAGCAATGTCAGATAAGCAGGCCGATACCTTGACCTGGGTCTCCGTGGTGATGTCTGGTGTGGAGAGATATAGCTGGGTGTCATCAGCATAAAGATGATACTGAAAACCATGAGATGAGATCAGTGAGCCTAGGGAGGAGGTGTAGATTGAGAAGAGAAGCGGTCCAAGGACAGATCCCTGGGGAACTCCAACAGATAGTGGGATGGGAGTGGAGGAGGATCCATGAGAGTGTACTCTGAAGGTGCGGTGGGAGAGATAAGAGGAGAACCAGGAGAGGACAGAGCCTTGGAACCCAAAAGAGGACAATGTGGCAAGAAGTAAGTCATGATTGACAGTGTCAAACGCAGCGGATAGATCGAGGAGGATGAGGATGGAATAGTGGCCTCTGGATTTGGGGAGGAGCAGGTCGTTGCAGACTTTAGAGAGAGCTGTTTCTGTCGAGTGTAGGGGGCGAAAGCCGGATTGAAGTGGATCTAGGATGGCATGAGAGGAGAGAAAATCAGTGCAGCGACTGTGGATGGCGCGTTCAAGTATTTTGGAGAGGAAGGGGAGGAGAGAGATGGGGCGGTAGTTGGAGGGGCAGGTAGGGTCAAGTGATGGTTTTTTTAGGAGGGGTGTGACTACGGCGTGCTTGAAGTTGTCAGGGACAGTTGCAATGGAGAGAGAAAGGTTAAGGATGCGACAGATTGAGGGGGTGACAGTATGGGAGATGGTGTTAAGTAGGTTGGTGGGGATGGGATCGGAGGAGCAAGTGGTGCATTTCGAGGAGGAAAGAAGGCGGAAGGTTTCATCCTCGGTGATCTCCGGAAAGGAGGAGAAGGAGGCCTGGGTTGGTTGGTTGAGGGAGAGGGTTAATGGGTGGAGAGGGGGGGTGGGGGGGTGATGGCTTGGTAGTGAACTCAAGGTTGATTTTTTGCACTTTATCGTGGAAGTAATCAGCCAGTGATTGAGGAGAGAGTGAGGGGGGAGTGGGAGTGGGGGGCACCTTGAGGAGGGAGTTAAGGGTGGCGAAGAGACAACAAGGGTTGGAGCTGAAAGAACTGGTCAATTGGGTGTAATAGTCCTGTTTTGCAAGGAATAAGGAGGAGTGGAAGGAGGAAAGCATGAATTTAAAGTGAAGGAAGTCTGAATGAGTATGAGATTTCCTCCAGAGGCGTTCAGCAGATCGTGCGCAGGAGCGAAGGTAACGGATGCAAGGGGTCAGCCAAGGCTGGGGATTAGTACATTTTGTGGGACTGGAGGTGGAAGGAGCGAGGGTGTCCAGAGCAGAGGAGAGAGCGGCATTGTAAGCGGAGACCGCTTTGTCGACAGTCTCGGAGGATATGATGGATGGGAGGAGATTAGAGATACTAGTGGATAAGGTGAGGGGGGTCAATGGCCTGGAGATTCCTAGAGGTGGTGGTTAAGGTTGGGCGGGGCGGATGGGGGGGGGGGGTGACGAAGTGTGAATGTGATCAGGTGATGATCAGAGACAGGAAGAGTTGAAGCTTGGAAATTGGAGGGTGAGCCGGAAGAGGAGAGGACGAGGTCAAGGCAATGGCCGTCACGGTGAGTAGGGGTGGTAGAGCACAGCTGGAGGTTGAAGGAGGATGTGAGGGTGTGTATGGCTCAGTTCATCGTCATGGCTTCAGCCTAGTTGGCCATAGAGTTTGTAGTACAGCCTTCATGCATCTGACTGCACTTTGCCTTGTGTACTTGTTCACTTTTGCTGCTAGGTCATCTTTGTCTTGCAGGTTCAGTTCCATTGTCTGGTGTTAAGCTCTTATCCTGCTCAAAATTGAATCTTTTAGATTTGCTTGAGTTCTCTCTCTGTTCACTGATAAGGTTCAGCTAGAGGAGCTTTGGTGTACTTACCTTTGCTTGGGACACTGCTCCCATTACATACAACTACTTTTTATATAACTGTGCAAACTGTTTGCTTTTTACAACTGAGCAGCTGGCCTAATTCTATTGCCATGCAATCTTGCAATTCTCAGGTTCACTATTAACAGTCTTCCTTATGAGGTGGTGTTCTGTCTAGCTTGAGGGTAGTTCTGCCGCAGTCAGCTTTGCAGTTCAGCTGACCTTATCCTCTTATTCTATCTTTCCCGTGCCTGTTCAGGCTCTCATGAGTTTCTTCTCAGCAGAACTCTTCACATTAATTGAACTCAGCTTATCCAGCCTGAACCTAAAAGTTTTCAATTGTGCATCCTGTTTTCCTGACTGGTCATTCATTCACTTAAAGTTATTTCTCCTTTGATCCTTAGATACCTATTTTGGGGATCAGTTAGGATTCATGCATTTTAATTTACAACTTATTTCAAATTCTACAGCATCCCGATTCTCAGGTTTTTTTTTTTCCTTTTTTCTAAGTGTTAACTGGGGTTATTTCTTTTAAGTCGTCATCTGCCTTCAGTTTCAGATTCGCTATGACCTTACCCTTAGTTTTCAGCTGGCCTTTGCTCTTAAGGTTGAGCGACATATCATAAATATATGTGAAGCACTTGGTTGTCTACAGCAAGGTGATTATATCAAATCATTGCACTCATTTTATGTTTAAATTGTCTTTATTAACTCCACAAAATGTACAAAAACAGTATAAACCATGATGAAACACTGCTTTCATTTTTAGTGCAATATATGAGAAAACCCCTCTTTATTGAACTCCCCCCCCCCCCCCCCCCCAATCACAAAAAAACAGCATATGCACCAAGATTCCATTCTCAAAGAAATAACAACAAATGTGATTCACAGGTGAAGAAAATGACTTCTCGCCTGCTGGGGCAGCATATCCAAGAAGTATGTGTGTGTTGGGGGGGGGGGGGGAACCAGATGTCCCCAGGTAGCCTAAAAGAGAGGTCCTTATCCATTCGAGATATCTCAGATTTTAAGGTGCTCCATCCATAGGTCCCACAACATCAAAATACGCCACAGCTGTATTGTCGGCCCACAGGTAATCTCCAGTTCTGAAGAATGGACTTAAGAGCACCCAGCCTCCAGAGAAATCGGTTACTTTCCCTTTGAGAGGAAGTTCCTAAAGAGTAGGCTCCAAAAGCAGTAGGGGAGTGCATGCCACAGAGATAGACCACAGCTTGACAAAGTATTGGAGAAGGTGGCACCAGTAATCTTGTATGACAGGGCATGACCAAAACGTGGCCCAGATGTGCCTTGGGAGCCTGACACTTAGGACACTGACAAGAAGAAGCCAGGCCAGCTTTGTGCGCTCGGTGCGGTGAGATGAATAAGTGTAGTCCAGACTTATAAAGTGATTCTTTATGGAGTACGCAATTGGAGTAGGCCTTATTATTAAGAATAAAAGCTTGCATATGGGTCCCAGAAAGAGAAAGTCCTAACTCCACGTTCGATTGGTGAGCTACTTTTATTATAGTCAGTGTCAGGTGTGGTGTCCAATAATTGCATATGATGGAACCGTAGAGGGACCAGTAGTTGGGAACCCAAAGTAAAGGTTTCAGATAACAAGTCCTGAATGTCTTCAGTGAGATCTGTCCATTCCAAAGCGCACATAATGTTGGGCTTGCATGCACATACTGTAGCAGGACATGTTATCCACTCCTACCCTAGCTGAGATAATATTTAACCATCTCTCTGACTCATGTGCAACTTTCTTTAAATCAATCACCTTACTTTCTAACTCTTCCTACTCTCATACCTATCTATAATGTATGTTCCATCTTTGCTTATACCCTTTACTGTCAATTAAAATGTTCTATTATGTATTAAGTTGACATTGTAAGTAGTATGCTATGCCATACTGTGTATTATGTGTGTATTTTTGCTGCTGTAATTGCCTATTGCTCATGTCTGATTTATTCTTACTGTACACAGCCTTGAGTGAATTCCTTCGAAAAGGCGGTAAATAAATCCTAATAAATAATAATAATAAGTGTAGGTGAAGATGATGTCTGTAGGTGGAAACTGATTTTCCTGTCAAAATGTTCGAAGGGTTTTGGCTTATCCTACAGGTCAATGAGCTGAAGCAAGTAATAAATACCCTGCTGCTTCCAGCGAGTGAAGGGGCCTCCCAGTCCTGATGGGAAGTCCGGATGGCCACTTAGTGTTAAGAATGGTGTAGTGTTGGCTAAAAATGCCAAACACCTACAAATCCATTTCCAGGTTTCTATGGCTGACTTTAAGATAGGGTGCAGTTTGTAGAGTCCCCTTGGCAGAGTGTGCAGTCTGTGCAGAATACCACTAAAATGTACTCCAGGGACCAGATGGATTTCCAGCTGAGTGAAGGAAAAATAGTCTAAACCAGACATTAATATGACACATCCCATTAGTGACAGCCAAATATTTATCTTTATGGTTTATTCCATTTGATATACTGTTTTACTTGTGGTCAATTCAAAACGGTTTACAGTGTATAAGTAAACAAATAGTACAAACAATGTATAATACATAAAAAACACAAAAATATAAAACTAAAACATAGAATTCCATTGTTTGATAGTAAAGCACATTCATCCAAGACCAGACAATCATACAGGCATACCATACACTCGAATCAAATGCTAAGTTTTATTAAAAATCCAGATATCGTCTGAATATGAGTGTATGGTATGCCTGTATGAATAAAACAAAAACAAAAAGGAGGTAAAAACCCTCACGAAACCGTGAGATAAAAAGTAAAAAGTGAGGAGAATAGTTGAGGATACCAAAAACGTATATGTTTATTCACATAAAAAAAAATTGTATGTATAAAATATAAAATATAAAACGGACCCGACACGGCCGTGTTTCGGCCCTAAGGCCTGCCTCAGTGGTCTTTGCAACCTCGGAAGATGTTTCTCAGAATGTATGTTCCAAGGAAAATATCAGGACGCTAATCTCTTAAGATCTATGTACTCCTCTCTTCTAAAAAAAACATATATATAAGAAATGTGCTAAAAAGCACAACGTTCAATTAATGCTTCTCTCCATACAGGCATACCATACACTCGAATCAAATGCTAAGTTTTATTAAAAATCCAGATATCGTCTGAATATGAGTGTATGGTATGCCTGTATGAATGTCTTCTCAATATTAAATAATTGCAATTTAATATATTCAGACGATATCTGGATTTTTAATAAAACTTAGCATTTGATTCATTAAATTGCAATTATTTAATATTGAGAAGACCCATTCCCCAATGAAGAATAGGAGTCTGCAACACCTCTATAGGTAACCGAGGCCTCTGCCTGCCAGAGGTAATGCTGCAGAATCCAATTTAACTTCCTCTCATCGCAGCCCTTCAAAAACAGGGGCAATAATTGAAAAATGTATAACCGTTTGGGTGCTGATATCTTTAAATAAAGAGTATGCGGCCCCAGAGGGACAAAGGATATGATCCCCAGAGTCTCAGCCTCGGGCACAATGCGCTCTTTTTATTCATGGTGTTGCTGATGCCTCTCTGGTTCTTTGCTACTTCTGAATTCCTCACTTTGCAGATTTGCAATGCAGCTGGCCTCTTCGCCTATTTCATAGGTCACTATTGCAGCCTCAGGTACAGCTGTGTTCTGTTTTTTGCAATCAGTACAGTTCAGCATCTAGATTTACAGTTGCCCCAAGTAAACTTTTACAGTTTTTGTACCCTAATTCAGTACCTTCAGTTGCAGCCGTCTTCTATAGCCTGCCTCTCTACGAGGGATTGGATGGACAGGTGAGGCCCCCCCCCCCCTCTGATTTTTATTTTCCAGATATCCAGTGCAGCGTGTCTCATAGCTGTCTCCTGCAACTATGTAGCTCAGCTGCCCTCTCTGACTGCATTTCCAATCACCTTGGTGTCTTGATTTTGTTTTTAAACCCTTGGCAGCTTTATTCTTGAGCCACTCTAAGGGGGTTTCTTTTTATATTTCCTTCTTCTCTCAAGTACTGATGTTTGTTAAGCTCTATTGCTTGCTTCTCCTCTTAACACTGTCTGCAAGTCTTCATAGTTACTCACCTTTTTATTTTTATTTTCAGTGGAGTTCCCGTTATAGGTATTGTGAGGTATATAGTAGGAATTTTTTATTGGTCATGATTCTCTAAGGGTGTTTTTTTAGTTATCCTTTTGAGACTACCTATTTTCCTTTATAGCCTCTAATCCAGTGGTTCCCAGACCTGGTCTTGGAGGCACCCCAGCTAGTCAGGTTTTTAGAATATGCACGATGAATATCAGAGAGATTGCAGTGGAGGCAGTGCATTCAAAATCTCTCTCATGAATATTCATTGTGCATATCCTGAAAACCTGACTGGTTGGGATGCCTCCAGGACCAGGTTTGGGAATCACGGTTCTACTCAACTATTTTGGGATTCCTTCAGCCAGGAGTTAAGCCAGTGGGCCTCCACACGTATTTCCACCCTATTTATGAACTGCTTTGCTATATCCCACAAGTCATGAACTTATCTATTCAACTGACAAGGAAGGAAAAAGTATGTCTTACCTGATAATTTTCTTTCCTTTAGCCCAAACAGATCAGTTCAGGAGCCCTCCCTTATCAGTTAAGTCTAAATTTAGAGGCATTTATCCAGTTGTTATGAATTTAGGGGCCTGTTTACTAAGCCATGCTGTAGGCACACTAACTTTTTAGCGCGTGCTAAAATTACTGCACGCTAACGATAGAAATACCCATTATATTCCTATGGGTGTGTCTAGCATTGACGTTCGCTAAGTTTTAGCGCACGCTAAGAAGTTTGCATGCCTGCAGCACAGCTTAGTAAACAGGGGTCCTTAGTTTTATTTCTCTCTTAGATTGGCCTGCCTTTCTTCAGGGAATTAGGTTAAAGCCTCATCTTCTACTCCATACAGCTCAGCTGTACTTCAGTAGCCTTCTGCTACTATTTCCTCTGCAGATTATCCCATTTCAAACCCTGCTACCAGCAGTCTGTGTCTTCCCTCTTCAGTAGTTTAATTTGTCTTTGTTGACTAGCCAAACTCCTTCTGCAGATGAACTTTTAATATCTTTTCATATCAGTTGCACTGTTTGCATGACTGAGTGTGGTGTTATACCTTTGAATACAATGTGTGTGTGTGTATGTATGTATATGTATATATGTCTCTCTCTCTCTCTCTCTCTCTCTCTCTCTCTCTCTCTATATATATATATATATATATATATAGATGTGTCTATATATATATATATATATAAAACTTCCATTGCTTTGTCAATCGAAATACTGAGGGATTATGAGTGTACGGTGTCCAAATGGATCACATCACAAAGTCCTATTTTCTGTCTCCATCCACTTGTTGATGGACATAACCCACAAGTCCGTACTGATCTATTTGGACTGAAGGAACGAAAATTATCAGATAAGACATATTTTTTCCTTTCAACTAAAAAAAGAAATACAATAGAATGCAGAACATTTGTGTTACATATTTACAGAATTTAATTTGCCTGAGTTTAGTGTAGCATTAAAGACCAACCTGTGTTGGGCATGTAGTATTAGCATTAAGAAAGAGGAGTGTAAAGCAGTTAGATATTTGAATATTTTTCTTTGATAGCTGTTAGTGCAGCATGTAGCAAACATTTATAATCTGAAATGTATGTACACATAAATGTTGTTGTATTTTGCAGCATACAATGATTCGACACAGGGAGCCAAAAATGTATTATGTACCCCAGGGCTTTACAGAGAGGATGATGAATCTAAAAAAAAGGCATGTCAGTTTAATCGAACCATGCTTGGCCAGTGTTCTGGCATTGACGATACCTCGTATGGCTATTCTAACGGAACTCCATGTGTAATTGTGAAAATGAACCGAGTAAGTGTAAAACTTTTTTTTTTGTTTCAACAAGTGTGTTTTGGCTAGTTATAATGGTACAAAATAACTAAAAAAAATTATTTGGCTAATTGTATAAGCAACATTTCAACATATAGCAGGTAGAAGCTGAAATTCTTGGGTATGAGTGTATAATGTTACATGGTACTTTCGATGTTTGGCAATAAGAATAACTTGCAAAGTGAGTTGCTCTTTAGGTTGAAAATCAGTGTGTTCCAGGTAGCTCATATATCAAAAGGCCTTTTGTTAACCCATTCTGCAGGCACTGCTCTCCAGGATGCCTGTAGTTTCCAAGGATGCAAATATTTTAATATTTTTTATTAAATTTTTATATTGATAAACAGTACAGTCAGATAACCAATACAATAAACATTGGCATTATAACACAATAGCATCTTCCCTTCTTCCCTCAACCAAACCCCCCCCCCCCCCCCCCCCCCCCCCCAAAAGAGACTTAACAGTCTGCAGTCTTAGGAAGATATTCCCTTTCTGCTCGCCTGTAGGCCATGCTGTAGTGGTGAACTGAAGAATCCATTTCATGTTTCGGCAGCATTAGTGCATCCTCACCATGGATGCTTCAAGGATCAGGTGAGAAGCCCACCGTGGCCTTCAACATATGTAGTGCATCTGGTCAAAAGCAGAGATACTTATCCACATCAATCATCTGGAGCTAAAGGCAATCTTTTACTCTTGAAGTATCCATAGATCCCCTTCATGGTTAGTCTGTGTTGATCCACAGACGGTTAAGTGTGATATGTCAACAAGCATGGAGGGACTTTGTTGAGAAGCAGCACATACCTGAGATTTAATGATCAGCCATTGAATGTCCATCCAAGCCACCTATATTTCTAGGAAACAAAATTACTTTGCAGACACTCAGCTGAGCATTTCATCCTCAAAGAGTGGTCACTGGCTTATTAAGTTATTTAAGCCATCTTCCAAGACATTGAACCTCAGCAAATAGAGTATTTGCAAACAGAGAAAATGCCAAACTACCTCTCTACTCAAGATGTCCATCTCCAGGTCAAGAAGCTGAGTTCATCCTCCACTCAGTTTCCAATGTTTACAGCCTTTATAACACTTCTGCATCCTAATTTGAAGTTCCCTACTTTTGACAACTAGGAAATTGAGTAGCACATTGTTGCTTCCTTGAATGGAAAGGTCTGCCTCCTCCAATTCTATCGCTTTGGCCAAACTTTAATGATGATATTTCCAGGAGCCTACTAATGAATATCCAGCTATTTCAGAACATAGTAACATAGTAGATGACGGCAGAAAAAAAAACCTGCACAGTCCATCCAGTCTGCCCAATAAGATAAACTGATATGTGCTGCTTTTTGTGCATACCCTACCTTGATTTGTACCTGTCCTCTTCAGGGCACAGACCGTATAAGTCTGCCCAGCACTATCCCCGCCTTCCACCACCGGCTCTGGCACAGACCGTATAAGTCTGCCCAGCACTATCCCCGCCTTCCACCACCGGCTCTGGCACAGACCGTATAAGTCTGCCCAGCATTATCCCCGCCTCCCAACCACCAGCCCCAGCACAGACCGTATAAGTTTGCCCAGCACTATTCCCGCGCCACTCAATCTCGGCTAAGCTCCTGAGGATCCATTCCTTCTGAACAGGATTCCTTTATGTTTATCCCACACATGTTTGAATTCCGTTACCGTTTTCAATTCCACCAAATCCCAGCTCCAAATTTCCCACTTCAATTTTACCACAATGTTTTCTAAGATTACCACATACAATTCTGTTCTTACAATTTATCTTTGGGAACCTCAGCGGTGCTCATTGCTAATATTAGCGAGAAGCAATGTTTATAGCACCCACCTCTTCATTGGCTCTCCCAATTACCTCCTCTTCAACTATTTATATTTTAAATTTATATGGTTTTTTATTTCCAACTTGAATTTGAATAATGATACTCCTCTTTTTATATGGATTGTATCTGGCTCGGGTGCTTAGAAGTGTCCGACATGCATGTTTCACTCTCCCACGGGCTGTCTCAAGGACATTCCCCTGGGAATAAAAGTTAAACATTTAACATCAGTAAAGGTACCGGTAGGGCTTACCTACTTCAATTAACCCTATCCAGTACTCCCAAATTAAACTCGATTTACTTTACCCTCAGCCGTATATAGCACCAGCTCTGCTACTACTTTCAGGGATCACCCCTCTGCAAAGATGGCAACAGCATTTATTTGTTCTTATTTAAGCAATTCGTCACTCATGACGTCACAGATCCCCCGGCTCCCATAGGCTACTATGTATCATCTGTTCACAACAGGGAGGCCCGTTCTAATTCTGCATTCAGACCCCTGGTGTCACTGTTTGTAAACTGTAAATAAACCATTGTTCTCTATAGTTCAATAATCTATTTATAGAGTGTAGAAATATGCTGTCACTTGCTCTCAGTGAAATACAGGCCAATGGCTCAGGCTAAGAGCTAGGGCTGTAAAAATCAAAGATCATCTCTGACACAGATACATTTCACTGCAGCAAATGCTGAAATGAGGTAATTGAGAGCAGATAGAAGGAAGGGGAATCTGCTCTATCAACAATGGTGGGACCGGTACCTGCAAGAAGTCATGAGCAAAGATGTTTTGGCTAGTGGAATATAGCAGTAGGTCAGGTGCAAGTAGGATGAGAACATCCAAAGGGGGACTTGGGAACATGTGAAGACATTCTTATCAACTGATAAGGGCCAAAGAGTTCTGGTGAGAAGGTTAGGGTCCATTGGGATGAATAGAGCCAGAAGGGTATAAAAAGGGCAGTCTGAAGGGTATCAGAGCAGAAGGCTGAAGAGAGAGGACAGACTGCACCTGCTGTGTGTCGTGAAGCGCTGTTCCACCATGTTCCAGATATGAATGCCTAATTACATGTACTGCTTTGGTAAGATGCTGAATAAACTATCTTCTTAAATCCATCAAATCCCAGTGTCCTTCTGATTATGGAACTTGTTAATTGCTGGACTGTGTAAGAGCAGTCTGGGGGGAATACGAGGTCAGAATAATTAGTGGGAACACGCAAATTATTTACAAGAACCCCCTTCCTTGCCTATTTGTACCTGTTCCACTATCCTCCATCTCATATCTTCCACTTTATGTTGTTTCTCCAACCAGTGATCTACTAGCGGGGCTTGGGTGTTCATCGTTGTAATACCAATTCTAGACAATTGGCTGCAGCACAGAAAACCCTCCATGAGAAAATTATGTGCCTTTTAAATGGACAATATTTTCATTTTGGTGTATGAATCGAGGCCAGGACCCATTTTGCTGTCATCAAACATTATACTTAATACTTACTTGATTTGTATGAGCAAGGACTTCAAACATCTTCTGTCGGAGTGCATCTTAGTGCCCTGTCTGCCTATTGTGTTCTAAAAGGCCAGTTTCTGGCTTCTCAATATTCATTTATCTTGAAATTTAAGAAGCTGTCTTCATATCAAGCCTCCAATTCAAAAGTCACCAGTTCCATGGAACTAAATGTCCTTTTTTCATTCATGAAACCAGCTTTTAACTGATGGAATCCTCATCTCTAAAGTATCTCATGTGGAAGTTACAGTTACCTTGGTCAGAAGAATATGTGAATTACCAGCCTTGGTTATGTTACGTACTAGCCGTTAAGCCGATTTAAAACGGGCGAGATTTGTAATTCTCACCTCATGTCCAGCAAACCTCCTCTCTCCCCTGCCCTCCCCTCCCCAGATCCATGTCCAGCAACCCTGCTCTCTCCCCTGCCCCCCATGTCCAACAACCCTCCTCTTTCCCTTGGCCTCCCCCCGTCCACCAACCCTGCTCTCTCCTATGCCCTCCCCCCATGTCCACCAACCCTCCTCTCTCCCCTGCCCTCTCCCCATGTCCAGCAACTCTCCTCTCTCCCCTGCCCTCCCCTTCATCGATCCATGTCCAGCAACCCTGCTCTCTCCCTTGCCCTCCCCCCATGTCCAGCACCCCTCCTGTCTCCCCTGGCCTCACCCCGTCCACCGACCCTCCTCTCTCCCCTGCCGTCCCCCCATGTCCAGCAACCCTCCTCTCTGCCCTTCTCTCTCCCCCCTGCCCTCCCCCCATGTCCAGCTACCCTCCTCGCCGCCGCTCCCTCCCCCCTCCGTGCCGGACCCCCTGCACTGACATGAAAGCGCCTGCCACCTCCGTGTGAAAGCGCTGCAGGCAGCAGCAGATCGCTGTGCTGCTGTCTGCAGCGCTTCCACACGGAGGTGAGAGGCGCTGTCATGTCAGTGCAGGGGGCCCGATACGGAGGGGGGAGGGAACGGCGACAATGACGTCGGGGATTGAGGGGGGTGGAGGTTGGTGCACCAGCGATGTTCCTTCATCTGCAGGCTCCAGCGGCAGCGTCCGTTTCCCTCTCTGTTCCGCCCTCTGACGTCATCACGTCGACGCGAGGGCGGGACAGAGAGGGAAGTCTCTACTGTGCATTTGCGGGTGAGTTGGTCACTTGTCATTTATATGTTTGATGAGCCATATATGCAAATCATCACAATAACTGTACCTTCTTTTTTTGAAGGTGTAAATACATGGATAAAGGTGGGCCAGCTGACACAATATAGTTGGATTTTCAGAAAGTATTTGACAAAATCCCTTATGAGAGACTCTTTTAGGAAATTAGATTTGGGGCATATGGAGTTAATTTCTTTTTGTGGATTGGAAACTGGTTGAAGTAAACTGAGAGTTATTTATATGGAAAGGGTCAGTAGAGGAGTGTCTGTGCATTCAACACATTTATAAATCTGGAGATAGGCATGATGAGTGAGGTGAGGATTTGCAGAAGAATCTTTTTTATTGGACATAACTTAATACATTTCTTGATTAGCTTTCAAAGGTTGCCCTTCTTCGTCAGATCGGAAATAAGCAAATGTGGTAGCAGTATATATAAGAGAAACATCAAAGCATTACTTTGACAGTCTGACAGAGTGGGAGGGTGGGGACTAACATGGCTACCACACCTCTCTACAGAAGAATCTTGTAAGACCAGGTAGTATAGAAACAACAAATCTTGTTCTTATTCTTCATTCTCACACCAGCCAAGAAAGCAGTACAAAAATCTTAATTTTGTATAACAGGTTTATCTATAAGAAAATTCTGCAATTGAACTGGGTCCCAAAAAATGTAACTTATTTCCAGATCCAAGATGGCCACTGAGGCAGCATGCTAATAGGTGCTCTCTCCCCCCTCCTCCACCCTCTCATGAGGTTTTTCCTTTAAGCAATTTTTTCTTGGTTTGCTTACTTCTGTTGGGGAAGCCTAGGGGCCAGACTCGGACCTATACTGCGGAGAGCCCGGCCCCAGCTGATGAATTGCTTTTCTGTGAGCAGTGGAGTCGTACTGCCTGTGTTGCTGCAGGGGAGGGCGGGGGAAGAATAGATGTCCTCCCTGCTTGATGCTGGGAGACCCAGTGATGTCAGTGGTCGGGCAGAAGACCTCAACAGAATCTGAGTTGATGTGTCTCAGGCCTCTGCGGGAACATCACTGGAAGATGGTGCTTCAGCATCTTTGATGCCTTGGACACCAGTGGTGTGACACTTTTGGATCGAGGAGAGAAGAAGCAGAGGCTTCCCGAGGGCCTGCAAGTTACCTCTCAGATCTCAGGTGAGCTGCAGAAACCTGCTTTTCTGTTAAACCAAAATTAGTCACTCTTGATGTTATTTGGGAAGCTTTAACTAAATTGGACCAGTCTATCTCAGGAAAATTGGAATTGCTGGCTACACAGTTCCAGTCTTATCAAGGGGTATTAATGGAAGTACAACAAAAAGTTAATGACAATCAAAAGGAATTTGAAGTAGTGAAGACTGAGATTAAGGGGATTTCAGATTGCCAAGCAACCTTGGTTAAGAATAACTTGGCAAATCATCGCAAAATAGAAAACTTGAAGAACTCTGCATTGGAGAACATTGAGGTTTGTGACTTTCCCAAAAGTTACATCAGTGACACCTTTGTTAACTCTTAAAATTATATAATTCTTTAACTATTGACAATACCTAAACACTCTTGCTCTCCTGTTGAAAAAGCACATTTTTTTGCCTCAAATGTCCAAGAAACTAGCAGATCAAGATTTGACTCCAGGGACAGATATTTCCCTTGAATTGAATGTCGCTTAAATAATAACTAGAGAAGATCAAGGTGTAGTTTCAGCAATGTTAATTGTGAATCTTGTCCTTCAGCCAGGTAGAGATTGGGTTTTGAGACTTTTTTTTTTCCTTTACTAAAGAGACACTTCTTAATTGCCAGATTCGGGTATTCCCAGACATGGCAAGGGTGACTCAGAAAAGGAGGAGACAATTTTTGGATTTGAGATCTAAAGTTCAAGAGCTAGGTGGTCTTTTTTGGTTGAATTTTCCATGTAAGTGTATAATCAAACTTGAGTCTGTTAGATATATTTTCTATGAGCCAGCTCATTTAAATGCTTTCTTGGCTTCTAAAAGTAGCAGACCTTCAGGAATCTTTGTTCAATCACCTGTGACTTGTACACACTGAAGTTTAGGAATTCTGCGCTTTAGCAATGCCTGTTTAGTTGTATGTACAGTGAAACCTCGGTTTTCGTTGACTTTGGATTTCGTTGGTTTCGGTTTTCGTTGATTTTTGGGGGGGAAAATTTTGTCTCGGTTTTCATTGGTCGCCTCGGAATTCGTTGGCGTGCCAACACTGCTAATTTTGCGTTCTCACGTGTCGTTCTTCTGGGGAGTTCTTCTAGGGCGTCGTTTTGCCAACACTGGTTGTGGGATCACACTGCTGCTTCTAATTGCCTGCTGTTTGATGAAAACATTTTGTCGTTTTGCCAACACTACTGGTTGTGGGATCACACTGCTGCCTCAAATTGCCTGCTGTTTGATGAAAAAAGTGCCTGTGCATAAGAAGAGTCTTCAGAAAGGTAAATGCCATATTAAATATTCATCTATTCTACACAGTCTTTTTTTATTCATTTAAAAGAATTAAGAAGAAAAATTGCTTGTTGGCTCGGTTTTTGTCGATAATTTTCGGACGAATTATCGACGAAAACCGAGGTTTCACTGTAATTAATATTTCTTGATATAGTGCCTTGGATCTCCTTATATACCGACTGATAAAGGTTAAATGTAGATTATTTACATGTATATTTCTTCTTAATTTTTTTTTCTTTTTGGTTTTGTGAATTCACGGTATTATGTAAGCCACATTGAGCCTGCAAATATGTGGGAAAATGTGGGATACAAATGTAACAAATAATAATAATAACCCTGTTTCCGACCCATGTTTCTGTTAATTTGAAATATCAATAAAATTTCAGTATGTGACACTTTTTGCCATATGTTCTGTAAAGTAATCTGTATATCCTGTAAATATCTTCCTTTTATGGGGTCAGGAAGATTGTTAGAAACTATGTGTACTGCCTCTGGAATGGGAACCTTAGAAGATTGCCCCTCCTTAGAATGAAGCCAGAGGTATTGAGTTCAGTTTCAAAAAAAGAATCGGGTAGCAAGCTCATTCCCCACATTAACTGGGGACATTGACCCTCCCTCTGATACTAATTGAGGCTGGGGGAATGGAGTCCTTCCACCTAAAGACAGAAACTTCTGAAAGGGATATATCACTTAGAGTTCACAGGGTCAGATACTGATCGTATGTGTTGGTCCATCAGTCCCTTGGCAGAAGTACTCATTGTTTTTACTCGTGTTTTGACTCCTGCCTGTCTTTTCCCTCATCTGGTATTGCACAACGTAGTGTTTTATTGTGGATTATAAACTGGTTAAAAGATAGAAAACAGAGAGCAGGGTTAAATGGTCAGTATTGTCAATGGAGAAGGGTAGATATTGGTAGATATTGGGGTTCCACAGGGGTCTGCTGGGACTGCTGCTTTTTAACATATTTATAAATGATCTACAGGAATAACTAGTGAGGTAGTTAAATTTGCTGATGACACAAAGTTATTCAGAGTTGTTAAATCGCAAGAGGATTGTGAAACATTGCAAGAGGACCTTAAGAGACTGGGAGGCTGGGCATCCAAATGGTAGATGACATTTAATGTGAGCACATGTAAAGTGATATATGTGGAAAAGAGGAACCTGAAATATAGCTACGTGATTCGGGGTTCCGCAATAGGAGTCGCCAACCAGGAAAAGTATACGTTGAAACCCTATGCTTGGTGTGCAGCAGCAGCGAAAAAAGTAAATAGAATGTTAGGTATTATTAGGAGAGGAATGGAAAACAAAAATGAGGATGTTATAATGCCTTTGTAGCGTTCCATGGTGCATCTGTACCTTGAATAGTGTGTGCAATTCTGGTCACCACATCTCAAAAGGGATATAGTGGAGTTAGAAAAAGTACAGAGAGGGGCGACAAAAATGATAAAGGGGTTGGGATGACTTCCCTATGAGAAAAGACTAAAGTGGCTAGGGCTCTTCAGCTTGGAAAAGACGGCTGAGGGGAGATATGATAGAGGTCTATAAAATACTGAGTGGAGTGGAACGGGTAGATGTGAATCACTTATTTACTCTTTCCAAAAATACTAGGACTAGGGAGAATGCAATGAAGCTACAAAGTAGTACATTTTTTTAAAAAATTAAAAAAATAATATTTCTTCACTTAATGTGTAATTAAACTCCAGAATTTGTTGCCAGAGAATGTGGTAAACGCAGTTAGCTTAGCAGGGTTTGAAAAAAAGGTTTTGATATCTTCCTAAAAGTCCATAAGCCATTATTAAGATGGATTTGTGAAAATCCACTCCTTATTTTTAGGATAAGCAGCATAAAATGTATTGTACTGATTTGGGATCTTGCCAGGTACTTGTGACCTGGATTGGCCACTATTGGAAACAAGATACTGCGCTTGATGGACCTTCGGTTTGTCCCAGTACGGCAATGCTTATTTTCTTATGCTTATGTTCTTATGTACTACCCTGTTCCTTGCTCCTTGGCTCCCAAAGGGCGTGGTGTGCCCCTTTGGGCACATGGCTGCGTTCTGCAGAAGGGCACTGAATTAGTGGTGTCTGGAATACACCAGTTGGCAACATCAAGTGCCAGATGATGTCCATAGGTGTTCCTGCAACTATTGGTCTCGCACAGCTTGCGCCACCAGGCAGATAGTGATCCTCATCTGCCAGGTACTTTTGACTCAGATTGGTCACTGTTGGCAACAGGATGGTGGACTTGATGGACCTTGATTTGATTCTTCATGACCTTCTATCTTAAAGATCATGAGCATCAACTTGAGAAAGACTCAACTCTGGATTGTAGAGAGGAGTAGCCCAATGGTTAGAGCACCACGCTAACATCTAGGGAAGCCTGGTTCAAATTCTGCTGCTGCTCCTTCTTGTGATCTTGGGCAAGTCAGTTAAATCCTCCATTCCCTCAGGTACAAACTTAGGGGCCCTTGCACACCAATCCAGCACTATCGCCAATGGCGGTAAGGGCTTTGCAGGAAAGCCACGTACTGATGCTACCACAGGGCCCCTTTTACCGCAGCTCGGTAAAAGGGGCCCTTAGATTGTAAGCCCTCTAGGGACAGGAAAATATATACTCAGCATTACCACCTTGTGTGACTGTTCACTTGTCCTTTAGATTGTAAGCTCTTTGAGCAGGGATTGTCTTTCTATGTTAAATTGTACAGCGCTGCGTAACCCTAGCAGCGCTTTAGAAATGTCAAGTAGTAGTTCTACTGCTGCAAAAAGGTATGAGTCATATTGAAACAAATACATAGAAGCATAAAATGCTACCTGAAAAGGATAGTCCATTGGAAAACTATACGTTTTGTCTCCAACTTCAACAAAATTAGAACTTAATTGCTAAATATACACTAGCTAGTTGGCTAGTGTCCTGTATTCAGTTTTGCTGTGACCAAGCTGAAATCCTTCTGACCTGCAAGGAGTAGACGCACTGCTGCTGTTGTAGCTTTTCTGAAATCTGCCCAACTACAGAGCATCGACCAAGGAGCTTCCTGGTCCTCATTCCATAATTTTGTAAAAGTTTGGCATAAAACCAGTTTGTTACTTCCCAATACTGCCTGGATCAGTCTTTAATCAAGTCTGTGCCTTCAGTCAAGCAGTACTGACAACTTATTTTACCATTGTTAATTCAATATAAAATTTGTCAAGCTAAACTAGTACACTGCCTTGTGTGAATCTCTTCATAAAAGTGATTAATAAATCTTAATAAATACTGAACAGTCCATGTAAATGGTCTGCTGTTGCAAAACCAGTAGGACAATTCTCTGAAACACTGGAGCAATCCTAAGCTTTTGGGTTCCCAAGAGACAGAGGCGGGCCTGGGACAGGGCCACCACTGCCCCCCACTCCTCTACCTTCTTGCGTCTGCTCCTTTCTTGTTCTGTCACTCTTCTGCTCCTGTGTGCCAGGACCGGGTTATTACTTTAACTTAATCACCTGGTCCCGACACACAGGAGCAGGAGAGAGAGAGACCCCACTGCTGGGCCCCTCTTGGAGCCGGGCCCGGAGAATCTTGTTCCCCCTCTCCCCCCAGCCACCTGGCAACCCTGTGGGTGCCAGATTTAATCCTGTTTGTTGACAGAGAAAACAAAGTTGCTTACTTGTAATGGGTGTTTCTCCATAGACAGCAGGATTATTTGGGCACATATTTATCCACCTCCCCAAGAGATGATAGATGGTATGGATGGGCAGAGCGGATTGACCATATGGTCATCTGCCATCATTTTCTGTGTCTCTAGTACGTATTATGTGCTTTAGACTGAGGGGACCGTTCTACCTGGGAAGAGCTGCACATGTTGCTAACTACCAGCAGCAATGAAGCAGCATCTGCCATCTTGGATTTTTACTTCATCTTATCTTTCCTTCTTGTCAGTTTTAAAAGCCATTTCTGCATGTGCTCAGAACTGCCTGGCTCCACGTGAGCAAAATAATGCAATTTGTTTCGATATTGGCTGATTTGCCGGGGTAGCCTTAGAGCTAGAGAGATCCACATCCTCACTAGCTCATCGCACCATGTGAAATTACATTTTATTTGCATTTATTATGAATGCCTTTCTTTGTGAGCCCCCTTGAACAATGTATAATGTGAATAAATAAAGTTTCATTTTTCATAAGAATGCTAAATAAATAATTTTAAATGTGAATAATTAATCTTTATGACTTATCAGCTACTAATCCTGCTACTATAGTGATGACTTGTTCTCTTTTCCTTCAGATTATTGGATTAAAGCCTGAAGGAAATCCATCCATAAATTGTACTTCTAAGGTTAGTACCAATGTTAATTGGTGTATAGATAAGTCTTTTTGTCCATTTATGTTTTTTAGCAAGGAAAATGCATATTGTAACTAAAATGACTTTGAGGCATATATTCAAAGCACTTAGACTTACAAAGTTACGTGGAGGGGCATAATCGAACAGGGTGCCCAAGTTTTCCTGAGGGCGTCCTCTCAGGATGTCCTCGCGAAGGGGCGGGGAATCCCGTATTATCAAAACAAGATGGGCGGCCATCTTTTGTTTCGATAATACGGTTGGGGACGCCCAAATCTCAACATTTAGGTCGATCTTAGAGATGGTCATCCCCAGTTTTCGGTGATAATGGAAACCGAGGACGCCCATCTCAAAAACGACCAAATCCAACTCATTTGGTCATGGGAGGAGCCAGCATTCATAGTGCACTGGTCCCCCTCACATGCCAGGACACCAACCGGGCACCCTAGGGGGCACTGCAGTGGACTAACTGATGCACTAACTGAACGGAAAAAGCCCTTCCCTTACCGATCCCTTAGCGATTCGGAAAGGAATGGGCATGCATGAAGTAAATCGCTGTTAGCTCATTTGCACACGATTTCCTTCCTAAGGAGGGGAAGCCAGTGCAGAGCAGCCAAGCGTTATGCGTGGCTGCTCTGCGCATGCCAAAGACGGCTTCATACACGCAGACAAGCTGCGTGTATAATAGCCGCCTACAACCTTAAATAAATTGCCATCTGCAACCTTAAAAAAACACAAGTCCAGGTGAAAATGTCCAAGTGCTCGTCAGGGATATCTTCTTTTTTTTTTTTTTTTTTATTGAGTATGGGTGAAGGACGTCCAACTGTTAGGTGCCTTCGCTACGCCTCCGTCCCTGCGACAGGCAGTTGAGGACGTCCAAAATGTGGATGTTTCTGTGAGAAGGACGTCCATGCCTTTGCTATGCCTGCGACACCCTCTTTATTTATTTGGATTTTGAATCACAAGTAGCAGCAGTGGGATTTGAACCGGCCACCTCTGGATTTCAAGACCAGTGCTCTAACCACTAGGCCACCCCACTCCCTTGAAATTTGGCTGTCCCTATGGGGGGGACGTTCACGATGTCCAAAATGTTTGAAAGAAGGACGTCTACGCCTTCGCTATGCCTCCGCTATGCCTCCGCTGACACACACACACCTCCCCCTTCCCCAAGGGACCTGCATACTGCTGTGATGGACTAGAGTATGATATTTGAGGCTGGCAAAAAAAGTTTTTAAAGTTGTTTTTTTCAGGGTGGGAGGGGGTTAGTCACCACTGGGGGGGAATCAGGGGAGGTCATCCCCAATTCTCTCCAGTGGTCATCTGGTCAGTTCAGGCACCTTTTTGAGGCTTGGTCATAAGAAAAAATGGACCAAGTAAAGTTGACCAAGTGCTCGTCAGGGACGCCCTTCTTTTTTTCATTATCGCTCGAGGACGCCCATCTGTTAGGCACTCCCCAGTCCCACCTTCGCTACGCCTCCGACATACCCCCAGGAACTTTGGTTGTCCCCGCGACGGGAAGCAGTTGGAGACGCCCAAAATCGGCTTTCGATTATGCTGATTTGGGCGACCCTGAGAGAAAGACGCCCATCTCCCGATTTGTGTCAAAAGATGGGCGCCCTTCTTTTTTGAAAATAAGCCTGATAGTGTAACCTATGAAACTTTGTAAGTCTTAAGTACTTTGAAAATGAGCCCTTTTATGTTCTATGAACCAATTTTTTTAAAGCAAAAAGGTACAGAATATTCGGATCCTTAATCTGTAAGTACTGTAAAATACAAAGTGTTCTTGAAGATTTCTTATAAACTTATGTACAAAAATGTACTTCTGTGAATGTAGCATACTGTGTGCAATTTAAGAAAAGTAGGGTTGTGGTTGAGACATGAAGTCCCATAGACCATCTTACTCAAGGTGTGATGTAAAGATACAGCCCAACCAGGAGTATTTTAATCTTGCCAGGGTCATATTTATTGTTTTGCTTGATAAGTTCACCTACCTGATCTTTCTAACTGGTTTGATATCACAAAATAGTTGCATATGCTTTATTTTTGCTTTTTTGGTTTCTATACTCTGATAGTTCTACATTGTAAGAGCGCAGGCTAACAAGTACATCAAAATTGTTACATGTGGAGGCTCATTTTCAAAGCACATAGACTTAAAAAGTTACATAGTCTGTGTTTTGAAAATGAGCACCTTTAATGATTTGTATTCTGTGGTATTCCTATTAAGCACACTAATTTCTCATCCTACTGTCTGTGTCCGTGAACATTTCTCATGCAAAATAATGGTTCCATGTTTTTACTTATAAGAATAGAAGCTATTTGCTTTGTTATGCTAGGTTGAGAAGCCAAAGATTGAATTCATGTTAGGGTGCAAACTAATTTTCTGAAGACAAGGTGACTCATCAGTGACACAAATGTGTGATGACCTTGCTTGTGCCAGAGAGATTGTTTCCAGAGCTTTTCAGGAAGTCCTTAGAAATCCATTCGGGCGTATATAGTCAACCCCGAGCTCCTGTAACATGTCTTAGTTCATCTTTTTCTGCATAACAGTACAGACATTTTCCCCAGTCAGAGCAGGGTTCTGCTGTCTGAACATTTGTGGATATATTTTCCTGGGTATCAGGTTGTGTTTTATTTTTTTGGGTTTTTTTGGCACATTGGTTCAGAAAACTGTATTGTCGTCCTAGTTTCCTAGGCAGGGTTTTGGCATATGAAGTTGTTGCTATGCCTTCCTTGGGCCATTGTTCCTACCAGAGTTCCCAACTTCATGCTTTCTTCTCTAGTTATCTTCTGATGTTAATAAATGTCTTTTAATTTGCTTCATAATGTTTGAGAAAAAAGCCAGCAGCATCAAGTCTTTTCTTCTGTACGTGGAAATCATGTACATCACAGGCAATCACCAGACGCTACAGGTGTTTGGGTGGGGAATCATGATTCAGCAATTTGACTGCCTTTGGTAACATCCTGGTGCAGATGTCACATGATGAGACTACATTTATATTTTGAGGATCAAAAGCCCATCATGAAAGAGAGAAACCATAGAGCTGCGTTGTCTGCTGTTGGTTACGAAACACAGATGGCAGCATTAAGCTCTCTGGCACCAAAACCAAAGGAGAAATCACAGAGCTCTCCTAGTTTGTGCCAAAAAGGCTCTGAGAGTTTGAATACAGAGCTACATAGTCACAGTGTTCAAAAGAAAGATGAAAGGAGCCAGACCATATCACTGATCTTTTTTATCACATGGCTCTGAGCAGGAGAATTTTGGAGGCTAATTCTCCCTCCCTTTCAGTGTACTTGCCCCATCAGTCTCAGAGGTCCAGTTGCAGGCTTTTGGCACCCCTCGGAAGAAGCTCTATCCATTTACTGAGATCCATCATGCCTAGCTTAGCCAGACATGATGGATCTTGTGCCTGAGTAAATTTGGAGGAGAATTACAGAGGTAAGTTGCGGCCTAATTCTGCTTGGAGCATTGTGCAAATTGCTAGTGGAGGAGTAGTCTAGTGGTTAGTGCAGCGGACTTTGATCCTGGGGAACTGGGTTCGATTCCCACTGCAGCTCCTTGTGACTGTGGGCAAGTCACTTAACCCTCCATTGCCCCAGGTACAAAATAAGTACCTGTATATATGTAAACCGCTTTGAATGTAGTTGCAAAATACCACAGAAAGACGGTATATCAAGTCCCATTTCCTTTTCCCCCTCTTACTGTAGCCTCCCCATTTGCCCTGAGAATCCGAGCTGAATGGTGCCATGTGAGTTCAGAGAGAGAAGTTTCACTTGCTCCAAGAATTGACCTCTGGTGACAAAAATTCTTCAATTCATGTATTCATGCAGACTCATAACTCTTCTGCTTATTTTGAGAATGACCTTTAGGAGTCTTAGGGTTTACCTATGGAGAATGTGTTTCTAAGGAAAAGTACTCTGCCTGTCTTTTACAACCCTTCCCTCCACAGGTATGGAATGGGTCTCCACCTGAAGATCCTTATTTCTCACATTTTATGCAGGTAATGGCTAAGGCCCTTCCATAGGGGTTTAATTCGAAGAAGTGGCTATGGCACTCCTGTTTGGCTTTTAAAATAATTGGTTGCAGTGCCCAACTGAAGAATTTTGTCCTGATTATCATACCAATTTGTAGAGGTTAAGTCAGGGCCAGTGACAGGATTTCTAGTGCCACCCTGCAACCTATAAATCGATGCACTTCTCCCTCTTTCTTTCTCTCGCCCCCCTACAAGAGCTCACATTTCTCTTCCATCCTCTCCTCCCATCCAGCATCTCCCTTCCCCCATCCAGCATTGCCCCTTTTCTCTTCTTTCTCATCCCACCCAGCATCTCTCTCTCTTCCCACCCCCACAAAAAAAATATGGGGGGGAGGGAGCCAAAGCAACAGTTCTGCGCATCATGCCCACCACCACATCATATATCCCTTCCCCTCTCCTCCTAAAAAATAAAGCAATCCCCCTCCAGCTAGTTTCAGCTGCCAGGTAAACCTGCTATTATAATTGATAGCATCTTTCAACATATCCTTTTGTGTGGGAGTGAAATTGGATTCTTTACAGGACTGGACAGTATCTCAATATAAATCCTTCACCTCCATATTCTCCAACAATAGAGCTATCCCCTCTTACAAGAGATTATATAAAAATATTCAAACTGTAATGAGCCAGTCAGAGCCCAAAACAATAAGTTTTAAAAGTAGCTGGCCACATCACTGCAGGTTACTTCCTCTCTGTGTTAAACTAAAGAAGAATAGTCATTTCTCTGTAAAGGCTTTAAACTAGAGAGTTGCACGGGGACAGAAATCCTACCCATCCCCGCCCGTCCCTGCTGGAATCTTACCCATCCCCACCCATCCCCGCTGGAATCTTACCCGTCCCCACCCATCCCCGCAAAAATTAAAACCATCCCAACCCGTCCCCACCCGTCCCCGCAAGAATTTAACCCATCCCCACCCATCCCCGTAAGAATTTAATAGTACATAAAAGAAAGTTCCAGTCAGCTCCCTTCTGGATTTGAGCCACAGCACTGTAGGCAAGGAAGGAATGGAAGTTGGAACTTGGAACACTCTGGTGCGCACATGTAAGATTTGTCTCTGATTCACTGGCAGTGTGTGCTGAGAGGCCGCCACATGCACGCGCCAGTAGGTCAGGTGACATCTGATTCTCGTGCCTGTGTCAGAGCTGAGGTCTGTGCACCAGCCTGGGAGCAAAGAGGATTAACAGTAACATAGTAAGTGACAGCAAATAGACCTGAACGGTCCATCCACTCTGCCCAATAGTCACACTCATGATCAATTCATCATTAAATCAACGAGTGTGATATTATATACTTGATTATGGTCTTTCTTTCGTGTTTCTGGAACAAAGACCACAGGAGTCTATCTGGCCCCATCCTTATGTTCCAACTGCTGGAGTTGCCATCGAAGCCCACTCCAGCCTATTCATGTTCTCATTTGTGGGACACAGACCGTAAAAGTCTGTCCAGCACTGTCCTTATGTTCCAGCCACTGAAGTTGCTGTCTAAGCCCTTTCCAGCCCATCCTACACCAGATTGCCATGTATGAGACACAGACCATACAAGTCTGCCAGGTATCAGCTCTAGTTCATCACAGCCAGAGTAGCCATCTAAGTGTCACTTGACATATCCACACACATGCAGCCATTTAAGGTTAGCTTTTATATAACTTCCATTTTCTAATTAGAGATCCTCTGTGTTCATCCCATGCCTTTTTGAATTCCGTCATCATTTGTGACTCTACCTCATCATTTGTGACTCTACCACCTCCTTAATGGAAGACTTTCCACATTTATGCTGTTAAAGCAAGGAAGAAGAGGAGGAAGAGACAGCACTCAAATAAATTGGTATTCGGTAGATGAGAGGCTGGTGCAGGTGCAGCTTACACTTCCACGGGAAGCCCACAGAACTGGTTCCATCCCCGCGGGAACCCCGCAGGAACTGCCTCCGTCCCCGCGGGAACCCCGCAGAACTGCTTCCATCCCCGCGGGAACCCCGCAGGAACTACCTCCGTCCCCGCGGGAATCCCGCGGGTTCCGCGGGATTCCCGCGGGGACGGAAGCCGTGCAGCTCTCTACTTTAAACATAAAACATGCACCATCTGCTGGCCAAACTAGAGAAATACACTTCATGAACTATTCTTATAATTCACATGCTGGAAAACCACTATTTTGCCACACACTACAAAATATAAAAATAAAAAAGATGTATATTTCTCAAAACGGGCACATCCCAATCCTTGAAAAATAGTAAATAATTTTCTTCATTACCTTTCTCTGGGCATTTTATTTTTCTAATTGGGCTGGTCCCAGTCTTTTTCACTTTCCTTATGTCATTCTCCAAAATTTATTTTCTAGATTTGCCTTTCCATTTCTTCTCTCTCCTCGTCTTCTTTTCCTTTTCTACATCTGTCTGGCACTGATGTTTCTTTTTATATATTGTCTTCTCTGCCTTTATATCTGCTCATTTGATTTCTCCCTTTCTCTTACACTCTAGTCCTTAGTCTCATCCTTTTCACCTTTCATGTACCTACCAGCTTTTTCATTCTTCCTCTTATCCCCTCTCTAGCGCTTCCATTACTCTTGTCTTTCTTTCCCTAGTCTCCTATCCCTTCCTCTTTATCTTTCACCCGCTCCCTGGTCCACCATTTCTATCTTCTATACTCACCTTTCCAGCCCTCACCTGCCCCAGCTTCATCCCTGCCTCTCCTTCTTTCCCTTCTCTCCAGGCCATTCTGCCTCTTAGCGTTTACACCATCTCCTATTGCCTGTCTTTCACCATCTTAGAGTAACATTTTCCACACGGGCATAACCCTTTCCTCACATACTTCTTCACAGTAACCCCATCCCTTTTCAATTCATCTCATTCTCTTTCCATTTTTTTTAGGTCATTCACACTCTCTCTCAACCTTTTCCCACACTTCTTCCCCTTCTCTTACCCCTCTTTCGTACCAACTCATCAGTGCACCCCCACTCATCTCTACAAATTGCCATATCCTTAGTAGAGAGCTACATAGGTACAGGGATAGTGGGATTCCGACGAATACTGTGGGAATCCCGCTGGGATCCCGTGGAGATGGACCAAGGTCCACAGGGATCCCGCAGAGATGGACCCAGGTCCTGCGGGGTTCCCATGGAACAGAAGGGGAAACGGAGACAATCCTGTCTTCAGCTCCCTCCCTCCCATCCACACTGGATGTCCTCCCCACACATATCTCGCATCACCCTGGTGGTCTAGTGGTTTGCTTCGGCGCAGGAAAGGTCTCCATGCTTTCCTGCCCGCTGCCGCTGATCCTTTCGCCGCTGCCGCTTGTTTAAGATGGCTGCCAAGACTTCAAGCCGCTTGAACTCTCGGCGGCCATTTTTAGGACAGTATTAGCCGCCAAGTTTATACAAAGTTAATTATGTTCAGTGGAAAATAAATCTATTGCCTCAGGCTGCTTTCTATGTGATGTGAATATTCTATCACTGTTTCATTATTGCTACCAAGTATTACATATTAAGTGCATTTGCTTTAAACTTTAAATTTAAATCATTTATCCAATCCTTACATGCACATGGCTTTGCTTTTTAAACCCAAAGGTGATTCCTAAGGGGCGGTTGAACAATTAAGTATAAACTGTGTTGTTTTGGACCGCTTTGGGTCCTGCTAATCTGTACATGTGCTGTCTTAGCAGAGTACAGAAGAAAATGATTTATGTTACTTTTACTAGAATTTTTCTTGCTTGTAGAATCTGGCTTTCTGGGGGGGGGGGGGGGGGAATCGGGAGTCAAAGTGACTGAGGCATGGTGGGCCGGGAGCTGGGATGGAGGAGATTACTTGCGGCAGGGACAGGTTAGAATACTGCGGGGACGGGTGTGGATGGGTTAGATTCCCACAGGGACAGGCGGGGACAGATTAGATTTCTGGCCCCATGCAACTCTCTAATCCTTAGTATCCCCTCAAAATTCCCACTCTTTCTTTTCCATCCATGTCCATCATGCATTCCCTCTATGTCCTTATCCGTCTTGTCCAGCATCTCCCCTCCGTGTTGTTCCTATCCTTAATCCCCCCATGTTCAGCTTATGCCCTCTTGGTAACCCCTGCCCCTCTCCATACTGCATTACTCATCTGTGTCCCTGCCTCTCCCCCTCCCCATGTCCATATTCCCCCTTCCCTTTCTTCTGCAACCCCCAGGTCAACGTCTCTCTCTCTCTCTCTCTCTCTCTCTCTCTCTCTCTCTCTCTCTCTCTCTCTCTTCCGCCCCCTACCCTTCTCTTCCTCACCCTCTCATCAGATCTCTCTCTTCCCTCCTCCCTCTCAGGCAGTTCTGTAAACCTGCTTAGGTCACTGGCAGCAGTCAGTAGTTCAAGTAGGCTTCCTCCATTTGGCTCTGAGGGCCTTCCTTCAGCTGCGGCTCACCCTTGTGAAAATAAAATTGCATCAGAGGAGGCGGGACATGTTCCTTTAGTCTCTCTTGATTCAGGCCCTGATGATCAATTCCCCGTGCTGTTCTGAAACAGGGATGCACTGGGCGGTGCTCCCTACCATATAAGCCCTGTGTAGAGCGCTGCCATGTTGAAGGCGGCGCTGGAAAGAGGAGGGAGTGCTACTTTCTCCTCCAATGCTGTGGTATGGGGGAGGGAGTGGACGGGTTTGCCACTAGACCACCAGGGAGGGAGGGGGGGTTGGGTCGGCAGGCCACTTGGGCTGCTAGGTATATTTTTTTGGGTGGGGGACTTAGGGGGGCTGGAGATCCACCGGACCTCCTCCCCTCCCGTGCTGCTGTCCTTAGGGAGGTAGTGTAGGTGCTTGAAGGGGGGGGGGGGGGGCACTAGGCCACCAGTGTCTTGCTTTGGGAGGGGGGTCTTGGGGTCCCACAAACCTCCAGCACCTGTGTTTGACAGGTCTGTGCTTTTGACAGCCTGGACCTGTCAAAAAAGTGCAGGAGGATTGTGCCCTGTTTTGAGTTCTTTAGGAATTTCATATTATATTTATGCAGAAAATATCCTCTTCCCATGGGATAAAATCTGCCATTGTGAATAAAAAAACAAATGCTTTGAAGTTAACCTAGAGAAAAGTAATGTGTTATGGATTGATGGAAAACTTCCCCTTCAGCTAACCCAGAGTTAATAAAGGTTATTCTCTGAGGACAAACAGGCCTTCCAATTCTCACATGTGGGTGACACCCCGATGGAACCTAGTGAAGATGCTGACTAGCTTACAGTATAGAATTTTCTAGTAGCATCCCACCGCGCATGCCCTGGTGCCTTCCCGCCTGACATGGGAGCATGGGTCCACCAGTCTTCATTTTTCTGTTGTGCTGTTGATTTAGTGAGTATTTTCCCATGCGGGTCTTTTTTTTTTTTTCATGTTCATGTTTTCTCTTATTTTTTCTTTTAATTTCAAGTTCTCCCTTCCTTTTAAGTTCATTTTTGGCAGTGGGCTATGCGATTAGGCTGCAGCCCCAATCTCAGTTTGAGCACTCTCTCCCCCCCCCCCCCCCCCCACACACACTTTTTTTCACAGTTCAAGATTGAGGAGTTTAATTTTAACTGAGATTCTTTTTTTGATGTCCAGGAAAGACCCCCTGTGGCTTCAAGAGGTGCATACAAAAAAAGGAAGTCCAAATCTCCCGTAAGGACAGAACAAAACACAAAAAAGGCGGAAGACAACCCAAAATAGACCAAAAACAAGGGAGTTAGAGCGCCAGAAAAGTTTAATAGGACCCTACACGGTCCGTGTTTCGGCCAGCAGGCCTTCCTCAGGGGTCCTGAGTCTGACGTTTATAGGTATTCCTCCAAGATATTCGTGAGACAAAACTGAAAAAGCTAAAAAACATGTGCTACTGTTGGATGGGCCATTCCCCCCCCCCCCCCCCCCCCCCCCCTCTGTTTAGGTGCGACCGGCTCAAATGGAACATCTTTTTGACTCTTCGGAGACCAGACCATTGTTTTCAGCATCAACAGCGTCAACCTCCATGGCTGTTCCGACATCAGCGGGTCTCCGCCTGTGTCAACACTGAGCACTTCAGCAGACCTCGGGTCTGGTCAACATTGGACCCGATATTGAGGAGTCACTCAGATTCAGCGGCGTTCTTGTTGGCACTCGGGGACCAAAGCTGTGTGCATCAGGGGAAACCCAAGAATCATAAGCCTCAGTCTTCCTCGACCCACAGTGCTAGGAGCACCAGGTCATCAGACTTTCCGATACCCGAGAAGTGCTGGCATTGGGAGGACCGCTTCCCCTCTGTGGAAGTGATGCTTGTGCACCAGTCATCGAGCGGCCATATCCCTGCCACTGGTTCGGCACTGATGCCTACTCAGGCTGCATCTGCTTTGGCTCTCATGCCTTTGCCAGTGCTTACCTTTGATGAGCGATTCCGGAGTATGCTCCAAGAGGAGCTGGCACAGTTGCTGCAGGGAACTTCTGCTTTGGCATCAAGGGCATTTGCACCCCTAGCAGAACAGCCCCAGGCCCTCTCCAAGGCTTCATCAGTGGCACCCCACCAGATGTCGGCATTGAGGTCAGGACATACAGTACCCCCTTCTACAATGGGGGAGGAAGCTTCCCCGGTGTCTGAGGGCACAACTGCACCTCGGGGCTCTTCAGAATGTGGGCATCGTTCCACAAGGTCGTGGCCATTGCAGGCTCAATCTCCTGATCCTCAGTTTGAGGAAGAGTCTGATTAGGACTGCTCTTGGGAATCAGATGAGGATCCATAACTTCTCAGAGGAGGAGTCATGGAATCCCATCTGAACCCTCACCTCCTCAAGAGAGGTGAAAATCTCCTCCAGAGGCTCTCTCTTGCACCAGTTTTGTCAGAGAGATGGCTACAGCTGTCCCATTTAAGTTGGAGACTGAGGAGGAGCCCAGGGCAGAGATGTTATCCATTTTCAGCTATAAGTCTCCTCCTAAGGAAGGAAGTCACTGTATTCTATCCTTAAGGACACGCTGTTGAAGAACTGGGAGTCTCACCTCACAGTGAATGTCGCACCCAAGAAGGTGAATACGCAATATCGTATCCAGAAGGCTCCCGAATTCAAGAGTGCCCAGCTGCCTTACCACTCCATGGTAGTCGAATCTGCTCTCAAACAGGCCAAGAGTTCTCAGTCTCATGCCTTGGCACCCTTGGGATGAGAGACCAGAACTTTGGATTTGTTTGGGAGGAAGACTTTTTAGGCCTCAATACTTGTTGCCTGCATTTTTTTATTTATTTTTATTTATTTATAGCATTTGTATCCCACATTTTCCCACCTATTTGCGGGCTCAGTGTGGCTTACAATACATTGTGAATGATGGAAGTACAGTTTGTTACATTAAGATTATGGGTTACATTATGAGGAGTTATAGGAAGCAAATTCGGTAAAATCATCTTTGGGGCATAGATAATGTAGGATGTAACATTGGGGGAATGATAGGGTGTACGGATCATAGCAAGATAACGTTGTGTATAACAATTTATCTGTAGGTTGAATTGTGAATGTGGGTAGAATACGGGGGAAGAGAATTCATGAGGGAGTGTATTGATGCATATCTATTAGTGTGCATGGATTTCATATGTTTTGATCCTTGCAGTAAGTTTTTTCAAAGAGATAGGTCTTCAGTCGTTTGCGGAAGTCGATTAATTCGTGAATCATTCTCAAGTTACGTGGTAATGTATTCCAGAGTTGCGTGCTCATGTAGGAGAAGGTTGATGCATGTAGTGCTTTGTACTTTATGCCTTTGCACTTAGGAAAGTGGAGGTTGAGAAAGGTTCGAGATGATCTTTTGGCGTTTCTAGGTGGCAAGTCTATTAGATCAGACATGTATGCAGGGGCTTCACTGTGAATGATTTTGTGAACCAGCGTGCATACTTTAAAGGTGATACGGTCTCTGAGCGGGAGCCAGTGTAGCTTCTCACGTAGGGGTGTTGCACTTTCATATTTTGGTTTTCCGAAGATGAGTCTGGCTGCTGTATTCTGGGCTGTCTGAAGTTTTCTCAGTATTTGTTCTTTGCAACCTGCGTATATTGAGTTGCAGTAATCCAGATGACTGAGTACAAGTGATTGCACTAGGTTGCGGAAGACAGATCTTGGAAAGTATTGTTTTATTCTTTTCAGTTTCCACATGGAGTAGAACATCTTTTTTGTGGTGTTGTTCGCGTGAGTTTCAAGTGTTAGGTGGCGGTCGATTGTTACTCCGAGGATTTTTAGATTATCTGATATTGGTAGGTTTAGTTTAGGTGTGTTGATAGCGGTGAATTTGGTCGTGTTGTATTGGGAGGTTAGTATGAGGCATTGGGTTTTTTCTGCGTTCAGTTTCAGTCGGAATGCATCTGCCCAAGTATGCATGATGTGTAGACTTTGGTTGATTTCGTTGGAGATTTCATTGATATTTTGTTTAAAAGGGATATATATCGTTACATCGTCGGCATATATGTAAGGGTTAAGGTTGTGATTTGATAGAAGTGTTGCTAGTGGAGTCATCAGTAGGTTGAAAATTGTTGGTGAAAGGGGGGATCCTTGCGGTACTCCGCACTCAGGTGTCCATGCGGCAGACGTGGTTGAGTTTGAAGTGACTTGGTATGAGCGTAGAGTTAAGAACCCCTTGAACCAATTTAGGACATTGCCTCCGATGCCAAAATATTCAAGTATGTGTAATAGGATTCCGTGGTCGACCATATCAAAGGCACTTGACATGTCAAATTGTAAGAGGAGTATATTGGTGCCGGTTGCGATCTTTTGCTTGAATTTGGTCAGTAGGGTGGTTAGTACTGTTTCTGTGCTATGATTTGACCGGAATCCTGATTGGGCGTTGTGTAGTATTGAGAACTTGTCAAGATAATTTGTGAGTTGTTTGGTTACCATTCCTTCTGTTATTTTGGTTATTAGTGGTATAAAGCAACTGGTCTGTAGTTGGTTATTTCGCTTGCATTTTTCTTTGTGTCTTTGGGTATTGGGGTGAGTAAAATTTTTCCTTTGGGAAAAGTCCGTTTTGTAGCATGAAATTCAAGTGGTTCGTTAGGTCTGTTATGAATTGTTGAGGAGCTGATTTCATGAGGTTGCTTGGGCAAACGTTGTTTGCATTGGGATTTGGCGAATCTTTTGAGAGTTTTAACGATTAGGTCTTCTGACAGTAATTCGAATTCGGTCCAAATTCTGTCTGCTGGGTATATTCCGTCTTCTGGGTCTAGGCAATTTAGGAGTGTGGCAAATTCAATAGTGCTGGTGGGTATTTTGAGTCGTAGTTGTATAATTTTCTCCTTGAAGTATTTCGCGAGATCGTCGACTCCTGGTGTGTCTTTGCTATTGTTTGTGACTGGTGTGGTGTCTAGCAGTTTATTTACAAGGTAGAAGAGTTTGTGTGTGTCTTTGTAGTTTGGTCCAATCAGTGTTTTATAGTGTAGTCTTTTAGTCTGTTTTATGGTGCATCCAGTCCTACCAGCTGTACACGAGGTTGTACTTGGAGTCTCTGATAAACAGTATACTTAGTCTGGTGGAGTCTCTCCCTTCAGATCAGGCCACTGAACTTCACCAGTTGGCCAACAAGCAGATGGAGTGTAGGCATTATCTGGCCATGGGCACCAATGATACTTTTGATGTTATATCCAGGCTCTCTGGTATGGGTGTGAGGATGCACAGACTCTCATGGCTACATGTGTCTGACCTGGAACAGGCTGTTCAAGAGAGACTAGTGGACGTGCCATGCTAAGAGGACAACTTGTTTGGAGAGAAAGTAGGTTGCTAACCTCATCAAGAAGCACACTGACACAATCTCTGCATCCTCCATCTGCATCATCTTCAACAAGATGATTTTCAACCGGGCAGAGGCGTTGGTCCTACTACTCTCAAAGGTGCAGGTACCTGCCTCAGATCAAGCGACTCAGGCACAGCATCCCAGACTTCGCCAGCCCGATCCCCAGTCAAAGCAGGGCATGGGCTATTGACTGACTCCAGCAGAGCATAGCTACACAAAGAGTATCCATTCCGGATGACTTACCCGTCTTAAATCCGCTCTCAGCACAAGCAGGCACTTGTAGAGGAAATCTCTGCTCTTCTATGGTCCGAGCAGTTGAACCTGTACCACCAGGGGAAGAAGGGAAAGGGTTCTATTCCAGGTACTTTCTTATGATCATGAAAACGGGGGTATTCTGGCCCATCCTAGATCCAAGGGCCATGAACAAATTTTTGGTAAAGGGAAAAGTTCAGGATGATTTCCTTGGGTACCCTACTCCCTCTCTATTTCAGGAAAACCATTGGCTATGCTCTCTGAACTTGAAGGATGCCTATACCCACATTTTTATACTTCCAACTCACAGGAGGTATCTCAGAGTTTGAGTGGGGAAACTCCACTACCAGTATCATGGCCTGGCATCTGCCCCTAGAGTTTTCACCCAAGTGTCTGGCGGTAGTTTTAGCGTATCTACACAGACTGGGGGTGTATGTGTTTCCCTACCTGCACAATTGGCTGGTCAAAAGCACATCTCAGGAGGGAGCAATGGAGTAAATGTGAATGACTATTCAGATGCTAGAGCTGCTTGGTGTTTGTCATAAATTATCCCAAGTCCCATATTCAACCAGTTTGCCAACTGGAGTACATAGGAGCCCTGCTAGATACGATACAGGCTTAGCCCTTCCTTCCTCAAGCGAGAGCGGATAACTTGCCTTTCAGGTCCGTAGCAGCCAGCAGGTTTCAGCTCAGAAGATGTGGAGATTGATGGGCCACATGGCCTTCACAGTGCATGGCATGGCTCCATTTGAGAGCAGCCTAATGGACCTTAGTTTTCCAGTGGTCTCGGGCAGCTGGGAACCTAATGGATGTCATTCGCATTCCACCGGAGCTGGCTCACACCTTTCTGTGGTGGACAATCTGGTCCAATTAGACTCTGGGACTTCCATTCCAAATACTACCGCCTCAGGTGTTGACAATGGATGCATCCAACCTGGGTTAGGGAGCTCATGTGGATGGGTTTCGTACTCAAGGTCAGTGGTCCGCTCAGGAGGTTCAGTTCCACATCAATCTCCTTGAGCTTTGGGCCATTTGGAATGCTCTAAAGGCTTTCAGAGACCGACTCCAGAACCTAATTGTTCAAATTCAGACAGATAACCAGATTGTGATGTTCTATGGCAGACAGACTGAACAGGATGCTGCAATTACACAAGTGGTCTCTTGAGAGTGGGGCACCCCCTCTGTGAATATTTTCACCACTTATCTCAACAAGGTCCCTCAGTTCTGCTCCAGGCATGGGTCACACTGCAAACTAGCGTCAGATGCCTTCTTCCTGCATTGTGGGCAAGGTCTTCTGTATGCATATCCTCCCATTCCTCTCATAGAGAAGACTTTGCTGAAACTCAGGCAAGATCGGGGCACCATGATTTTGATCGCTTCTTACTGGCCACAACAGATTTGGTTCTCTCTTCTTCTGCAGTTGTCCTCCAAAGATCCATGGTGATTGGACTGTTTTTTTCTGATCCTTACCACAGAACTGAGGGTTCCCTTCTGTAACCCAACCTCTACTCTATGGCCCTCCCGAATTGGATGTTGAGGGAATGGAATTTGGATCCCTCAAATTGCCAGAGGGTATGTCCCGTATTTTGCTGGCTTCCAGGAAAGATTCCACTAAAACGTTTTTCTCTTAAATAGAGAAGGTTTGGTGTGAGGGCAAGGCCTTAGATCCTTTTTCTTGTCCTACACAAAAACTGCTTGATTACCTCCTGCACCTTTCTGATTCTGTTTAAAAAAAACAAAACAAAACAAAAAAACTCTGTAAGGGCTCATCTCGGTGCAATTGGTGCTTATAACTGTGTGGGAGGTAAGTCCATCTCTATACAGCCTTTAGTTTTTCGTTTCATGAGAGGTTTGTTGTTGACAAAGCTCCCTACCAAACCTCCCATTGTGTCGTGGGATCTCAGTTTAGTCTTTTGAGCCTCTGGATACCTGCCATTTGAAGGTTTTGACCTGGAAAGTTGTGTTTCTGGTAGTGGTCACTTCAGCTCGCAGAGTCAATGAATTCCAGGCACTAGTAACTCATCCATCATATATTAAGTTTCATCAAAACAGAGTAGTCCTCCGCACACACCCAGTTCCTTCCTAAAGTAGTGTTGGGAGTTCCATCTTAACCAGTCAATTGTTCTATCAACATTTTCCCCAAGACCTCATGCCCATCCTGATAAAAGTGTATTGCATAACTTAGCCTTCTATATGGAGTGGACTAAAGCCCATAGACAGTCCACCCAGCTTTTCATTTCTTTTGACCTCAATAGGTTGGCGGTGGCCATCAGCAAACGCACACTTTCAAACTGGATAGTAGACTGCATGTTCTTTGCTTATACCGAGGCTGGGCTGACTCTTGAGGGACATGTCGTGATGCACAGTGTCTGAGCCATGGCGGCGTTGGTAGCCCACTTGAGATCAGCCTCCATAGTGGAGACTTGCAAGGCTTCAACGTGGTCTTCAGTCCACACATTCACATCCTACTATTGTCTGGATCAGGATACCTGACGCGACAGTTGTTTCGGACAGGCAATTCTGCAGAATCTGTTCGGTGTCTAGAATCCAACTCCACCCTCCTAGGCCCTGTTTTATTCTGTTCCAGGCTGCACCTCCACAGCTAGTATGTATATAGTTTCAGGTTAGTTGACGTTTGTCTTGACGTTTTGAGATCGATTATCCTAGCCCTATAGCTAGGGATTCCCACATGTGAGAAGAGGAAGACCTGCTTGTCCTTGGAGAAAGCAAAGATACTTACTGTAGGTGGTGTTCTCCAAGGACAGCAGGTTATCTATTCTCACATACCCTCTCACTTCCCTTAGGAGTTGTCTTTAGGCTTTTTCACCTGACTGGAGGACCTGCTAGAGATATCACTAATTGTGACACTAGTAATGTGATTTACGTGATAGAGTGCCCCTGCAGATTAATTTATGTGGTGAGGAGTACTCGCTCTATCAAGACACATTTAACGGAGCATAAATCTCGTATCACCACAAATAATATCCAGGCCCCTTTAGTGGAACACTGGACGCAGAATCAGCATACTGTGGAAGATATTAGATGGAGAATAGTGGAACATGTACAGGTGGGTAAGGAAGGGGGCTCAATAAATCGTTTATTAAATTTCAGAGAACAGTGGTATATATTCACATTACAAACAGTTGTATAAAATAAATTTTTCTTCTCTCCCCAGAGTGGTGCACATACTCTGAGCAATATAGAAGACAATAATCAGAAGGAAACTGCGAGTATGAGAAATCAGCTCTCAAATTTTATTAATGTTCACCAAGGCAGTTATTACAAGATCATTTGTAAGCGCAATCAATTCATTTCTCATAGGGAGGTCAGTCAGTGATCCACACAGGTGTCACAATTACTGAGATCTCCCTGGGTGTGCAGAATATTGCTACTTGAAATTACCTCTATATCTGAGACTCCACAGAATATACAAGCGACATGTACAACCAATTAGTTATGGGAATATAGTACCACAGCTACACATAGGTGTTCTCTGGGTCTGAGTATCTAATACCAAAGCCAATTAGTAGATATAAAAGACTCAAAGCTACTTATGAGAAAGCAATTGGATTACTTGCCAATTCAGATACAATTGATTGGTTTCTCATAGGGAGAGAGCAGCTCGGGTGGTTCAAAGGTACGAGCTGTGGCTATCTCTCTCCATTGAAGCAGGAAGTACAATCACTTATATGCGCTCATTAACACAACAGGTCATACATAGACAATCTGACAACAATCCCATCTGTTGGATATTCTAACATAATGGTTAACACTGATTGGTTATGGTAACGAGTTAATTAGTTTTTTTTTTTTTGGTACATTTGTACCCCGCGCTTTCCCACTCATGGCAGGCTCAATGCAGCTTACATGGGGCAATGGAGGGTTAAGTGACTTGCCCAGAGTCACAAAGAGCTACCTGTGCCTGAGGTGGGAATCGAACTCAGTTTTTACTGGAAAAGTCAGTAATAGACTAGCTTTTACTGGAAGACCAAGTCATCTTCCTGTGGAGCCATCTTGTTCTGTTTTTCAAAAACATCTGTGACCACAATGTTGCTAAACGATGGTACTCTGTTTTTCCACTCATGCCCATTCCTCATTTTGCTGCCTCAGAATGTCACAACAGATCAGTCACACTGAAGTTCAGGTTAAAGTCATGGGCCTGTAAGATTTTTCCTCATTTTAGGTCCTGAACCAAAGTCTCAGACCTTGAACCAAAGCTCATAGCTGTAATAATAATATACACAGTGACACCAGCTGGCTTAAACGTGGAGCTGGAGTGGGCGTCACTCATATAAATCAGTGACTCCATTCATCCTATAGGGAGCCGGGGGAGGGAGCGTGATGTCATTACTAACAAACTACAAATAGATAGACACCGCCGCCATCTTTGCAAGGGATTACCCAGGAGATAGAGCAGCTTTTAAACTAGAAATGGGGGGAAGGCCGACAGTCGCTCAAAAGCGCATGGTTCAGGATACGGTATCTTTCAAAGATATCACCAAAACTGGGAAGATAGGGTATCCTGATAGTGAGGTTGCAAAAAAAGAGACCATAGTAGATCAGGTGTCCTTAAATAAAAATAAAAATCAGACAAAAGATTGCAAATTAATACTGTCAAGTACTGAGCATGATGTAAATAGGAACACCAAACATAGTTTGAAATGTCTATATGCGTATGCAAGGAGCCTAAGAAATAAGATGGGAGTTAGAATATATTGCACTAAATGAAAAATTTGATATAATAGGCATCTCTGAGACCTGGTGGAAGGAGGATAACCAGTCATACCGGGGTACAAATTATATCGTAGTGATAGGGTGGATCGAATTGGTGGAGGGGTAGCATTGTATATTAATGAGAGCCTTGAATCAAATAGATTGAAAATTCTGCAGGAAACAAAACACGTCTTGGAATCACTGTGGATTGAAATTCCATGTGTAAAGGGGAAAAGGATAGTGATAGGAGTGTACTACCGTCCGCCTGGCCAGGATGAACAGACAGAGGCAGAAATGTTAAAGGAAATTAGGGACGCAAACAAACTGGGCAACCCAATAATAATGGGTGATTTCAATTACCCCGATATTGACTGGGTAAATGTAACATCTGGACACGCTAGGGAGGTAAAATTCCTTGATGAAATCAAGGACAGCTTTATGGAGCAGCTGTTGCAGGAGCCGACGAGAGAAGGAAAAATTCTAGACCTAGTCCTTAGTGGAGCGGAGGTAATGGTGCTGGGGCCGCTTGATAACAGTGATCATAATATGATCAGATTTGATATTAGCTTTGAAGTAAGTATACATAGGAAATCAAATACTTTAGTGTTTAACTTTAAAAAAGGAGACTATGATAAAATGAGAAGAACGGTGAAAAGAAAACTTAGAGGAGCAACTGCGAGGGTCAAAAATTTACATCAGGCGTGGATGCTGTTCAAAAACACCATCCTGGAAGCCCAGGCCAAATATATTCCGCGAGGATGGAAGACCAAACGACAGCTGGCGTGGTTAAAAAGTGAGGTGAAGGAAGCTATTAGAGCTAAAAGAAAATCCTTCAGAAAATGGAAGAAGAAACCGACTGAAATAAGAAACGGCATAAGGAATGTCAAGTCAAATGCAAAGCGCTGATAAGGAAGGCTAAGAGGGACTTCGAAAAAAAGATTGCGTTGGAGGTAAAAACACATAGTAAAAACTTTTTTAGGTATATTAAAAGCAAGAAGCCGGCAAAAGAATCGGTTGGACTGCTAGATGACCGAGGAGTAAAAGGGGCAATCAGGGAAGACAAAGCCGTAGCGGAGAGATTAAATGAATTCTTTGCTTCTGTCTTCACAGAGGAAGATTTGGGAGTGATCCCGGCACCGGAAATGGTATTTGAAGCTGACGAGTCGGAGAAACTTAATGAATTCTCTAAACCTGGAGGATGTAATGGGGCAGTTCTACAAACTGAACAGTAGCAAATCTCCTGAACCAGATGGTATTCATCCCAGAGTACTGATAGAACTGAAAAATGAGCTTGCAGAGCTATTGTTAGAAATATGTAATTTATCCTTAAAATTGAGTGTGGTACCGGAAGACTGGAGGGTGGCCAATGTAATGCCGATTTTTAAAAAAGGTTCCAGAGGAGATCCAGGAATTTATAGACCGGTGAGTCTGACGTCGGTGCCGGGCAAAATGGTAGAGACTATTAAGGAAAAAATTACAGAGCATATTCAAAAGCATGGATTAATGAGACAAAGTCAACATGGATTTAGTGAAGGGAAATCTTGCCTCACCAATCTACTACATTTCTTTGAAGGGGTGAACAAACATGTGGCTAAAGGTGAGTCGGTTGATATTGTATATCTGGATTTTCAGAAGACGTTTGACAAAGTACCTCATAAAAGACTCCAGAGGAAATTGGAGAGTCATGGGATAGGAGGTAGTGTTCTATTGTAGATTAAAAACTGGTTAAAAGATAGAAAACAGAGAGTAGGTTTAAATGGTCAGTATTCTCAATGGAGAAGGGTAGTTAGTGGTAGTTAGTGGGGTTCCCCAGGGGTCTGTGCTGGGACAGCTGCTTTTTAACATATTTATAAATGGCCTAGAGATGGGAGTAACTAGTGAGGTAATTAAATTTGCTGATGACACAAAGTTATTCAATCGCGGGAGGATTGTGAAAAATTACAAGAGGACTTTACTGGGCGTCTAAATGGCTGATGACGTTTAATGTGAGCAAGTGCAAAGTGATGCATGTGAGAAAGAGGAACCCGAATTATAGCTACGTCATGCAAGGTTCCACGTTAGGAGTCACGGACCAAGAAAGGGATCTAGGTGTCGTCATTGATGATACGTTGAAACCTGCTCAGTGTGCTGCTGCGGCTAAGAAAGCAAATAGAATGTTAGGTATTATTAGGAAAGGAATGGAAAACAAAAATGAAGATGTTATAATGCCTTTGTATCGCTCCATGGTGCGACCGTACCTCAAATATTGTGTCCAATTCTGGTCGCCGTATCTCAAAAAAGATATAGTGGAATTAGAAAAGGTGCAGAAAAGGGTGACGAAAATGATAAAGGGGATGGGACGACTTCCCTATGAGGAAAGGCTAAAGCGGCTAGGGCTTTTCAGCTTGGAGAAAAGGCGGCTGAGGGGAGATATGATAGAGGTCTATAAAATAATGAGTGGAGTTGAACGGGTAGATGTGAAGCCCCTCTGTTCACGCTTTCCAAAAATACTAGGACTAGGGGGCATGTGATGAAGCTACAATGTAGTAAATTTAAAACAGAGAAAATGTTTCTTCACTCAATGTGTAATTAAACTCTGGAATTCGTTGCCAGAGAATGTGGTAAAGGCGATTAGCTTAGCGGAGTTTTAAAAAGGTTTGGACGGCTTCCTAAAGGAAAAGTCCATAGACCGTTATTAAATGGACTTGGGGAAAATCCACTATTTCTGGGATAAGCAGTATAAAATGTTTTGTACTTTTTTGGGATCTTGCCAGGTATTTGTGATCTGGATTGGCCACTGTTGGAAACAGGATGCTGGGCTTGATGGACCTTTGGTCTTTCCCAGTATGGCAATACTTATGTACCCCATAAAAACTATAGCAGAGCTGGCGCTGAATACGGCTAAGGGTAAGGAAAGTAGTTCTGAATGTATAATGGATCACTGCATGAGATTAGGAAAGTATGGTGCTTGTGTAGTGACCCTGGATATACTTTTCTTGTTTTCTAGGGGAGAGTCCTTGAGACAGCCCATTTTATAGGCAAAACATGCATGTCGGACACCATTAACCCCCAGTCTGACACGTTTAAGAGATGAGTATCTATTAATTGAAGAAGTAAAAATAATGTATAAGACACAACATAGTAGGGTAGTGGAGTGAACTGATGAAGAGGTGGGTGCTGGATCCATTACTATCTTCAGTATTTAGTAATGAGCACCGCTGAGATCACTATTAGTTTAGTTGAAACATACAGGAGAGTATGAACTTGGATTGTGGATACAATATTGGATTACAGTTGTGGTTCCACAAGTAAATATTTATGAGAATTGCCAGTGTGATTGGTCCCATTTACTTAAGCCACTTTGTAACTCTTCATGTTTCAAGAACAGTTGCACTCTTCAGACAACAATTGGCTTGAATGACCTGTGGTAAGGACTATAAGCTGTGTTACACAAGACAGAAAACAATTTCAGGTTGTAGTCCTATGGTCTAGAATGCACTGCTATCTGATATATGGCAACTGCCTTCTTATAAGGAGTTCAGTTTAAGTGGTAAAAGCTTTTATGAAAGTGGAGAATGATTGAGATGGTATATTTTCAGTCACTTCAAGATTATGGCTTTTGTAAATAGTAAGGAAATGTGACTGTTGGAAGGACATTATGATTTGAGAGATTATTGTACAAAATTTGTTTCTGTGAACTGCTTTCAATTGAAAGACAAAGGGGCTCATTTTCAAAGCACTTAGACACACAAAGTACCATGAGCACCAAAGTGGAATATAAATGCCCAGATTAAATTAAATTAGGTATACAAGTCTTGGCTCAGTTGGCACTTCTCATCCCCCATATAGAAGGAATAAGGACGGAGAAGGTTCAGAGCAGGACGGTGACGGGGCCAAAATCAAGAGTGGAAGGTGACAAGGTCCAGGAGGCCAAAGACATACTAGCTACTAAACATTTCAGGTGTTCCTGTACCAAACATTCAACTGTACATCTTAAATAAGGGTCTTTCCTTTGTTCCTTCGAACCAACACGATCCCTTTACTGCCTGGAGGGACATTGCTTGATTGATTAGGATTTTGCAAGTCAAATTATATTTTTTCAATTGTCCTTCTAGTGAAGATGTATCTATTTTCAGAGCCCCATCTAAATGGGTACTTCTAGGACCTTATGGATCCTTTTATATTTACTTTTCAAGAATTAGTACTTCAAGGTATGTCTGTTATGGAATCTCAATTACATGGTAAGATTTGTCAAGATGACTGAAGAAGAGTTTCAGGATTACCTCCTGAAAAACAAGATTAAAACAAGATTATTAAATCAGCTGACAAAGGAAGTTCTACTGTCTTATTACATAAAGATATCATTGATGTCAAATTTTGTACATTCATTAGAGTTCTTTAACAACGCTGGTTACTCGGGCATACTCTCGAGTTAAGAACTAAAGCTGAGAGTAAATATCTTGTGCTGACTGCACCACCTACTGCTGTTTGTTTGTTTGTTTGTTTTTTTATTTATTTCTCACCTTTTTCAGTAGTAGCTCAAAGTGAGTTACATTCAGGTACACTGGGTATTTCCCTATCCCTGGAGGGCTCACAATCTAAGTTTGTACCTGAGGCATTGGAGGGTTAAGTGAACCTCTCGCTTAGACTATTGCAACTTGCTTCTCACAGGTCTCCCACTTAGCCATCTCTCTCCTCTTCAATCTGTTGAAAATTCTGCTGCACGACTAATATTCCGCCAGTGTCGTTATGCTCATATTAGCCCTCTCCTCAAGTCACTTCACTGGCTTCCTATCCGTTTCCGCAAACAGTTCAAACTCCTCTTATTGACCTATAAGTGCATTTATGCTGCAGCTCCTCAGTACACTCTCATCTCTCCCTACATTCCTCCCCGGGAACTCTGTTCACTGGGTAAATCTCTGTCTGCACCCTTCTCCTCCACTGCTAACTCCAGACTCCACCAGTTTAGGACGGATTTCCTTTAAGCTAGGACTGTTACTTTATTGAAATGTGGCTGATGATATATTGACTGTTGTGAATAAGATTGAGTGCTTTATTTCTGTGGTATGTATGTAGACTGGTTAATCAACACTGCTTGTTCATTTTTCCTTGCTGTTTACTGCTGGTGCTCTTGTGTTTGTAATCTGCACTATTGTCGTGGCCTAGCTCTGCTCATGCATTTTCATGGCAAGCCAAAAACTGCTGCTTATTTATTCCACTTGGTTGATGCCCGGAATAACCCATGCTTTAAGATAGAATGCAGAGGTAAGGGTGGACAGAGGGGTTAGTAGGTAAAAGAAACAGTTATAGCAGACTATATGGAACAGTAGAGGGCCAGAAAGGATTTGACAAAGCCAGTTTGCACAGAACAGAGATGGTATGGTTGCAAGGAGGCAATGACAGCCGCCAGCTGGACATGACAGCAAGACTTGGATGAAGTGGTCAATTTTTAGCCTGGGTTGCAGGCTGATTTGGCTGCACTCACTAACTAGTAAGAACTAATATCCTACAAATAGTCAGGATTGTATGGCTTCTAATCCTTCAGCTACAATAAGTAAGTATAACTAGGCAGACCAGGGTGCACCAAGTGATCCTTAACCTCTTTCATCTAATATGTTATATGCAGACAATTCAGTTTTCCTCCAATTCCAATATGGCTATTAGTACACTTTCCCCTCTTCCCCATTTAATACTAAACTGTTGTTCAGTGATATCGTTGGTTTGAACATCTTCTACTTTGTTCTGCAAAATTGAATTTTCTAATTTTCTCTGACACAAATGAAGTGCGAGAACTCTGAGTGGTTTTAAACATTTGTCATGATTCTGAATGCTTCAACAACTAGTACTAAGGTATAATAGTTTAAAAGTTATGCCATTAACTAAATCTATCTCTAAGCATATTGTTTGAGCTTTAGAGCATTAAAATGTTATTGATGTAAAACATTTCTAAAAATTCTAGCAAGAGCTTTTGCTATTGAATTAGTATTTGACTTCAAAGAGCTTGTGATAATGTATATTTTATGTAACATTGCAGGCTAGATGGGGGTTATAAGTAACAAATGCATCATTATATAGAAAATGCATATATATTGGAATGTTGTAAATGTTTTATATTTTTTCTCTAAATGTGTGTGTGGTGGTTTGATTAAGGGAGCCATGTTTTTCAAACGTTTGTAATACTGCTAAAACCTTTTAAGTATTTCTCACTTCATCAAGCCACCTTCCCTTTCTGCAAGGACATAAACCTTAACAGGTGCTTTTTATGTTCCCACTGTAGAAAGACGATGGAGTGCAACTGCTATATTTTCCAGATTATGGAAAAATTGACTTAATGTACTTTCCATACTATGGGAAAAAGGTTCAAGTAAGTATTTTCTTTTTAAAATGTATTTAATTAAAGGGCTTATTTCCAAAACCCTCTAAGTTCAATGCAACTAATGTGAACTTAGTGAGTTTTGGAAATAAGCTCTTCAATTTTACCTTGGAGCGCAGAACTTTGCTTCAACCAACTGTCGTGGCTGCTCGTTTAAAATCCTCTGCGTGACAATTATTGACCAACTACTTCATATGTATGGGCAGAGGGGACTTGTACATGGGAAGTTACATGGTCACAGTAGTACAATTTTTTAGGTTACATTTTTAGTGAAATTGAGTAATACAGCCCAACATTTATTAATAATATACACTTAATGAGTTATTTTTCTTTCAGCATAAGTTCATGAAAATCAAGTTACATTTCAAGTAAAAAGTAATTGTGTTCATATTTTTTTTTTTAGGCCACCTACGCACAACCTTTAGTTGCTGTTAAAATAACTACCAGCAATGCTACCAAGGAAGGAATACAATTTGAATGCAAGATCCATGGGTCTCCTAATTTAAAAAATTCAGATGATCGGGATAAATTCTTGGGACGAATAACTTTCAAAGTTCAAATCCGAGACTAGCATGAGTATAAAAGCTCCACGAAGTAAAATGTTGTGTGTGTGTTTTTATTTTTTTATCGGCTGGACCTGCTATTCTAGGATATGAGACCACCTTGGAGGAGGTTGGGAAGGCACATGACATTCAGGGTAGCATAATAAAGATGATGTGCTTCCAAATCCTAAAGTCTAAACCCCTTAGAATATATTATGTGTCATGCTTATACCTGCTCCCATGGGACCAGTTTACAGACATAGATATCATGCCATAATAGGGACCTGTAAATAGCTGTTTCCAAACATGTCATAGTGGTGGTCTTTGTCCTGTACAGATGTGGTTTTATCCCCTAAATGAGTGTCTAAAGCTTAATGTGCTGTGCTATGTAAATATTTAATTGATTTAACACTGGTTTAACTGTCATATCTCAACACCGACACAGTTTTAGGGATCAAATGAGGAAGTGGAATGGTACCTGACCAACACAAAATGATTTTATAATCTGCAAGAATTGTTGTGTGCAGATGCCTTAAGTCCTGTATGAAAAAAAATGAAATAAAGTGGATTTTAAAAGTTTATAGTACTGTTGTGTGGATTAATATGTGAACAGTTATCTGTGAAATGCATGAAATTCATGTCACTGTGATTTTAAGCACGGAACAAAGTCATATATAATCTAGTTCACTAATAAAATACTCATTGCAATTAAAATACAGGGGAGGTGAATGGAAATTTTCTGATCTAACAAAACAAAATGATTATATAAAGTATTTCAAATTTGGAGTTCCAGTCAAAAACAATAGGAAAGCCTTTAACGCTACAGAACAGGATATTAAGTATTATTAAGTATTAAGGAAGTATGGCTTCCTTGAGTAGCCAAAAAAAAAAAGTGGAACTAGCTAGGACAGGTAGTGTAAGATCAACAGCCCGACACAGCACTGTTTCGGCGGAATATGCCTGTATTGGGGTCAACACATCCAAATAAGTGTAGATATATCTCTTTCTTTTAGCATAATTACAAACAATACTATTAATAAAAATCTAGCAATTTTCCAAAACATGTTATGAGAGGTGCATTCTTGTTTTGGAAGATTGCTGGAATAATAATTTGTAATTGAATAATTGGATCAAGTTGAAAGGTGTACACTTAATGACATATTGGCATGTTTCCCCTTTTCTCCATTCAGACTTATTCAGGTCTATATGGTGGGCTCAGCTGAAACAGCCAAGGTAAAGGGTGTTTCCGTAGCACCCTATCAGACCAGTCCAGATAAATTGGTTGTGTCCCTCTAACAGTGGATGAAGACAGAGGAATAAAATAATTCTTGTGACTTGCCCCTCAAGAGTATTATGCAGCATAGAATATTCAGTATTTTCTCTGTCTCCCAAGCGGATGGATGATGGGCTAACAGCTCCTGACCTGGTTTATGACTAGTTTCACTACTACTTCTACTTAACATTTCTATAACGCTACTAGACGTACGGAGCACTGTACACTGGACATGAAGAGACAGTCCCTGCTCAACAGAGCTTACAGTCTAATTAGGACAAAAAAACTGGACAAATAAGGGATAAGAGAATTACTAAGGTGGGATTCATAAAACATGGGTACTAGCCTTTTTGGGTTTTCTGCTCCCAAGCCAATTTTATACTGAGACTCAGTTGAGTTTAGGGGTGCCTGTTTGGTTTGTTCTCCTGAACCAGCTTCTCAGCTGTGTTCCATTTAGTTGGGGGTGCCCTCCTGGGCTTGTTCCCCTTACCCAGTTTAATGCCTGAGTTTCAGTTGAAGTGCCTTCTTTGGAATAAGCTCCTGTTAGAAAAACAAACCAAAAAAAGGCAGAAGGGTCATGTGATGCCATACGCTGGAGTAGCTGCTGTTGAGCATTGTTCCCGGGCCCCACTACCCAAATCCCCCTCTAGCACCAAATTTTTGACCTCCTTCAGAACAACCTGCACAATTGTGGATACAGTAACACTTTCCTGTGGGGGTAGTCTGTACTGCAGCACTCTGTGGCAGCTAAAGAATTCCAAAAGGGAAACGATTGGCCCCATCTGGCGAACCTGCCCAGCCTGATTGAACCTTCATCCAGCTCGGCGTGGACTGCAGAAATCATAATGGAAGTTAAAGCTGCATTGGAGATTACGCTCTCCCAACAGTTCAGAATCGTTGCGAATAAAATAGATTCTGTATCGGAAAGTATGGGAGAAATGCGGTGTGAGTTTGGGGCTTTACAGCAGAGAGTGGATATTTTGGAGTCCTCTATGCAGGTTCTAGACGTGGCATCACAATGTGTTGATAAGTGCATCGCTCAGCTGGAAATCAAATTTGGATGATCTAGAAAACTGGGATAGATGCAACAATTTGCAATTTGTCAGTTTACCGGAATTGATTTGTGAAGTGGACTTGAGAAGATTTTTGGAAACCTAGTTGGGCTCGTCGTTGCAGCTTCAAAGCCATGCGGGACCCCTGTGTATCGAGTAGGCACATCATCTGGGGCCTAGGCAGAAGGTGAATGCATGACCCAGAGCAGTGATCATCAAACTATTGAACTTTTGCCATAAACAAGAAATTCTGCAAGCGCTGAGAGCAGGGAAGATGCGCTGTTATGAGGGACGCCGAATCCTCTGCTTTCAAGACTACTCTGCTTTGATGTTGGCAAAGTGAAAAGAGTTTAACCCTATTTGTACATCTTGAGAAAAAGATATGTTTTGTGCTGCTTTATCCAGCTTGCTTGGGCATCGACCATGGAGGCAAGCAACACTATGTGGACACTGTGAAGGAAGCGCAGGACTTCTTGACCCGAGTGGTGGAAGGCCAAACCAGCTCTTAAAATGACTTGGCTGAACAGCTGTGGTGGACGGTGTGGAGAAACCAAATGAGGGTATTTTTTCCCCCCTTTCTCTACTTTAGGTGGAGATCTGCTGCTGCCCTGATGTGGCCCGGGCTTGTTTTTGAGACTCTGTGTGCAAAGCTACAGGCCTGCAGGGACAATGGACAATATTATTGGGGGGAGGGGTGTGGATAAATGATTTTTTTCTTTCTCATTTTTGCTGCTGGTGCCGTACCGCTCCCTGCAACGACACGGCAATGAAGGGTGTCAGTGGGTTCTTTGGCGGTGTGGAGTCTCTGCTTTGGAAGGATTGTGATCTGCATGTATGTTGTTGGTTTTTGTTTTTAAATCTTTGTGGGTCTTGGTTGACTTTGGGAATTATGGGCTATGCTTTGCCGGGACATTGGATGATATTAACTACTATAGCCACAAATGTAAGGTTAGGGATAGGGAGACTTTGCAACTGGAAAGGCGGGTACGCTCTGAGAGGAGGCATTTTGGATCCAATCCTACACAAAATAAGATCCAGTTTCTTAGCACTCAAACACTATTGAATGAACTTCTCCATCGGAAGGTGCAAAAATCAGCGTAGTTTTTTAAATATCAACTCAATAGATTTGTGAATAAGATGGGGGCATTGCTTGCCCAAATTACTCAGTTGTGTGAAGGGCATCGCAAGTTCTTGCAAATGAGGGAAGCAGATGAGCAAGTGACTCTGAGAACAAGATACACTATTTGTTTAAGACCTTTTATGAGAACTTCTGTTCGCAGCCCCAGGATCTGGGTCTTGAGATGGATGCATATTTGGATAATATCGATCTCCTGCGGATATTGGCAGATGACCGTATCCTTCTGAGTGCACCTATTACTTCTGAAGAGGTTGAATGGGCAATTCAGCATAGTCCGTTGGCAAAAGCTTTGGGTCCTGATGGACTGCGGGCCAAATTTTACAGGCTTCTGCGGGGGGGGGGGGGGGGGGGGGGGATTGCCTCTACTCTTGTGGGAGTTTTCAACACAATAATAGGTAGCCAGTCTCTACCCGCTAGCTTTCAGTGGCTCAGATTATAGTGATCCTGAAACCAAAGAGAGATGTGAAACTTCCCGAATCTTATCGTCCAATCTCTTTACTGTGTGTAGAGGCCAAAATGTGGCAAACATATTAGCTACAAGGTTGGCCCAGATACTCCCGTCTGTACTGTTAGATTCGCAGGTCAAATTTGTTAAGGGGCGATATGTGTTCAAGAATATCAGGAGCATTCTGGCTTCGTTGGAATAGATGCATTGGAAAAAGGACTCTTCACTCTTAATCAGCTTTGACGCTGAAAAAAACGTTTGACCATGTACGCTGGGACTTTTTGTTCCCCGTTTTATGTCACTATGGTATAGAAGGTACATTTGAGCAGGCGGTACAAACATTGCATTCAAACCCAAAGGCAAGGGTTTGGGTTAATGATGGACCAACAAGGAGTTTGGTATATATCAAGGTACTCGCCAGGGCTGCCTGTTGTCCCCTCTATTGTTTGCCCTGACCTTCGATCCACTATTGCGGGAAATCCAGGACCACCTGGAAATCTAGGGGGGTCCAGATTGGATCCCACATATTTAAACTTGCTGCACTTGCTGATCTGGTCCTGGTCCGCATACAGTTCAAGCTTCTCCTTCTAACCTACAAATGCACTCAATCTACAGCCCCTCCTTACCTCTCTACCCTCATCTCCCCTTACGTTCCTACCCGTAACCTCCGCTCTCAAGACAAATCCCTCCTTTCAGTACCCTTCTCCACCACCGCCAACTCCAGGCTCCGCCCTTTCTGCCTTGCCTCACCCCATGCTTGGAATAAACTCCCTGAGCCCATACGCCAGGCCCCCTCCCTACCCATCTTCAAATCCTTGCTCAAAGCCCATCTCTTCAATGTCGCCTTTGGCACCTAACCACTATCAAGAAATCTAGACTGCCCAACTTGTCATTTCGTCCTTTAGATTGTAAGCTCCTTTGAGCAGGGACTGTCCTTTGTACAGCGCTGCTTAGCCCTAGTAGCGCTATAGAAATGTCAAGTAGTAGTCCATCTGAGAAATGCGAAGTCCTCTTTACCGGCCTTATTGGAAGCTTTCACTGATTATGGGGACTTCTCGGACTTCACGTTGAACTACTAGAAATCTGAAGCTTTGAGGGCTGGCAATGTTAGGATTTTGATGAAAGTTTTTCTCTGCAGTGGGTGCATCATACATTTTGAAAGGCATTTTTTCAACCTTCTGATCCACGTCAATTGCATTCTACTAATATTCCACATCTGTTGCGTGAGACCAAAAAACATCTGGATTTATGGGCATATTTACCCCTGTCTCTGAGTGGATGTATTAGTCTTTTTCAGTTAACCATTTTCTCCGAGGACAAGCAGAATGATTGTTCTCACTGATGCTGCTTGTTCTCACTGATGGGTTGACGTCCATGGCGGCCCAGGAATGGCAATTTTTCATAGCAAAAATAGACAAAGTTTTGTCAGAGCCTTCTGGAACAAAGGGCGCACGCACCACGCGTGTGCGGCCATCTTTCCGCCCGTCGCATGAGAGTCCCCGCTCAGTTTTTCTTTTTCCGTGGTGGAGAGTTGCTTTTTTTCTCGGTCTCTCTCCGCAGTCCCAGTGAAAGATCTTCGTTTGAGAGTTATTCTCTCTTTTTGTCCTGTTTGTTTACTTTACTCTGTTTCCCTTCAAGTGTAAAAAAAAAAAATAATAATAATCCTTTATTTCTTAGTTTAGCCCTCTAAGTTTCCTTTTGTTTTCGTCGCGGCCCTCTTAGGCCGCATGTACGTGGCTTCTCATTTTTGTGCCCTTTTATTTTGGCACAGTCGCGAATTTTGACTTCGCTGTCGCTATTTTTCCATCCATGTCATCGAGGACTCCCAGCAGCTTCAAGAAGTGTACTCTGTGCAACCAGTCGATCTCAGGTACCGATCCCCACGCGTGGTGTCTTCAGTGCCTTGGGCCCGACCGTCGCCCAGACGCATGTAAGTTGTGTCTTAGCCTTAAAAGGCAGACTCAAGCGTCGAGAAAAGCTCTCCCAAGATCATATTTTTGGAGCTTCGACCGGTTCTTCGACGTCGACATCGGCACCGAATTCAGGAGCACAGGTAATGGCTGTCTGGAGACCACTACACGCTGGGAGCAGTGAGTCGTCGAGTGGGTCTCCACCTGCCTTGAAGTCTCCTGCTGTACAGGCCCCACGGGACCGACCACTCTCGGACCCGACCCCGAGGAGGAGTGTGGATTCCATATCCTCGTCGATACCGAGGAGTATCAATGACATGCATCAAATGAAGGCGAAGAAGCATCGTCATCGGTCTACTTCCAGACACGGTACCGGGAGCTCTGGGGCGTCGAAGGATTCAGCACCCATGAAGCGCCGATGCCGGGAGGACCGCTTACCCTCCATTGGTGCGTCGGTCTTCGTGCAGCCCGGTACCGTCTGCTCAACCTCCACAGATTCTGACACCAATTCTTGCACCGACCCCGCAGCCTTGCTCGACAGCAACTCTAGACGAGCGCATCCGAGCCATTCTTCCAGGTCTTCTGGAGGGGTTGCTGCATCAGTCTGCTCCGGTACCGGAGGTGCTTGTGCCTTCCATACCGTCGGTGGAAGCAGCAGCTGGCTGTATGCCTGCGGTGAGGTCTTTGCTGCCGGTGCCGCCTGCCGCGTTACCCAGGTCAACTCCCCGACGACATCGCTGGAGGGAGCTTCATCACCGCCGGCATGGGAGTCGACTTCTCGCCATCGAGGACACAGTTCCTCGGCGTCAAGACGGGCCCGGTTTCGGACTGCAGTTAAGGAACTCTTGTCCAATACCGATGAGGATGCCTCATGGGATGAAGGGGGAGGATCCCAGGTATTTCTCTTCCGAGGAGTCTTGTGGTCTTCCCTCTGATCCTACTCCAGAAAGAAAGCTTTCTCCTCCGGAGAGTCTTTCTGTCTCTTTATTTGTCCAGGAAATGTCTGTGGCTATTCCCTTCCCTGTGGTATCTGAGGATGAGCCCAGGACTGAGATGCTCGAGGTCCTTGACTATCCTTTGCCACCTAAGGAGTCATCCACGGTTCCTTTGCATAATGTGCTCAAGGAGACACTTAATGCGGAACTGGATGAAACCACTAAGTAATCCCACCATTCCCAAGAAAGCTGAGTCCCAATATCAGATTCACGGAGATCCTGAGCTAATGAAGTTGCAGTTACCTCATGACTCTATGGTTGTGGATTCCACTCTCAAGAGAGCCAGAAGTTCTAGAGATTTTGCCTCGGCGCCCCCGGGACGAGAATCTAGAACTTTAGACTTTTGGGAGGAAGGTGTATCAGGCCTCTATGCTTGTGGCCAAAATTCAGTCTTACCAGCTCTACACGAGCATTCACTTGAGGAACACAGTGAAGCAACTGGCGGACTTGGTTGATAAGCTCCCTCCGGAGCAGGCCAAGCCTTTTCAGGAGGTGGTCAGGCAGCAGAAGGTGTGTCGTAAATTCCTGTCCAGGGATGCTTACGACTCTTTTGAGAACCGCTGCCCAAGGTATAGTGACGCGCAGACTCTCAAGGCTGCTTGCCTCTGACCTGGACAATCGAGTCCAGCAGTGGATTGCGGATGTCCCTTGCCGGGAGGATAATATTTTTGGTGAGAAAGTCGAGCAAGTGGTTGATCAGATCACGCAGCGGGAAACCGCTATGGACAATCTCTCCTGCCAGGTGTCTTCTGCTACTATCTCAACAGGTAGATGATTTTTCCGGAGAAAGAAGAATGCTCCTTACGCCTATAACAAGCGTAGGTACAATCCTCCTTCTTGACAGCCTTCCCAGGTTCATCCCCAGCGCGCTTGTTCTCACCAACAGCGTGGGCCAAGGCAGACCCCTGTGGCTCCCAGCAAAAGCAAGGGATGGGCTTTTGATTGGCTGCAGCTGAGCATAGCCGCTGTAAAGGTGCCCGTGCCAGACGACTTGCCAGTCAGAGGGAGGTTAAAATGTTTTCACCAAAGGTGACCTCTCATAACCTCCAATCGGTGGGTTCTTCAAATAGTCTGGTTAAGATACTCCCTCAGTTTGATCTCAGTCCTTCAGCTTCCAGCACAGGCAGGTACTTGCAGAGGAACTCTCTGCCCTTCTCAGTGCCAATGCGGTCGAGCTCGTTCCACCAGGGCAAGAAAGGCTGGGATTCTATTCCAGGAACTTTCTTGTGCAAAAGAAAACGGGGGATGCGTCCCATCCAAGACCCAAGGGCCCTGAACAAATTCCTGGCCCGAGAAAAGTTCAGGATGGTTTCCCTGGGCACCCTTCTTCCCATGATTCAGGAAAACGATTGGCTATGCTCTCTGGACTTAAAGGATGCCTATACACACATCCCGATACTTCCAGCTCACAGGAGGTATCTTCGATTCCGTCTGGGAGTGCAGCACTTTCAGTATTGTGTGCTGCCCTTTGGTCTGGCATCTGCATCCAGGGTCTTTACAAAATGCCTGGCAGTAGTTGCAGCGTCGCTACACAGACTGGGAGTGCATGTGTTCCCTTATCTCGATGATTGGCTGGTGAAGAACACCTCAGAGGCAGTAGCTCTACAGTCCATGCAGATGACTATTCAACTGCTGGAACTACTCGGGTTTGTCATAAATTACCCCAAGTCCCATCTTTTCCCCGCTCAGCGATTGGAATTTATAGGAGCTCTGCTGGACTCACAGGCGGCTCGTGCCTATCTTCCCGAGGAGAGAACAGACAATCTTCTGTCTCTAGTTTCCATGGCCAGAGCGTCTCAGAAGCTCACAGCTCGGCAGATGCTTCTAGGCCATATGGCCTCCACAGTCCATGTGACACCCATGGCCCGTCTTCAAATGAGATCAGCTGAATGGACCCTAGCTTCCCAATGGTATCAAGCTGCGGGGGATCTAGAGGATGCAATCCAGCTGTCCACCGATTTTCACAATTCCCTTCAGTGGTGGACCATTCGATCCAATTTGACCTTGGGACATCCCTTTCAAATTCCTCAGCCACAAAAAGTGCTGACAACAGATGCATCCCTCCTGGGGTGGGGAGCTCATGTCGATGGGCTTCACACTCAAGGAGTTTGGTCCCTCCAGGAAAAAGGTCTTCAGATCAATATCCTGGAGTTTCGAGCGGTCTGGAACGCTGTAAACTACTACTACTATTTAGCATTTCTATAGCGCTACAAGGTGTACGCAGCGCTGCACAAACGGCTTTCAGAGATCGGCTGTCCAATCAAATTATTCAAATTCAGACAATCAGGTTGCCATTTACTACATCAACAAGCAGGGGGGCACCGGATCTCGCCCCCTGTGTCGGAAAGCCGTCCAGATGTGGCTTTGGGCTCGCCGTCACGGCATGTTTCTCTAAGCTACGTATCTGGCAGGCGTAAACAACAGTCTGGCCGACAGGTTGAGCAGGATTATGCAACCTCATGAGTGGTCACTCAACTCGGGTGTGGTACGCAAGATCTTCCGAGAGTGGGGCACCCCCTCGGTGGATCTTTTTGCCACTCAGATCAATCACAAGGTCCCTCAGTTCTGTTCCAGACTTCAGGCCCACGACAGACTAGCGTCGGATGCTTTTCTCCTTCATTGGCTTCATTGGCTCCCACTTAAAGAACACATCACGTTAAAATTTGCTCCCTAGTTCACAAAATCATTCATGGAGATGCACCAGCCTACATGTCAGACCTGATAGACTTACCACCCAGGAATGCCAAAAGATCATCCCGCACATTCCTTGATCTGCACTTTCCTAACTGCAAAGGTCTAAAATACAAATTAATGCATGCGTCAAACTTTATCTACTTAAGTACACAGTTATGGAACGCACTGCCGCGCAATTTAAAAACGATCTACGAACTAACAAACTACTGAAGACCCATCTCTTTAACAAGGCTTACCACAAAGATCAACCAATGTGAATATACATAACTCCTCCACACATAGTTAGAACTGTCTTATAATATCTGCTTGTTATACTACTATCATGTCTTATCGTTATCACGTTACCAAAGATTCGTCTGTAACACTAAACGCCTATTTCCTACTATATTTCCACTACTCATGATGTATTGTAAGCCACATTGAGCCTGCAAAGAGGTGGGAAAAAGTGGGATACAGATGCAATAAATAAATAAATATGCATATCCTCCCATACCTCTGGTGGGAAAGACTTTGCTGAAACTCAAGCAAGACCGCGGAACCATGATTCTGATTGCTCCCTTCTCGCCGCGTCAGATTTGGTTCCCTCTTCTTCTGGAGTTGTCCTCCGAAGAACCGTGGAGATTGGACTGTTTTCCAACACTCAGAACGAAGGGGTGCTTCTGCATCCCAGCCTCCAGTCTCTGGCTCTCACGGCCTGGATGTTGAGAGCATAGAATTCGCTTCCTTGGGTCTCTCTGAGGGTGTCTTCCAGGTTTTGCTTGCTTCCAGGAAAGATGCCACGAAGAGGTGCTACTTTTTCAAATGGAGGAGGTTTGCCGTCTGGTGTGATAGCAAGGCCCTAGATCTCGCTCTTGTCCTACACAGACCCTGCTTGAATACCTTCTACACTTGTCAGAGTCTGGTCTCAAGACCAACTCTGTAAGAGTTCATCTTAGCGCAATTAGTGCTTATCACTATCGTGTAGAGGGTAAGCCTATCTCTGGACAGCCTTTAGTTCGCTTCAAGAGAGGTTTGCTTTTGTTAAAGCCCCCTGTCAAACCTCCACCAGTGTCATGGGATCTCAATGTCGTCCTCACCCAGCTGATGAAGCCTCCTTTTGAGCCTCTGAATTCCTGCCATCTGAAGTACCTGACCTGGAAGGTAATTTTCTTGGTGGCTGTTACTTCAGCTCGTAGAGTCAGAGAGCTCCAAGCCTTGGTAGTGCATGCTCCTTATCTCAAGTTTCATCACAACAGAGTAGTCCTCCGCACGTACCCTAAGTTCTTAACAAAGGTGGTGTCGGAGTTCCATCTGAATTGTCTTGCCAACATTTTTTCCCTATCCTCATACCCACCCTGCTGAACGTCAGTTGCACACCTTGGACTGCAAGAGAGCATTGGCCTTTTACGTGGAGTGGACAAGCCCCTTCAGACAGTCCGCCCAAATGTTTGTTTCTTTTGATCCCAACAGAAGGGGAGTCGCAGTCAGGAAACGCACCATTTCCAATTGGCTAGCAGATTGCATTTCCTTCACTTATGCCCAAGCTGGGCTGAATCTTGAGGGTCATGTCACGGCTCAAAGTGTTAGAGCAATGGCAGCATCGGTGGCCCACTTGAAGTCAGCCACTATAGAGGAGATTTGCAAGGCTACAACGTGGTCATCAATCCATACATTCACATCTCACTACTGCCTTCAGCAGGATACCCGACGCAACAGTCGGTTTGGGCAGTCGGTGCTGCAGAATCTGTTTGCAGTTTAGAATCCAACTCCACCCCCCTAGGCCTATTTGTATTCTGTTCCAGGCTGCACTCTCAGATGTTTCTGCTTTTAGGTCAATTTCAGTTAAGTCCTCGCCGTTGCGAGGCCCAATTGACCTTCTTTGTTGTTTTGAGTGAGCCTGGGTGCTAGGTATACTGCATCAGTGAGAACAAGCAGCCTGCTTGTCCTTGGAGAAAGCGAAGATACATACCTGTAGCAGGTGTTCTCCAAGGACAGCAGGCTGATTGTTCTCACAAACCCGCCCACCTCCCCTTTGGAGTTGTTCTTTTCCTTGTTATTGCTTTTTGATATAACTGAGTGGGGACTCTTGCACGACAGGCAGGAAGATGGCTGCGCATGCACGGTGCGCGTGTCCCGCGTTCCAGAAGGCTCTGGCAAAACTTTGTCTATTTTTGCTATGAAAAATTGCCGTTCCTGGGCCGCCGTGGACGTCAACCCATCAGTGAGAACAAGCAGCCTGCGGTCCTCGAAGAACACCTGCTACAGGTATATATCTTCGCTTTCCCCAAAGTGGTTATATCTATTGCAGATTCTACCCATTAAGTTGAACCGGAAAGAATTGAGTCAGTTGTATAAGATGGTTGGTGCCTTCTGTTGGGGGGGGGGGGGGGGGTAGGAAACCTAAGATGTGGATTTCATTTCTTTTGGGCATGTGGGGAACTGGGCCTCCCGGATCTGCGGCTTTACAATCAGGCTTGCTTAGCTAGACATCTGAAGGATGGGCTCTGAAAGACGTTGAAATATATTCCAGTGGCTCTGGAGGGAGACTATTTTGCATCTTTCCTTCTTATTACATGCCAGTACTACTACTACTTATCATTTCTATAGCACTACTAGATGTACGCAGCGCTGTACACTTGAACATGAAGAGACAGTCCCTGCTCGACAGAGCTTACAATCTAATTAGGACAGACAAACAGGACAAATAAGAGATAAGGGAATTACTAAGGTGGGGGTGATAAAATTAAGGGTACTGAATACTGAGTAAGGGTTAGGAGTTAAAAGCAGCATCAAAAGGTGCATTGAGTTTAAGATCTGTAAGACCATACACAAAATCATATAAGCAGATGCCCCACTCTACATGTTAAACCTAGTGGACCTGCCACCCAGAAATGCCAAAAGATCAGCCCGCAAATTCCTCAACCTGAACTTCCCCAGCTGTAAAGGACTTAAATATAAGCAGGCATACGCCACTACCTTCTCGTACTTATACGGTCTGTGCCAGAGCCGGTGGTTGGGAGGTGGGGATAGTGCTGGGCAGACTTATACGGTCTGTGCCCTGAAGAGCACAGGTACAAATCAAAGTAGGGTATACACAAAAAGCAGCAAATATGAGTTATCTTGTTGGGCAGACTGGATGGACCGTGCAGGTCTTTTTCTGCCGTCATCTACTATGTTACTATGTATGTTACCTTCTCCTACAGAAGTACACAGCTATGGAACGCACTACCCACAGCCTTGAAAACCATGGACAATCTAACCAACTTCTGCAAATCTTTGAAGACACATCTCTTCAAGAAAGCCTACAAAAAGAACCCTTAACAATTCAATTCACTACCCATCCCACTCAAGTATTAAAATACACCTCTTAAACCCCACCCTATCTAACACTTCTCTACTCCCTCATACATCTTCTGATTATTACTGATTGTATCTAAGATTCTGTCATGACTATGTCATAACAACACTCTGTAAGCCACATTGAGCCTGCAAATAGGTGGGATGTGGGGTACAAATTCAATAAATAATAGATTTAAAGACAGCCAGAGATGGGGCTTGACGGACCGGCTCAGGAAGTTTATTCGAGGCATATGGTGCGGCAAGATAAAAGGAACAGAGTCTGGAGTTAGCGGTGGAGGAGAAGGGTGCAGAACATGCCCCCTCCCCCGTTGCTTTCAGAGTCAGGGCGTTATAGCTGGTTGTTGAGACCATTAAGGGAGCTATGGTTGGATCTGATGAAACTTTGGGGGGGAAGTTCGGTACACACGATATTATTGCCTATACGAGGAAATGGTGAATTTACCCCTGGCATGGAAAGCAGTGCGTTTAATCGCTGGGACATGCTGGGATTTTCCTCCCTAGAATATTTTTTTAACAGACCAGGGACTTCTCAGACAGTTTATATCGATGCCAGCAGCAGTTCGAAAATGTAGGGGGGCAGAATATGCTTACTGCAAACTGAACTGGCTAATTATGTTGGTTCATTAGATAGTAGGGACCTATAATTCTCTGTCCACAAGCATTTGCAATCTTTGTTCCAAGGAGCTCCAGAGAGCAAGGTTACTATTTCAGTGTTACATAAATAGGTCCAGAGAAAGATTATGGGACCTTGCAACAGGCCTGGACCTGAGAGGTAGGCCCATCCTTTGGCTTGCTTAACTTCCCCAATTTGATAAAGAGTATTTCCCACCTTGTGCAGGGAGTGGATTTACAGGAGTGTCAGTTTAGGATTTTACACAGGGCTTATTCCTTGTCATCAACAGCAGATGAATCCATTAACTGATAGGTTGTATCCGCCTACCAGCAGGTGGAGATAGAGAGCACTGAAAGCACATGGTGTTCCTGAACGCCCAGCCCCCTCTGCCTTCAGTATGTCTCTATCTCCCAGCAGGTGTGGACGTCGCTTTCTGAGCTCCTGGATTTCTGCCTGGAGTGGCTCCTGTGCTTTGCCAGTATAGCAGGGGGTGTTGTGGCTGGTGGTGCCCACTTTAAAGGCATACTTGGTTTTCCCTGTCCCCTGCCTTACCCCATTCCCCCTCCTCCCGGAGTTCCTCTGTGGCTGCCTGCCTCTAACTTTCTCAGCGTGGCGATTTCTGAGGCTTTCTTTCGGTGCAGCTTGACCGAAGCTCATTTGACTCGGTCTCCTGAGGTGAGAGTGGTGCCCAGCTCCTCCGGGGAGGTTCCCACTGACAGCGCTCTGTGCGGGGGAAGTTTTGGCACGAAGGCGCCATTTTGTTTTCTGTATTTAATGGCTGCTGAAGGGGTTAAGCACTGCTCCCACTGTGGGAAACACAGATCAGCAGCGGGCCTTTGCAGCACATGCTATCTAGATGCTAAGGCTGGCACAAGCATGGCGGGTGGTGATTCTTCCCGCCTGGCGGAATTAGCAGCGGGCACCATCTTTTAGGCGCCGCATGACTCAACCCCTGCGGTTGCGGAGGAGTCTGAGTGCAGGGGGACGCCTCGTTTCGAGGTTTCTAGAGGAGCTATTGCCTCCGCTTCCTCCATTTTGGGGGCGGATGTACAAGGTGAGTTTTTCTCCCCTGAATTTGTGCTGCTGATGCTTAAGGCTTTTATGTTAAAAAGAGCACTGCCTGAGGCTCCTGACAATTCCTTGCAGACTGGGTTGCCTCCAGTTCTTGATAGCCCAGCGTCTGCTGGAGACTTTATTTCTTTCCCCGAGCTTTTGGCTGACGCTAAGCGTAAACGAGTGAATACCCTGTCTGAGGGGGACTCTTCACCCTGTTCTCCCTCGTGGTCTAGTTTCGGGGAGTCTGAGGGGTCTGGCAGGCCCTCACGGACTGATGATCCAACGAGGGTGGCTGCTTGCCACAGGAGTTGGATGACCCTAAAGCGGTTCGGATTTTCCACCACAACGAGCTGCCTGCTCTCATTTCTGATGCCTTACAGGCCCTTTGTATTGAAGATCCTGACGAGGGCGCTGCTTCTTCTATTAATCCTAGGATGGCTAGAACTAAGAAGCCTTCTTGGGCTTTTCCCGTGCATGCTTCCATCCAAGAGCTTATTTCAGCTCAGTGGTCTGACCCTGATGGTCCCTTGAAGGTGGCCAGAGCTGTGTCACCTTTACCCTCTGAGTGAAAGTCAGTTGGCCCTCTTTGGGATGCTTAAAGTGGATGCGTTAGTCACGGCTGTGACTAAAAAGACTACTCTCCCGGTGGAGAGAGGGGTCGCTTTGAAAGATATGTAGGACTGGCGGCTGGAATCCGCGCTGAAGCGGTCCTTTGAAATCTCGGGCCTTTCCTTACGGGCGGCTATTTGCAGTTCCTATGCAGCCCGGGCCTGCCTTTCCTGGTTGCAGCAGGTGGTTGAACAGCCCGCTGATGGAGCGGGTTCCCTTGCTAAGGTCGGCCTGCGTATGGATTCTGTCCTGTCTTTTTTGGCTGATGCCCTTTTTGATCTGGTCAGAGCTTCAGCTAAGCAGATGTCGGTGGCGGTTGCTGCCTGCCACCTTCTTTGGCTCCGGCATTGGGCGGCTGACATGGCCTCTAAACAAAGGCTGGTGAGGTTACCCTTTTGGGGCCTTCTTTTATTTGGGGAGGATTTGGAGAACATTGTTAAGGACCTAGGGGACTCTGTCCCAACGGTTGCCTGAGGATAGGCCGAGGCCTTCTTCCAAAGGTCCTTCTTTTCCCTCCTCTTCCAGGCCATGTTTTTGCGAAGCTCGCAGGTATCGCCTGGGGCGCTCTGCGGGGTTTGGTCAACGTACCCGTTTCCAGCAGAGGAACTCCTTTCGAGTGGACAAAGATTACTTCGGATCAGTGGGTCCTGGACCTGATCAGAGAAGGTTACCGACTAGAATTCGCTGCCCCGGTGGGAGACGCATTTTTGGAGTCCCGATGCAGCACTGCCGTCAAGCGGGCGGCTGTAAACGAGACCTTGCAGGTGTTGCTGGAGCTCGGAGCAGTCGTTCCGGTTCCTCCCTGCCGAACGCGGCTGTGGTCGCTACTCCATCTATTTTGTGGTGCCTCGAAAGGTGGGTCATTCAGACCTATCCTCGACTTACGCAGAGTCAGCGAGGCCTTAGGAATGCGACACTTCCGCTTGGAAACCCTGCGCTTCATCATTGTGGCGGTACAGCAGGAGAGTTTCTCAGTTCTCTGTACTTCAAGGAAGCGTATTTGCATATTCCCATCTGGCCGCTGCATCAGTGGTTTCTCCGGTTTGCAATATTGAGCAAATATTTCCAGTTTCGCGCCTTGCCTTTCGGCCTGGCTACTGCCCCTCAGACTTTTTCCAAGGTGATGGTAGTAGTGGCTGCCTTTCTCAGGCGAGAGGGTATCAGAGTTCACCCTTATCTCGACGACTGGCTCATCAGAGCGGATTCGGCAGACGAAAGCCGACTTGCTATAGCCAGAGTTGTTACAGTTCTTCAGACTGGGTTGGGTAGTCAATATGCCCAAAAGTCACCTGACCCCCACTCGAGTATTTGGGGGTCATTTTTCTTCCCAACAACAGGCGTCTCAAGCTTCAGAATCAGGTCCTCCTGCGGATGCCTCGCCCTCGAGCTTGAGACTTTGTTCAGCTCCTGGGATCGATAACGGCCACCATAGAGGTGGTTCCCTGGGCGAGAGCTCACATGAGGCTGCTGTAGCTTGCTCTGCTTCAGCAATGGTCTCCGATTTCCTAGGAATACCAACGCAGACTAAGGTGGCTTCCTTCAGCCCAGCGCAATATGGATTGGTGGCTTTCCGACAGCATGCTGCGGCAGGGGATGCCACTGGCTCTTCCTTTTTGGTGTCTGGTGATAACGGAAGCCAGCCTTTCGGTCTGGGGAGCTCATTGCCGGGGACGCTATGCTCAGGGTCTGTGGTCCACCGCAGAAGCGGGGTGGTCCATCAATTGCTTGGAACTGAGAGCGATGTTCCAGGCTCTTCTGGCCCTCCACAGGACGCTGAAGGGTCTTCCTGTCCGAGTTCTGTCGGACAACACGACAGCAGTGGCCTACATCAATCATCAGGGCGGCACGCAGTGCAGGGCCTTGGCTGCAGAGGCGTCTCAGATCTGCGACTGGGCAGAGCGCCACCTAGAGCTGCTGTCCGCGGCTCACATAGCTGGTCAGAGCAACGTACAAGCCGACTTCCTCAGCAGACATCAAATTGACCCGGCAGAATCGGAACTGGCAGAAGGTTTTCTTCAGATTTGTGCCAAATGGGGGGACTCCAGGCTTGGACCTCATGGCGTCAAGCGTAGACGCCAAAGTCCTCGCTTTTTCAGCAGAAGGAGAGATCCTCGCTCAGCGGGGTTGGATGCCCTGGCTGAACCTTGGCCATCGGGCCTCCTGTATGTGTTCCCTCCTTGGCCCTTGATAGGGCGAGTACTACTTCGGATTCGTCTGCACCGAGGATTGGTGATTCTCATTGCCCTGGATTGGCCAAGGCGTCCATGGTACGCGGATCTCCTGAGGATGCTGGTGGATGCGCCTCTTCCTTTGCCTCAGGTTCTGAACTTGTTAGTTCAGGGTCCGGTGACTATGGAAGATCCTTGCCGCTTTGGTCTTACGGCCTGGCTCTTGAGAGGGTGCAATTGAGGGACAATTGCTATTCCAATAAGGTTATTGCCACGCTCTTGCAGGCTCGCACGCGGTCTACCTCTGCAACTTATGCTTGGATCTGGCACACTTTTGAGGCATGGTGTACTCCAAAGTCTATCTTGCCAACTCTGGTGATAGTCTCGCTTTTGCTGGACTTTTTGCAGGAGGGGCTACAAAAGGGCCTGGCCTACAATTCCCTTTGAGTTCAAGTGGCAGCACTGGCCTGCTTCCGGGGGAAGTCTCAGGCTTGTCCCTTGCTGCTCATCCGGATATTGTCCGATTTCTCAGAGGAGCGCTTCGTCTCCATCCTCCTTTGCGGTCGCCCTGTCCGGCTTGGAACCTGTGGTTCGTGTTGAAGGCGCTCCAGTGATCTCCGTTTGAACCTCTTAAATGGGCTTCTGAGAAGGATGTGACTCTCAAGACAGTTTTTTTTAGTGGCAATGACGTCGGCAAGAAGAGTGTCTGAGCTTCAGGCTCTTTCCTGTCGGGATCCTTTTCTACAGTTCTCGGAATCCAGGGTAACTGTTCGTACGGTACCTTCCTTTCTGCCTAAGGTGGTTTCAGCTTTTCACCTGAACCAGCCCATTTTTCTTCCTTTCTTTTGTAAGGAGAAGTTTCCAGACTCCTTTGGGCAATTGCGCCTTCTGGATGTCCGCAGGGTTCTGTGGCAGTATCTGCAGATGTCAAATGAGTTTAGGAATTCTGATCATTTATTTGTTCTGTTGGCAGGTCCCCGCTGGGGGATTCCGGCGTCTTAGGCCCCTATAGCACGCTGGCTTAAGGAACTCATTTTTTCTGCTTATCTTTCAGGGCGGTCACCGCCTGAAGCGTTTAAAGTGCACTCTACGAGGGCAATGCCCTCTTCGTGGGCTGAAATGGGTGTCTTTTCTCTTCAAGAGATCTGTCGTGCGGCTACCTGGGCTTCTCAGCTCTCTTTTGTGCGGCGTTACAGGCTGGATGTGGCAGCGCGGCAGGATGCGCGTTTTGGAGCGCCAGTGCTTGCTCGTGGAGTTGCCTGTTCCCACTCTACTTAGGGAGTGCTTTTGTACATCCCATCAGTTAATGGATTCATCTGCTGTTGATGACAAGGAAGGGAAAATTAGGTTCTTACCTTGATAATTTTCTTTCCTTTAGTCACAGCAGATGAATCCATTATCCCTCCCTGCTGACTTTAGTTTTTGTACAGATGTTGCATACAGACATTGTGCCTCATCAGGAGTACTTGAAGACAAGCTATCAGAGTTACTACATGCTGTTTTTATTGCAGGAGTTTGATAATGTCCCTCCTTTGTTTGGTTATTGCTCCGGTTCAGGGGCGTTTGTTCTCTGTGAGGAAAGTTTGATATTTTGCCTTTCTTATTCAATCAGCTTTGGAAATTTCATATACTGAAGGCAGAGGGGGCTGGGCGTCCAGGAACACCATGTGCTTTCAGTGTTGTCTATCTCCTCTTGCTGGTAGGTGGCTACAACCCATCAGTTAATGGATTCATCTGCTGTGACTAAAGGAAAGAAAATTATCTAGGTAGGAACCTAGTTTTCCCTTTCTCTCCCAAACAGGCACCTATCTGTGAAAAGTGTGGTACAGCTGAGGGCACCCTATTTCATGGTTTTTGGGAGGGATTGCCCGGATATTTTTGTTTTTTGGAAAGATAGCTGCTTATTTAAACCAGCTGCTGAATACCATTGGGGATGGGGGGGGGGGTGAGAGGAAAGGGGGAGGGGTGATCCCACTTCTCCATAATACTGCCTTGATAGGGAAAAAATGTATTTTACAACAATGATTGCATCCAGAGGGACCTATGCACTGGCAATGGAGGGATCAGTTTCCATACTCTTATGCTGAGGGATTCAAAAGAGGCCTGTCATTTAAGAGGTCCAAATGCTTTTTGGAAGTATGGGGTATATACGTTGTCTCTTCCACAGCGCATTAGAAGTGCTGTCATCAATAAACTGCATAACTAGTGATTTAGGGGGTGACTCTCACCTGGAGGATGAGGGAACAGGAAAGAAAAATTTATTTGGCATGTTTTAGTTTTTGTGTACCCTAATCCATAGCACACTGAGCACAGGCATCGGAGTGAAGTTCTGCAGGAGGTGGAGGGAGATTGTATAAGTCTGGTGTGATTCGATAAGAGGCTATAAGAGCCTAGGCCTCTCCTGGAGGGATATGAAGTGGAGGTGGGAGTAAGGCTTCAATCGAGTTTTCGTTCCTGACTTGGTGATGTGGTCCTAGATTTGTGTTAGGTTTGGTTGAGGTTTGATGGGGTTGGGATAGGGTTGAGGAGGCTTGTATGTCAGCTACGGAATGGTCAGAGTATCCTTTTTTAAAAGCTACATCTCTTTGTTACACCAACTGTATTTGGGGAAAATATGGGAGGGGTGGCAAAGAGAGGGGTTCAGTTGGTATTGTGAGGGTTTGCTTTAAAGACGTATGAGACTGCAGTGATTAGTGATTGTTTTATAGCTTTGTTGCTAGTCAAACAATTTACGGTAAGTGGGGGGGGGGGGGGGGGAGGATAGTTAAGGGTTGAATTGATAATTGTAAAGGAGAGTGGAGGAGTGGCCTAGTGGTTAGGGTGGTGGACTTTGGTCCTGGGGAACTGAGGAACTGAGTTCAATTCCCACTTCAGGCACAGACAGCTCCTTGTGACTCTGGGCAAGTCACTTAACCCTCCATTGTCCCATGTAAGCCACATTGAGCCTGCCATGAGTGGGAAAGCGCGGGATACAAATGTAACAAACACAAAACATTGAGCTAGAATGTGTTGGTTTGCTCATTGTATCTTTTATTGTTCAATGAAAATTGTCTTCAACTAAAAGAAAAAAGACTGTTGTTCTATAGAGCTGAGACATATCTGAGAGGTCTCTGAGATCCCTGCTCACCCCCCCCCCCCCCCGGACCATTGGACCACCAACATCTCCTGTGGAAGTCAGCCTGCATTGGGTGAGCCTGTTTTGATTTATTTGTTATTTCAGCGCTCTCGAGTTTATACCTCTGTTCCTTATTCAGCTCTCACTGGTATCTGGTTTGACCTTTTCTCACAGCAAAGATCACTGACAGGAACCTTTTGGTTGCTATAAGCAATGTTCTATGTGACTATAAGCAGCGAATATTTCTTCAACTGTTATGTGGAGGATTACCTACTCCTGTTTCTGTGTGATACTAAATTTTCCAAAATTCTTTTTCCATTTCTGTCTGCTGGTGTTTGTTTTTTCAAGTGTTTCCTGGCGGTTTGATTCACAGTAAGCAAATCCAGACATTTATTAGCTCTCCTCAAGTTAAAAAAGGAATTTAAAAGAACATGATTTTACCCCTTACTCTGACATGTGCTCCTATTCTTTGGCACAACAGGAAAACAGAAGAACATGAACTCTTGTAGGCACACAGACAAATCAGTCACAACAAGGGCGACAAAAAAAGGAGGGGGGCAGCAGATGATGTACAAACTTGCACCTTTATTAAACATCCAGGACTCTCAGAGAGTCCAAGCATTCTACGAGGTGTTTTAAAAGACAACAATATATTGAACATACCGGCATCATTTTGGGTTCATCTCATTATCAGCATACATCCAATCAAAGAGACTCCCGAGGAGGCCCCTGTGGGCTGAAACACAACTCGTGTCGAGTCCTGGATGATTAATAAAGGTGCAAGTTTGTACATCGTCTGCTGCCCTCTCCTTTTTTCATCGCCCTTGTGACTGATTTTTCCTATTCTTTGGTTCATTGCTGTATGCTGCACTTTGATTTAATTTTGTAATTTCTGATTTAGTCACCTTAATGGTTACAGTAGCTGCCTGAATAGTAGATACAGATTTTACTACTTTTCATTCTGTTTAATTTGAATGTAAATTAGGCTAAGTCAGTTCTTATGTGCAGCAGTCATTAATTGCAGTTAACTGTATTTAGTTTTTCCTGTATGGAGTTCTCAAGAATGAACTGTTGTTATCTTCTTCAGCTAGCTGGCTATATTTTGGCATAAGTAGCCAAGCTTGCTTTTTTCCCTCCATCACCAGTATTATTCTTTAAATAAAAAAAAATTCCTATCTGATAAAAGCTGTAGATTGCAACTCTTGGTTGTGTTCTACCAAATTTGATGGGTGCACTCTTTTAGAACATGTTACTCATCTGGCTTGCTGGATCCAGGGTAATTGCATTAGGTCTTTCAGTTACGGAAATAGTGCAGCCGAAGAAATTTGGTAGCTACTGATGAGTCGGAGCTGGCCCAGTTGCACAGTGTTTCCATTCAACTGTGGTTCACCTTAACATATAGTGCACAGTTCTTTCTATATCTTGCAGGGCTTCTCAGCCCGTGTGTGTGTAGTTGTCCACCTGGGTTACATACACCCACTGACATGGTTGCTCAGTGACACTGTATTTCACACTAACAGCATTGCACAGTGGTGACATTGCTCCTTACACAATAGCAAACACCTATGCCCATTTGCAGTAACCATATTGGTTGCACAGTAGCAGCAGCTACTAGTATTACACAATGGCAGTACTCCTCTGGGTTTCCCCCCCTGTAGCGGCAACACCCTGTATTGGTCTCCTAAAGCAGTTACCAGTCTAGCTGTTCTGCAACATCTACCTGTGTCGCTCCTGCTATCATCACCTCTATTATGTAGTTGCAACAGTTTGTTTATCTGCAATAACTGGCTCGTTCCATAGTTGCTTCAATCATCAGTGCTACTGAGCTTAAGCAACTGCTTATTTTCTGTTCCTGCAGCAACTACATGGGTTGCACAGTCCTGGTATTTTGTAGATATGACAACTATCTGTCTTATACAGTTGCACAATCAGCTGTGCTGTCTGGCTGAATAGCCAAATGTCTTCTTTACCTCCAGCAGTCGCCTACATGTCCTAGTGTTCCAAGTACAGTTATGTAGTACTGTTCTAGTAGCCAGCTATATAGCATGGCTACACTGTCACCATGTATGTGCAACTGCTGCAGCAGCAAGTATGGCACCAGCTGCCAGTATAGCACAGTTCCAGTAAGTGTCTGTGTGGCCCAGTTATGGAAGCTGCATGTATGGCACGGTTTCAGACCTGCCTGTGTGGCATCAGATGTTCCAGCTATCTGTGGTAAATTGGATGGACATTTATGTGGCACCCCAGTCAGCAGCTGTCATTGGCAGTGGTAACCATAAGTAAGGCATCAATGTCAGCAGCCACGCATATGTCAGCTATGGCAAGCGCATGTTATATCATATTGCATGCAGCGTTGACAGAAACTCAGCTTTCTTTTTTTTTTGGCCCCTTCTCTTTGGAATTGTCTCCCAAAAAATCTTAGATTGGAAGAGTCCTACATCCAATTTCGTAAACTCTTGAAAACATACTTATTTCAGAATACGTTTGACAATAATCTGTGATGAAAGGCAGTTTTTTAGGCAGGATTAAATATGCAGCACAATTATATGTTAGTCATGTACTTGTTATGAATGGTGGTTCAATAAGCATTGGTGTTTGTTATCTTTTAGAATGGTTGTCTTAGTTTGCTTTCCTATCAAATTGATGGAGTTCTTTTATGTTTGCTTTTATTATGATTTTTTATATTAATATGTAAACCATTCTGTTTTGTAAACACAATTTGAAACGGTATAGTTAAAGGAATAAATGATATGACTTCAGAGGCAGCAGCCACCTGTGTGTTGCTTATTACCACAGCTACCTCGATCACTCTGACGCTTGTATGATACCAGCTGCCTGTATGAATACTGCTGCAAAATCACCTCTAATCCTGCTCTACCAATGGCCTGGATGTTACTGTGGCTACACATACAACATTTCTTGATGCATTTACTTATGATGAATGGCTGTTTCAGTAGACTCTTCACTGGTTTTCATGACTGACTAGGCGCCTCATCTACTTTATTTAGTACAGTTTCGTAGGTCGCGCTATGGCTCAGGCTACACAATCCACCTACTTCATGTGATTCTACAGTCTAGCTGTTGTATGCCGCTAACTGAATAGCACTGGCATTAACCACCACTGTTCTACAACTGCAAGAAGTCTCTAATACTGTGGGTTTTGTTCTCAGACTAATAGGCTCCCATCATGGGTTTTCCTGTCTGAGTGTCTCGTGTCTCAGGACCCTTATGCCCTCTTCTTGCTCTTACAATGACATTTGCGTTTTCATGTTTGAATAGAGCACTCTTTGACACCAGGTCAGTCAATAGCTATTCTCATTGGGTGCTTCTTAATTTTCCTTAGTTGTCATAGATGTAGATAGAGAAGCACAGTGGATTTTCAGTCTCTGTTAGCTTTCTTCCTATATTTTCTTCTCTTGATATTCAACTCCTCCAGGACTTCCATTGTAGTTGCAGTATTCCCTTCATAGGTGTACCATAGACTTATGCTGCCTTCAAAGACTCTTTCAAGGAAAACATCAGTTGGGTTTGTTTCTTGGTCTGTGCATCTCTTACATGGTCTATCAGTGCTAGTTTCTATTTTTCCTTCTTATCTTGGGAATTACATTGTTCTCTTCCATACCTTTTATGTTTCCAGAGCCCTTCTGTTGGCTGTTGGTTCTCTCTACTAAGTACCACTGGAAAGAACATCTAAGGCTATTCTCTTGGATCATTGAAGCTCTATGTACCAGTTTTCCAACAGTCTAGTGGTTAGAGCTCCAGTTTGATAACAGCAACACTTGAGTGTATTCTAGTCTCTGAAAATCAGGGTAGCCAGGATTCAAATCCCAGTGATGCCCCTTGTTAACTTTGGACAAATCACTTCACCCTCTGTTACCTCACGTACAGAATTAAATTGGGAACCCAGCTAGGGCAGGGGAAATATTTTTAGGTACACAAATTAACTTGCCTCAAGCTACCAATGAACGGGTGTGAGCTAAATCTTTAAATAAAATACATGGTAGCCATGTTAATCCACTTTAAAGGTTATTAATAAAAAATGGAAAACAAGATGATACTTTTTTTTTTTTTTTTGACTAACATTTGTTGACTAGCTTTTGAAAGCCATAGCTGTCTTCCTGTGGTCAGGATAGCATGAGAAAGATTTGCATGCCTACAGCCTCTTGTATATTCTCATGAATATTTATTACTGAGCCTAAAAACCTGACCCATTGATGGCCTTCCTGTACTGTGAGTGAACACCACTGCTCAGTTTTGCGCACACATCATTTTTTTTTAAATTGCTATTCAAACAAATTCAAGTAGAGGTGATTAGTGGTCTGTCCTGCTGAGCCAGGCCCAAGGTCCAAAACACAGAACAGTGGTAGTGAGAGATGTCTCAAGAGAGGATTGCGGTGCTCCTGACCTCCTGCAGTAGAGTGTCATAGGAAAACTGATTCTGGAGGTGCAATCTTTCCAATTATGTTTAGCAAACCACACCTTGACAGAACAAGTTCATGTTATTCCTAAACTAGCTACCAGTTTGACTCGTAAAATTCTGCTGACTCCTCCTTTCTATTCACATCAGTGGGATACATCTCATGAAGGTTTAAAGCATTTCTTTGTCCCTCCAAATTCAGTATTATCTGTTGTCACTGAGCACATAGCTTTTACCTTTAAATGAACACCTCTGGCATTCTATAATTTCTCTTCAAACAGTAGCTTTAAAGAACTTAGTTTCAGTGGCATGTGTCCAGTTTTCTAATGTAAGTTAAGTGCCACAATTTGATGACATCATCTTTTAGTCGTTAAAATTCTGTTTGCATTGTTAGTTTGTGGGCAGGTGTTCATGAGTGTAAAAGTTGCAACTTGTCGTAGTTCAGTTGTTTTAATTTTTGTGGTTTTTAATGTATGTTGTGAATGTGAATAATTTCTGTGTCACAAATTTACATTACCTGGCAGATTCAAACATGTTTAATCTTTGTTTAACATGCACCTGAAAATGTGCTTTCCTGTTATGACAACATAGGAGACCTTTTACAGTGCAAATGTTAGTGGCTCTTATGCTTTTTGATAAATAAAATGTTATATATATATATATATATATATATAGTTTTGTTTTTGAAAAGGGTGACTGGCTATCTGTGGACACAAAAAGGGGCAAAAATGCATGAAATGTGATATGCAGGAAAAAATGTATCTTAGATGAATTTGACAGCCAGATATATTGGATGGGTATATTCAGAGAACTGAGCATCGGCATCATATACCCAAAACCTTCACCACTTTTTGCACAGATCCCATACCAATAGTGTGTTTGTATATAAAAACTATACTGCCCAAGCTGGCTGACAGATCTGGGTGATTTACAAATTTTAAAACATAGAAAAAAAAAGAGGAAAGGAACTATACTAATTCAGTAGGAAAGATCCCAAGCAGCCACCAGACATAGCCGGCACAGCCCTCTACTCTCACTTTGACCCCTTATCCCAAGTCCCCTTCTATGAATCTATAGTGGAAAGTATTTCTGAATCCATACGTCAGCAAAGGTGAATTTGTAGCTAAGTTCAGCAGTGGCTGTTCCACACCTGAAGCCATACAGGTGGAGTAGCGTAATAGTGCAATTCCTACTGCAGCTCCTTGTAACTCTGGGCAAATCACTTTAGCCTCCATTGTCCCAGGTACAAAATACATATACTTAGATTGTAACCACAGAAAGGTCGTATATCAAATCCTATCTCTCCTAATCCTTTATGCTGTTGGCAATATTTGCAAAGTCATCTTACCAGCCATACTAGATGACCTACTGCTTCCCCTGTATTATATGTAAGAGTGTACAAAGGCCTATCACTGATATATGCTAGAAATGTTCTCCTAGTTCTTGGTAGTTTTATACAGCCATATACTACTCATGCAAATCAGCTTTATTTCACCTTTTGGCCATGTTCCCCCAGCCTTCCCCATAAGCAGTATCTTTACATCTTGTTTTCCATGTGCATTCCACCACTCTCTGTATTCCAAGCATAAAGTTGGATATAGAATTAGTGGTTGTCACCTCTGGTGGTAGGCTATGTCTTGACATTCACCACCCCTCTCAAAATAGTTTCCTTAACTTCATATCAGGAGATCTAGTTCTTTAGCTTCCCCCCACCCCATAAAAATATACCTCCCTTTCTTCCAGAGAGCATTTGAACTTGTAGAAACAGACATTCTCTGAGGACAAGCAGGCTGCTTTTCTCACTGATGGGGTGACGTTCGACGGCAGTCCCAGGATCGGATATCTTCCTAGCAACAAATTTTGCTAGAGCGCGCACGTGCACACACCGCGCATGCATGACCGTCTTCCCGCCCGAAGCGTGAGCGTGCCTCAGTCTCTTTTTTTCCGTGGCTCAGTGCGGCTGTTTTTCAGCTGTTCTGCGCCCCAGAGAGAGCCCTCACAGCGTTTTCGCCGCTCTTCGTTTTTTTCTGAGCGAGTTCGCTCGCGTTTTTTCGTTTAAAAAAAAAATAGTTTAGAGAGAAAGCTTTCCCCCCCTGAGAGTCTGTCTTTCTCTTCCTTTGTCCGGGAAATGTCTATGGCCATATGAGCCCAGGGCCGAGATGTTAGAGGTCCTTGACTATCCTTCACCATCTAAGGAATTGTCCACTGTTCCTCTGCATAATGTCCTGAAACAGACATTGCTGACGAACTGGGCGAAGCCATTAACTAATCCCTCCATCCCCAAAAAGATTGAGTCCCAGTATCGGATTCACGGGGACCCAGAGTTGATGAAGACCCAGTTGCCTCATGACTCTGGCGTTGTGGATTCCGCTCTCAAGAGAGCCAAGAGTTCTTGGGATTATGCCTTGGTGCCCCTGGGGCAGGAGTCTAGAACTCTAGACTCTTTTGGGAGGAAGGCCTACCATTCCGCTATGCTCGTGTCCAAGATTCAGTCATACCAGCTCTACACGAGCATCCACTTGCGGAACAATGTGCGGCAGCTGACGGACTTGGTCGATAAGCTCCCGTCGGAGCAGGCTAAGCCTTTTCAGGAGGTGGTCAGGCAGCTGAAGGAGTGTCGCAAATTCCTGTCCAGGGGTGCTTACGACACTTTTGATGTTGCGTCCAGGGCCGCAGCTCAAGGTATACTGATGCGCAGACTCTCATGGCTGCGTGCCTCTGACCTGGAGAATAGAGTCCAGCAGCGGATTGTGGATGCTCCTTGCCGGGGGGGATAATATTTTGGGTGAGAAGGTGAAACAGGTGGTAGAGCAACTCCACCAGCGGGACACCGCCTTTGACAAATTCTCCCACCGGACGCCTTCAGCATCTACCTCTTCAGGTAGACGTTTTTATGGGGGAAGGAGGAATGCTTCCTATGCTTCTAATAGGCGTAGGTACAATCCACCTTCCCGACAGCCTGCTCAGCCTAAGCCCCAGCGCGCTCGTTCACGTCAACAGCATGCGCCTCAACAGGCCCCTGCAGCTCCCCAGCAACAGCAAGGGACGGCCTTTTGACTGGCTCCGGGCGAACGTAGCCGCTATAAAAGTGTCCATGCCGGACGATCTACTGGTAGGGGGGAGGCTAAAGTTTTCACCAAAGGTGGCCTCTTGTAATCTCCGATCGGTGGGTTCTTCAAATAGTCCGGCTGGGATACTCCCTCAATTTGATATCAACACCTCCAAATTGCCCACCGGGAGCTCAGTCCTTCAGCTTCCAGCACAGGCAGGTACTTGCAGAGGAACTCTCCGCCCTTCTCAGCGCCAGTGCGGTCGAGCCCATGCCACCGGGGCAGGAAGGGCTGGGATTCTATTCCAGGTACTTTGTTGTGGAAAAGAAAACGGGGGGGGGATGCGTCCCATCCTAGACCTAAGGGCCCTGAACAAATATCTGGTCCGAGAAAAGTTCAGGATGCTTTCCCTGGGCACCCTTCTTCCCATGATTCAGAAAAACAATTGGCTATGCTCCCTGGACTTGAAGGATGCTTATACTCACATCCCGATACTGCCAGCTCACAGGCAGTATCTTCGATTCCGTCTGGGAACATGGCATTTTCAGTATTGTGTGCTACCCTTTGGTCTCGCCTCTGCGCCCAGAGTGTTTACAAAATGCCTGGCTGTTATAGCGGCGTCGCTGCGCAGATTGGGAGTGCATGTGTTCCCCTATCTCGATGATTGGCTGGTTAAGAACACCTTGGAAGCAGGAGCTCTACAGTCCATGCAGATGACTATTCAACTCCTGGAGCTACTAGGGTTTGTGATAAATTATCCAAAGTCCCACCTTCTTCCAGTTCAAAGACTATAATTCATAGGAGCTCTGCTGGACTCCCAGACAGCTCATGCCTACCTCCCCGAGGCGAGGGCAGACAATCTTCTGTCTCTTGTTTCCTGGGTCCGAGCGTCTCAGCAGATCACAGCTCGGCAGATGTTGAGATTGCTCGGCCATATGGCCTCCACAGTTCATGTGACTCCTATGGCACGTCTTCACATGAGATTGGCTCAATGGACCCTAGCTTCCCAGTGGTTTCAAGCTGCCGGGGATCTAGAGAACGCAATCCAGCTGTCCACGGGGTTTCTCAAATCCCTACATTGGTGGACAATTCGATCCAATTTGACCTTGGGATGTCCCTTTCAAAACCCTCAGCCACAAAAAGTGCTGACAACGGATGCGTCTCTCCTGGGGTGGGGAGCCCATGTCGATGGGCTTCACACTCAAGGACGTTGGTCCCTCCAGGAAACAGGTTTTCAGATCAATCTCCTGGAGTTGCGAGCGGTCTGGAACGCGCTAAAGGCTTTCAGAGATCGGCTGTCCAATCAAATTATTCAAATTCAGACAGACAATCAGGTTGCCATGTATTACATCAACAAGCAGGGGGGCACCAGATCTCGCACCTTGTGTCAGGAAGCCATCCAGATGTGGCTTTTGGGCTCGCCGTCATGGCATGTTTCTCCAAGCCACGTATCTGGCAGGCGTAAACAACAGTCTGGCTGACAGGTTGAGCAGGATAATGCAACCTCACGAGTGGTCTCTCAACTCCAAAGTGGTACGTCAGATCTTCCAAGCGTGGGGCACTCCCTTGGTCGATCTCTTTGCCACTCAGACCAATCACCAGGTCCCTCAGTTCTGTTCCAGACTTCAGGCCCACGGCAGACTAGCGTCAGATGCCTTTCTCCTTTATTGGGGGAAGGGCCTCCTTTATGCGTATCCTCCCATACCCTTGGTAGGGAAGACTTTGCTGAAACTCAAGCAGGATCGCGGAACCATGATTTTGATCGCTCCCTTCTGGCCGCGTCAGATCTGTTTCCCTCTTCTTCTGGAGTTGTCCTCCGAAGAACTGTGGAGATTGGAGTGTTTTCAGAACAAGGGGGCGCTTCTGCATCCCAACCTCCAGTCCCTGGCCCTCACGGCCTGGATGTTGAGAGCGTAGACTTCGCCTCCTTGGGTCTTTCTGAAGGTGTCTCCTGAGTCTTGCTTGCTTCCAGAAAAGATTCCACGAAGAGGTGTTATTCTTTCAAATGGAAGAGGTTTGCCGTCTGGTGTGACAGCAAGGCCCTAGATCCTCGTTCTTGTCCTACACAGGTCCTGCTTGAATACCTTCTGCACTTGTCTGAGTCTGGTCTCAAGACCAACTCTGTAAGGGTCCACCTTAGTGCAATTAGTGCTGCTTATTATCGTGTGGAAGGTAAGCCTATCTCGGGACAGCCTTTAGTTGTTCGCTTCATGAGAGGTTTGCTTTTGTCAAAGCCCCCTATCAAGCCTCCTACAGTGTCATGGGATCTCAGTTGTTCTCACCCAGCTGATGAAACCTCCTTTTGAGCCACTGAATTCCTGTCATCTGAAGTACTTGACCTGGAAGGTCATTTTCTTGGTGGCTGTTACTTCAGCTCGTAGAGTCAGTGAGCTTCAAGCCTTGGTAGCTCATGCTCCATATACTAAATTTCATCATAACAGAGTAGTCCTCCGTACTCACCCTAAGTTCTTGCCAAAGGTAGTGTCGGAGTTCCATCTGAACCAGTCAGTTGTCTTGCCAACATTTTTTCCCTGTCCACATACCCGTCCTGCTGAACGTCAGTTGCACACGTTGGACTGCAAGCGAGCATTGGCCTTCTATGTGGAGCAGACAAGCCCCTTCAGACAGTTCGCCCAAATGTTTGTTTCTTTTGAATTTCCAATTGCCTAGCAGATTGCATTTCCTTCACTTATGCCCAGGCTGGGCTGACTCTGGAGGGTCATGTCATGGCTCATAGTATTAGAGCCATGGCGGCGTCAGTGGCCCACTTGAAGTCAGCCACTATTGAAGAGATTTGCAAGGCTGCGACGTGGTCATCTGTCCACACATTCACATCTTATTATTGCCTACAGCAGGATACCCGACGCGATAGTCGGTTAGGGCAGTCAGTGCTGCAGAATCAGTTTGGGATTTAGAATCCAACTCCACCCCTAGGCCCATTTTTATTCTGTTCAGGCTGCACTCTCAGTTAGTTATTTCTGTTTTAGGTCAATCTCAGTTATGTCCTTGCCGTTGCGAGGCCCAATTGACCAGTGTTTGTTGTTTTGAGTGAGCCTGGGGGCTAGGGATACCCCATCAGTGAGAACAAGCAGCCTGCTTGTCCTCGGAGAAAGCGAAGTTACTTACCTGTAGCAGGTATTCTCTGAGGACAGCAGGCTGATTGTTCTCACAAACCCTCCCACCTCCCCTTTGGAGTTGTGTCTTCCCTTGTCTTTGCTTTGTAATTTGACTGAGGCACGCTCGCGCTACGGGCGGGAAGATGGTCGCGCATGTGTGATGCGTGCGCGTTAGGGCTCTAGCAAACTTTGTTGCTAGGAAGATTTCCGATCCTGGGTCTGCCGTCGGACGTCACCCCATCAGTGAGAACAATCAGCCTGCTGTTCTCGGAGAATACCTGCTACAGGTAAGTAACTTCGCTTTATAGCAGAAAAAACTACTGAGCTACCCATTCACAACACCTGCTTAGATCTATAATCATATTCTTACCTTCTCAGAACCTTTATACTTGACCTGTACTTTCTTAACTTAAGATACTGTTGTCTCCAACACAAGGTGGGTCCATGCATCAGTCACCCTTATGCCTAAATTTAAACCCATTTTCCAGAGCCTCATTACTATTGCAAAAGACCTGGCTTCTGTCTCATTAAATATTTGGCGGTATTCCTTACGCCTCTTGAGGCAGATCTGATTTGCAGGCTCTGCATTATTTTGGTAGAACTCTGAATGTTCTCTATTCTGTCATACTACATTTTCCATATTGGGAATACCTACTTTGCTGCAGTTAGGAAAACTCACAGTAGATATAGTTGTTGAAGATGAGGGGTGCATGGAAGAGGGGAAGATGCCTGGATAATTTGGGTAAGGGAATAGAGGGGCAGATACTTGATTACCAGATTGGGCGGGGGGGGGGGGGGGGAGGGAGATACTAGACCAGAGGCGTTTGATGCAGGCTCTGGCAACTGACACGGGGTACATGGGAGAAGGGGTCCAAGGATTGGAGATGTAGGTGAGGAAGTTGAAAGAAGGGCAGGGAGCTGAGGGCTGCTACCATGCTAGCAATGATAAAAAGGTCAGATGCTGGAAGGCAGGTGGCAGAAGCATGCTGATGCTAGGGCTGAGAGAAGGGAGCTCAAAGATAACACAGAAACTAGTGATAGGGGGTTGGAGAAGGGAACAAAGAGCTGGCAGTAGAGCTTGGGCCCCCTAAACTAAAATAAAATTTGATGTATAAGGGAAAGATGCGTAAAAAAAAAAAAATATATATATATACATACATACATATGGAGAACATCTGTATAATCAGCTGCACATCCTTTTTGTTAAACAAATTCTGGTAGCCAGTTGCACCATACTCAAAGTGTAAAGTAAGTCCCTGTTCAGAGAAACAGTTCTGTAAAAACATTCATAAAAAAAATAGCAGGGCCATTTATTTACAAAATTTAGAATAATACAAAATGACTATTTTATATAATTAGAATCAAATACAAAAACAATTTCTATTACAATAAAATATTACCATCAGCCTTTCAAAATGTTTAAAGTATATTATCTTCAAACCCGTACTAGCCATGGAACTACTATATGGCAAAAACCAATCAATAAAAAATGAAACTATAACATACAACAAACCAATGCAGGGAAATGTTATACACAGCTTTGCAGAAGGGAAAATAAAGTAGGTACTGTGCTGAACAGAAATGCAGAAAAGTCATTTCCAGATTATTAAATGGTGGTGATCTCTTTTGCTATTCCCCTGTGATGAATAGGATTTTAATGCCCAGGATGTTCGATTCCAATGGGGTTTCAAGCTTGAAATCTATCTTTAAGGCAGCAGTTATTAGTACAAAAAGTTTTTTTTGTTTTTCTTTTAGATGAGCTAGCTGGCCAAGAAAAAAAAAAATTAAGAAACCTTGAGGGGCATAATCGAACGCCCATCTCCATGGGCGTCTATGTCCGAGAACGGGTACGTGAAGGAGTGGGACAGACTGTATTTTCGAAAAAATGGGCGCCCATCTTTTTTGGATATGTGCGGATTTGAGCTGGGCGGTTTCATTTTTCAGCGATAATGGAAAACAAAGGCGCCCAGTTCAAAAACGAACAAATCCAAGGCATTGGGTCATGGGAGGGGCCAGGATTCGTAGTGCACTGGTCCCCCTCACATGCCAGGACATCAACCGGGCACCCTAGGGGGCACTTGTAACAAGTAAAAAAAAAAAAAAAAAGTAAAATACCTCCCAAGTGCATAGCTACCTTCCTTTGGGTGCTGAGCCCCTCAAATCCCCCCACCACAACCCACTGCCCACAACTCTACACCATTACCATAGCCCTTATGGCTTTAGGGGGGCACCTAGATGTGGGTACAGTTGGTTTTGGGGGCGGTTTGGAGGGCTCCCATTTACCAGCACAAGTGTAACAGTTGGGGGGGGGGGGGTGGGCGGGCCTGGGTCCACCTGGCTGACGTCCACTGCACCCACAACTTTCCAACAGTGGCCAATCCAGGTTGCAAGATCCCAGAACAGTAAAACAGATTTTATGCTGCTTATCCTAGAATATAAACATCCAGTATCACTGTCGCAAACTGTATTATTCCACACAGTCTCTGCCTAAAGAGGTGAAAAGACTTCAGATCCCTAGTGCTGCTTAAATCAAATTCTTAGCAGCAGTGCTCCGCTCTGCCGCTGGGTCTATTCCCAGTGTGGTCTCACGCGGGAATTCTTCATTACTCAAAAACTCCTCTGGTTATTATCATTCATTCAATTATTATATTGTTATGCTAGTCGTCACACTTATCTTGTTTGCTGGGTGTTTTCAGATAGGTTTGCTCTACTGCGAGCTCCTGTTTCGCGTTCGCTTCCTAAGGAGCTGAACCTCTGTAAGTTATTGCCCTAAAAACAGAAAGCAATGAAGAAAATGAGTTTTACGCTGTGTGTTTTCCTCTATTGTACTCACTGTGTCTTATAGGTTTCAGCCATACTTCTTTCTATTTCCGCTCTTTTTCTGTTTAGCGGTTTTGAAAAAATGGTGCCTGTCAGCTGGGACGCCTACTCTGCCAGCCAATCTCCTCGAGGTCGGGAGTTAAGGGAACCTCTCCCTGTTATTATTGAGTGACATCTATGCCTTTCCTTTAAACTTTCACAGAAAAGCCTTCCATTCCACTCGGCTGTTTAGTCCCTCTGGGGTCAATACCCCCAGTCTGTATATCCAATATAATAATTGAATGCATGATAATAACCAGAGGAGTTTTGACTAATGAGGATTCCCGCGTGAGACCGCACAGGGAATAGACCCAGCGGCAGAGCAGAGCGGTGCTGCTAAGAATTTGATTTAAGCAGCACTAGGGATCTGAAGTCTTTTCACCTCTTTAGGCAGAGACTGTGTGGTTTGCGACAGTGATACTGGATGTTTGAATTCCTGTAGCAAACACAGGGTTATTTGAATTTATCCTAGAATATGCAGTGGATTTTCCCAAGTCCATCTTAATAATGGCTTATGGACTTTTCATTTAGGAAATTATCCAACCCCTTTTTAAACCCTGCTAAGCTAACTGCTTTTACCACATTTTCTGGCAACAATTTCCAGTTACTCAAGTGAAGAAATATTTTCTCTGATTAGTTTTAAATTTACTACTTAGTAGCTTCATTGCTTGCCCTCTAGTCCTTCTAGTTTTGGAAAGAGTAAACAAATTCACATCTACCTGTTCCACTCCACTCAGTATTTTATATATCTCTATCATGTCTCACCTCAGTTGTCTTTTCTCAAAGCTGAAGAGCCCTAGTTGCTTCAGCCTTTCCTCATAGGGAAGTCATCCCAACCCCTTTATCATTTTTGTCACCCTTCTCTGTACCTTTTCTAATTTCACTCCATCTTTTTTGAGATGCAGTGACCAGAAGTGCACACAGTATTCAATGTGCGGTTGCACCATGGAGCGATTCAAAGGCATTATAACATTCTCAGTTTTGTTTTCCATTCCTTTCCCAATAATTCTTAACATTCTATATGCTTTCTTAGCCGCCGCTGCACATTGAGCAGAGGGTTTTGACGTATCATCGATGATGACACCTAGATCCTTTTCCTGGGTGGTGACAACTAATGTGGAACCTTGCATCACGTAATTATGGTTTGGGTTCCTCTTTCCCACATGCATTACTTTGCACTTGCTCACATTAAGTCATCTGCCATTTCAATGCCCAGTCTCATAAGAAAATGGAAAAGCACAACCTCTCCCCCAAGATCTGGCACAGAGCCCCCCCCCCCCCAAAAAAAAAAAAAACCCCAAAGGCTTATGGCCTACCGCAGCACACACAAATGATTTATTTATAAGGACAAGTAAAACAGTACAAAATGAGAGGAGATCCTGTAAAAGGTCCTAATGGAGTAATAAATAGACCCCAGAAACTAAAACATATTTGAGGCATCTGCCAATAACTGCTGCTTTAAAGGTAGTGGTTCCTGATTGCATTACTCTTATGTACTTGTACTTCAAGAACTGTCATCTACTATGCTATAGGATGATCTGCATATAGAAGGACTAAGCACATTTTTACAATGTAGAAACAAAACAAAAATTCTGCCAAAACAGAGTGCTATATTCCCCCTGTAAGCCTCAGAAAGAGGAAAGACGCTTGCAGGGAACAATTCAGTGTCCAGTGGAACCTGCTGCTCTCTGCCAACTGCACTAAGATCACTGCATTGCGTTTGATGTACCTTCATTCAGTCTGGCCCGTGGTACAGGAAGGGAGAACTAGAAAGGTTGTTTTAGCAGGAATAGAGAGGCATTCCGGCAACAAAGGTACATCAATTGCCAGCTGATAACATGAAAGGGAAAGATCACAGAGCTGCATTTAGTAATTTCATTCTCAGCTGCTTCCTTTTATCATTTCCCATCAAAAGCAGACCAATGACCTGACCCACAGCTGAAGCATTAAAAAACATGACTCTCACACACATTTCCAAAACATTTAGTTACAGAAAACATCAAGAACACACAAAAGCGTTTTTTTCTATGATAAAACGTTTCTATACATATTTTCTTGTGTTATTAAGCACTTTCTGGTTAACATACTTCATAAGAATGTTCTAAGTAAATTAGATTGTACACAGTTTAAAAATATTTGTAAAAATTGTTTATAACAAAAATAAAATATAAACTTATGGACACACACTGCCCAAGATTTAAAAATGTCTGACAGTTTCCTGACTTACAAATTGGTTAATAGCCTCATCATACTTAAGTGTTTCATGTGTGTTGCTGGTCTTCCCCCTAGAAAATGATTCAAGAGTCCATATTGCATGTAGTCCTCCTACCCAACCCTGTATTAATTAATTTTAACCTTAAGGGTAGTTTATTAATTTTTAGGATGCTCTTCTGCAATTGTCTTTGCATTCCCTCCTCTACCCACTAGGTTCAGACCACTGTCAGAAATGGCAACTCATGCACTCTGGCTTATGCTTCAAGAGTAATACCATTTATTTATCAGTGAATCAGATACAGAGTGGGTGAGCAATTTGTGACAGTTATGAATGTGACTATGTTCAGGGACATTATAGACTGTAGAGGAGTAGTTTACTGTCTGCTTCTTCTGGAAACAAGTCTCTTTGCTTGGAAAAGAAAAGATGACGCAGAACCCATGGATCATGCAAGACTGCATCAAGCTTCCAAGAACGCCCTGGCATAACATGCCTAGAGCAGCAGTTACAACCCTAATGCCATTGGGCTTCCAAGCAGGCACTAGGTAACCCGTATGGAGTGAGCATAGTTAAAACAAACATCAATGAGAATGTAAAGGTGGAATATTTTGGACAATGGCTTCTCTAGTTTCAGTAGCTGTGTAGATTATAGGAAGAGCATCTGGCTGTTGGATGTAGCATTGGTTCTGTAAGAATCACAAAAGCAGATGACAGTTCCTAAAATAGCCCACCCACAAGTTCTAGGCATACTTGGAACCAATATGGAGGGGGGGTCATAAGAAAGGGTTTGAAATTTAAGCTATAAGCCATACAGGGTAGGGAGCTGCTGCTAGAATGACCATGGGAATTTGTATGCTCCTCTACCAACGTGGAAGAATTACAAAAATGTAGTTTGGATTACTATGAAACACCATTTCGGGGAGGGACAATGTGCTTTTAAATATTAAATGGCGAGTTGCTCCCCTGTGATGGAAAGGACCTTTTGGCACTATGGGGGTAATATACTGAAGCACCTACAGGGAAATCACCCTGAATGCTGCAGGATTGTCTCTGGTTCCCATGTCACCTTCCCTTGTGGTGGTTTGCGAACAACCTACTGACTGGGTAGAGCTGGATAGACTAAGCTTCAAAATCAAACACGATAAATGGAATGAATTAATAAATTAGAAGCTTATGAAAAGTCTCTTGCAATGATAGGAAAACAAAGGCATTTTCACTTTAATATAGCTTAAGCCTCTAAAGAAATGAGCAATATATGGACTTAATGTTATATCAAAAGAAGCACCCAGCAAAGGAAAGGAAAGGAAGAAGAGTGTTTTTTCCTTAATGGTTTATCTGCATTATATATTATTCACAATTATTTTAATAAAGATATTTTTTCTGTAATACTTGCACCTTGATCACAGCAATATTTAAAGGATCAGCCCAGTTTCTCCATGGTGGTGGTGCTGCTGCACATTCTATGAAACCAGATCAGAGTGGGTCAAAGACAAACATGGCAAAAAATCAAAAGGAAGTCAATAAAAACTTTTACTGAAGCAGATTCAACATGGACCGTGTTTTGGCACTTTGCCTCTATCAGTGGTCTAAACCATTAAAACTAAAAATAAAACTTAAAAATAAACCGTAAATAAAAAATATATTAAAAAAAAAACATATAAAAGCTTTCACATTGGGAAGAAATAAATGTGTACAAAAATATAATAAGGAATACATAGAAATGATATATGTCTGTGATACCAATAAATACCTTGAACACAGGATAAAACCAAAGGATAAACAAATATAAGAACAAAAGCAAAAACTTACAGTAAAAACACAAGACAAAAAAATGTGTTTACCAAATTATGAATCAGCCAAACAAATTAGTGGAGATTACTGAAAGTGGACTGGTCCACAGAGAAAAATCTAAAATATGAAAAACAGACATGCATGAATTCAAATAATTTTTAACAATTATTTTGAGACATTTCTTAAAATTATGCAGAAGCAAGTAATATATCCCATTAAGAAAAGGGCTATACTCTACCATTTAGCCATCATATAAAAGCATTTTATAAGCACAGAGGGACATTTATACCCTAAAATGCAGAAGTGCATAATTGAAGGAACATATCATTCACTATTGCATTTCAACTGTATATAATGATACTAAATCTCTCACAGCAACTACTGATGGTAAAAAGATGCTGGCTAAACTTTAGACAAACTTGACTTGCCCTAAGTAAACCAAAATAAGGGACCCTTTTATTAAAGCTTAGTGGATGTTAATGGACATTATTAGCATGCACTAAATGCCATGTAGCCCATAGATATCAAATAGGACACACAGCATTTAGCATGCGCTAAGCTTTACTAAAAGGCCCCCTAAATGTGTATAACAGAATATGGCAAATCTTATTGCATATATATTTTGTAACAGGCAGTTGATGAATGATACGTGGATAGCTGCCCCAAGAAGTGAACACCACAAAGAGATGTGATGCACATTGCAATAATAATTTAAAAAATAAATGGTAAGCCCATAAACCTGAAAAGATAAAAAGATCTTATAACTCACCGTGGACACTTCTAAATGGGCAAAAACATGCATAAATGTGCTTTAATAGTAAGCCACTAATAATAATGCTGCACATGCTTTGTATGCTTAAAAAAAAGTGAAATTCGAGTATCTGAAAAAAAATGGGGCTTCTTAGTTTAAGCTTTTTTTGGTTTTGTTTTGCTCTTCTGCTCCCCCTCCCACACACACTCTTTTCTCTTTCATCTCCCTCCCTTCCCCCATTTCTCCCCTTTACCATACCATCTGGCTAGTTTCTTTTTCCCTCCCTGCTTTTTATTTGACCGTCTCCTTTGCATCCCTGGTCCCTTAAGGGCCTTTTTACTAAGCCACGGTAGGGTTACCGTGCAGGTAGCATGTGCCAAATTGAGCCTGCTACCGGGGTAGTGCGGGTGCCCAGCAGTAGTTCTGAAGTTGGTGCACACAGTTTCCTGCGTTAGAAAATAATTTTGTATTTTCTACCGCAGGGGGCATCCCAGCGGTAATCAGCAGTACAGCCACGTTGCTGCGCGCTTCCTGATTACCAAATGAGTAGCAAGTGAGTCTTCTAAATAGGTGCCAGTAAGGGCTCAGGAAGTAAATAGCTGCGCGCTAATTTTAATATTAGCGTACAGCCATTTTAAAAAAGGCTTTTTTCCCGCCGCGGTAAAAAATGGCCCAGCGTGCTCCAATTTCACATGCCAAAACTAGTGCAGGCCACTTTTTACCACAGCGTAGTAAAAGGGCCCCATCGTTTCCTATTTCTTTATTTGTCCCCTTTTTCTTCCTTCTTTTCCTGACCCTACCCCCTTCTTTCTTCTGTTTGTTCACTTTTGTCATGAGAAAATATCAGCATTTATTTTAATTGATTCATTTTTATTTGTTTTCTTGGCGATTATTATCATCTTCATTTTTTGAAGTTTTACATTTGATGTATCATCAACAATAATAAACTATTATTTTAGACTTTTTCAGGGTTTTGATTAGTTTTTATGTTGATTAAAAAAAAAAAAGTTATCACCTATCACCTATAGGTAAGTCTGCCAGCTGGATCCAGATTCGCAGACAGGGTTGATCCAGCCCTGTACCCCAGAGCACGCTGAGATTTGTAGCCTTGCTTTTCTTTGTGAATGCAATGGGGAAATCAGAACTACAAGTCCCTACATGCAACAGGGTAAAACCAGGACTGGGTCAACCCTGTCCTGCGAATCTGGATCCAGTTGGCAGCCTTACCTTTTAGGCTTGAAACTGGGTTCAGTGTCTTTTAGTGTATCTGGAGATTGACTTGGTTGCCATGACAACCATTTGCATACATGGTTTTATTAATATTACACATTGTTAAGGATTTTAGGTTCCTTGTTTACAAATAAGATCATTTTCAATTACCATTTTTAAAAATCACAACCCCCCTCCCCTTGAGCATGTTTGGAGAGTGACATGGGTGCTATAGCAACCTGATTTTTACATGTAGTTTGATCATAATTCTCAATTTTTAAATGCTTTTAACACCTAGTTCAAGCATGAGACATTTTGTTTTGCAAATAATTATTAAAAGCTCTTTTAAAATCAAAAAGTATACCCCTCTCTTTTTGATATGCGGGAATTTCACCGTATTTAGGTGCCCTTTTACTATAGCTTAGTGTGCACTAACGGACATTAGCCTACGCTAAATACCTTGTGGCCCATAGGTATAAAGGGTACACTGCATTTAGCATGTGCTAATTCTGTAAGCATCCACCAAGCTTTAAAGGCTGGGTCACAACCGCCTCTGGGTGAGTATCCTGCTCTCAAATTATCCCCAGTGATTTCTAGGTTACTGGGGCCACACTCCCAGTGGTTCCACAGTTCCCAGAAAGCACTCACAGACTCAACACACAAACCACCAACAAGCAGAGCGAACAAACTGTTTATTCTCTTTAAAATATTGAACAGTGGAACAAAATAGTGCAAGTAGCAAACAATAACAGGTAACTGAAATATGGATCAATTATGACGCTAACTAAACATTTGCATACTGTCTAAACAGTACTTGGGAAGATCAGGACATATAATTCACCAAGCCTCAGCAAAGAGATCTGTCTCTCTTTTCTCCCGTGCTAAGACTGAAGCAAAGCCAGTACTATTGGGTAATTTTTCAAACTCCAGGCCAATCAGAGTCAGTCACCAAGTTTTAAAAGTATACTGCTGCTGCTTGCTTCCTGCTTGAGTTAAAGAAAAAAAGAACTTTCCGTTCCCTATAACAGCTTTACAGCAAAGAAACACCACCTGCTGGCCAAATAGGATAAATACACTTCAGGACATAATTAAAACAGGAAAATATCTAAATACCTAAAGCACACTATTTCTTCACACACACATCTTGCAGATGGCAGATAAAGAACCACTCTGCCCAACAAGATAAACTCATAGCATAAGGTATCATGTGATACTACATATATATACTTGATCTTAATTTGTTCTTAACATTTTCAGGGCACAGACCACAGAAGTCTGCCCAGCACTGGCCCCACTCTTCAACCCCTGAAGTGAAAATGGAAGTCCCTGCCCATCCAAATCTGTCCAGCCACGATCAGGGCACAGACTGCAGAAATAAGAGCCTTATCCATAACAGCAAAACTATCAAAATACCATACTGTTACAGTTCCCAGTGTATTGATTATTATTTTTTTAGGCTAATAATTTGGGGGGGGGGGGGGGGTTAACTTATAGGCTCTAACCTTTTTTCAGGCTCTTGGTTAGTGAGTTTGGAGACTGAATAGGTTGCTATGGCAACTGTGCTTGTACATGTGATTTTATGATTATCACATATTGCAAAGGCTTTTAAGTTCTTCGTAAGATTACTTTTGACTTCTTTTTAAATCACAAGTGTGCCCCTCCCCTCCAGTGTTGAGTGGGTCTGGAAACTGGTACAATTGCTATAGCAACCAGATTTTTACATGCAGTTTCATTACAATTCACTTTTTTTATAAAATGCTTTTAATAATCTGGTTTAAGTATGACATGTTTTTTTGGTTTGCAAACAAAAAAAAATTTTGTTTCAATAACTCTCTTTTGAACCAACAAGCCTCTTTCTTTGGGAGCCAGGAATGTCACTTTTTATCTTTTTATACAGCATGCAGCATTTTTATTAGTGGCTTGTTGTTGAAGCACACTTACGCACATTTTTGACCCATTTAGAAGTGTCCATGTTGTAAGAACTTTTTTTGTAATATTATTTTATGTTTATACACACACATCTTTCTTTCTTGCAATATGCATCATAGCTCTTTGTGTTGTTCACATCTCAGTGTAGCAATATTGCTCTTCAACTGGGCAGGTTTTACAAACTATGGACCCTGTTTACTAACGTGTGCTAGCGCTTTTAGCGCAAGCTAAAATTAGACATCCACATATTCCTATGGGTGTCTCTAGCTTTAGTGTGTGCTGAAAATGATAGTGCGCCTATAGCGTGACTTAGTAAACAGGGCCCTTTATATGCAATAAGCTGTAGCCCATTGCTAATGGGTACCTTTAAAGAAGCTGGCACACTATCGAAACTGCTGTCTCCCCTCTTCCCCTCCTGTGATGACCACACCAGGGCCAGAAACCCCCTTCTCAAGCTCCTCTGCAATCCAGAAACCACCCGAATCCCTCACATCCTTCCTGAAACCCTCTTATCCCTGAGACCCCCCCCCCCCCCCCCACACACACACACCTGGGACCTACCTTTTAAATTCCTGGTGTCTAGTGAGGTCCAGGCAGGAGGGATCCACTTCATTCCTGCCCCTTGCCAGTGCCAGGTTTAAAATAGCGCCAGCAACTCCTAGCAGTAGTTCTGTAGTACCGTTGCTAGGGGTCAAACTGCCATACAAGAGCAAAGGGCTTTAGAGGGTTTCTTTGGGATGGGGGAGATTTGGAATTGGGAGGACTCAGGAGTGTCTGGCCCTGACATGGCCATTGAGGAGGGTAGAGACAGACAGACAGACAGTAGGGGGTAGCTGTTTTGATCATGTGCTGACCCCTTTAAAGGAACCTGGGAGTACTGGACTGCGACTTTGTGGCCCAATATTTCCCAGACGTTACTGTTCTGTGATCTTGCCAGGAACGTCTGACCTGAATTGGCCACTGTTGGAAACAGCATATTGGACTTGATGGACCTTCGGTCTGTCCCAGTATAGCAACACTTAAGAATATTAAGAAATTTTCCAGCTGTAACATGGCCTGCAATGTTCACAGCAAGCCACATTACAGAATTTACATAGTAATGAGGTATTTTGCAAGCATTGGCATTCTTTGTATCTCATTACTATATAACTCGTGGTAACATTAAATATTCTGCTTTATGCCACAAAAAGTTTTGTGTTAGTATCCTTTAAGACACATTAAGAGGCAAATAATGCACATTATAGCTATAACACAGCTTGATAACTACCCCTCCCTAAACTGTTGTTCTGTTTCTTCAATAAGGCACTTATGCTTCTTAGGGTATCAGTGTCTCTGTGTTTATATCATGGCTAAAAGGCATAATATTGGCCTTTTCATAATGGGAGTCTTAGTACTTCTGTTTCTGCATAATCTTTTCTTGAAATGTCTTTACAATAGTTTTTTCATGTGTTGAATTCACACATATGGCTGTTAATTTTCATATTTTTCCTATAGACCACTCCACTTTGAATATTTTCCACTGTTTGATTCATAAGGACCCTTTTACTAAGCTGTGTTAAAAAGTGGCCAGTGCTCTCCCTAGCACGGTAGTAAAATGGACCTATTTTCCATATTAATGGCTACACACTAATTTCCTCATGTACTAAATGGTTATTGCGTGGCAATGTAGCTGCGCTAAACAATTAGAGCAGTATGCATCTACTCTCTGCCACCAGACACCCCCAGTGCCAAAAAATAAAATTATTTTGTAGCACAAGGAAAGTGTGCGCTGATCCCAAAACTACCGCGGGATGCCTCTGCACGCCCCACAGGAGTGGTTTTTAACCTGTGGTAAGCACACAGTGCCCACTGCAGCTTAGTAAAAGGGCTCCATAATCTGGTAAACACATTTTTTTTGTATGTTCTGTTTTAACTGTGAGATTTTTTTCATTTTTATTCTTATGTTTGTTTAGCCTTAGGGTTTTATCCTTTGTTCAAGGTATTTATTGGCATCACAGATATTTATCATTTTTAAATTCAATAATTTTTATTGATGACATAGGCCAATAAACAAGTCAAATAAAACATATGCATACAGTCCAAAATCCACCATCATCAATGTTTAAACAACTTTCCCCTCTTCCCCCTGTTCCTAAGTACAACAATTACCCTTCCATATGTTACACAACTTTAACATTCAGGAGAACCATGCAGCAAGAAGCTGTATTAAACAAAGAAGCCTATCCTCCCAAGCTCCATAAAAGAACTAACCCTACCCTCTCCTCCCCCCAACCTTCCCCCCTCACATCGCCAGCCACTTAAACTCCAAGCCATCGCCCCCCCCCCCCTTCTAGGAACTAGGAATACCCCACTTTCTTACTGAGCTTAGTGGGATCATCCGGTGAGAAGCAAGCTGCGCCCTCGTGGGTGTAAGATCTGGAGATATGGGCCCCAGATGGCAAGGAATCGCTTCCTCCTCTTTGGCTAGAACCGGGACTCCCTTGCCTCCCAGGTTGCTAAAAGATGTATCTGGTTCCTCCAATGCCAGTAAGCCGGGAAGTCTGATGACGACCAGTATTGCGGAATACATTTGCGGGCCACCAGACACACCTTGCGGAGGAACAATGCTTCATATTTGTTCCTACTCCTAAACGCATCTGATACGTCCAATAGCATCTGTTCCACTGTCCCCAGGATCCAGACCCCCAGCTCTAGGTCTAAAAACTGTCAGATACGACACCAGAAAACTTTTATAGGTGGGCAGCTCCAAAACATATGGAAAAAGGAGCGTCGACTCCCCCCACACTTTAAACAAGACGGTTCAGAAAGTCCTCCCATGTGAAATAGCTGTAAATGATTCTAGCGGCCGAAACACAACGATTGATTAGAAGCATTCATCTCTCCAGTCTTTGGTATCTGTGGTCAAACATCCCACTTTTTCTCTTCACATCTAATGATTCTATAAGCGCATTCCTAAGGCGAGCATCTGTAACCAGTGAGGGTATGTGGGCGACTGAAGTTGTTATTTCCCAACATGCTAAGGAGGTCCCCACCTCTTGTTCCCATTTACCTTTCAAAACCTTACAATGCCTGTGGGGTTTCCACTTAATTGAAGCTTTATGAAGTAATGATATTGAGATCTCCCCTTCCCATAAAGATTGTTCCCCATTCACCCACTCAGTGAAACCCGGGTTAACATGGAGATGTAATGAGCAACCTGCTTGAACACAAACCTATTTCCCCTGAGTCCTACCTGAGTTACCTGATTTGGAGTGGAGGACTGGCCTAGTGGTTAGGGTGGTGGACTTTGGTCCTGGGGAACTGAGGAACTGAGTTTGATTCCCACTTCAGGCACAGGCAGCTCCTTGTGACTCTAGGCAAGTCACTTAACCCTCCATTGCCCCAGATACAAATAAGTACCTGTATACAATATGTAAGCCGCATTGAGCCTGCCATGAGTGGGAAAGCGCGGGGTACAAATGTAATAAAAATAAATGTAATAGTTCCTCAGCTGAAATGGGCATCCCCTTCTCTGTCAGCAGGTGTTCTAGACGGGTGATACCCTGGGCAGCCCAGTTTGCAAAACTTTTACTAGTAATCCCTGGCTGAAAAGCACAATTACCCTGCAAGGTAAGTTGATCCGTGGCACGGGGGTCCCCTCCTAAGTGCCGTACAAGCACTCTCCACACAGCCCTCAACGGGGTCAACAGCACGCTCCTTAGGGAGCTGAGCTTGACTGTGATGTAGTAGCGATAACAACTGATAAGGGGCATAATATGCAATCTCAAAATCTACTGGGGTATAGATCTGATGTTGAAGGCACCAATCCCACAATTGACAAGCCTGATTGTATAATTCCATCTTGGGCAAACTCAAACCTCCCTGTCCCCAGCTCCCAATCAAATGCGAAAACCGAACCTTGGACTTCTTGCCCGCCCAACAAAACCGGGAAACTAGCCTATAGAAGGCCTTAAGATCTCTCTGAAGCAACCAAAGAGGAAGTGATTGCAAAAAATACAGCCATTTGGGGAACACTACCATTTTCACTAAATTCACTCTCCCTAGCAAGGACAAAGGGAGATCCCTCCAACCCTCTAGCAACTTGCGAGTATCTTCCAGTAGTAGTGAAACATTTAGTCTGTACAACTGCATCACGTCCATGGGCAATAAAATATTCAGGTAGCGAAAAGACTTCATTGCCCTGCACAGGGGAAACTCCGCACCCCAATTCTCCAGCACTTGATCTGAGGATGTCAATGCTTCTGATTTTCCCAGGTTTAAACCTAAGCCAGCGCAATCCCTGTATTCTGTAAAGATCTCCAAAAGAGCTTGCAACGACTCTCGCGGTTGCGCCAGGTGTACTAAGATATCATCCGCGAAGGCAGCAACCTTAAAAGTCAAAGCACCTATTGGGATTCCACCAACTGACGGGGCATCCATTATATCTCTCAACAAAGGTCAAGCATCAGGACAAAAAGGAGGGGAGACAGGGGGCAACCCTAACGGGTACCTCGAAGAATCTGAAAATCTCCCGACTCCACCCCATTAACCGATACTCGCGCTCTAGGGGTAGACATTTATCATTTTTAAAGTGCTCTTTATTTAATTGTATTTTGGTTATTTATTGTAACCATTGGAAGCTTTTTATATTCTTTATGTATTCATTGTTCATTTATTTCCTGGCCCCACTGATTGTAAATTATAGACCGGTGAGTCTGACGTCGGTGCCGGGGAAAATGGTAGAGGCTATTATTAAAAACAAAATTACAGAGCACATCCAAGGACATGGATTACTGAGACCGAGTCAGCACGGCTTTTGTGTGGGAAAATCTTGCCTGACCAATTTGCTTCAATTCTTTGAAGGAGTAAACAAACATGTGGACAAAGGGGAGCCGGTTGATATTGTATATCTGGATTTTCAAAAGGCGTTTGACAAGGTACCTCATGAAAGGCTACAGATGAAATTGGAGGGTCATGGGATAGGAGGAAATGTCCTATTGTGGATTAAAAACTGGTTGAAGGATAGGAAACAGAGAGTGGGGTTAAATGGGCAGTATTCACAATGGAAAAGGGTAGTTAGTGGGGTTCCTCAGGGGTCTGTGCTAGGACCGCTACTTTTTAATATATTTATAAATGATTTAGAGATGGGAGTAACTAGAGAGGTAATTAAATTTGCTGATGACACAAAGTTATTCAAAGTCGTTAACTCGCGACAGGATTGTGAAAAATTACAGAAGGACCTCACGAGACTGGGAGACTAGGCGGCTAGATGGCAGATGACGTTTAATGTGAGCAAGTGCAAGGTGATGCATGTGGGAAAAAAGAACCCGAATTATAGCTACGTCATGCAAGGTTCCACGTTAGGAGTTATGGACCAAGAAAGGGATCTGGGTGTCGTCGTCGATAATACACTGAAACTTTCTGCTCAGTGTGCTGCTGCGGCTCAGAAAGCGAATAGAATGTTGGGTATTATTAGGAAAGGTATGGAAAACAGGTGTGAGGATGTTATAATGCCGTTATATCGCTCCATGGTGCGACCGCACCTTGAGTATTGTGTTCAATTCTGGTCGCCGCATCTCAAGAAAGATATAGTGGAATTGGAAAAGGTGCAGCGAAGGGCGACTAAAATGATAGCGGGGATGGGACGACTTCCCTATGAAGAAAGACTAAGGAGGCTAGGGCTTTTCAGCTTGGAGAAGAGACGGCTGAGGGGAGACATGATAGAGGTATATAAAATAATGAGTAGAGTGGAACAGGTGGATGTGAAGCGTCTGTTCACGCTTTCCAAAAATACTAGGACTAGGGGGCATGCGATGAAACTACAGTGTAGTAAATTTAAAACAAATCGGAGAAAATTTTTCTTCACCCAACGCATAATTAAACTCTGGAATTCGTTACCGGAGAACGTGGTGAAGGCGGTTAGCTTGGCAGAGTTTAAAAGGGGGTTAGACAGTTTCCTAAAGGACAAGTCCATAAACCGCTACTTAATGGACTTGGGAAAAATCCACAATTCCAGGAATAACATGTATAGAATGTTTTTACGTTTGGGAAGCTTGCCAGGTGTCCTTGGCCTGGATTGGTCGCTGTCATGGACAGGATGCTGGGCTCGATGGACCCTTGGTCTTTTCCCAGTGTGGCATTACTTAGGTAGTATATCAAATTATAAAATATATAAAATAAAATAAAAACAATTTTGTGCTATTATTTGATTATTTTTACATATGATATATCTTTGTTTCTGTAGGTTTTAGATCCCCGATGCTGGGGACAGTGCAGAAACAATTCTGTGTCAGGTCCATTTCAACTACAGTTCATGTTTGTCATGACCTATTCTGATCTGGCTTTGTGCTGTTTTTTTTTGTGGTGTGTTCCCTCTCCTGTCTTGTCAGTTCTGCACACTGCCACATAGGAGACTTGAGATTCAAAACTCAGTCCAGCTGGAGCTGGGGATGCTATGGAAGTTGCCCCTATGGAGAAATATCAGCCATCTCACTAGAATAAATACAGGGCCCTGTTTAATAAGCCGCGCTAGCATTTCTAGCACGCACTAAACACTAGAGTCACCAATATGTTCCTATGGACGACTTAGCATTAGCGCGTCTTATTAGCGCACGCTAAAAACGCTAATGTGCACTTAGCACTGCTTAGTAAACAGGGCCCAAAATGTCCAGGTACATACATCAAAGGTTTCAGATGGAGCCATGGTTTGAGGCCTTTGGATGGCTGGGCTAAGTAGCAAGGCAGGGGGAGTTTAAAACCTGGGTAGTTTTTCCTAATTGCACCCTTCTCCTCCATCGCTAACTCCAGACTCCGCTCCTTCTATCTCGCCGCACCTTATGCCTGAAATAGGCTTCCTAAGCCATTACGTCTAGCTCCATCCCTCGCAGCCTTCAAATCCAGGCTAAAGGCCTACCTGTTTGATGCTGCTTTCGACTCCTGACTTGTAACTTTTATCTTATCCTTATGTGTCCTTCTGTCTGTCCTTCCCTTATCCTTTTTGGTCCTGTCTGTTTGTCCTGATTTAGACTGTAAGCTCTTTTGAGCAGGGACTGTCTTTCTTCTTCATGTTCAATTGTAAAGCGCTGCGTACGACCGGTAGAGCTACAGAAGTGATTTATAGTAGTAGTAGTAGGTAGTGATAAATGAAAACTTATGGCATCACAGTCCCAATAAGGACCAGTTCAGATGGAGGAACTAGGGGGCAAACCATCCCCCCAAAATACAAAAATGGCAGTTCAAAAATAAGAAAGCTATTACATTTAAAAGTATTTCTTTCAGTTGCTATTTTTTGTATTTGAAATGGTACTCAGGGGGCAGAGATTCACTGTAACAGCATTTCAAGCCTTGGCAGACAAAATGTAAAGTGCAGCCGATTCAATAATGGTGAGATATTAATCTCATCCCAGACCTTAACTGCATTTGGGTTTCAGAATAAGATCAGACGATTACATGAAGCAGAGAAAAAAAAGAAAAAAACTAGAAGTAATTTATTTTATTTTGTATCATTATAAATCATATTGAATGTCTTGGTCTATCAAATATATTTAACACTTTGTGAGCAAAATTTATGCTCTCAGATAAAGATGTTACAAATGGAATTCCTGCTGGAAAAATGGCAAAGACGTAGGACGAGAATCTAAACAATGGAAATGTTTACCTTTCACCATTTTTCCTTCCAGCAGATGGGTTGCAAGGGGAAAAAAAATCAACCAATGTTTAAAATTTAAGTCTGCTGTTTTCTTCATTTTTGTGCGCTGTAAGTTACATGTTGCTATGCCCCAAAAGATACCTAGATACACCACGGTAGTGATTGAAGCTTTTCCTCTTCTTGGGGGGGGGGGGGGGGGGGGGGAGAGGGTTTAATGGACTGGTCAAACACCTTATTGTTATCTATAGCATATGTTCTGTTACAGTACAAAACATATTTGTGCAAGTCATGAGTATAATTTTGGATCATATAATTTAAATCTGAAGAATCATGATCAATGTAATTAATAAATGAATATGTAAATACAGAAAGAATGACTTTTCACACTTATGCATTAACCAGACTCTTAAGACATATTTTGCCCATTCTCTGGCTGTCTACATGCTTTTTGTAAGGTACACTAAAAATAACTTTCAGTAACACCCTTAACAGCTAATCCCTTTACACTTTCACACACAAAGCAGCTTAAGTATCTTTCTTCAGTGTCTTTCTGGGATAGATGCTATTTATGAGCAGTGCCTTGCTGAATGCGGAGCAGCTGAGATGGATTCTCACAGTCAGGTTTAGGAGTGACACAGGAAAACAAAGGTAGGCTTCGGATGATGGGAAATGAATTGGCATAATCTCCATTCACTTTGCTAGGAACTTGTGCGTGTTGTAGATGGAAGTGCTTTGTTTGCTCTATGCCAGCAGATTGTTCTGCAGTGCTGTATCTGGTGGTTCTTATTTTGAGTTTAGTTTTTAGTCTTTACTTGAACATCACAGTGCAAACAAGCAAGCCCATCAACTTAAGTCACTCTGAAAACTCACATGGGATTTCTGTTCTTTATTCTGGAGAAGAGGAATCCTCATCTTCGTCCTCATCATAGTCCTCTTCATTGAAAGAGCACGGGGTTTCGCCTCGTGACTCAGAGTAATGCGACGTGGTTGTGCTTGACTGGTGACTGCTGGGAGCGAGGAGCTGACCGTTTGCTAAGGCCACTTCAGTATCAAAATAGAACCCTGTGTTTGCACTGGAGAAAATTAAATCCATTGTCAGCGACTAAAACTTCACAGGTTTTTGATGTAAGAAAAAAAGACAATCCTCCCCTCTAAGAAAGTGATGTTGCCCACCTATAACAGGTATTTTCTATAGACAATATGCAGCCCTTCTCATGCACAGCTGCCTCCCCAGTTGCCAGTTTATTCTAAAGCTCAGGCAACTCTTGGGGGCAATTTCTCCAAATGGGTTATTTTTGCACATACTATTATTCAGCACTGAGAGGGACTGTGTGACATCAATCTATAATCATTTTCCCCCCCCACTGATAAGCAGGACTGAGTCAGGAACACGAGCAGGTGACTCCCAGGCTTAGGGCTGCAGCTGCTCAGTCTTAAATTGTCTTACGGCCAGATGCACAAAGCCTACCGGGCCAGTAACGCATTTTTTAGACTGGTTCCAGCCAGTTTAGTGAACACGTTATTCGGCGGGACATGCACAAAGGGACTCTGCAGGTTTTTTACTCTGTGGGGCAGCAAACAATGGGAATCCTATTTAAATGAGCTGTTAAGCATTCAAACGTGCATTCTGAGGGATGCACAGAAAGGCCTGCCTATCTTTTCCGAGAAAGGTCTAGAGCAGCTGGAAAAGCGGAGCCAGGACTGGTGCTGTCTCTCCTACTCCAGCTGTGCCTGTCCACAATGGTAAGCTGAAGCAGAGGTGGGGGGTGTAAGGGGATCGGGCTATAAAAAGCTGTCCAGAAGAGAGATATCATGTCTGCTCCAGACCCAGGGGTACAGGTTGTGCGTGCCGGTGAGGACATCGGGTAAAATTCGACAAGACTCTTGCCCCAGTACCAATGTGACCCTATGATCCACCGAACCAGCCAGCAATGGAAGGAGAGAGAAAGCCATGGGGGGGGGGGGGGGGGTGGCACGGGAGCATCCCCTAGCCTGTCCCCACTGCTGCCTTTCTTGTTGGTCTGCTCCTCTTCTTGCCCTTGCCGTTCCCCCACCTCCTGCCCTCTACCACGGCAACAGCATCATCTCCTCCCTCCTGTCACCCCAGCAGCAGCCCCCTAACCACAGAGCTGAAGGGGAGGACTGGAGAGGTGAGAGGGAGGGCTGCTGGCATGGGGATGTCAAACCTGGCCAAAGCAGAGGACAGGAAGATTTGCAGAGTACCTTTTGCAACAACAACAACAAAAAGCTACAAGCAGCTTTCATACACGCAGCTTGTATGCGTGTATGAAAGCCGTGTGTAGTTGCTCTCAGCAGGTACATAGCAGCCACGTTCAGCAAGTGGCTGCTGTACGCATGTGCCGGCACTTCCCCCTACTGAGCTGCTCACTGTTTTTTTTGCAAGCAGCTCATTTGCACACTATTTCCTTTGGGAATTGCTCGCTATTTTTCACCTTGGTTAACTTCTACCAAGGTGGAAATAGCAAGTAGTTCCCTCTGGAAATCTTTGTGCATCAGCCCCTTAGTCTTTGAAGCAAGCAACACATTTGAATGCATGAGTTGATAGCTCACAGGGACAGATTGGCCAGCATCATTTGACCAAAGGTGCTGTCCTGTGCTGAAGTCTGGTCCAAACAATAATGCATAATAATGAAAATATGAAAAGAAGATCATGAAGCAGACTTCCGGAGGGCTTCTGTGAACTTATTGTAATGTTCTTGTTACATACCTTGGCTGAGAAAGTAAAGCAGTACTTGTCACATTTAAAGTTGAACCTGGTTGAGCTGAATTGCAAAGCAGGCCTTGGTTCACCCAGGAGGACCCTGTTGACATATCTAATGAACGAAACACATAGCAAGTTTTCAACTTAGTTTTTTGCTCTCTGACAATTTCCAAATGATCCCAAACATTTCATAAGTTGTGAGCGACACCTACAATGTAGGTCTGTCCAACACTAAGTACATGGAACTCACATAGTACTGAACATTATTTTTACAAAGTCTTGTTTTATAAACTGTTAGCAATAAGCAATAGGTAGGTTGGGAAAAAGTCTTTAATATTACATACACATAGGACCTATTTACTAACTTAGGTGCTCAACATAGATTTTTACATACCATACATACTATTTCCCCCCCTTTTTTAGGGGAAAAATGTTAACTCGAATATAAGCCAAGGGCTTATCTTCAAGTATTCCTCTCCCATAGTAACCAGCATTTCTCTTCCTCTTCCCTGTCTCTCCTCCTACTTCCTCCCACAGTGACCGTCATTTCTCTCCCTCTCCTACCTCCCTCCCTCCTGCAGTGACTGATACTTCTGTCTTCCTTCCCCTGCAGCCCCCCCACCCTGAAGTGACCTGCATTTCTCTTACCGGCGGTAAGCCTGGACGTTGACCGCTGACACGGAAGTAACTCCAAGCAGGGCCAGTCTGGGACCTTTAATATATGCACATGCTTGAAGTTACTTCCTTGTCAGCAGTCAGAATCCAGGCTTACTGATAAAAGAAATGCCAATCACCATGCACCAGGGGGCTGGGAACAGATGTTCCAACTTGCCTATAAGCCAAGACCCCAATTTTTGGACTTTTTTTTTTTTTTTAGTCCAAAAATATCAGCTTATAGTTGAGTCTATATAGTACATTAAACAGTTACCCCTGGATTCTATATAGCACACCTAGCATTCCGTGCCGAAATCCAAATATATTCTATAACGCGTATACTTTATAGAATAAGCCTAAATTTCCATGCAGTTTATAGAATACGCTGAGCGCTCATCCTCATCACTAAATTTAGTTGTGGGCAGTTACACCAAAAATTATGTACAGACTGTGTGTATTCTATAATGTGAACAGATTTTAGAAATGCCCACGACCCGACCATTCCATGCCCATGGCCACACCCCCTTTTCAACTGTGCAACTTAGAATTTACGTGCATCACGTTACAGCATTGGAGCCGACTCTGTGGGTGCTGTGGGTGCTTGAGCACCCCCAATATTGAGAAAATTATTTGTATGTGTCCAGGGAGGGGTCATTTCCATTGGGCTTAGCACCCCCAATAATTTTGAAAAGTTGGCTCCTATGCGTTACAGAATATGCTTAGTTCTGTGCACAAAATTCTAATTAATGCCATTAGTGTCAATAATTGTTAAGTGGCAATTATCGGCACTGGTTGGCTTGTTAACTAATTAAGTTGAGCGCTCAAATCCAGAATATGACTGGATTTGTGCGTGCAACTTAAGTCGCGCTACATAGAATCTAGGGAATAATGTGCAGTCTTAAAGAGTGCGTGCTATTTATGCATAAGGCACACTCTTTCCTGATGCATATGCATGAATGATTGTGCATGCAGGAAACAGCACACACTAAGTACAGATAGCACACACTCTTTAAGGACAGCGCAAACTTGTCCCCAAATTCTAGAGTGCCCAGATTTCTGTGCCCAAATTTGTGCACATGCTTAATTGAGTAACAAGCCCTTAACTATCAATAATTGGGTGCTAACAACCAATTACTGAAGCTACTTGGCACACATTAAAATTTACCTGTGCATCTGGCTGCGTGCTATTCTATAAAGGCACGGCATATAACTCAAAAGGGGAAGTGGCCATGGATGTATCAGGAGCATTCCAAAAGGCTGCATGTATAGTTATAGAATACGGCCTCAGCACACCAAACTTGGGCACCAGAATTTACACCAGGTTTCAGCAGACGCAAGTCTGGCACCTAAAGTTAGGGCACGGGAATTAGTGCCACACGCCACCCCATAAACAGCACTCGTCCTTCATAAGAGTCACGCTTACTGTCGATTTTTCTGGCACCAACTCTTGAACGCCATTTAAAGAATTCCCCCCATATGAACATATTGCATGCTCTTGACAGTGAACAGCATTTATTTCAAACGAATGCCCATCCTTATGGGCCAACATGATTTTTCAGGGTTTTCAATGCACTGCAGCAATAACCTGAACACGTTTGGAATCATAAAAGTAAGTGTCTCTGCTTTTGCAAAATAACTGTGCCATTGTTACTCAGCTCTACATCATGAAAGAATTCAATTGGGCTGACAGGAGGGTTTGAATCCATCAGTCCATCAGGAAACCGACTGGAACATTCTGCCACCATACCCTGATTCTTTAAACCAATCTGTGCAATAATTGTATCCCTGAAATCTTGAATGTAGTAACTGCAATTCAGTGAATGAAAACCTAGCATTGTACAACAAATCCTGTCTACTAAAGGAATCTTACTTATACTGGGGAATATTGTTTCAACCCAGAGTTTGATCCGAAGGGTGGCCGCCATGGACGGTGTATCCCCATTGGAATGGGTTTGAGTATGGTTCCTCCTGATGAAGAACACTTCGAAATGCGAACTCGCATCAAGGAGCTAGAGGAACGTGAGTGGAGTTGAAAGTAACCGGAAGGGGTTTACTGTGGTTCCGCGTGGAAGCTCCCACCAAGCCAGGAAGTGGTATCAAGGAAGCTGGGTGTTCTGGTGCACAGAACCAACTTCAGAGACCCATTGGCCAGCGTGTGGGTGGTTTACTCGCAGCGGATTAAGAGTTTGGCTTGCGACTTTGTGATACATTCATAAGTCGATGATAAACGTGCTAAAAAAGATTAACGGGAGACCTTGTTGGTCCTTACTGGGGCACAATGGAGACAGTTCCTTATTTTCATTGTATTGATATGTTTACATGTGCATATATATAGTGGATATAATGTTGCAATGTAATAAGTATGAAGAACATAGGATTGAGGCTGTGTGGCTTGTGTGAGTGAGCTCCTAGGGTCCATAGAATTTTATGGGTTGTTGGGTGTATTTAAATAAAGAACATAATTATTAAGTTTTAAGCAACAGGGTACTGGTTTATTGCTACTAAAGGAAAGCAACTTAAATGAAGATGCATCTGCACTCTGAGGTAGCTCCATAACAAGTAAATTTGGTATTTTAAAAACAGACTTTGGAAACATTGAGAGAACAAATGGTGCCAGTACCTACAGTAGGACAGGCTTTCCCAATGTTCCAAAGTTCCTTTTGTCTGTTTTTATAACACCAAAATGTAATGGAACACATAAAAGAAACTTGTGGCTTGCTATATATTTCACTGGCTTCCTCTTCTCAGTCCAGAAAAACGCAAGTGCTATAAAATATAGTCAAAGTACTGCTGGTCTGAGCCCTGAACAAGTAGCTAGTTGTGCAGTGTGAATGAAAAGAAGTCAGCATAAGCCAAATGGGCAGTAGCAAAGGAGCCCAAGCTGAATGCTAACTAAGGGGAAGTTGCCAAGGGTTACTAAAGAAACAGCAAGTTTTCAAAAAATGGCTTTGTAAAGAGCACTGCAAAATCCAACATCCCTCCTCCCCCCACCCCTTTCAAAAACCATCTTCACTTGTGCAACACCATTCAGGCACAGAGGTATTGGTGAATACTGTAAGAATGAAGAAGAAATAATTCCAGGCAAAACTTAAGACAAAAGAAGAATGGGCGAAGAGGCAGCAGTTAAATGGGGAGACAGACAGATGATCAAAACCCCGCACTGTTCCAAACAGCGCTCCAAAAATAGCACTGGAACAGCACGGGGCGTTATTAGATCTATGATCAGAGATAATTGCATGCAAATTTAAGCACGCAATTATCTCTGATCATGGGGTAGAAGTGCGGGAGAATTGTGCCTGAGCATGCGCTCAGCACAATCCTCCCCCACTTGTTTGACAGGTCTGGGCTGTCACAAGCCCAAACCTGTCAAACACAGGGGCTGGAGGTCCATGGGACCACCAGGCCCCAACTGCCCCGAGCAACGGGGGCTGGAGGTTCGGCGGACCTCCAGTCCCCCCCCCCCAGGTTCAGGGAGGGTTGGATACATTGGGCAGGGCTGGACGCCGCCATTTTGCGACATCGCAGGAAGAGGGAGGCAGGCTACCCTCCCTCCTCCAACACACAAGGTAGGAGAGTCTGGACCACCAGGGACCCCTTGCTGGGGGACTAGGGGGGACTGGTGGCCACTAGGCCACCAGGAACCCTTTGCTGGGGGAGTTAGGGGGGGCTAGAGACCCACCGGATCTCCAGCCCTCCCTGAGCCTGGGGGGGACCGGAGGTCCACCAGACCTCCAGCCCCCTGTCGCTAGCAGGTTTGCTGTTGGGTGGAATGGGGGCCTGCCAGCATGCAAATGCATGCTGGACAGGGCTCACCATTCCTCCCCAATGATCTGCAAACCCTAACGCAAGCTCGGAGCTGGCGTAGGGTTTGCAGCGGCCAGTGACCCAATCTTTGGCGTGCTGGCCGCTGATCATTGGGGATGAATGGTGAGCATTTGCATGCTAGTTGCGTTCAGAGCGCTCGAGGGCTCTGATCATGGGATGTTAGCAAACGCTGGTGCTAGTATGGCGCTAACAGCCTCTAGCGCCGACGTTTGCTTCTGATCATCCCCCTGAGAATGTTTAATTTGTCACTCTACCAACTACAAAAAGCCTGAACTGGGCTCCACAGTTTGTCAAGCACCCAACACAATGTAGTAGATATTCTAACTGACAAGAAAACAGCATGGTATCCAACAAAGCTCTTCTTCCCTTCTGAAAGGTTTATAACAGGGGTGTAGCCAGACCTCGACAGGAGGGAGGGCCAGAGCTCAAGGTGGGGGGGCACATTTTGGCCCGCCTGCCGCTGCCCTCCCGCCGCCACTACTGCCCTCCCCGCCACTGCAAAGTTACCTTGGCTGGCGGGGGTCCCCAACCCCCACCAGCTAAATCATTTGTTCCGCACTGGTCTCACATTGCCTAGCGCCCTGTCCTGTTTTCAGTCGCTGTGCACGCTCGTTTTAATGAAACTAAGCATGCATCCTTGTGTTTTTGGGCACAAGGAAATACCTACTGTAACTGAATGGTAACTCATCTTGAGCTACCACTGAATATTTTCATGGCCTCCACAGCCCAGCTCATAAATATTCTAATAAGGTGGCCTCTTTCTGAGCGGGGAAGCCATAATATGGACATACTGAGGCAACACAGGATCTATTTGTAAGGCTGCCAACTCAATGTATTTCCAGGAAAGACTCATTCATTCCTAGTTTTCTCCCTCTGCCATTATGCACTTTTAATAGTGATTTTCTTAGGGAAATCAAAAAAGATACCAGAACTAAATGTTTTTGCAGACAGGAGGGTTAAAGCCAGGGCTACATTAAGAAAATCTGGATTCAGTTTCAAATCGCAGTTAGGTCTCAGAGGCACCAGTCCAACCATTCCATTTTCTTGATTATTCTCATCATGGCTACAGTCTCAAAGGGTTTCCAATTTTATTCCTGTGAACCAGAGCTGCAGGGTATTGAAGTCATGATTCAAAGGAAGAAAAAAAAAAAAAGAGTGAAAGTTAATGAAGGTGCTGTAGGACCTTTATGGATAAATTGTGCCATTTCCAGCTGCTTCTCAGTCAATTCTTCATTCAGGAGCACATGGGCAGACACCCTGTACAATCCTAAGCACATTCCCCAGCCTGTTTTCCACAGAGGAATAAAGTCATACCATCATTTTTTTTTCCAATGCCTCTAACAAACTCAAAAATGCTCCAATATGTGACGCCAGGTAGGAGCACAAAATTGGAGTTTGCAAGATCACAATCAACTGCAGCCTTTGGTGTATCTCCCCTATTGTGTAAACACAGCATATGTCTCGTAGCAATATATAAATGATTGTCATAGGAGCCGACTCTGTGGGTGCTTGAGCACCCCCAATATTAAGAAAATTCCTTGTATGTGTCCAGGGAGGGGTTATTTCCATTGGGTTTAGCGCCCCCAATAATTTTGAAAAGTTGGCTCCTATGATGATTGTAATAGCTGTAATCAAAACCACAAATCTGTAGTCATCACCATCAAAAATTTAAAAAAAATCTACAGATTTAGCACTTATTTCCCCCTTCCGTATCACTTGAGAACCAATAAGACCCTGATAGATAAAACTGTTTGTGTAGTATGTTACAAGCACAATTCCAGAAAAAGTCTGATTGGTGTTTTTAATGAAGAGGGGATCTGGATACTAACTATAAAATTAACCTTACTTATGATACACTATCATTTCCTGTATGTAATTTCTGTACTGTATGACAGCAATCAATGAGTCATACTGAAATGCTTTAAAAATAAACCATTGCATATCCAGGGAGAGAGGAATTCAGTCATTGTGCAATGGTGATACCTACTGACTCAATTTAGAATCCAGGATTACAGAGTAGAGAGTTACACGGGAACAGAAATTTCACCCGTCCCTGCCCATCCCCACTGGAATCTCCTCCATCCCCACCTGTCCGCTGTACTAAAGTAACCCAACTTAACAGTAGCCCATGTTGATAACTTCCCCTCTCAGTGCTTATGGGGATTTCAATGTTATCAACTATATCTATTAATTTTTGTAGTGCTATTATAATTGCTAAGCTAGCTTAGAAACACAAAGAAAGGATAGGTAGGCTGGCCTAGTGCTACACTTACCTGAATCCATCCCCGCGAGAACCCCGCAGAGGCCTGTGGACCTGGAAGGGATCCCTGCAGGATCCCCACACGAACCACGGATTTCCGCTAACCCCCATTCCCGTGCATCTCTCTATTACAGAGTTCTGTAAGGAGCTTTGACACATGACCCCCCAATGAAGGCTCATAATACTGGTTTATCAGACATGGCTCCAACCAAGCTGAAGTCCCAAAGAGAGCAGGAGAAGCTAGGTCAAAGGAAAAAAAACAACCAAATCAAACTCTGATGGCTACCATACTCTTACCCATGCTAAGCTTTATAGTTTTTCAACCTCTGTGCTTTCATATAAGCATTAAAAAGATCCATAAAGGAGTCAGAAGTATTGATGCAACAGTCTCATGCTGGATGTTCATGTCATGTGCAGCCCAAGATGCTTGATTCTACACAAGTAACTGCACCTTCAATCCACTCCCGATCTTCCATCTGTACAAGCAGAGCAGCAGCAAAACATGGAGCCTAAACAAACGGCCAGATTTTGGACTTGGATTGTAATCCTTTTTGGTAGGCAAAGTCCATGCACTTGGAAGGGTAAAACTACCAAAGAAGTTCTGATCAGTTTGGATGTTAACTACATTAAGACTGGAAAATTTGTTAGACTTAAGTTCTGTGCAAAGTTAAGGTGAACATCTTTGGTATCTGTAGTGGACAACGGGCTTTCAAGAGCAAGTCAGCTTCTCACTGTACAGGTAAAAGCTTGCCAGTAGAAGTGAAAATTGGCAGTGCCTTACAGAGCAAGCATAACTTTCTACTCAAACAACAATATGCATTCAACTGTTTAGCTGTCAGAGTATACCAACACCCACCATACAAAGATGCAGCTTTACAAAAATCACATTAAACTCCCACACATTTATGACAACTAGCAGCTAAGGAAGAACAATGGAGCGGAGGAACAGTCTAGAGATTAGAACACCAAAATTAGGTGGTGGCAAACAGGCCAATTGCCTTGGGCCCACTGTGCCTGCCTCAACCTGATGGAGGCATGACCTGCAGGCAGGCAGGCTTTGGAGGCCCCATTCCCAGTTTCTGCCTTTGGCCCTGAAGTTTAACACCAGTTCTGGACCCAGGGAAGTCAGGGCTGAAATCCTGCTTCTCCCATTGATGTTCTCTGTGACCTTGAGCAAGTCACTTCACCTTCCATTGCCTCAGGTACAAAATCAGTGCCTCAATTACTATGCTGTGTTTACAAGTTAACATGTGTTCATGTGATTTAGTGCAAATTATTTAACACAAACCCCATTATTCTCACCTGGACCTATTTATTAAGTGCATAATTCACATTAACGCACATAGATTTTAGAAACGTCCACACCCCGCCCATGGCCACTCCCCCATTTCAACTATGTGACTTAGAATTTACTCGCATCACGTTATAGACTATGCTTAGTTCTGCACGAAAATTCTAATGCCAATTAGTGTCAATAATTGCTTGTTAAGTAGCAATTATTGGTGCTGATTGGCTTGTTAACTAATTAAATTGCATGTGCAAATCCAAAATACAACTGGATTTGCGCACACAACTTAAGCTGTGCTCTATAGAATTCTGGGGATAGTGGTGTGGTTGTCCCACATCACCCCATCCCTTCTTGTCCACCCTTTGTGGCACCAGTGTCTATCAACTGAAAGTGCTGCAGAAGTGCTTTGTGGCACACAGAAAAACAGCCTGAGCTCGATATTTAAAGTATGTAAGTGTCTACTTTTCAGAATTATGTTCATAAAAAATTTACTAATGCATAAATTTTTGAGTGCATAAATTTTTACTCAGAATTTCACTAACCTCTTAAAATTAGGAGCATAAAACGTGGGTGGTAACAGGCAGATTCAGGGAGGGGAAAATAAGTTAGGAGATTAGTACTGGTCTAAATTTACAAGTATAACTTTTAAGCTCCTAAAATAAGAAGAATTTTCAGCTAAAAAGTTATGCTCTAAAGTTTGGCTTAAAATAGGGCAAACCTTTGGGTTGGCCAGCTGAGGAGCATAAATTTAGGAGCTCAGCATTGTCTGAAAATTGGGCCCCTTTTATTTTACCTTCTAAACAAGGCCCTACAAGCAATAAATCCAGGCTCTGGCCATTTCTTCCTATTGCAGGCAACAAACTAACATTTCCCACAGAATGACTTATGGTATTATATGCTCAACAAAACCTCTCTAGATGAAAGTAAAATTATTATTATTATTTTTTTAAATATCCCTCCTCCCCAAACATGCTCATTTAAGTCACTGGGCCAGGGGCTATGCAGCCTGGATTCCTTCAAAAAGCTGTATCCAAGGGCTCTTGCTCTGACCATCCATCATTCTCATGCAATGACCACAACTCGCTCCCCCATTCTCCCATGGGCTGTGAATACTCCGAGCCTGAAGTCCACCCATGGGGTGCAAGTCCAACTCAGAAATCACACCTTAGCCTACCACCTAAGTCATGCAGGCTCAAAAAACATGATCCTGTAATAGCTGGAATTCTCTTACATATAAGTACGTAAGTATTGCCACACTGGGACAGACCGAAGGTCCATCAAGCCCAGCATCCTGTTTCCAACAGTGGCCAATCCAGGTCACAAATATCTGGTAAGATCCCAAAAAAGTTCAATACATTTTATGCTGCTTATCCCAGAAATAAGCAGTGGATTTTCCCCAAGTCCATTTTAATAATGGTCTATGGATTAAACCCTGCTAAGCTAACCGCCTTTACCACATTCTCTGGCAACGAATTCCAGAGTTTAATTACATGTTGAGTGAAGAGAACTTTTCTCTGATTCGTTTTAAATTTACTGCTTTGTAGCTTCACCGTATGCCCCCTAGTCCTAGTATTTTTGGAAAGATTAAACAAACGACTCACGTCTACCCGTTCTACTCCACTCATTATTTTATAGACCTCTATCATATCTCCCCTCAGCCGCCTTTTCTCCAAGCTGAACAGCCCTAGCCGCTTTAGCCTTTCCTCATATGGAAGTCGTCCCATCCCCTTTATCATTTTCGTTGCCCTTCTCTGTACCTTTTCTAATTCCCCTATATCTTTTCTGAGATGCGGTGACCAGAATTGAACACAATATTTGAGGTGCGGTTGCACCATGGAGCGATACAAAGGCATTATAACATCCTAATTTTTGTTTTCCATTCCTTTCCTAATAATACACAACATTCTATTTGCTTTCTTAGGCGCCGCAGCACACTGACATGCTTCTGTAAAGGCATGTTCTAATACAACCACTAACAGGAATGAATGCATGCTGTGTGAAAAGAATCTGACAGCAGCCATTAAGGAGTTAAGTAGTGTTACAACATGCAGGAACTGATTGCACCACACCGCATCCAAAGGAACAAAGACACCTTTGTGAAACTATTTGATCTCAAAACCAAATACATCTGCACCGAGGAAGGATGTTCTTTCAGTGGGGTATCAATTATGAGTCATAGTTCTTCCACTCATTTGACAAGGCAGGACTTACAGTAAAACCCCTCCCACAGTGCTGTTATATACGGTGTCATTAAAGGATTTTAATACACCGCTTTGACAATTTTTAAACTTATTCAAAAGCAGTAGAGTTAGTACACCTTATGGGGCATGATGCAGACACATCTTAACTCACAGATTTTGGGCACCTAATTTTTTAGCATCCTTTACAGAATTGCCCCCTAGAGTATTCTATTCTATCTGTTTTTTTTTTTTTTGTAATTTTTATTTATTAAATTTTACATTTATATCAATATAACATAAATGTAGGAAATACAGAAAAAATTATTACAAAGCAAGGAAATTACCTGCAAGTTTAAATCAAAAATATTTCTAATTTTTACTTTGTCCACAACATAATGAATCAAGAGCTAGGAAATTCTAACATTAAAGTATTTAAATAAGGGGAAACAGAAAGAAAAGAGAGAAAAAAAAAAAACCCAAAAAAGGAAGAAAAGGAGAAAAAAAAATCTCTCTTCCCCCTTTTCTCCCCCTCTTCCCTCTCTTCCCCCTTCCTCCCCTTCCTATTTTAACTGAGCGGACGGGAATTACAAACAACCACAGCCGATTCTAACAGCATTATCTTAATTACGGGTACTATTCCTGGGGTTTAACATTCTTTTCCTTTGCTTCAATGAAATCTAATAATCTCTTAGGGTTAAAAAAAAGGTAGTTCACCAAATTCAAGGTAATACAACATTTACATGGAAATTTCAAAATGAAAGTTCCACCTAATTTTAAAACCCGTGGTTTATACATCAAAAATTCCTTTCTTTTCTTCTGAGTGGCTCGCGCCAGATCAGGGAAAATTTGTATTCTTTGACCCATGAATAAATCCTTCATATGCCTGAAATATAACCGCAAGATGTTATTGCGGTCGAGTTCAAGTGCGAATGTCACCAGCAATGTAGTGCGTTCGGTAATTAGATCAAGAGAAGACTCCAGGAATTCTGTAAGATTCAGTTCCATGGTAGGAGACACCTGAGTTTTATCTTTAGGTAATGAAAATGTCCCAGTAATATATTGGGTTCTCATTATAGGGGGATAACCCTCTTCTGAGAGTCCCAGTATATCTTTGAAATATTTTTTCAGCATATCCAATGCATTAATTAAAGGAGATTTGGGGAAATTTAAAAATCTCAAGTTACTCCTCCGTCCATTATTCTCAAGGTATTCCAGTTTTCGATCCTGGATTTCTCGTTCCTTAATTAAAGCCTCTGTTAAATTTTGTAATTTCTCAATCTGTCCTTCAATTTTTTGAGTCTTAACATTCTGCTCTTGAACTTGTTCAGCCATTAATTGATTAGATTTCTTTATATCGGTGGTTTCATTTTTTAAGGAAGAATTCAGCAAAAGTAGATTGCTATTCACTCCCTGGATAGCATCCCACAATATATTCATTGTAACCACTGCAGGTCTTTTCAAAACTCCGGTACTCACGGCCTCGATCTTCCGGGCAGTTGTAGCAGTTCCTTGAAGAGAGTCCTGCATTGCTGTTCCTCTGTCCGGGGTAGATGTGCTCGTGGGTCCTCCCTCAGCAACCTCTATAGAACCAGGATTCTCCAATGGTTCCAGTCGTTGTGACCCCAGGAGCAACAAATCGCTTCCAGGTCGCGGAGGTGCAGTGTGGGAGGGAGGGCTGAGCGTTACTCCCTCAATGCTGCACTCGGCTCTCAACTGGGCCGAGTTCATCGAAGTGGGTGTCCGAGTTCCAGGGACCCCAACCCCAAAAGTGTCCAGAGTCGTCTGACGAGTGGTGGAAATAGTCTGCGGGACCACGGAGGTAGGAACCGCCACCTTTCCTTTTCTCTTCCCCATCGATAGGTTAGAGAAAATTCCGCTACAGCAGCGCGTCTGTGGAAAACCTCAGGAGCAGGCTGACCCGACATCCGTTCACGACGCCATCTTGATTCAGTTTTCCTATCTGGTTCTTATATACTAGCCAGCAAGGAAGGACTCACCATGCGAGGGAAGAATTACAGAAAGCCTAGAATCACAGTGCGAGCATGGGTTAACCTTCATATAGGTGGGTCTTGAGCAGCTTCCTAAAGAGTGTATACGAAGGATGCGTTTTCAGAAGCAGAGGTTGTGCATTTCACTGGCGTGCCCCCTGGAAAAGGATTGATTTTTCGAGGAGAGATTTTAATCTTAACGTTTTTTATGGAAGGGTAACTCAATGCACACATGCTTACATGTACAACAACTTCACAGCAGGTATAAATGTGTACCTCAGCATTTGTGCACTACGGGAGTTAGTTCTACAAGCCTATCTTACAGAGGCACACAGAAGCCTACAGTGGGGGAAATAAGTATTTGATCCCTTGCTGATTTTGTAAGTTTGCCCACTGACAAAGACATGAGCAGCCCATAATTGAAGGGTAGGTTATTGGTAACAGTGAGAGATAGCACATCACAAATTAAATCCGGAAAATCACATTGTGGAAAGTATATGAATTTATTTGCATTCTGCAGAGGGAAATAAGTATTTGATCCCCCACCAACCAGTAAGAGATCTGGCCCCTACAGACCAGGTAGATGCTCCAAATCAACTCGTTACCTGCATGACAGATAGCTGTCGGCAATGGTCACCTGTATGAAAGACACCTGTCCACAGACTCAGTGAATCAGTCAGACTCTAACCTCTACAAAATGGCCAAGAGCAAGGAGCTGTCTAAGGATGTCAGGGACAAGATCATACACCTGCACAAGGCTGGAATGGGCTACAAAACCATTAGTAAGACGCTGGGCGAGAAGGAGACAACTGTTGGTGCCATAGTAAGAAAATGGAAGAAGTACAAAATGACTGTAAATCGACAAAGATCTGGGGCTCCACGCAAAATCTCACCTCGTGGGGTATCCTTGATCATGAGGAAGGTTAGAAATCAGCCTACAACTACAAGGGGGGAACTTGTCAATGATCTCAAGGCAGCTGGGACCACTGTCACCACGAAAACCATTGGTAACACATTACGACATAACGGATTGCAATCCTGCAGTGCCCGCAAGGTCCCCCTGCTCCGGAAGGCACATGTGACGGCCCGTCTGAAGTTTGCCAGTGAACACCTGGATGATGCCGAGAGTGATTGGGAGAAGGTGCTGTGGTCAGATGAGACAAAAATTGAGCTCTTTGGCATGAACTCAACTCGCCGTGTTTGGAGGAAGAGAAATGCTGCCTATGACCCAAAGAACACCGTCCCCACTGTCAAGCATGGAGGTGGAAATGTTATGTTTTGGGGGTGTTTCTCTGCTAAGGGCACAGGACTACTTCACCGCATCAATGGGAGAATGGATGGGGCCATGTACCGTACAATTCTGAGTGACAACCTCCTTCCCTCCGCCAGGGCCTTAAAAATGGGTCGTGGCTGGGTCTTCCAGCACGACAATGACCCAAAACATACAGCCAAGGCAACAAAGGAGTGGCTCAGGAAGAAGCACATTAGGGTCATGGAGTGGCCTAGCCAGTCACCAGACCTTAATCCCATTGAAAACTTATGGAGGGAGCTGAAGCTGCGAGTTGCCAAGCGACAGCCCAGAACTCGTAATGATTTAGAGATGATCTGCAAAGAGGAGTGGACCAAAATTCCTCCTGACATGTGTGCAAACCTCATCATCAACTACAGAAGACGTCTGACCGCTGTGCTTGCCAACAAGGGTTTTGCCACCAAGTATTAGGTCTTGTTTGCCAGAGGGATTAAATACTTATTTCCCTCTGCAGAATGCAAATAAATTCATATACTTTCCACAATGTGATTTTCCGGATTTAATTTGTGATGTGCTATCTCTCACTGTTACCAATAACCTACCCTTCAATTATGGGCTGCTCATGTCTTTGTCAGTGGGCAAACTTACAAAATCAGCAAGGGATCAAATACTTATTTCCCCCACTGTATGTTGGCTTCATTAAGAAAGACAGCTTTTTAGTCTTCTCATATAAATGCCCCATTATAAAATCAGGCCCAGAATGTCAGCTGATAGGTTGGAACAGTTTTTCACTGTGCTGGAAGCTCAACTGGGGAGGAAAGTGAGCAAGGCTACATACAATTCATTGACTGACTGACTGTCCTGAATTCCTTCATTTCTCCACCCACAAGTTTGTCCTTCTCAGAAATTCATCAATCACAACATGTACACAGTGAAACCACAGCAGACAAAAAGGTTTCAAATTACTTTAAAAAAAAATTCAATCTCTGCTCTAGCAGTTTATTTTCATGAGACCAGCATGAAGTTAAGTAAATTAGAAGGGAACAGAAATCTTCAAAAGACGGATGTTTCCTTTACCTGTAATGTAGCCTTCTAAAGCTTTTGGCACCAATGATTTTGCAAGCCTCAAGTCTTCAGGGGAGCATTTTCCCGACTCCAGGCCAAAGGACATTCCCATTCGCTTCAGGACCTCAATATCATCATGAATTTCAAAAGCATTGTCAAAATTGAACAGGTATTCGAATCTGTAAGTGAAATATAGATAGAGGGAAAGACATGAAGGGAACTGTACAGAATTACTTGGTTGTCACTGCGGGAATTCTTGTCATTGCTTCAGAACTGGTTATGCGTACAGGGGGTAATTCTGCAAAGAGCTGCCTAGTTTTACATGACAAGAATGCACATACATTCAAATATTCTAAGTCAATTACATGCATACTGTACGTGAATACACATAGATAAGCAATTTCTGGCTAAGCCGTGTTCTGTAAGTTTTAACCTACATATGAAAGTACATATTTTGCAGACAGGTGTTCACATGTGACAGTGGAGTAGCTAGCTTGGTCACTAGCCGGGGCTGAGCACCCTCCTCCTTCCAGGTGCGTCATGTCACCCTCTACCCGCCACCCACTGCCTCCCTCCCTCCAAGCAGTAAAGGGGTACACTGAGAAGTCATGCGGCTATTGGCTCAGCCGGCCCCCTGCCCCAGAACAGGAAGGTGACATCAGGAGGGGCAGGAGACTGGCAGAGCCAACAGTCGCACAACTGCTCAGTGCACCCAGGGCGGACCGCACCCATCGCTCCACCCTTGGTAAGCCACTGCACGGGCGGAGTTTGGGCAGAGCACAGGAGGGATGGATAATTACATGCACAGGTTATAAAATCTACGCACAGTCTTTTGCAATTTAGGTGTAAACATTTACACCAGTTCTAAGGCTAGTTTAAGTGTTTGTGCCTGAAATAGATTCGTGTTTTTGGCTACTTAGGCTACTATTCTCGGAAGAAAGCTAGGCACCTACTTCTCTTTACAGAATAGGCTTCACATAAGCACTTTCCTAGTGCCTAAATCTAGGAGCCCTCTTAGAGAATTACCCTCAAAGGACAGGAATTCCATAAATGGTGCCAAAAATTGATTCTGGAAAAAAGGGTGTTCCAAGATAAGCACTCTTTATAGAATAGCACTCTGAGCCGATTCTCAGGCCTAAAGTTGAGCGCCAGTGTTTATACCAGCTGAAACCTGGTGCAAATGCCTGTGCTCAACTCAGTCTAGGAACTATAGTAAAATGAAAAATTAATAAAAAAAAAACAAAAAGATAAAATTTTAAGAAAACCAGATGATAAGAGAGTGGTGGCTCAAAATCATAAAACAGCCCAACAGCTTCGTTAGACTAAAGCCTTCTAAACCAAAACAATTAGCAGTAGACAAAATACGCCTCATTATAAGGTTTATGTGCTCAACCCATGGCATTTCAGAATGTAAACGGCGCTATTCTATAAAATCGTGTGCAAATTTTCAGAAAGCCCCTTTTGAGTCACACGCGCTCGGGGTTGTAGAAAAACAAAAGCAGATGCACATGCAAATCAAAATTAGTGCTAATTAAGTACAATTATTGATTGTCAATACTCATTAATTCATACTTGTGCATGTAACTAAATTAGTTAATGAGCTATCACTGGATTTGCACTGAAATTTCAGCACCATATATAGAATCCAGGGGAAAGTGTCTTTTCTTTGCCTTCCCTTGGATTACCATAGAGAGCTGTCAGGAAATCAGCGCATGGATTCCTTACTTCTGGCTTTTTTTTTTTAACTAAACCTACTACACAAGTATGTATAAACTTCAAAAACACAGCAAGATCAACTGCCTCAGGACTTCTTTGCATTTTGCTTAGTTCAACTCTTCGACACCAAATTCAAGACAAAAGATTTCTGGTTGTCAAGTCAACACTGGTGACTTAGAATTGATGGCACCCGAGTGAAAAACATTTTTCATAAATCATTGGACACTATCTCTTCCAGAGAGTACTGGTTGTGCAATCTTCCTATCAGTAGACAGCACTGGCAAAAGAGAAGCAACATTGGGCCAGGGAATTCCTTTACTGTGCCTTGAAGAAAATATCTACAGCGAGTGGAAACTGGGTTTGCTGTTGTGCGATTCCCTGATCATACATGATCACAAAGTGTTCCTAGAAAGTTCTACAGATGTTCCTAACACTGTCGCATACACTGCAGGTTACGTGACCCATATGTGCTTTGATTTTTCCTGACAAGCCGACTAAATGAATTAGAGCAAGCTACAACGAAAGCTTTAAAGCCTACTAAAAAGAATAGATTAATGCAACCTAGTGTTTGATATTTGTTTCCCATCACTCACTTGTCACTTGAGATACTACAGTCTATAACAGTTCTCTTGCTGGTGTTCACAATGATGAAAGGAAGCTTGATTGTAGAATTCAGGGCAGGAGCTCCTTGATTCTGTTGTTCATTTTGTTGATTTCTCTGTACAAGGTTTTTAAAAGCTATTTGCTGCAGGTAGTAAGAGAGAAGGAATATTAAACCACTGCTGATCAGAGATTCAGAAGAAATCTAGACCACTATCTTGTAAGAATGAGGTCATGGGTTCACTCAGTCAAGTTAATCCTATTAACAAAGAAGTACAATTCGCATCAAAAACTTTATTCTTGGGGTATAGAGGCAGAAACCAATACACGTATTTATTTTTTAAGACTCATAGGGGCCCTTTTACTAAGCCGCGCCAAGTGCCTACGCACGCCCAATGTGTGGCAATTCCGAGTTACTGCCCGGCTGCCGTGTGGCCTGTGCGGTAATTTTATTTTACGTGTGTAGACCACTACTGCCCGGTTACCGTGTGAGACCTTACCACTAGGTCAATGGCTGGCGGTAAGGTCTCAGACACAAAATGGACGTGTGGCAATTTTCATTTTGCCGCACGTCCACATTCGGCAAAAATTTTAAAAAGGCATTTTCTAAAGGTGCGCTGAAAAATGATTCTGTACGCGCCCAAAACACACGTCTACACTATCGCAGGCCATTTTGCAGAGCACCTTAGTAAAAGGGCCCCCTCCTTACCTTCTAAAAATTTTTCTGTCATCAGAGAATGTCTTGAATGCTTTTGGAACTGCCATTTTTTTTCTCTTGTTTCAAATTTATCTGATATACTACCTATTAGAGAATTATCTAGGCAATTTGCATAAAACCCAAATGGTTAACCCTTTCTGGAGGCCATCTCAAAAAAATGATTTATTATTTAAAAAATTATTTCACATTATTGCGAATGTTCTAGGTGGACTGCAATTCTTCACATACATAATACAATAAAAACAGAGCTAAAACAAACATTCATATACAAGGCCTCTCACACAACAATTCACCATCACAATACCTCGACCTCTTATAATTAACCTCCATCAAAGTACTGTCACATCTCCCTGCTTATACTAAAAAAAATTCCATCAAAATCCTTCATACATACATACACACACACATGTAAATAAGGACAAGGAAAGAGACAAGATTTAAGATTTTTAAAAATGAAAATAAAATTAAAACAGTTGAGAAATACAATATATGTAACAGAAAAAGATGAGAGACAGAAGGATGAAAAGTAAAAAACAGAATAAAATGAACAGGTAATTCAGCTTCACATTCTACTACCTATCTAACGCGGCTAAACAGGGCCCCTGGAAGCTTAGGGGTTGATACTCAGCTGGCAGTGCTCAGCGTTTTCTTGACTGCTGCCAGCATTATGCCCAGAAATTCAATGCCAGGCCATGACCAGGATCTGGCACTTAATTTCTAGGTTTACAGAGCCAGCTAAGCCATAGCCAATTAAGCCCCCCCCCCTTTTACAAAGCCACAAAAGCAGCTGCCAGTGCAGTAATGCTGACACAGCCCATTCACTTTTGAATGGGCTGTGTCGGCATTGCTGTGTGGCAGCCGTTAGCACAGCTTTGTAAAAGGGGAGGTAAGTGTGATAAATGGCTCACCAGTTGACTGTGGTCATGGTCCTATTTATGCAGTTACCTTGGCCACATTTTTTTTTTTTGGTAACTATTTAGGATTAATGACATCACAATAGGCACAACAAGTAAGGCAGTGTACTTACTCTTCATCGTCTCCATTATACCACAATACAAATGTTTTTTAATTATGTATGTTTTGTTCAGGGGCATAGCTACGTGGGGCCCCCGTGGATTTGGCCCTGGACCCCCCTGCCGATGACCCTCTCGACCCCCCCCCCCCCCCCCGCCACCAACCCGCCGTCGCCTACCTTTGCTGGCGGGGGGCCCCAACCCCCGCCAGCCGAGGTCCTCTTCTTCCTTCGTTCTGTTTCTGAGTCTGACGTCCTGCAGATCGCAAGGCTTCGTTCTGTTTCTGTGAATCTGACGTCCTGCACAACGTCAGACTCAGAAATAGAACGAAGGAAGAAGAGGACCTCAGCTGGCGGGGGGGCGGGGGGGGGGGCTTGTTACATTTGTACCCCGCGCTTTCCCACTCATGGCAGGCTCAATGCGGCTTACATGGGGCAATGGAGGGTTAAGTGACTTGCCCAGAGTCACAAGGAGCTGCCTGTGCCTAAAGTGGGAATCGAACTCAGTTCCTCAGTTCCCCAGGACTAAAGTCCACCACCCTAATCACTTGGCCACTCCTCCACTACAAAAGGTAGGTGACGCCAGCAAAGGTAGGCGACGGCGGGTTGGCAGAGGGAAGGGGAGTCGAGAGGGTCGTTGGTGGTGGGGGGGGGTCAAAGTTGGTGGTGGCGGCGGCAGCAATGGCGGGGGGGGGGGCTAAAATGTGGTCCTTCACCTCAGGCTCTGGACCCCCCCTCCCGCCGAAGTTTAGCAACACTCCTGGTTTTGTTGTGAACCAGTTAGTTTAAGCGGGGTTATACATTTTTTTAAAGAAATAAATGCTGAATATTGGCACTTAACCAGCCAAGTGCTGACTCTGCCCCCGGAATGCCCCTAAAATAGCTGGTTTTGATTTAAGCACCAATCGGTCATTTTCAGTGGCACTAAGCGATTAAGTGGCGCTGAAAATGCCTGGCTAGCCCCAAATGAGCGATTTAACCAGCTGGGAGCCGTTTCTGTCCAGTTAAATCACTTTGAATATCGACTCCCCTAGACACTAATCTGAATTTTTACCTTTGTAAACCTTCATTTTACAGCTGAAATTCCAGTTTCCATTTCCAATGCTACTAAAGCAAATGGGATAAAATTCCCCTCCTTCCTCCTGCCAAGGAATGAGCAGTCTAAGGATACCTCTCTCTGTTCATATAGTGGAGACCACAGTTATCCTCCTATATAATCTCCGGTTTAGGGGCCCTTTTACCCTTAACGCACAGTTAGCACGTGCAAACAAGCTACCACAAAAAATGTAAAAGTGCTTTGCGGTACTATGCCCGTTTAAACAAACTAACCCATGTGTTACTGATGTTTTAAAAATATTTTTGGAATGGGGCGTGTCATAGGTATAGAATGTAGGTGTGGGAATTTTAACCAGCTAGTGTGTTATACTTAACAAAATGTATCTCTCCTTTTGATTTCTCTTTGAAAAAAACCTGACAGTATCTCAGTTCTGTGTAAGGTTACATTGGCTCCCGGTGGAAGCGAGATTCCAGTTTAAGTTATCATGCTTTCTTTATAGTGTTACTAGTAAAAAAAAAAAGGCCCGTTTCTCAAAAAAATGAAACGGGTGCTAGCAAGGCTATCTTGTAATGGTGATTATGTTTTTAAGGTTCTTGTCGAAGCGATTTCTCCTCTCTCCCCTGCCCTCCCCTCCAATCCCCTCCGTATCCCGTGATTCTGACCTCCCCTCCATTTCCAGCGATCCTCCTCTGCCCTGCCGTCCCCTCCGTGTCCCGCGATTCTGGCTTCCCCTCCATTTCCAGCAATCCTCCTCTGCCCTGCCGTCCCCTCCGTATCCTGTGATTCTGGCCTCCCCTCCATGTCCAGCGATTCTCCTCTGCCCTGCCCTCCCCTCCCCTCCGTATCCCAGAATTCTGGCCTCCTCTCCATGTCCAGCAATTCTCTTCTGCCCTGCCCTCCCCTTGGTGTCCTGCGATTCTGGCGTCCCCTCCATGTCTAATGATTCTCCTCTGCCCTGCCCTCCCCTCCCCTCCGTATCCCAGAATTCTGGCCTCCTCTCCATGTCCAGCAATTCTCTTCTGCCCTGCCCTCCCCTTGGTGTCCTGCGATTCTGGCGTCCCCTCCATGTCTAATGATTCTCCTCTGCCCTGCCCTCCCCTCCCCTCTGTATCCCAGAATTCTGGCCTCTTCTCCATGTCCAGCTATTCTCCTCTGCCCTGCCCTCCCCTCCGTGTCCCGCGATTCTGGCCTGGCCTCCCCTCCCATCCCATCCAAGTCCATCGATTCTCCTCTGCCCTGGTCTCCCCTCCATGTCCAGTGATTCTCCTCTGCCCTGCCCTCCCATCCGTGTTCCGCGATTCTCTCCTCTCCTCCCATCCATGTCGATTTTCCTCTGTCCTGCCCTGCCCTCGATGTCCCTCGATTCTGTCCTACCCTCCATGTACAGCGTTCCGTTGCCTTCACTTGTCTTACTTGCGTTCGTAACATCCTGACGTCAGCTCGCCTCCAGCGTTCCCTTCCCTCTCACTGTTCCACCTTCTGATGTCATTTTGTCTTTACACGAGGACGGGACACTGAGAGGAAATGGAACGCTGGAGGCTTGCTGACGTCAGGATGTTACAAACCCAGGCAGACAGCCAGCCATGAACATTGACGATACAAATTATTATATTAGAAGATATGGTTCAGTACCATTTTATTTCTATGATCATTATAAGATAGCAAGAGAGATTTAAAAACTGTAGAAAAGGAAATCATAATTTTTTCTCTTTTCTATCTGCGAAAGGTATTAAAAGGTTAAAAATACTCGATTTCCCAGGAAAGTTTGGCTACAATCAGAGCCTCACGCTCATATTTAGAGTTTCAACAAAATATTACAATGTTTCTTTTTAAGAAATAGGTTTTGAATTCTGCATAATTTTATTATTTTGGTAGAGGATTTATGTATATTTGTTGTTAAAAGCGATGTAATTTCTGAATATGACAGTTTTTTAAATGTAATGTTAGCTGCTGTGATCTTTAAGGGATGAGTGGGTTATAAATTCTACTATTATTTTATTATGAAATAGCTAACGTGGACTTGTACTACACACTAATGACATTAGCACATGACCTGCAATAATATATATTTTAAAAATCCCTCAAAGTGCTGCATTAAATCTGAGCTTAGCGTGTGGTAAAATCCCACATTAACTCACATTAAGCCCAGATTCTAACAAGTTTAGTATAAGGGCCCCTTAGTTTTGAACGTTAAAAATAAAGAAATCGGACTCTGCTTTTAAAATATTTTTGCAAGCAATGTAATGTAAGAAAGAAATATTTATAAAGAGATAAGAAATCCTTATAAAGTGGTTACAGAGCATGGATAACTCCTGATAAGTCTGTTTCATCGGTAAACATGATGTCAGCTTCAAAGAGACAATCAATGAGATCATCCTTTAGGAACAGATGTGCTTTATAAGAAAAGTATTATTTTAATAAGAGGCTATGAAGGAATGAAGTATTATTTGCACAGTCGTCTCATGATGAGGTCATGGTTGTTGCTGAATGTGGCATTAAAGTATAATGCAAGGAAGCACCTCGGAAATTAGAGGGTTTTATCTCATTCTACTATGGGGAACTTTCTTTAGACATGAGGTAATTGTATACTGACTGGCGGTATTTCAAGTAAAGATGTAGCACTCTCTCCCAAACACTGAATAAAGATCACTCAGATATTCGTTTTTAAAAGCACAAAACCACCAAGCATCATTGGTGCTCCTTTTAAAAATGTAGTTAATCTCGCAGGTGTTCTAAACACTTGTCTCATATTGCTGGAATGCCAATATTTTTTTAAATCACTTACACTACATTGTATCAATGAGAATCCAATGTCAATTAAGGTAGTTAAAATACCATAATACACTAAGGGGTCCTTTTACTAAGGCGCGCCGAAAAATAGCCTGCGCTTGTGTAGGTGCGTATTTTGGACATGCACAGGTCCATTTTTCAGCGCGTCTGCAAAAAAAGGCCTTTTTTGTGTCGCCGAAAATGGATGTGCAGCAAAATTTAAAACAGTGCGCGTCCATTCTCGACATGAGACCTTACCGCCACCCACTGACTTAGCGGTAAGGTTTCACGCATTAACCGGGTGGTTATTGTCAGCACACACACACACTGACAATGACTGCCAGGTAAGCACCACACAGTAGAAAATTTCTACCACATCTTTTGGATGCGTGTCAAAAATGGAATTACCACCCGGGGCACGCCGTAACCGGGCGGTAGTTTCAATTTGATACGCGTTGTACACGCATAGACGCCTATATGCCTTAATAAAAGAGCCCCTCAGTTCACTATTTGACCTGGAGGGGCATAATGGAACGCGAACGCCCATCTCCATGGGCGCCTATCTCCGAGGACGGGTACTTGAAGGTGCGGGACAGAGCATATTTTCGAAAAAGATGGGCGTCCATCTTTTGTTTCGATAATATGGTTTGTGCCGGGGAAATGCATCGCATTTGGGTGGATTTGAACTGGGCGGTATCAGTTTTCAGCGATAATGGAAACCGAAGGCGCCAGCTCAAAAACGAACAAATCCAAGGCATTTGGTCGTTGGGAGGGGCCAGGATTCGTAGTGCACTGGTCCCCCTCACATGCCAGGACACCAACCGGGCACCCTAGGGGGCACTTGTAACAATTAAAAAAAAATTAACATACCTCCCAAGTCCATAGCTCCCTTACCTTGGGTGCTGAGCCCCCCAAATCCCCCCCAAAACCCACAACTCTACACCATTACCATAGCACTTATGGCTGAAGGGGGGCACCTAGATGTGGGTACAGTGGGTTTTGGGGGCAGTTTGGAGGGCTCCCATTTAGCAGCACAAGGGGGGATGGGCCTGGGTTCACCTGCCTGAAGTCCACTGCACCCACTAACAACTGCTCCAGGGACCTGCATACTGCTGTCAGGGAGATGGGTATGACATTTGAGGCTGGCATACAGGCTGGAAAAAAAGTTTTTAAAGTTCTTTTTTTTTTTGGTGGGAGGGGGTTAGTGACCACTGGGGGAGTCAGGGGAGGTCATCCCCGATTCCCTCCGGTGGTCATCTGGGCAATTGGGGCACTTTTTGGGGACTTGTTCGGGGAAAAAAAGGGTCCAAAAAAGTGACCCAAATTCTCGCTTCTGGCGGCCTTCTTTTTTCTATTATCGGCCGATAAACATACCCCAGTCCCGCCTTCACCACGCCTCCAACAAGCCCCCGTCAACTTTGTTCGTTCCCACGACAGACTGCAGTTGAAGGCGCCCAAAATCGGCTTTCGATTATACCGATTTGGGCACCCATGAGAAAAAGGCGCCCAGCTCCCGATTTGGGTCGAAATATGGGCGTCTTTCTCTTTTGAAAATAAGCTGGAAAGTAACTCATTCTGTAAGTAGAAGTCGTAGAGATTGTCCAATATCTCAGCACATACAGAAAAGAAAATAGACCACACTTACGAATTTTATCGCATACTAACTTTTTCTAAATGCAAACCAATATTCTTAAAGTAATCTGGAGACCTAGAAAAACTGCAGAGATCCAGAATGAACAGAATTTTAAAACTCTGATCTATTTTTCTTTTTACCCGAGGTATAAACACTTCAATTACTTTTTTGCAAACTGCAGCCCATGTTTTATTTTTAGCTGAGAAGGCTTAAGTATAAGAGCCCATTCAGCTCCAGGTTTATCTGACTGAAAGAAACAAAGTGCACGATTGTGTTTCTTAAACTCTGCTTCCAAACCAGCTACAGAAAATTTTAAAAAATGCTTTGCTCAGTCCCATCACCCCTGGCTTTTAACTTCCTTGATCTTACAGGTGTGTGGGAGACTTATTGGTGCATGTTCCAAATAAGTCTGTCATTCTGCGCTCCACCTACAGAAAGATACCAAGGGGGGTCTTTTTACTTAGGCGCACTGGCGTTTTTAGTGCACGCTAAAAATAGGTGCGCGCTAAATACTAAAGACACCCAGTATTCCTATGGGCGTCTTTAGCATTTAGCACGTGCCTACTTTTAAAGCGCGCTAAAAACGCCAGCACGCCTAGATAAAACACCCCACTAGTTTCCAATTCATCATCAAAGAGAGAGATTTTTAAGTTTCTTGAGGCAGATTTTGTATATCTAACTTGACGTAACATAGTAACATAGTAGATGACGGCAGAAAAAGACCTGCACGGTCCATCTAGTCTGCCCACGATAAACTCATATGTGTATATCTTACCTTGATTTGTACCTGTCTTTTTCAGGGCACAGACTGTATAAGTCTGTCCAGCAGTATTTCCCGCCTCCCAACCACCCGCCTCCCATCACTGGCTCCGGCACAGACCCCGTATAAGTCTGCCCTCCCCATCCTAGCCTCTCAACCATCAACCCCTCTTCCCCCCGCCACCCAATTTCAGCTAAGCTTCTGTGGATCCATTCCTTCTGCACAGGATTCCTTTATGCCTATCCCACGCATGTTTGAATTCCGTTACCGTTTTCATCTCCACCACCTCCCGCGGGAGGGCATTCCAAGCGTTCACCACCCTCTCTGTGAAGAAATACTTCCTGACATCTTTCCTGAGTCTGCCCCCCTTCAATCTCATTTCAAGTCCTCTGGTTCTACCGCCTTCCCATCTCCGGAAAAGATTCGTTTGCGGATTAATACCTTTCAAATATTTGAACGTCTGTATCATATCACCCCTGTTCCTCCTTTCCTCCAGAGTATACATGTTCAGGTCAGCAAGTCTCTCTGCATACGTCTTAGAACGCAACTCCCATACCATCCTCGTAGCTTTTCTTTGCACCGCTTCCATTTTTTTAACATCCTTCGCAAGGTACGGCCTCCAAAACTGAACACAATACTCCAGGTGGGGCCTCACCAACGTCTTAAACAGGGGCATTAAAATCTCCTTTCTTCTGCTGGTCACACCTCTCTCTATACAGCCTAGCAACCTTCTCGCTACGGCCACCGCCTTGTCGCACTGTTTCATCACCTTCAGGTCCTCAGATACTATCACCCCAAGATCCCTCTCCCTGTCCGTGTCTATCAGGCTCTCCCCACCTAACACATACGCCTCCCTTGGATTTCTACTCCCTAAGTGCATCACTTTGCATTTCTTCGCATTGAATTTTAATTGCCAAACGTTAGACCATTCTTCCAGCTTCTTCAGATCTTTTTTCATGTTTTCCACTCCCTCCGGGGTGTCCACTCTGTTGCAAATCTTGGTGTCATCCGCAAAAAGGCAAACTTTACCTTCTAACCCTTCGGCAATGTCACTCACAAATATATTGAACAGAATGGGCCCCAGCACCGATCCCTGAGGCACTCCACTACTCACCTTTCCCTCCTCCGAGCGAACTCCATTTACCACCACCCTCTGGCATCTGCCCGTCAACCAGTTCCTAATCCAGTTCACCACTTCGGGTCCTATCTTCAGCCCTTCTAGTTTATTCAAGAGCCTCCTGTGGGGAACCATGTCAAAAGCCTTGCTGAAATCTAAGTAGATGACGTCCATAGCACGTCCTTGATTTAATTATCCTGTCACCCAGTCAAAGAATTCAATGAGATTCGTTTGGCACGATTTCCCTCTGGTGAAACCATGTTGTCTCGGATCTTGCAACTTATTGGCTTCCAGGAAATTCACTATCCTTTCCTTCAGCATGGTTTCCATTACTTTTCCAATAACCGAAGTGAGGCTTACCGGCCTGTAGTTTCCAGCTTCTTCCCTATCACCACTTTTGTGAAGAGGGACCACCTCCGCCGTTCTCCAATCCCTCGGAACCTCTCCCGTCTCCAAGGATTTATTAAACAAATCTTTAAGAGGACCCGCCAGAACCTCTCTGAGCTCCCTCAGTATTCTGGGGTGGATCCTGTCCGGCCCATGGCTTTGTCCACCTTTAGCTTTCCAAGTTGTTCATACACACTCTCTTCCGTGAACGGTGCTCTATCCACCTCATTCTCAGGTGTACTTTTGTCAGTCCCTCTCGGTCCTTCCCCAGGATTTTCTTCAGTAAAAACAGAACAAAAGTATCTATTTAGCAAATTGGCTTTTTCGTCATCATTTTCTACATAGCGTGTCACTGTATCTTTTAGTCTCACAATCCCCTTTTTAGTCTTTCTCCTTTCACTAATATACCTGAAGAAGTTTTTGTCTCCCCTCCGTCTGAAAGCTATCCACCTGGTATGTAGGTAAATAGACAAAAATGGTAATAGGGATGGGAGGACTTCCCTATGAGGAAAGGCTAAGACGGTTAGGGCTCTTCAGCTTGGAGAAGAGGCGGCTGAAGGGTGATATGATAGAAGTCTACAAGATAATGCGTGGAATGGAGTAGACAGACGTGAAGCGTTTGTTTACACTTTCTAACAATAATAGAGCCAGGGGACATAAGATGAAGCTAGAATGTGGTAGATTTAAAACAAATAGGAGAATGTTTTTCTTTACTCAGCGCGTAGTTAGGCTCTGGAACTCGTTACCAGAGAATGTGGTGACAGCAGTTGGCCTTGCTGAGTTTAAAGGGGGTTTGGACAGATTCCTGAAGGAAAAGTCCATTGAACATTATTAATTTAAATTATTCGTTTGTTATTGGGTTTTTGCCGGGTTCTTGAGGCCTGGATTGGCCACTGTCGGAGACAGGATGCTGGGCTTGATGGACCCTTGGTCTTTTCCCAGTATGGCGGTGCTTATGTTCTTATGTAGAGTGCAGAACAAATTGCAACAACTTATTTACTTTTTACCTGCATTTGGAGGGCACACTCCTGGGGGTGGGAACAGAAACACATTTCACATAGCACACACTCTTTTTTGTTTCAAAACAAAAATATATGAGCACAATTATAGAATATACTCAGTGGCGTTCCTAGGGGGGCTGACACCCGGGGCGGATCGCCGATGTGCCCCGCCCCCCCCCTCCGGTGCAGCCCCCCCCCCCCGGGTGCACGCCACTGGGAGGGGGGGTGCCGCGCGCCTGCCGGCTCTTCGTTTTCATGCTCCCTCTGCCCCGGAACAGGAAGTAACCTGTTCCGGGGCAAAGGGAGCATGAAAACGAAGAGCCGACAGGCGTGCGGCACGCCCCCCCCCAGCGGCGTGCACCCAGGGCGGACCGCCCCCACCTTGGTACGCCACTGAATATACTTGCTCCATGCCTAGCTTAGGCGCCAGTATTTATTCAAAGATTTACTTGGCGTAAATGGACGCAGTTAGAGTTAGTTGCATGCATGGCCACTAGGCGTATTCTATAACGCACATCTAACTCTAGGTGTGGTTTACAGAATACGCTTAGGCAGAACTATTTTCGGCACCGATTTTTCAGGTGCCATATATAGAATCTAGTCCATTATGGCACATCTTAATAACTATCCCTTGTATTTTTCTTATCAAAATGAAGTCTTGACTAATGCTAAGAATGGAAACCCATTCACCTGCAATAGTAATTCTTGGAGTTGAGCCCTCTTCTGTTTTATTCGTTCCATTCGTCTCTGCTTCTCCATCTTAAAAGAAACAAAAACACAAAAAAATTGTAAATAAGCATGTGTTTACTTCACAAATGTAAGATTTTATACATCTTCTTCTTCTTCAATGACCAACCACACTTGGCATCAGGCCTGTCTATCTGGGAACAAAGTAACTCTCCGAAAGATTAATGGAACAAGACCAAATTTGGCCTGGGGAAAAAGCAATGAAAAGATACAGCAAGTTTGAAAGCCAGGGTTCCAGAAAAATAAAGCACCCTAAAAACTGTCCACTGCATTTCTAAGGGAGAAGCTGTTCCAGCTTTTGAAGCGTAGGAATTTTCTGGCCAAAATTCAAAGCAAGTTAACTGACTGGAAACGGCTGGAGACTGTTTAACTCACTAGTATGCGGCTATCCAGTCATTTTCTGTAGTTAGTGGTGCATTCCGGAGGAGTTTCAGGGGTGGAGTCTCATAAGCACCTTACCTATTCCTCCCCCCCTCCCCACCCACCTTCCTTGAGGTATCCACATCTCCTTTTTCCTTCTCTACTCCTTCCAGGATGGCACAATGTGGTGGGAGATACCAGTGCAGTAGTCAGCAGCTCTCAACAAGAATCAGCTCAGCTGGTATAGGGCCGTGAGCATCCATATGTGCTCAGAGTCTGCCATGTCCTTCCTTCTCCGAATGTCCTGTTTTAGAGGAGTGGGATCAGGTATGGATCCCTGCATGGGGCTTACTGGGCCCAGGCCCAGGGATCCAAAGGTCTAGGGGTGGGGGGCTCTTCTCATGATCAAGTGAGCCTTGTGTAGCAACCTACCCATACAGTCTGGTGGTTGTGTTTTCACAAACGTGACAAATCTATTTATAAACTCTGCTGAAACATTTGAGGATTGAGTCAGCCTAACCCTGAGATATCTAAACCCATTAGAGGTCATTTTAAAAGGGAAATTATCCGAAAGATCTGTTTTCCTCATGTTACATAGAATTGCTTCCATTTTATATCCAGACAGGGTGGCACATTTTACTGCTGCTTAGTAAAAGGACCCCTTAGAAAGGGAGATATTTGATTCAGCAGCCCTTTATAAAATTCTGTGGGGAAACCATCCTCTCCCACCAATTTCCCACTTGCTAGTGACTTTTCTAATTCCACCATATCTTTTTTGAAATGTGGTGCCCAGAACCGCACACAATATTTAAGATGCAGTCACACCATGGAGCGATACAAAGGCATTATAATGTCCTCATTTTTGTTTTCCATTCCTTTCCTAATAATACCTAACATTCTATTTGCTTTCTTAGCCGCCATCACACACTGAGCAGAGAGTTTCAAAGTATCATCAACGATGACACCTAGATCCCTTTCCTGGACGGTGACTCCTAATTGAATTACATAGCTATAGTTCTGGTTCCTCTTTCCCACATGCATAACTTTGCACTTGCTCACATTAAACATCATTTGCCATTTAGATGCCCAGTCTCCCAGTCTCGTAAGGTCCTCTTGTAATTTTTCACAATCCTCTTGCAATTTAACAACGTTGTGTGTCTGTATTTTTGTGTATGTTTTGTTTGTGTGTGCTTTTGTATGCACGTTTGTGTGTCTGTGTGTAGGCGCATATGTGTATGTTTGTGACTGGGAAAGTAGAGAAAAGGGGTGAGGTAATTTGAAAGGAGCAGTTTCTGTTTGCTTGAATGCATCAAAGCTTCTCTGTTGCTGAAGCTAGAACAGCTTTTCCCATAGAATGCACTGGGCAGTTTTCAGGATCCTTTATTTCACTGGAACCCCCAAGTTTGATCTGGCCCATTTTCAAACCTACATAAGTACATAAGTAATGCCATACTGGGAAAAGACCAAGGGTCCATTGAGCCCAGCATCCTGTCCACGACAGCGGCCAATCCAGGCCAAGGGCACCTGGCAAGCTTCCCAAACGTACAAACATTCTATACATGTTATTCCTGGAATTGTGGATTTTTCCCCAAGTCCATTTAGTAGCGGTCTATGGGCTTGTCCTTTAGGAAACCGTCCAACCCCTTTTTAAACTCTGCTAAGCTAACCGCCTTCACCACTTTCTCCGGCAACAAATTCCAGAGTTTAATTATACGTTGGGTGAAGAAAAGTTTTCTCCGATTTGTTTTAAATTTACTACACTGTAGTTTCATCGCATGCCCCCTAGTCCTAGTATTTTTGGAAAGCGTGAACAGACACTTCACATCCACCCGTTCCACTCCACTCATTATTTTATATACCTCTATCATGTCTCCCCTCAGCCGTCTCTTCTCCAAGCTGAATAGCCCTAGCCTCCTTAATCTTTCTTCATAGGGAAGTCGTCCCATCCCCGCTATCATTTTAGTCGTCCTTCTCTGCACCTTTTCCAATTCTACTATATCTTTCTTGAGATGCGGCGACCAGAATTGAACACAATACTCAAGGTGCGGTCGCACCATGGAGCGATACAATGGCATTATAACATCCTCACACCTGTTTTCCATACCTTTCCTAATAATACCCAACATTCTATTCGCTTTCCTAGCCGCAGCAGCACACTGAGCAGAAGGTTTCAGTGTATTATCGACGACGACAACCAGATCCCTTTCTTGGTCCGTAACGCCTAACGTGGAACCTTGCATGACGTAGCTATAATTCGGGTTCTTTTTTCCCACATGCATCACCTTGCACTTGCTCACATTAAACCTGATGTATCTTTTCATCATTTTTTTCCCCTCCATGCCAAACTTGGTCCCATTCCAATAAATTTTCAGAGAGTTATTTTACCCCAAAAGGATTTTCTCAACCTCTTATGTATAATTTTTTTTCCAGCATCTTTGGGGTTGGAAAGAATAAAGAAGTTATCATTCTGCAATGACTGCAGACACTGAAGGTTTTCACAGAAAGTGCTACCCTATGCTGATACTTTTGCTGCCATCTGCAGTGTGCTGGACTGGATTAGAAGTGAGCTGCATTGCTGAACAAACATCAGTACAAACTGCAAATACATCAGAGAGCTGCCAGCAGCGTCCTGGATCTCAGCCTCTCAGCAGTGCTATCTACTCAGACTTCCTGAGCCCACGTCTGAAAGATTGCAGAGATATAAAATATAATATCGTCATCAACAGCCTCCTTTCTCCATCCCCTGGTACTTCTTAACAGAACCAGTAATATGAACAGGCTGTGCACTCTATTGTGTTTTCCTCATCAAATATCACACTAGCCCAGGGCATACCAATGGTTACAGCGGAGGGCTGAGAACCAAGGGAGCCATTTCAAATCCCACTGTGGCTCCCCTTGTGATATAGGGCAAGCCATTGCCTCAGATACCAACTTAGACTGTGAGTCCTCCAGGGACAAAAGAATACCTACTGAACCTAAATATAAAGCGCCTTGAGCAACAACTGAAAAAGGAGTGAGCGAAATCCAAAATCCTTCCTTCCTTCCCCTAATCTGCATACTTAGGATGCATTTAGTTTTCACTACAGATACATCTAAAGATTGGCAAACCCCAAGGGCTTGATTTTTACAAAAAACTGTTGGTAGGAAGCCATTTTAAAGAAAGATCCTGCTTTCAAGCTCAAAGGGTTTTACTGTGCTCTGAGGTTCCTTTAAACAGGACATAAATAGAGAGGTTACAAAGTCAATTAGAATCAGTTGTTCCCACTACAAGCAGCAGACTCTGAACAGAACAAACTGACGCTGACTAGAATCTCAAAAATGGGCTTACACATTCTCATGAACGGGAAAAGAGCGTGTGGGTTCTATATTTTCTTGTTTATAGAAATGTGTGCTTTCAAACGATATTTGTTCAAGGGGCTGGCAGAGTGGTTCAGTGATCATGCTGGATGCTGCCATGTGGAGGGTTTGCTGCAGGGCCGGTGCTAGGGTCTGGCGCCCCCCCCCCCCCCTTGCAAACTATCACCCCCGTCCAGCATCTCCTTTCTCTCTTCTCCCTCCCTCTTCTCCCACCCCGCCCCCTTTTTCAGCCCAGTGCCTTAAAAGGTGAAGAACAAAAGGTTTGTTGCTTTTTTTTAATCGACAGCTTTTTACTTTATTCGAAAGCTTCCCATATGTAGATATAAATATCATGAAATAAAATTGTGTATCACTAAAACTGCTTAAAAAATTATTGTATCTGATTGAAACAGCACTAATAAAGGCTGTATTTTGTCAGAATATCCTCTTTACTGATGGGTTCATCTAACCTTGTATCTGTTATCAACCAACTAGGCAAATGCCTCTGACGGTACTATGTAAGCCACATTGAGCCTGCAAATAGGTGGGAAAATGTGGGGTACAAATGCAACAAATAAATAAAAATAAATAAATAATTGTTGTTGTAATCTGCCTTGGCAAGCCTGGTGCTATAAAGATGATGGAATATATTGAAATTAAATAGAAGTATATGTAAACTCTCCTTTCATTGGGGCCCAGGCACAAGACATAGAATCACATTTTCACATACCCCCCCCCCCCCCAGCCCTGTCGCCACCGCACACGGTGTTGAAATTAATGGAAGTAAATTTAAACTCTCTTTTCATTGGGGCACATGGAATCACATTTATTTTCACCCCCCCCCCCATCATCATCACTACTGTCCACCCCCACCCCCCCACCCCCGTCGTCGTTGCTGCCACCACCACCATCCACAATCCACACAGCTCGACTGTCTGCTCCCCAGATTTAATTACAATCAAACCTTTAAGCCTGTCTGGTCCAGACGCTAGGGCGAACTGTGTTTACCGCGTTAAATCAGTTAACGCATTAACTCTACTCCAGTCCTTCCTGCTGGCTGCTGTGCCGTGTGCGTGACCCGCTGCATCCCCTCCCTCCTGCAGTGGAAACTGGCTCACAGGAAGTACACACAGGAGGAGACGGGGCGGCGGGAGATACATTAGGGAGAAGGACCTATGGCAGACAGGGCATCAGTATCGGCGGTAGGTGGGGCATCAGCATTGGCGGCGGGCGAAGTGTCAGCAAATTCACTCAGCATCTTAGCGACAGCGCAGAGGCAGTAGGCGGCGGTGCTGCGGCACGGCATGAACAGGTCACAGAACATTGAGTCTGGTACGGTGGCACCCTTGAAGGCCGACGCCCCCCTGCGGTGCTTACCCCGCTTACCGGGTTGTGCTGGCCCTGGGTTTGCTGAGATGACAGCACTCATTGCCAGGGGGTAGAATCAGACCCACTCACCAATTAGCTTATTTGAATTAAACAGAACTGTTTGATATTGGATGCAAGGGGCAATCAAGGTGGGAAAGAAGTCAAATTTTAGTTATCTGTTAAAAGAGAACAATTACATTTCAGGGGCTTTGATTAGCAACATCTTGTTAAATCTGAATGGAAACACACTATATTTTATACATTAGATCAAGGTACACTGGGATTATCTATTTGCAACCCTACAGACTATGGGATTTCAGGGATGGTTTGTTCGGGCACTTCAAGTATTATATACGGATCCAACAGCTGCAGTGTTAGTTAATGGGATAAAAACACCATCATTCAATATAGCTAGGGGGACACGTCAAGGTTGCCCGCTCTCACCACTTTTATTTATCTTGTCCCTAGAACCACTGTTAAGGAGACTATGCCTCAGGACAGACATCATGGGGGTAGAAGTAGGAGATACCACAATTAAAACATTGGCATTCGCAGATGACTTATTAGTTCTTCTTAAAAACTCTAGATCCTCAGTACCGGCACTATTACAAGAGATAGAGTCCTACGGGAGGCTCTCCGGGTTTGTGCTGAATAGACAGAAGTCACAGGCACTCCTAGTATATGGGACACCACCTGAAGGGGGAGGAGGGGAGATACCAGTATTGGTAGAGGGGGTGCCTCTGAAATATTTAGGAGTATATATCTCACAGAACTTGAGCCATCTTTATGATAGTAACGTCCAAAAGCTGCTACGAGATACAAAAGACAGACTGATTACGTGGCAGGGATACCCGTTATCATTGATGGGCAGAATTGCCTTATATAATATGGCAATAGTACCCCGCTGGTTGTATGTATTTCAGGTTCTGCCATTATACTTGAAACATAGGGATGAGAGGGAACTTAACAGGCAATTGCAAAAGTTTCTGTGGAATGGGAAAAAGGCGAGACTCCCTTTGAGGACATTACAAGTGCCTGTTGAATATGGAGGCTTAGGCCGTCTAAGCATTAGGCAAATGACAATTGCAAGTGGGATGAGACACATAGCAGATTGGTATAGGAACACGCAAGATTTCTCGGATACGTCACTGGAGTTAGCTTTGACGGACAATGTACATTTTAGTTGTATACTACATGAAACAGGAGGAACCTTGCCATATGAACTTGGACGATCAATGATAATGCCTACAGCAAAGAAAGTTTGGCGATGGGTCTGCAAACTCCATAGATTCAACGCGGGAGCAACTCCATTCATATCCATAACAAGAAACCCAGCTTTCCCAGCAGGAGATATGTATCAGATCTTCAAGAGATGGCAACGGCGAGGAATACAATATGTATACCAGATCATAAACGAACAGGGACGCTTGATGACCTTTCAGGAACTGCAAGACAAATATTCTCTCCCAAATGCAGATCTCTTTCATTATGGCCAGTTGAAACACTACATTGACAGCCTAAAATGGCAGAATTTGGCTGAAGACGTACAAGAAGAACTGGCCACAGCATACTCCTTATCTGCCCAACAAAAGGTTCCCTTGTCGCTATACCATAGACACATCCGGGATACTGCAGCAGAGCTGCCTTATGAAAGGCTAGCTCAGGCCTGGTCAGACGAACTAGGGGCGACCTTATCAACAAACATCTTCAAAGTTCATGTTCTGAATCTGAAGAAATCTACAGGCTTTGTTTGGTGCTGGGAACTACAATATAAGTTTGCAGTCCGAATGCATATAGCCCCTAGACGGGCATTCCACATGGGTCTGTCCCCGGCAGGGGAATGCCCTAAATGCAACCATGTTGGGGCCACGTTGGGACATATGTTCTGGACATGCCCGCATATTGCAAAATTTTGGAGACAACTGTTAGCAAATATATCACAGATGTGGGGCACTCGCTGGCTTCAGGATTACAAATTATTATTCGGTCACGTCAAAGTTGTGGCCCCAAAACCCAAAGGACTCAAGGAATTTACAAACAGGGCGGTAATTGCAGCCAAAAAGGTGATCCTGCTGGAATGGATGGCATCAAAGGCTCCAACATTACAACAATGGAGAACTCAGATGATAATGTTAATGAGAATGGAGAGAATTGATGTAGTCCACTTGGACAATAAAAGAGGACAGCAGTTTGAACGGAGATGGGCACCATTCTGGCAAACACTAACACCAGCAGCACGGGGACATTTGTTAAATCTATAATAATTTACAATAATTTAAAATAATGTTACGGAGGGAGGATAGAGAAGTACTGTGTAAAGTAGTCTCGGAGGGTATGGGAGGATGGGAGGGAGGGATAGGGAGGGATTGGGGGGGAAAGGGGTGATAGAGGAAGGGGGGGAAAAAGGAAAATGTATGGAGCAGGATGATTATTGTATAGACAGCTGGAAGTTATGCAATCATTGCAATGATGTACGGTTGAAGTAGTAGATGTATCTAGTTGATGTGTCACATTATGTCTTGTTCCAGAATAAACAGATTTAAATATATACATTAGATCAAGGGATCCCAAACCTCTCCTGGGGGAGCCCCAGCCAGTCAGGTTTTCAGGCTATCCAAAATGAATATGCATGAGACAGATTTGCATACCAAGGAGGCATTATATGCAAATTGATCTCATGTATATTCATTGTGGATATCCTGAAAACCAGAGTGGCTGGGGTTCCCCCAGGACAGGTTTGGAAATCACTGCATTAGATATATAAAAAGGCTAGCAGCTTCTTTAGATTAACACAGGCTTGCCCAAGTTCAATCCTCAAGGGCTACAAGCAGATCAGGTTTTCAGAATATCCCTAATGAATATGCATGAAAGATCTATATATAATGAAGGTAGTGGGCATGCAAATCTTTGTCATGCATATTCATTGGGGAAATTGTGAAAACCTGGCCTTTTTAAAGTCCTCAAGGACTGAATCTTGGACAAACCTGGATTAACAGGACAGCTGAGGAAAAGGGATGGACTTTAGTAGGTCTTTTGGGGTTTTTTTTTTAATTATTATTTTCCAATATACAATGGAATAACAAAGATTCAGGAATCTGCTAGGAAAATCATATGCATCAAGCCCACATTACTGGGGAACAAACTAGAAAAGATAAAGGTAAATAAACTATTACAAATTTAGCTGGTTGTAACAAAAACAAACATTTAGAACTCAATTTACTTAGCCTAAATTGCTTGGGGCCCTTTTACAAAGGCGCAGTAGGCTCTATGTGCGTGCCAAAATGAGACTACCGCCAGGCTAGCACGTCCCTGTGGTGGTAATTTCAGATTTGGTATGCGCCCATACCACTGGGACAAATTCTTTTTTTTATTTCCTACTATGCGCTTTTCCAGCGTTAATCGGCAGTTGGCGCTCGCTGACCGGTCACCGCACGTGTAGCACGTGAGCCCTTACCACTAGATCAATGGGTGACGTTAAGGGCTCAGGCTGTACATAAGCGTGCGCTGGGTTCAATTATACTGCAGGCCCTTTTCCCGGCACATTGAAAAAAAGCCCTTTTTCCCCAGACGCAGTAAAAACTGGCCCAACGCATGCCAAAAACATGCGCCCACACTACCACAGGCCACTTTTTGCAGCAGCTGAATAAAAGGACCCCTTAACTATTAACTGGCTAATAAATATAAAAAGCAGCTTACATTACTTCTAAGGACCACATTTCCCAACTAAGAAATTCTCTAAATGAACTGGATCCAAGGAAGTAATATTTTTTTGTTCTCATAGTTTAACAGTCACTTACAACGAAATTTGTTTTGGTAGGTCTTTTTCTCTATAACTGAAGTATGACTGGGAAACAGGGCCAGATTAAGGCAAAGGCAAACTAGTCTTCCTCTCAAACCTGAGCCTTTAATACATTGGGTGACTATACACCCATTCTGCACCTGGACTAGCTTGCTACACACATTGTAACTTAGACTAGTTCCTTATATCTTGATTAACTGTATAAAGAACTTGCCTTTAGTTCTGACACCCGTTTATTTATCCCAACTGACTCTGTACCACGTATCTTGTCCTTATCTATATATCTGCGTTTGGCCCCTCAGCTATATGGCAAGCTGTATTGTAGAAAAGCTTAAGTATCATAACATCACTTAATTTGCTGTTTTCAAGTTTTCCTCTTTCATTGTATTTATCTTCATACTTGTACATTTTACTGTTGTTATGCTGTCAACAAAGGCCTTCACAAGGGCGGTTAATAAATCCCAATAAATAAATAAATAAAGTTGTCAATGGCCTGGATTTTTTTCAAGATTCTACAAATTTGTAAATTAACTGTTTCAAAGCCAGAAGGATAACTAAAGTATCTAGATATTTTTCAGAGTTTAGCTCTCTATAGCTCTCCGATCCTCCCTTCCAGTGCAGAGACTGTGGTAAGGATCCAGCCAACGGGAAGGCTGCTCTAGTCACAGGAAGGAGGAGCTGATTTCCAAGCGCTAAGGGAGAGAGTAGAGAGTTGCACAGGGACAGAAATTTCACCTGTCCCTGCTGAAATCTAATCCATTCCTGCCCATCCCCATTGGAATCTCCTCCATCCCCGCCTGTCCCCTGTGCTAAAATAACCCAACTTTGTAGTAAAATAACCCAACTTTACAGTAGCCCATGTTGCTAACTTCCTCTCTCAGTTCTTATGGGGATTTCAATGCTATCAATCATATTCATTAATTTTTTTATGCTACTATAATTGCCATGGCACAAGGAAAGATTAGGTAGGCTGGCCTGTAACTACATTTCCGTGGGAACCCTGCAGGACCTGCATCCATCCCTGCAGACTTAGAGTGGATCCCCACGGGAGTCCTGTGGACCTGGAGGGGATCCCTGCAGGATTTCCGTTAACCCTGTTCCTGTGCTGCTCTCTAGGGGCCAGATGCACAAAGCTTACTGTGCTATTAATGTCTGCTTTAGACTGGTTCTAGCCAGTCAAAAGCAAGAGATTATTTACTAGTAATGAAAAAGGGGTTTTTCATGGCTCTAATGTGTGCCATTAGCAGTCACTGAGAACCCCATGCAAATGTATTACGATGAGCTCATTAGTATTCTAATGTGTATTCCGGGGGATGCACAGCTCCAGAGCAGATGTAATTTATTAAGCAAATTTTACAGATGCTCTGGAGCTGTCGGAGAGGAGGAAAGCACAAGCAGGCAGCTGCAAAGGCTATGTGCCTCCTACCTCTCATGTCACAACCTCCTACCTAAGCACCCTGAGCACTACAACGCACGACTGTAAGGGACGTACAAGGGAGCGGAGCATGAGCAGGCCATGGAAGGGGCTCCCAGTTACCTGTGTAACCAACAGAATACTGCAAGTTAGCATGCCCTTGCTGCATTTACATCAGATTTATGGCTGCTGTAAATGTGTGCGCCTAAATTTATTCTATAACAGCACTCAGATGCCACGTAGAATAGGCTCTCATTGCACAGCATTGGAACCCCTAAAAACAGGCACTCATTTATAGAACTGACACTTTTCTGTATAACTCAGCGGTAGAAGAAGGAGGTTGTCAGAAATTACCCGAGTAGCGGTGATATTCAGCCTGCTATATAGACAACATTACTGCTGTCCGCTCTGCATGGATATTCAGCACAGCTTACTATCTAGAAATTGGCGCTATATATCTGTGAATAATTCAGATGCTGCAGCCAGAATTTTCGTATCGGCCCATCTATCTCCCAATATCTGAATGGTAAAAGGGGACCAGACCTGACCTGGCAAAACTACCAGCTGAACCATCCTTTTTCTACTCTGCCTCACAACGGATTTTGCTCACTATGAAATAGGAGCGATGATAAACAATGGTGCCGGAATCAGAAGGCTTTAGGCTGCTCCCAGCTTTCTACAAGCTATAAATCACATCAGCTCACCTACCCGGAAATTAAATCTTTGGAGCTTTTCTAACTATGAGCAGAAAGTCAGCAACAACATTTAGAGCAGAAGCTGCTACCAGAAAGGTTTTATTATGGGAAGATGATCTGCAGATGGCAGGAAGTTGCAGGCTAGCATGGAAATCCCTGTTCAACCAGCGAAGCGCTCACCAGCTCCTGTTTTCTTTCATGAAAATTAAACTGAAATCCACTTTGCTACATTGGGAGGGTGCGATTCAAATCAAACATTTCAGGAAGATGTATTATTTTAATTAATCAGACTTTTATATTCCATTTATACCCAAAAAAGGGGTTAAAGCAGATTACAAAACAAATGGTGTCATGTACATTTTCTACAGGAACAACTGTGCAAACTTCTGCTTTACAAATCAGTTATAAAAACCTGGATTGATCACTGTTGGAAACAGGATACTGGGCTAGGTGGGCCATTGGTCTGACCCAGTATGGCTATTCTTATGTACAACAAGACACTTACACAAGGACTGCACAATGGCATGCAAATTGATATGAGCTGGATTCACTGGCCCAGCTTCTGCTCCGGTAAGAGCATTCAAAGCTCTTGAGTGAGGGAAGGAGCACCAGCTGTAGCTCAACAGTGACCCCCAGTGGCCAGAGACAGGTGCATGCATACTTGACTCAAGAGGGACCTGAAGTCTGTCACCCCTGTTTGAGGACCATCACTCCAATGGCTGGGACAGGAAAAGCGAATTCAACATAGAAAAAAACAAACAAACAAACCCTGAATATTGTCCATTTCAATTGGACAGGAAGACACAAGGAGCAGCAAGAAACCGTTAAAGCAAAAAGTGCTGTATCCTGGGCATCCTGTGTAGCAGTTCAAGTATAATGCTTAGCCCATGGCAGTAAAAAGCATTAAATCACCAGTTCTGATACTCTCTAGCAGCTGTCATCTCCTCACGTTTACTGAATCCACATTGGCTGATTTTTCTTGTGCATTTTTACCTTTAAATGCATGTCTCATTTTTAGAATTCTTCTGAAGCTAAGAAAATCTATGGTGTGTACTAGCCCAAAACGAACCAAGGAAAACTGCATCTCAAAATGGTCGAATACTATAGAACCAACAATGCGAACTTAAATATCTCACTCTTGGCTTTTACAGGGCTGGGAAATCCATACAGCCATTAAATTAATCCACAACGCACACCGCTTTGATCACGTCCCCCCCCCCCCCCTGTTCAGAACATTGGCTCCCTGATTCCGCATGTATTCGTTTCAAGGTCTTGCTGCTTGTTTTCAAAGGTCACATACCCAGAGCTCCTACCTATCTTAATCATCTGCTAATTCCATATCAATCTAACCGCCCTCTCCGCTCTTCAAATGGCCATGTTTCATCTTCCATCACCCTCTGCTCTGCGCATAAAAAAATTTCCCATGAAACTGCAAACTTTGGAACTCTCTTCCACTCTCGCTCACATACACCAATTTCAAGACTCTCCTCAAAACCCATCTCTTTCAAATCCACATTCCGATCTGCCTCTGATTCTGTTTCTTAGTATCTTTCCTCCAGTCCTCTGCCTTAGTCCTTGTTCCCTCTACTCCCAAGTTATTTTATTGTAAACTGCATTGAGGCCTTATACATGCCATATTGCAATATATCAAGAATGTGTAAATAAGTATTGCCACACTGGGACAGACCAAAGGTCCCATCAAGCCAGACATCCTGTTTCCAACAGTGGCCAATCCAGGTCACAAATACCTGGCAAGATCCCAAAAAGTTCAATACATATGCTGCTTATCCCAGAAATAAGCAGTGGATTTTCCCCAAGTCATTTTTAATAATGGTCTATGGACTTTTCCTTTAGGAAGCCACCCAAACCTTTTTTAAACCCTGCTAAGCTAACCGCCTTTTCCACATTTCCTGACAATAAATTCCAGAGTTTAATTACAAGTTGAGTGAAGAAAATTTCTCGATTCGTTTTAAATGTACTACTTTGTAGCTTCATCACATGCCCCCTAGTCCTAGTATTTTGGAAAGAGTAAACAAACGATTCACATCTACCTGTTCCACTCCACTAATTATTTTATAGATCTCTATCATATCTCCCCTCAGCCGTCTTTTCTCCAAGCTGAAGAGCCCTAGCCACTTTAGCCTTTCCTCATAGGGAAGTTGTCTCATCCCCTTTATCATAAAATAAATACGGCATAGTCGTGGCAAATATTTATTATTTCCATAGTTCCATTGGCTGTGCCTAAGATACTAACCAGGGTTACCAAGCCCCAGGTCAACAGAGTTTTAAAAGGGAACCGCAAAAATAAACAAAAAACATTCTTAGCTTCCATTTCAGGTCTTTTAAAAAAAAAAATTTCTGCCAACTTGATTTCCCAAAGCCCTGAATTCCCACAGTGAACAGCAGCAGTGCTTGAAGTGATCAATTATCAGCCTTCCCTCAACTTAAAAAGCACCCACAAGCCTGAGAGCCAACATTTAAAGGAAATTTCCTTGTGGAGTCTTCCTTTAAGAACTGCTTCCTTGGTGGGTCTGCACAGATACCTGACTGCCAGCTGCAAACTCCCCACCAGAAAGTACGCACACCGTCATGTCCCATGTGATAAGGCAGACCCCAAAGAACCCCTTTAGAGAGCAGGTTTTTAATAAAACAACCCCTAGTTCTAAGACTAGTCACTTTAAAGCAAATGACGAAAAGGAAATGCTGGGGTGGACACCAGAAGGGAGGGTCAGGGTTCATCCCACTATGTTAAGAACTGATTTACCCCATTTGGTAGAGAGTGTGAGAGAGTTTAAGCCCAATTTCCCTGTCTAAGGAAACAGTATGTCATGCCTCCATGTGAAGCTGGGGGGAGGGGGTCATCCCCAGGGCAGCTTCAAACAAACACAGCTGAGCTGTTGGACAGGGAGCCACAAAAGCAGGGTGAAGAGCTTCTCAAAGAACCAGAGGAAAAATAACCAGCATGGGAACCCTGTAAATAGATAACATAAAACTGTGTCGTAGCAGCCCGGAGGGAGGCCACAGTAGCAAAGGAACGATGGAGTGGGAGGTGGGCTGCCAGCTCCACAGGAGTGGGGAGCTGTAGCAGTAGAACTGTTTAAAGCTGGAGGGTTAAACTCTACAATCCACATGGACCGAGGATTACAAGTTTCTGTTAGAATTATTTCGTTGTTTTGGGAAAAATAAATGCAGAAAACCTGGACTGGCTCAATTTACAGCTTTGGACTGAACTCTGGAGCACCTTCAAGGACCCTACACTTGGAGCAACACTGAAGTGCCTGCTGGGAATTGAACTTGGAGCTTTTACACTCATTATTCAAGCATTTTGATAGACAGTACAATCCATAATTCTCACTATTACTGGTGTTGACGTCCAACGTTACACATTTGGCATTTGGAACGAACTGTGTTTGTAAGAATAATGTTGCCCAATTGAATGCTTATTGCTAGTGGTGAGATGTACCCAAATAAATACTGAAAAAGAAGTTTTGCTCCCACTTGTATGAAAAGACTAACTGAAGCCTACAGCATCGTAAATATGGAAAAACTGAGGTATGAACCACATAATGAGAAGAGAATGCAAAAGGTGGGAGTGTGAGCCAGGCTCACACTCCCACCTTTTGCATTCTCATTTCACGCCCCAGTGGGCTCTTCTGAGTTCTCCACGTAAGTGGATTATCTCTAGACCACATAATGAGAAACCATAGTTTTCAAAGACCTGGATTTCTGTTTTACAACTTATGCAAATCTTAGCTGCATTTCCACAGGACTGTTCTGTTTAGGACTTTGTTGATGAATAGATGTGACCTGGGACCCTGAGTCAGCTCACTCATTTTTGGACATTTTGTTTTGACTTTGTAAGCACGCTCTGTCTATGAGAGAGAGTGGAGATGGATTTCTGTTATGTGTTAGTTGCTGTTTTGAGAGGAATTTGAGGAGCCTTATTTATGAGAATCTCTGATAGTGTTGTTCCTTCCATTTATTGGACCCTGTTCTTTATGTTTCCAATACAAAGATTTCAAGCATAAATAAATATATAATGAACAAACTCCCCACCTCTCCCCTGCAGGACTGACCCACCGTTCAGTGCTGCTTCTTTTCCTTGAAGAGGACAGTTTTAAAAGGTTCTTCTCCACTGATGAACAGTCATTCACCTGCAGAGAATCCTTTTCAAAACTACCACCTTACTGTAGAAACAATTCTGTTAAACAGCGGGGCTATGCTGGAGGGGATGTGGTTTGAGGGGGACCATAGGGCATATATGATGGCATTGCCTTAAAGTTAAGGCATTCTGGAAGGCAGTGCAAGATAGACTTCAGGGTTGGTTGGGATGCCCGATACCCTGGGTCCCTGGGGTGTTCCTTTTTTTCTGCACCGGTGGGAGGGCTGACATCTTGTCAACAGCAGTTGCTGAGACAGGTGACAGCAGTGGCCCCGAGTGACAGTAGCGTTGCACTGGAAGCAAAAACAGTCCCCTCAATTACAAGATGGCAAAACAAATTAAAATATGTGTGCGAGATGGAAAGACTCATAGCAATACGAAAACATCGGACAGGTCAATGGCATTCTATATGGCAGTTCTTTGTAAATGCAGTTAACTAGAATTAGAGAGAGAATGCAGTTAATGAGTGTGGAGGACCAGAGTAAGAGTTGGCAAAAAAGGGAGGGACTCGGGAAGGGGGGGATGGAGGGGGGGGAAATAATGGATAAAATGTTATAAAGCTGTTGAAGTCTACGATGGTACAGGGCTGATACAATGGGGTGGAAGTGCACTTAACACTGGGTATATAAAATGTTTCCGGTTTTCATGAAAAAGCGAAGTTGTTTGTTTTAAAACACTCTGTTGTAAAGATTGAAAGTTCAATAAAGACTTCTCACCAAATAAAAAAAAAGAAACCAATTTCCTGTTACAAATCAGGACCAACCAAACTAAAAATTTTAAAAATTAAGTCATTGTTTCTATCAATTTCACTGCTGGGCTGAAGTGCGTGCTTGCAATATTGCCCTGCTGTACTACCAGGGTATGTACTGAGGTTGGGATCCTGCTTACCTCTAGATTCTGACATTCTTGGGCTGAATTGGTAGGTAGGCCAATCCATTTAATTTCTTTTTTCTCTTTGGAAATGATGTTCATAGCCATAAGCACATTCAAAGCATCGTACACTCGACGCCTGATGTTCTTCTGATCATAAGCCTGCTAAAAAAGAGGAGAAAGTTAACTGAGGGGAAAATTAAAAGATCCAGTCGATTCAGATTTAAAATTAAAGTAGACTGGAGCTCTATGCACTAAAACTTGTACTAACAGGTTTTTAGCATTTACAAGCTAAACGTTTGATTGTGCCAGACATGAAGGATAATTTAAAGTCATGTCCCGATCCGCCCATGGCCCTCTCATTTCTGTGCCCCCCCTTTCCCGACTCGTGATTAATTTATGCGCATATATGTTAACTGAATCAGTTAGTGCTATAATTGCTTGTTAAAAAGCCAACTGGTGCTTAATTAGCTCATTATTCAATTAAAATGTGAATGCAAATTGGGCATGCATGCATTTTTTTTAGTTTTTTTTTTTTTTAATAGAATTAGGGGTTAGCAGCATGTGTGAAGAGGTCTAAACATAGGTAGAGTATGAGAGGCCATGGGTGTGTTTTTGGAATACACATGTAACTTAAGGATTAGGGCCTAACTTGCTGACTGCGCTAGTATTCTGCAACAAGATCTGATGCCCAAAATCCATTACAGAATTGGTGTTAAGAGCATGGTATTAAACATAAGCATTGCCATAACTGGCACAGACCGAAGGTCCATCAAGCCCAGTATCCTGTTTCCACACAGTGGCCAAACCAGGTCACAAGTACCTGGCAAGATCCAAGAAGAGTAAACAGATTTTATGCTGCTTATCCTAGAATATGCAGTGGATTTTCCCCAAGTCCATCTTAATAATGGCTTATGGACTTTTCTTTTAGGAAATTATCCAAACCTTTTTTAACGCTGCTAAGCTAACTCCTTTTACCACATTCTCTGGCAAGGAATTCCAGACTTTAATTACTCGTTGAGTGAAGAAATATTTTCTCTGATCTGTTTTAAATTTACTACTTAGTAGCTTCTTTTCATGCCCCCTAGTCCTAGTATTTTTGGGGTGCCTGTATATCACAACTCTGCCCCTGCTGTATGCAAACTATGCCTCAATATGAACAGCGCACATTTAAGTACATGACATCTCATTGGTGTGCTTGCAAATCTATGTGCACAATTTTGTAAAACATAGTTTACATGTCATAAATCCTTTATAAAATCTACCCAACTGATTTTTAAATTCAATGCAATAAACACCATTTCATTTTTTCCTGTGGCCAGGTAGACGACCCAGGATATCTTCGGGGCTCAGAGAAGATTTATCATCACTGGCCTCCCATGAAGTATGGAGAGAGTTCTATCTTGTTGCAAGCTGTGTTATAATTATGAAGAATCAGCGCATGCAATGTACCAACATTAACATACAGAAAACATGGTAAACATCAACAGCAAAAAGTGCCCAATCAATCCGTGATGCATCAATGAAAAAGCTTCTCAAATTGACATTTTCATTTGTTGCTTAGTCTGTTCTTTACAGTGATAAGAGCCTGAGGTAGGGGGCTTTATTGCCATTTCATTAAATGCCCTCAGCCTTCACTTCCAGACATTTATCGGCACAAGGGATCACCCAGAGAATATATCTCATTACTTAAATTCAATATACACAATATTTAAGAAATCCTCCTCTACATTATGGGCACCAAACACAATACATTTATTACCAGACAGGGACAAAGGCTTTGAAAGTGCATGGTGTGTTCTCATGTTTTGCTCCATCATTAACCTGATTCACAAAAATCCTTTTCACATTGAAAGAACATAAAAATTCCAAGTGTAGATAAAGTAGCTTGAGGAAAAATATACACAAAACAAGATTAACAGCAGGAGAAACTGAGTCAAGACAGGAACAATTATATTTTGAGGGAATTATATTTAGCAACATCTGTTTAAAACAATACATTTCCGGAATCTGTTTTGCTGAGTTGTACATCTGGGTCATTTCAGAGCAGAATTTCATATCTGAAACTTGGAAAGGTATTGCTGCTTTTTAGCTGTATTTGTGCTGCCTTCGGAAAGTCCGCAGCATCCATTTTGCAGTCTTTCCCTCTTGATCATAGCGGTGATGCTGGAAAGGAGCCAAGGAAGCAGAACACTCCATTCCCGAAAGCACTGTCTGTGCATTATAAAATATCTACACAGCTAGGTGGTGGCTGAACAGGTCCCACCTCCACTACTCTCATTAACTAAACTCAATTTCAAAAATTTCATTTTACTTTCAATGAGGTTAAAACTTGGGCAAGCGTTCCTAGTTAAGCACAAACACTATCAAACTGTGGTGAGACTGTGTACAGACGTGAAAATTTCCAGAAAGATCGGCAGAATGCACACTGCATTCTCTAGTAAAATTACACAAAGTGGGTAAACAGGATTTGAAAAGCTACATAAAGGTTCAAATTCACCTAACCTCTGCTTGCCTGATCTTCCAGTAAGTGTTTTGTTGGCAAAGAGAGCTTACTAAAATGATGACTGGTTTTAAAATGCAATCCTTTGGTTCACCGCTTGCTTTCTAATCTGATAAATACTTTCAAACGCTGGGGCTGTAAGATCACCACCATTAAAAAGGGCACTTTATTCTCATGTCCTGCCCAGGCTGGAAGAGCACCCTGCAGGTTGACGGGAATACTCTACAGTCAAAAGAAACATTTTCTTTGGCTTTTGATATCATGAAAGGAAACATGTGTTCACCCCGGCTGTGAAATACATATATTTCATATTTCATGAGCTGTGTTTCCCTTTTTTGTCTTTTATGTATTCCTTCTCCTTAATAAAAAGTTCAGCTCTTGTTTTTCTGACCAAATAATTATTACCCTCTACAAACAAGATGCCTGCCAAGACATACCATCAGCGGTTTACAGTTGTTTTTAATTGAACCTTTTATTCAACTTGACGTTTAACTCCTGTTGCATTATGAAAAGTTCAATTCAGCAAAAGCAGGGTCGGTCTGACTACTACAAGGACTAGGCATTCCCCTAAGTCAGCACAATTTGGGGGCAGCACTGGCGTGACTGTCAGCATCAACAAACAAGACAACCCAGCTGGTGTGCTGCCTTGAGCACCCACATAGCTCACACCTGCCACATCCTACCCCCTCCAAAACAGGAAGTTCAGAGAAGACAGGAAACAACAGACCTCTGGCTATTCACAGATACTGAAGACCCCACACTGGCTGTGCTGACACTGGTTTAGAGCCGCAGGACTGGATGGAATTAGTGGGACGATACAGCAAAATGCTACGAGGGGTGAGGTAGGCCTGGCAGGGGGAAGAGAAAGAGGGAACATGCACGTGAAGAACATGGGGAAAGGAGGGAGATGCTGAACATGTTGGTGAGAGGGTGTTTGGAAAGGAAGAGGCTGGACACCTCAGGGGTTGTAAGAAAGGTGAGAGTTTGGGGGAGCGGTAAAAAGGAAGAAAAGATACTGGGGATGAGGGAAAAGGGTCTTGAGCTGTCCGGAGGGGTGGGGGGGGGAGGGTGCATGAGTCAAGATTTCCCTAGGGTATCCGATACCATTGGCTCAGCACTGAGAAAAAGTCTGCACAGACAATATTCACCAGGTATGTTTCCTACACTGCAGATCACAGAAATGAAGAGAATTGGATGAATCAACTCAAATCTCAAACACTGTTTCTGTATTTGTCCAACCTCACTATAAACCTAGGGCTCCTTTTACTAAGTGGCGCTAAGCCCAAAGCGGGCATACCACTCGCTATAATGGAAGTACCGCCAGGCAACCGCAGCAGCCTGGCGGTACTTCCCACTCCTACCGTGCCATCATTTCTGGTGCTACAAAAATTTATTTTTGGAACGCCTGACTGTACCCGGCAGTAATCGGGCAGTGCCACGCACTGCCCAGTTACAGCCAGGTTAGAGTGGGAGCCCTTAACACCATCTCAATGGGTGGCGGTAAGGGATCCCCCCGAAATGGCCGCGTGGCAAGTGCTTTACTTGCTGCCCGGCCATTTCCTGCAGGAAAGCGAGACCTTCTCTTTTATCAGCTGCAGTAAAAGGGGGCTTCAGCGTGCATGTAAAGCACATGTCGACACCAGCACCGGCCCCCTGTTGCCGCAGCTTGGTAAAAGGGGTCCCTAATTTTTTAGCAAGGAGTTCTAAAGCACATTCATACAGGTCAGTATTATATTGAATGCCAAAATACTACATCCTGTATCATTAGAAGTTGCAAAATCCCTGCTTCAACACCCTTTTATGGTGACTTTTGCATCATTCTAAGCCATGTAATAACATGGCACAGGAATCTACATCACCAAACAGTGCTGCTGACCTGACTTGACACAATGAGAGAAGATCCATATGGGTCAGAATGCAATTTCAGGGAGACCATGGGGCTGTGACACTGCAGCAGAAGCCACAATCCCCATCCCAACCTGTAACCATCACAACTTCATTTGATGCTGGGGGGAACAGCGGGGGTGGATAAGGGATGTGTTCATAATTCACCCTCTCACATTCCATGTCAATTTGTTTGTGGGCCAATTTTAAACAGCACAAGCGAGTATTCATATACAGCATCGTAGACCTCACTAGTCAGACAAGAACAGCAGCAACACAGTGACACGTTAAATAGAAACAGAGCATAATCACTAGAAAGGAAACCACAGGGCTGGGCATCCTGACGACAGCAGGAAAGTTCCAGATGCCAAGGGAGGAAAGCAAGGCTGCAATGCCAGTGGAATTCCTAACTCCTGCTGGCAGAACAAGAAGATGCAGATAGAAGCAAATAGTGGAGATAGCCAAACAGTTAACGCTGAATGAAAAGAGGGTATGTTCCATTGATAAGAAAGATCTTTATTTAAAATAATCTCTTCACAGGACTCAACATGAATCGTGTTTCGGCGCCACTGCCTGCATCAGGAGTCCACAGTGATCTGTTCCTTACAGTTTAGGGTCTCCCACAATTCAGTCTCTCCCTTGTCCAGTTTGCTGATTTCATACAGAAAAATGTGTAACTGTTTTTTCATCTTGTTCTGACATTTGCATCCGTTTCCTGATTTTCAGCCCTTTTTGCCCTTCTCACACACACTCAATAAAACACAGCCTTCGCTTTGATGCCTCTTCTTAAATGCTGAAAGGAAGATGTGAAAGGTAAACGTGGTGGTGGGGGAGATGGAATAAGAAGGGTGGAGAGGAAAGAAGCAAAAGGGAAAAGATGATTGAAGGCAGATGAGGTATGGGAACAGAGATGAAAAAGGGGAAAGAGGCAGAGAGGAAGCAAGAACATATGAAGGTGTGTGAACTGGGAGAGGATGCACCGTGGTGGGAATGGGGAGAAAGCGAAGCATGTTGTAAGGGTCCTGGGTGTGTGGCAGGGTTGCTAACTTCCTAGAAATACTATTACTGGCACTCTGTTTATCGCACCGTTGGGGACCTTGTTCCTCAGTCTCCCCCCCTGCAGATAGAGTCCAAGAGGGACTTCCCACTCAGCACTCTCGGTGGCCTATAAAGTCATATGTGGCCCTTTACTTGAAAAGTTGGAAGACCCTTGAAGAAGGATGAAATTAAGTGCTACATTAGCACTGCATATCTGTGGTCATTAATTTCAAAACAAAATTCCAATTTATCACGCCAAAACACTGCTTCGAAAACGTGCCAAAAAAACACTGCGCAAGGCCTGCACCAGCAAGACCGACTCTTGTTTAGTGGCACTAACTGCCACGCCAGGGCTGCCCCTAAACTACGCTGATCTAGGAGGATGAAAAATTCACCCAGTGCTTTTGCAAATTGAACTTTGCACGATGCAGTACAGATGTGGATTGTATCTCTCTCAAGCCACTAAGTTGTTTGTTTTTTTTTTTTTAATTCTTTATTTTTGGATTTTTCAACATAATACAGTAACATATCATAAAACAGCTTTCCATTTTCATCATATGTACATGAAAAAGATAGCATTTGTATCACATAACCCCCTTTCTGTGAAACTCCTAACCCTTCCCAACCTCCCCCCCCCTCGTCCCTATCCCCTATTTACCTCTTCCCTCATGAATCTAAGTATATGAGGAGACAGTCACATTACTTGTAGAACACCACTTATTATACTGGTCCCAGACCTTACAGTGCTGAGCAAGTCTCCCTCTTTGTATTGCTGTGAGCTTTGAGAATAGCCGAATTTTGTCCAACTTCTCCAGTACTCCTTGAAGTCTCGGCAGGGTTGGTTTCTTCCATGCTGCTGCGATGACCATCTTACTTGCTACGAACATCTGAGTGGCGAATTGGTAAGCCGGTTGCCTGACCCCAGACGGTTTGAAATGTAGCAAACAGCTGTCCATTGTCATAGGATATTCTACTGCTATTATTGAGCTCAGGCATCTCAATACTTCAGTCCAAAACTGTTGTGCATGACTACAGTTCCACCAGATATGAAACACGTCTCAAGCCACTAAGTTTCATGTGCAACCACTAAACACTGGAAGTGTCTCTGTAATACTAGGTCTATGCAGAACAGCGGAGTTAAAATAGCAAAAAACGCACTGAAGGACATCTCAAAGGCTTCACAGTTGATGCCTAGAGCTTGCTAGCCAAACAATAATACACACTGGCCCACCTTCTAAGAACTCTTAGACATCCAAAGAGACAAGGAGAGGAATTCTACGAATGGTGGCAAATCCTGACGTGGAAACACATTCCAACGGATGCAAGGCACCGAAATGGGAGCTGAATGGCAGATTGGCACAGAAATAGTTACACGTTTAGTTATAGGATAGTGCCTAAGTGTATCCGTGTGCAACTGGAAAGGGGATGTTCCCATGGGAGGGTATGGGCGGGTCAGGGGCATTCCATAAAACTACATGCACTATTATACAATACCGCAGATGCACACACAATGTGCACACCAAGATTTACAAATGGTTTCAACTGGGGTACATCCTCGCACTTAACGCTATTCTATCCCAGAGCGGCCTTTATAGATTAGCGCTAGGCACCATTTACACAACCAAACTAAAGCACGTAATGGACATAACACAACTCTTCCGTTCTCCGATTCCCTAATGTGGCTGCCACATGAACTTGATCTTACCACAACATCACCCTGTATTTGTTCACACCAGAGCCTGCAAAGGCCTCTCCGGTACTATGTAAGCCACATTCAGCCTACAAATAGTGGTGATGGCAGTGGACCGAAAACTAAGCACATCAGGGTTCAAATCCTGACGAAGATCCTTGTGACTTTGGGCAAGTCGCTTACCACCTCCATTACCTCAGGTACACATTTGTAGTCTGACTTATACAAGTAGTGCCACTGAAAATCTGGTCAGACCACCTCAGCAGTGCCGGGGCAGTCCACGGACAGCATATGGGTGGAGCAGAGAGTTACCCGATTAGTGAGTGGCAAAACTCAGTCTGCTCACTGGGTAACCATCTGGATTAAGTTAAGCAGCAAAAAGGCTGTTCTAAGTTTATCAAGGTAGGTAACCAGGTAGCAGCCTGAATACTGCTGATACCGGATAAGTGCCAGTGGCCACATTATACCCGGATATTCAACGCCAGTATCTGCTACTGAAAGGCACTTAACATCTGTAGCCAGTATTAAAGAAATACTTACTGAATACTGTCTCATTAGATTGTACGCCCTCCGGAGATAGGGAAACATCTACGGTACTGTACTTAATGCACTTATCCTGAACTATTACTTAAACCCCCCCCCCCCAACCACACACACACACACTAAAACAAAAAATTCTGGCCAGTTCATAGGGACTAGGAGCAATAAGCCAAGCCACATTTTCTTCTTCTCTTACATACAGCATATAGCAGAAGAAAGCAGAATAAAGCCCTAGCACTAGGCAAAGCTGAGACATCTACTTACAGAATCTCCAGCCAGATGGCTGCTAGAACTGGTAAATTCTGAAAACCAGTTCATCTGCTACTTCATTATAGGGAGGTTGTTCCTTTGCGCTGAACCTTTTCACACACCTTCATCGAAAGTGGCGCAAACCTTTCCCATTTTGTCTCCTTTCCTGCACCGTTTACTGCAAGGAGAGAAGAAACAAGATTTTAGACTTTATTTCACTGTTTTTCCTGGAACATTTTGGAAAGTAAGTAGTATTGTGTGATGATTAATCCTCTTTGGTATGATAATGGCACTTATTTTCTTTCCAAACGTTAAAAAAAAAAAAAAGAAAATCACAAAATACACTCGATCCATATTCTACAGGATTTATCTGGATAAGGCCCACTGATCGAGCCATAGCTGACTTTTCAATGGAAGCGTAAGAGAGGGAATCCAAAAAGCACACAAGCAGAAGCAAGCAGCCAAAAGAAAGCACAAGGAGCCTTCAAGAATGCTAGTGCTTCATTGACAGGGCTTTATTGATATGGCCCAACATGGTCTGTGTTTAAGCAAAAACACCTGCCTCAGGGTCTAGATATAAAAATATTCAGAATGTAAACAAATATGAATATACCAAAAACAATGACATCCAATCAAAATTTAAAAAAAACAGAAATGCTTAAAAACATAATAATCAAATTATGTACATAAAATGACTGTGTAAAATCATGGAAAGATTATTGTCAAAAAGCGCTTCAAATCAGTTAATTGTCAATGAGGTATGATTTATGTGCAGATTTATCTGGGTTCCTTTATCACCATTTTTTATATTCATTTTATGCGATTTCAACTGGGCTGATCTGTGTGGAACAAAGCTTCCAGAAAATCAATAAATTCAGCTTCCAAGATAGTCTCAGGAATGCCAACCAAGTGCACATTGCTCCTCCTGGAGCAAGTCTCCAGTTCCTCGAGCTTGGTTTGGCAAAAGTATCTTCCAAAACTGAGAATGTGTGTCCTACACTCCCTGGCCCTATCCTCCAGCTACCCCAGGCACTGCTGATAGTGGGCCACATTCCTGGTAAATTCCTCTAATGTGTCATATACTCGGCCAAGTTTCTCCTCCAAAAGTGCCAGGCGTTTATCAAGCAAAGACTCCAAAGCATCACCACTTCTGCTGCCACCTCTGAAACCCATACGGACTTCGGTGTTACACTCATGGGACTATGAGGAGCCGCCATCTTATTGTCTGGCGGTCAGGCTCGATCTTTGTCCTTCCATAAAGATTTAGACGCCACAGGTGTTCGGTACAAATGCAGAACTCTCAGTAATTGAGATAGAATAATCTTTTAGATCTTCTGCCTACACAGATCTCAGTAACGTTTAGAAGTCAAGCAAGTATAGCCTTTGAGGCCTACTTAACATTCTTACTTGTAGGAAAGATCAATGCCTTAGAGCTGGCCAAGGTATTACTCCACTATGGAGATGAACCTATTCATTTGAAGAGAATGGCTGACCATGTATATACAAAACATGCCTTATACACACTCTCTCTCATGGTTTTAACCAGTTCTTGGTTCTTCAAATATCCCTGAACAGCATTGCTTGCCCACACATTTTTGTTAAATACATCACTAGTCTTTCTGTCATATTTTCCAATCTGTCTCCTCTAAGCATGAGAATTCTCCTTTGAAATTTGCAGAACAAAAAAAACAAAACCAAAAACACGCATTTGAAGAATCTTTGGGGCATTTACCATTCTAAGAAAATCCATAGCGGTCAGGAAACCCAGATGATAAGATCATGGATCTTCATCAAAAAACTGGCTGGGTTATAGACAGCCCAGTCCTCAGAACATACTCAGCCATTCTGGTTTTCAGAAAATCCACAATGAATATGCAAGAGAGAGATTTGCTTAAGAGGAAGCAGTGCATGCAGATCTATTTCATGCAATTTACTGTGAGTAATCCTGAAAACCTGACTGGCTGGGTGCATCTACCAGTCTACATCAATAAGAGCATCAGAGTGCTAAGCAAACATCTCAGACTATCTGTGGATGGTGCCCATCGTTGTATGTCATCATTTTCAGCTGTGGAGTCATCTCTCTATTAAAGCTGAATAAGTCAAAAATGGCATCCTGGGCATTTATGCCTTGGAATCCGTCAAAGCTAGTCAACGGCATTAAAGTTCACAGCTTTGCATATGGGTCTTGAACTTCTGAACATCCTCTTAGGGGAATCAAAAGCTCTTAATTTAGTTCAATGGAAAAACAGGTTTTAAGTTCCAGGGTTTCTTTTAAGATTTTACAGTGCACAGCAGTAGATACAGCAGAAGAATCAGGAGGTAGCATTTTGCTTCAAGGTGACCTTCAGTTGTGTCATTAATATTTTGGCATGCTCACCTTTCTGAAAAATCTGATTCTATGAACTCCCTTGGCCGTTTCCTGTCTCTAGAGAAGAATAAAAAAAATCTTGTTAGGCTCATTTTACTTTCATGGGAAGGACAATTCTGTAAATTAGGTGTTCACATTTACGTCTACATGCAAATGTTTAGAGTAAAGACAAATATAACATTCCACCGAAGCACTATTGAGTATTTGAAAGGGTGTACACTGGGGAGGACACAAGCAGAGCTCCAACTTTCATGGGTAACTTACAGAATGCCCCGATGTTCAGAAGCAAATGCAGGCGCAAGAGGCCATTAGCAGCGGACTAGCGTCCATGTTTGTCGGCGCAACGTGCTCAGAGCCCCTACCGTGGCAATCAACAAGCACACCAAAACAATAGCACCAACAGCATCAGATAAGATTTAAATTAGGTCATTTTGTATTCCCGCAATGCTCAAAAACCTAACACCAGTTCCGAGCTGACATTAGGGTTTTTTTGCATGCACTGCCTTGAGCATCGGGGCAACTGTGAAATAAATCCCAACTCTTCAATAGGGTTTTTTTTTTTTCAATAAGGATTTTTCGGGGGGGTGGGGGGGGGGGGGGGGGGGGGGGGAGGAAGAAGCAGTGAAAATACCTCAATCCTCCTTGTGCTTGTGTGGGAGCCGCTGCCAAAAGTCCAGAGCTGAGCAACTAGCACCTATTCCTCCTCCTTCCTCCTCCCCCCTCTGGCATTCCAGGCATGCGCTCAACGCACACTCTTCAGCCATGCGCCCGATATTGTCCTCCTGCTGAACTTCCTACTGCTCAATGCTTAGGAGCGCACATATATTTGCATATCAATTAAAAGTCGAACATTAGGGAGTTGTTCTTCTGGCTGACCCAGAAGTATTTCTCTGACACTGTTTGAGTATCTGCCCTTCTGCAAATTACACAAGCTCCTGCGGCATTAGGTGCCAATTGAGGTTTTTTTCCTCCCTTAGTATCTGTTTAGCGGAGTTAGTTTAAAATACAGTATACCTCAGTTTTCGTTGACTTCGGTTATCGTCGGTTTCGGTTTTCGTCGATTTCTTTCGTGAAAAATTTGTCTCGGATTTCGTTGGCGTGCCCACGTGACCTCCCTGCTAATTTGCGAAAACAAAGGGTGACCCACGCGTTCTCCTGCTCATTGATTCACATGGAATAATTGCTTCGGTTTTCATCGGTTTCGGATTTCGCCGATTGTTTTCGGACGGATTATCGACGAAAACAGAGGTATCACTGTACTTTCTCACAACTGTTATTTACAAGTGGAGGTTTTGTGATATATATGGATATAACAAACATCCTAAAAGCCAACCTTCACAGTATCGCTAATCCCAGTCCTGGCCAATCAGGGGTCCAGAAGGCCAGAGGTAAGAATTGAACTGGAGACTCTCTACATGCTAATATGCAGCTCTGCCACTGAGCCAACAGGCTGGACAGTCACCCCCAGATTCTATATATGGCACCCAGATTTGGGTGCGCTCCTAAACACCGCATTCAACTTAATTGGCTAATGAGCTCTTAATCAATAATTGAGTGCTAAAAATCAGTTACTGATGTTAATTGGCATGGATTAGGATTTGAGCACACATCTGGCTAAGAGTTATTCTACAACACTGGATGCCTACATCCCATAGCGCATATCTTAAAAAGGGGGCATGGGCACGTCAAGGGCATTCCAACACATTGTCTGCGTTGTTAATGAGGTCAGTACGCCCAATTTGGGTGCTCCTAGCATTTACTTACACCTGGTTTCAGCACACATAAATCTTCCACCCAAAGACAGGGCACGGGAATTGGTGAACTTTAAAGAACTGCGCATAGCGCCAATCTTTTTCAGCTCCCATTTTTGAGTACCATTTAGAGAATCCAGCCCTTAGTCCCCAAATTATTGAAGAACATCGCTTTTACTTTCAAAATTATTTTCCTTCTAAGGAAGTATATTTTTACTTTCAGTACCATACTTCCATGGAGAAGATTTCATCCATATCTGAGTTGACCAGGAGGAAATACTGCTTTTTAAAGGACCTCTATTTATAGATCCCACTGCCCACACAATCCATCTACTCCCAGGCACAGAAAACATTACCCAGGAATCCAGCTGCTAGCTTCTGTTATATGAGTCTGAGTGACCATTGCCACAGATGTAGGAGTATATGGACTTCCAATCAGAATGTTTTCTGAGCTGGAGAGTCGCTGAGGTGTGCTTATGATCTGTAAAAATTAAACATAGCCCAAGTCACATTTTATTAAATCACAGCCACCAAAATCTCACAACAGAAAACACGGTCTATTTCTTAGCTAACTTATGACTGGTTACACCACCTTTCATTGACACAGCAAAGTATATACAGTTACATAATAAGAACAAAGATGTAATTTACAGTCAATAATAAAACAGAGCAGCAGTTTACACTCAAATTAATAATAGCATAAAATAGAAGCAGACTTATTAAAAGAATAACTGAAACAGAGCAAGTATTGCAAACTTACTCCATCACTAAAAATGTCATTAGTCACTGTACTTACACAGCTGTGACTGCTGCAATGGAATGTCTGATATAATTCAATACACTGTTACCCACTATGAACAAATATTTTTGAATTAAGCAAGATATAAATGAAATGAGGGGTTTAAAAGGGTGCACTAGTGCAGTATTTCCCAAGTCAGTCCTGGAGTACCCCCCCCCCCCCCCTTGCCAGTCAGGTTTTCAGGACATTCACAATAAATATGCATGAAAGAGATTTACATACAATTGTGGCAGTGTATGCAAATCAATCAAATGCATATTTATTGTGAATATCCTGAAAACCTGACAGGCAAGCAGGATACTCCAGGACTGACTTGGGAAACACTGTATTGTGTATACATTTTGGAGCTATAAATGTCTTCAGCTTTCCAAGGCATGAATCCAAACAGCCTGAATGTGCTTTATACAAATACTGTATATTCCATAGTACTTACTCACAGGAAAATTTAGGGTGGAACACATACCATCTTACCACAGCATCAAATGCAATAAATGCAATAGTCACATCTGATTTCATTTTAAACACACATCTTTAGCTGAGCCTTAAAGGGTGCCAAATTACTTAGAGCCTGAGTCACTGAGGCTCTGGTCCTATTCCAATCCACAGAGGAAAAATCTTAGTACATTATTACTATTTTGAATTGCATAGTGTATAACAGAAGTATCTAGAACTGAAGAGACACAGATAGAAGACACTTTACAAAATATATTTACCTGTGTAAATGACTATTCACCTAGATAAAAAGGGAAACCTGAGAACTGCCTACCCTGTTCACATGTGGTTCCACAATGTGTGAACAGTACTTTAAATCTGCATTTTTAGGGAGGCATGCTGGAGCTGAGGTTACGCTGGAAGAGGCAAAAGTATGCATCCTTCAACATTTTCAAAAGTGGTGCACATTGTTTTGCCTGGGGAAAAGCACTCACAGAAACAGGAGGTGAAAATCTTTGCAGGTACTTTTTCCTGTGAAAATTGGTGCAAAGTACCCATGGACTTTATACCACTGTACATGGTTTTGAAAATTGCTCTTAAAATGAAGAGAATTGACTTCTTTGGAGCTTACAATCCAGGCAAGACAGACACACAATCAAAACAAGTCTGAGGCTTTGAATTAAGATGTGTAGTCGCACCTTATGGCATTCCATAGGCAAGGACACCACATAAAAAAGTAAGAAAAGAAAATGGCGCCCAAATCATCCCAGCAAACACAAAAAAGAACAGGAGTCCTCGCAATCACAAATCATGTCCAACACAGCGAAGGTGACAAAAAAAAGGGGCAACTAGATGATGTCAAAAATAAAAGGAGTTTATCAAAGCATCCAAACACTGGACACAAGTCTTGTTTTGGTCACACTGGCCTGCCTCATAAGTACATAAGCATTGCCATAATGGGACAGACCAAAGGTCCATCAAGCCCCAGCATCCTGTTTCCAACCGTGGACAATCCAGGAGACATGTAACTAGCAAGATCCCAAAATACATTTTATGCTGCTTATCCTAGAAATAAGCTGTGGATTTTCCTCAAGTCATTTTAATAATGGCTTATGGACTTTTCTTTTAGGAAGCTATCCAAACCTTTTTAAAGCCCCGCTAACCTAACTGCTTTTAACCACATTCTCTGGCAACAAATTCCACAGTTTAGTTTCACATTGAGTGAAGAAATATTTTCTCCAATTCGTTTTAAATTTACTACTTTATAGCTTCATTGCATGCCCCCTAGTCCTAGTATTATTGTCCCACAAACTTTAGATTTATCAACACCATTAGTCAACTCCAAAGAGTCCACAATAACGTCTTCATTAACCAACTGATCTCCACATTTATGACCGAGCAGATAATAAACCCATACTAGAGGTGGTACCGAATTTGAAGTATCTGAAGGATTCCCACAAATAATTTTTAACAAAATCTTTAGATGAAACTATTTATTTGGGGAAAGTTCAAAATCTTTAAAGTAGTACTTCTAATAGAACTTTTCAATGATTCTATTTTAAATCTAATGGCAGACAAATCAGAGATACAAGAAGTTTGAGTCTATAGCAACTGAGGAAGAGTTTACCTTAGCACAGCACCATTTTTCTAATAAGGTGTTCAACTTAGATAACTGATTTTCATGCTGAGATACTTCTTGTTCCAAAGTTTTAATTTGTGGTAATATTGGTTTTTTGCAGGATCTGAAATAATCCAGAGACATTTGTACAGGTTTCTTCAACAGTATTTCTGATAATTCCTGTGTGACAGTGCCCAAAGCCAGCGACGTGGGGGCTGTAGGTCCAGCGGATCTACAGTCCCTCCGACCCCCCCCCCCCCCCGACACAGTTCACAGGGGGCTGGAGGTCCGGTGGATCTCCAGCTCCCTAACCCCCCCTCACATCCCCCCCATAAAAAGCCCTGGTGGCCTAGTGGGTCGCAAATCAAGCCCCCACAACCTGGTGGTCTAGCGGCCATCTTCCCGGCCCCCTCCATACCTTGTTGGAGGAGGAAGATAGTACACTCCCTCCTCTTCCAGTGCCGCCTTGAAAATGGCGGCGCCCTGCCCTGCCCACTACATTCTGGGATGCGCTGGGCAGGGCTTCACACCACATATGGGAGAAACTTTGATTGCCACAACTGCTTGAACTTATTAACCTGAACTCCCCCATGTATTTTTCTATCAGGTGGTCACTGGAGACTATCAGTGTCCCTCAGTGAAGGGATCCATGAGAAACCTATCAGGCAATGGTCAAAGCAAGGTACAAGGGTGCGTGAAAAACATGGCACAGATTTACCAACAATGACGCTTTAGAAAAGAAAACTCGGCCTAAGGTGACACCCTTTCTCATGAGTAGGAAAAAGATATTAGGTGAATGCCTAGTGATCTCATTACATCGAGAAAATCATGTATCACAGATAACAGCAATGTATCTATAGGACTGTTAAAATCTCCCAAGATTAAATATTTTGATATGCCTACATTCACTTTGGTGATATACAGTATTTTAGTAATACATAGAAACATGACGACAGATAAGGACTAAGTGGCCCATCCAGTCGGCTCATCCTCAGTAAGCACTAACTCTTCCTTTCCTAAGGGATCCCACATGCTTGTCCCACGCTTTCTTAAATTCTGACACAGTCCTCGTCTCCACAACCTCCAGCGGGAGGCCACCGCATCCACCACCCTTTCGGTGAAAGAGTATTTTTTTAGATTCCTCCTAAGTCTATTTCCTCTTAACTTCATCCTATGCCCCTCATTCCAGAGTTATCCTTCATTTGAAAAAGGCTCGCCTCCTGTATATTGACACCACTGAGGTAAACGTCTCAAAGTGAGGTAGGTCCCAAGGGTTCTGAAAGCTTTTCTAAGTCACATCTGCCAATATAAACATGGGAATCAGGTCTGCTGTATTATAACTACTCTTCAGAAAGCACCACCAGGGGGCAGCACAAGTATGACACAGATAAACAGCTGCAAAGGGGTCCCTCAAGAACAGCATGTTAAAAACAGGGGACAAAATCATTATAAGAGATTTCACATCCCGTAACCATCCAGCCCCCCCCCCCCCCTCTGTCCCCAGCCCCACTTCCACTCCCAAAATCACATCTGATCTAGCTGAGCATGCACCGTAAAGCTCCCTGAAACACCCTGTGCAAAACAGAATACTAACATCTTCAAAGACCTTAATCATTTCATTGATTTCAGAGGAACATGGAAGTGAAGTGTCAGTGGAAGGTCAGTTAGGCAACAGTGACAGTAAATAAGGGATATGAGAGGAATACAAGCAGGAGACTACAAGGCGGTTACTTAAGAAAATAACACTACATCTGACTGGGCTTACAGAAACAAATCATACTGCAAAGCTTTCCATAAGACTGCTGCCAAGTACCCAAGGGAACTTCAGTTTTGTTTGTGGTACAATCAGTTTGTTAGATTAATTATTTTCAGATGTGCAGTCATTCTTCCACTTGGGACAAGGGTACTTCAGGTTTTGCTGCTGACTTCAGCAGGAAATTGTTGTACATAGCGAAAGCACCTAGAGGACTATGTACTAAAAAGAACAGCAAAACTAGTCAGTTCCCACAGGCAACTCGGCCTCAATGCCGTGAAAGAAAAATGGCCACTATCTCCCTATTTACTATGCTACTATGCATTATATTTTTCTGCAGTAACATGCATTTCCATGAGGTAGTCAACTTTGAGAAGGGTAAAGTCAACGTAGCCAGCATGGCAATTAAAGCAACCCCTCAGCTTTCCAAACCCACTTGTAGATAGTGCTACTAGAACTAATGGAGGGAAGAGACAACAGATGAGGAAAGTAGAAGAGGTGTAGAAGAAAGCAGACCACTTCCCCATGTCTAGCTTAGCAGTGCAGAGCGGACCAGCCATCATGTTCTGTTTTACTTTCTTTGCTTGCTTTCCTTCTACTTTAGGTATATCTGTTGTAAATTGCTGCAATATATTTGTGAACTGTGGTTTAGTAAGTCTGCGTAGAGACAGAGAAGGCAAGAAGGAGAGGAAAAGTGACAGAAAAGAAGAGGGAAGAGTTAACAGAGTGAGAGGAAAGACCCACATTCTACACTGCTATATATGCACATAGTGTATATTACGGGTATTATGCAGGCCTGACAACCCACTTAGTTTCAGGCTCTGAAATGACAGTATAACTGACAAGGCCTAACTTTATGTGACTTTCAGCTGAACTGCAGAGTGAGTCAAGGACTCATGATCTGTTGAGACACAATGTCACAAGCCATATGAGGAAGGGTGGAGTTGCAAAATAACTGACCACAAGGGTTTAGTAATGTGACAGTTAACAGATGTTCGGGAGAAAGAAGGAACAATGCAGTTCCTCGGGAAGATGACAGGGCTTCCAAGAATTGTTAGCCACTCCATTATCATACAACCAATTATCTGTAACCAATTTATTACCATATAACCTATCATATGTAACCAACCAATTATCATATAGCCAATTACCTGTAACCACGATATTATCATATGCTACTGAAATAACCTGTATAAAAGTGATTGTACCAGGAAACTAGATTCAGAGTGATAGATACAGCCAATACTTATGTATAGCAGTTCTGCACTCTCATGAGAAATTACTATCTGTTATCAATGCTTAGTAAGTAATAAACAATTGCATTTCTCATACCTACGTAGCCTTGGTTTATTTATTCCACCTATTAGGGAGTGGCTGGACCATACAACTTTAGTAAGGGATAAATAAACCGAACAAATTCAATAGCAGTTTTCCTTTCAATATCAAGAACAACCTTCTCCAGCAGGTCTTGCAGCACTGCACATCACTCTGTGGGCAAGTGTCCAATGGGTGGCAAATAATTATAGCTATTGCAGTCAACTATATCAGCAGACTATATATAAGATATTAACTCCTCTAACCAGGACTGGAGGAGGCGGCCATGAGTGCCATGGAGCAAAAGCTGAAGGCTGTCTAAGGACATAAGAAAGTCAAAGGCATAGTAGAGCGATACTGGGCCTCAAATTGGAAAACTTGACTCAGTACTGCCTGCATGGCCATGCTTGACTCTCCCTTTCTATACCTGGGTTCCCCACTTAGCCAATACCAGAGAAACTCCACATTAGTGAAAGAAGTCTTCCAGTCAGGTTTACCTTGGGATAACTACAGTAAATCAACATTTAATTCCAACCCATATGGTGAGTTTATTCAACTTATATAAACTGTCTGCCTGCGTGCCTGGTAACCTTGCACCTCCATTGTTTTCTTTTGTTTCACAACTTCAGCATGTGGGCTAAGATTCAGGGAGGCCAAGGTTCAAATTTCACTTATGCTCCATGTGACTTTGGGTAAATCACGTGATCCTCTACTGCCTCAGATACAAACTTGATTACATGCTCTCTGAGGACAGGGAAACATTTACTATACCTGGATGTAATGCACCTTTGTTACCACTGAAAGGGCATGGTCTAATTTTTTAAAAATAGCAAGCATTTATATTAAAATTTTCTTCTAAATGATACATTTTCTTTGGTTTTCTTTTTCGACCTAACATTTCCTCCCTGCTACTTTAAACTTCCAGCTCAATCAGGACAAGCCGTCTTTTGTTACTATCTATCTAAGACTTCTCCCCATTTTTATTAACCCCCGCCCCCCCCAGCCCAGCCACCACATCAACAATTCTTGGCCACGAACAACAGCTCCTTCTAGAGTCTGGTTCATCAATACTCTGAGCATTGCAGTTGAACAATGGCTGGGGTTACATCCCCCCCCCCCTCAGAAGCTATAAATAATAAATGTACCTTTTTGAAGGGTAGCTTGCATATTTAAATGCATCCTACAACATGTATTTAATCCCTCCATAGATTAATTCATCTATAGCCAATGCTGGAGCTGAACTCCAAACTATATCGAACTCTTTGAAGTTCCTTTTGAATGTACTATTGAAAAATTGTTAATAAAACTCAAATGTAATAATGAGACAAGTTCTTAGCAAGATAATTACACAAGGTTAAAACCATTTTTTCTTATGTAATAAAAAGTACAAAATGAAACACTCATGTTTCTTGAGATACAACAACGTACAAAGCAGAAACAAGACTAATTCAGAATCAGTGAGTGAAATAGTAAGTGAACCCCTGGTTTCCTCAGCACAATTAATTGGCTAAATTAGAATCAGGTACTTAAATAATTGGGTAACAAGTCAACCACTGTGCAGAATAAATCTGCTTGACTGGGTTTGGGCATCCCCTATCCTATATAACAGTCTGAAAGTTTGAGTTTGATTTTCACCATAAAAGTTACTGGAACTTAATATGCCATGTTCAAAAGACATTTTAGAGAACCTACAAGAAAAGAAGAATAGTTGAGACATGTGGGACTCTTTTCATTCACTGTCAGATAGATAGCTGAAGCTCCATTCATCCAGATAGTCTACAAATGGAAAATATGTAAGACTACAATAACTCCTAAAGTCACCCCAAGAACAAAATGGAAAGTCATCCACAAACAGTGATCAAACAACGATCTAGTCTGGAGAAACCAGGAAAAGTACACCAGATGCCAAGAAGAACAGAAGACACCAGATCTTCATTGTACACCTCTGATGCAACCAGCTTTCGCCACATGCCTGTATCAGGGGTGCAATGTCTGGTGGACATGATAGGGTCTCAAAGCAATTGGTTGTTGAAATGCAATCTATAATTCAGGAAGTGCAAAACTCATACCACTCGCTATTAACATTTTAGTATAAAGGTTCTGCACAAAGTTATTGTCAAGTCGGAAGTATGATGATGTGGATTCTGTATATCAAAAAATTTCAGAGAAATACCTTCTTATGAGTTGAACCTAAGCCAACACTGGGTCACGTAGCAGAACCACCACCCTAAACATTCAAATAAGTCTGCTACAGAATGGCTGAAGAGGAGGAGAGTTCATGTTTTGGACTAGTCAAGTCAAAGTCCTGTACTATACCCCCTACTAAAATGTTGTGGAAAGACCTGAAGTGAGCTGTCCATGCATGCCACAGAGCTGTATGGAAGAATGGCCCAAAATTCCTGAAGGGTGTTGTGAGAGGTGAGAAAGTTATTGATAATTACAGGAAATATTTAATTGAAGGTTTTGCTGCTCAAGGAGGTGCAACCAGTATATTCTTTGTGTTCACGTTGAAAGCATGAGGTCACAACTACAATCCTAACCAAAAGCATGGGGAGTAATCTGCACAGAGCAGCAGTTTCAACCCTAAACAAAATATGATGTTACAACCCTAACCAAAAACATGAAGGTGGGGGAGCACCAGAAACAAACCTGACCACTTTACTGGGCAGACTGGATGGATCACACTAGTATTTAAATGCTGACATTTACTATGTTATTATCCTGCTCTCTTATCAGAGTTTAAACAAGAATCTAATCATATTTTGAGCATGAACTGTACTAAAATACAGACTAAGCATAGGGGTGTACAAATTCTCAGCACCACGTATCTAAGCTTCCAATCTGCCTAAGCGCAAAGTGGGGGAGCCTAAGCTCAAAGAGCCCCCCCCCCACACACACACACTTTGAGCTCAGGCCCCCTTCAAAACTGTAGCACCGGATGCACAGCTGATGGGAATGCTTAAGTACCACCAGCCAAATAGATTCACTGCCAGAGCTGCACCTATATTGCTGAAGCAGTGAGGAAGCTAGCAGAGTGATCCATTTGCTGGTGCCGTAACTTCTGCACATGCTCAGTTTATGCATTGAGCTGAGCATGCACAAACCTGCCAGCTTCCTCATTGCTTCAGCAAACAGGCACAGTTCTGGCAGAAAATCTTGCCGCTGGCATAGCTTGAACATCCCCATCAGCAAAGGTATGATTTGGGGGAGTGGGGGAGAAGGAGAGCTGACAGGAAATACTTGCCCCCCCCCCTCAGTCCACCCCTATGCCACCTTCCCCAAAAAAATTGAGTTCTGGCTATGCCCCTGAAATTACAGGAAGTTTACCCTCTTGCCAACAAGTGTCATTCCTATGGTGTATGATCATCTTTCCTCCCTGCAGTTTAACTAATCACATCTGTTAGAAATGCAGATCCCACCAGAACCAAAGAACAGCAGCTGAGGTAAACAAATTATATCCTGACATTATACATACTGGTATAATAATGGTAAAACACTGTATTAGGGCAACCTTATTTGCAGAGGCGAACATAAAACTACTGCCAACGAGCAAACATTAGTTCTGGGTTTGTGAAAGAGCACAGCATGCAAGCATGGAGATTAGTAACCTTCTACGTCAGTCCTACAGCTCCTTTGAAGAGCAGCCAACCTACTGCTTACCACTTCCAATAAAGTGATTCTAAATGTATGACTTCCAGGAGGAAATGCTGCCAAAGGACAGAGAAGACAACCAAACGGCAGTTGTTTAAATATGATTCTCTTGGACTGTATACCTGAAAACAAATGGATACATCTATTTTTAATTTTTTGTCAGCTATTCATTCAGATCTGGAGAGTGGTAAATAGTGGAGTGTCCTATAGATCTATACTGGGCAGTATTGTTTAATTTAATTCATTAATGATGTGAAAACTTGAGTAATAAATGTGCAGATGACATAAAATTATTCTAAGTATTCATGGAGGGGCATAATCGAACGCCCATCTCCATGGGCGTCTATGTCCGAGAACGGGTACGTGAAGGGGCGGGACAGACCGTATTTTCGAAAAAAAAATGGCCGCCCATCTTTTTTTTTTTCAATAATACGGTTTATGCCGGGCAAATGCATCGGATGTGTGCGGATTTGAGCTGGGTGGTTTCGTTTTTCAGCGATAATGGAAACCGAAGGCGCCCAGCTCAAAAACGAACAAATCCAAGGCATTGGGTCGTGGGAGGGGCCAGGATTCGTAGTGCACTGGTCCCCCTCACATGCCAGGACACCAACCGGGCACCCTAGGGGGCACTTGTAACAAGTAAAAAAAAAAGTAAAATACCTCCCAAGTCCATAGCTCCCTTCCTTTGGGTGCTGAGCCCCTCAAATCCCCCCCCCAAAACCCACTGCCCACAACTCTACACCATTGCCATAGCCCTTATGGCTGAAGGGGGGCACCTAGATGTGGGTACAGTGGGTTTTGGGGGCAATTTGGAGGGCGCCCATTTACCACCACAAGTATAACAAGTAGGGGGGGATGGGCCTGGGTCCAACTGGCTGACGTCCACTGCACCCACTAACAACTGCTCCAGGGACCTGCATACTGCTGTGAGAGAGCTGGGTATGGCAATTGAGGCTGGCATACAGGCTGGAAAAAAACTTGTTAAAGTTGTTTTTTTTTTGGTGGGAGGGGGTTAGTGGTCATTGGGGGAGTCAGGGGTGGTCATCCACAATTCCCTCCGGTGGTCATCTGGTCATTTTGGCACTTTTTTGGGACTTGTTCGTGAAAAAAAAGGGTCCAAAAAAGTGACCTAAATTCTCACTAAAAATGGCCATTTTTTTTTCCGATTATCGGCCGAAGCCGCCCATCTCTGCTTGGCCGATAAACACGCCCCAGTCCCGCCTTCACCACACCTACGACATGCCCCTGTCAACTTTGTTCGTTCTCGCGACAGACTGCAGTTGCAGGCGCCTAAAATCGGCTTTCGATTATACCGATTTGGGCGACTTTGCGAGATGGCCGCCCATCTCCCGATTTGGGTCGAAATATGGGCGCCCATCACTTTCAAAATAAGGCTGATACTCTCCTTTTTGAAAGTTACATGCTAACATAGTACTCCAGAGCTTATATCAAATCTGATCATTTTATAATCACTGTTATCAAGAGGCCACAGAACCATTACCTCCTGCACCAGATCATTCGCTCCACTAAGGACTAGGTCTAGAATTGTTCCTCCACTTGTTGGCTCCTGAACCAGCTGCTCCATAAAGCAGTCCTTGATTCAATCAAGGAATTTTACCTCTCTAGCAAGCACTGATGTTACATTTATCCAGTCAATATCAGGGTAATTAAAATCACCCATTATTAAAATGTTCCCCAGTTTGTTAGCCTCCCTAATTTCTGATAACATTTATACATCTGTCACTTCATCTTGGCCAGGTGGACAGTAGTACACTCCTATCACTATCCTTTTCCCCTTTACACATGGAATTTCAATTCATAGGGATTCCAAGATGTATTTCGTGTCCTGTACGATTTTTTAGTCTATTCGATTCAAGGCCCTCCTTAGCAGACAGTGTTATCCCTCCACCAATTCGATCAACCCTATCACTGCGATATAATTTGTATCCTGGTTTGACAATATCCCACTGGTTATCCTCCTTCCACCAGGTCTCAGAACTGCCTATTACATCTATTTTTTCATTTAGTACAATATATTCTAACTCTCCAATTTTATTTCTTAGACTTCTGGCATTTGCATTTAAACACTTCAGACTACGTTTGCTGTTCCTATTTACATCTTGCTCAGTAGTTGACAATGATAATGTGCAATCTTGAAAACCTGTCTGCTTTTTATTTAAAGACTCTTGGTCTACTATGCTCTCTATTGCAACCTCGCTATCGGGTTGCCCTATCTTCCCTGTTTTGGTGATATATTTGAAGGATACCTTATTCTGAACCATGTGCTTTTGAGCGACTCTCGGCCTTTCCCCAGTTTCCAGTTTAAAAGCCGCTCTATCTCCTTTTTAAATGCTGATGCCAGCAGCCTGGTCCCACATTGGTTAAGGTGGAGCCCATTCTTTCGAAATAGGCTCCTCCTTTCCCAGAATGTTGCCCAGTTCCTAACAAATCTAAAACCCTCCTCCCTCCACCACTGTCTCATCCACGCATTGAGACTCCGGAGTAAAGCCTGTCTCTTGGGTATTGCATGTGGAACAGGGAGCATTTCTGAAAATGCTACTCTGGAGGATCTGGATTTCAGCTTTCTACCTAGGAGACTAAATTTGGCTCCAGAACCTCCCTCCCACATTCCCACATTTTCCTATGTCATTGGTACCTACATGTACCAAGACAGCCAGCTCCTCCCCAACACTATCTAAAATTCTATCCAGGTGACATATGAGGTTCACCACCTTCGCACCAGGCAGGGAAGTCACCAGGCGATCTTCACATCCACCAGTCACCCAGCTATCTACATGCTTAATAATTGAATCACCAACTACAACAGCCGTCCTAACCCTTCTCTCCTGGGCAGAAGATCCTGGAGACACATTCTCGGTATGAGAGGATATTGCATCCCCTGGTGGGTTAGTCCTGACTACAGGATTATTTCCAACTTCACCAGGGTGATGCTCTCCATTTAGGAGGCCTTCCTCCTCCAAGGCAGAACAGGGTCTGCCAGACTGGAGGTGGGACTTCTCTACAAAGTCGATGTAGGCCTCCTCTATGTACCTCTCTGTCTCCCTCAGCTCCTCCAAGTCTGCTACTCTAGCCTCAAGAGAACGGACTTGTTCTCTGAGAGCTAGTAACTCTGCATCAAGCACACACATATAACCTCTCACCAACTGGGAGATAATCATACATGTGACACTTAGTGCAAAAGTCTGGATAGCACCCCTCTCGCTGCTGGACTGCTGTCTGCATATTAGTATTATAGTTGTTTAATTAAAACTTCTTCAGGTACTAGGGATATTAGATGAATATAAAGAGCCTTAAGATTATATGGTATAATGTGTAATTTATTTAGTGTTTGCTTCCCAGAAACTAATTAAATGTGATTAAAACTAATAAATATATAATTAAAACACTAATGAAAACACACTTGTTATCCTTTCTTTTTTTTTTTATTCTGCCTATCAATAACCTGCAATTCTTCCTTTAAACCTCAATCTTTAAGTTCCCAGAGCAAAATAATGTTCTCTTACCAGAAAACTGTCCTCTTCTCTCAGAACTTCTCAGAAAGAAAGTTAAGTGGGACCTTTCCTCGCTATATAGTTTGGATTCTAAGGGAACTGCTTCAAACCCTTTGAAGCTAACTCGGAAATCAGACTTCCCTCAGTTACCTTTGCAAATATTCTAATTCTTCACATCTTAAGTAACACTTAATTCAGGTCAGTAGCAGTGCTACCTGTCCAGCAGCCAAAGAACAGAAAATAGCTAAATAGCTGTATTTTAGGACAGAATCTGAGCTTTGCTTCTATCCTTTTAAAGTTCTTTGGCTGTTAAGTTTCTACCTCTAGAAAAAGTTTCAGTTTAAAACTATGAGGAAAGGGTTGTACACTATGGAAACAAGTTAATAATGCTTGCTTCTCTCTCTCTCTCTCTCTCTCTCTCTCTCTCTCTCTTTTTTAATTTCCCTAAGACTGAACTAAGTCCTGCTGTGCCTGTTAGAGGCTGTTAATGCTGTGGTACAAAGTTCAAGTTTTAAAACTAGGAGGGAAATGGTATAGAGACTAGTTGATAATTTGCTTTTTTTTTCTATCAATAACCTACAATTCCTCCTTTAAACCCTAATCTTTAAGTTCCCAGAGAAATGTCCTCTTCTCTCAGAACTTCTCAGATTCTGTGCTAGGTCTCTAAGAGAAAATAGACACGTACCTTCTCTTTTCAATATTGCCCAAAATTTACTTGTACGGAGGGTAGACAATTTTCAAAAGGCCTTTTACTGGGTAAGTAGTCTTTACAGAAATAAATGGCTTTTGAAAATCTCTCTCCAGAGATTTGTACAAATTGTTATGCTCCACTGTAGGAGACATCACTCAGGAAAAGGACATCAGAGTCATCGGGGGCAACATATTAAAATTCTCAGCTCAGTGAGGGACAACATGTAAACAAAAAAAAAAGCAAACAGAATATTAGGAATTTGGGAAGTAATAGAGAACTGTCATTATGCCTTTGTATGGGTCCATGGTGTGACCACACCTTGAGTACTGTGTGCAGTTCTGGTCTTCTAGTTCTGAAACTAGAAAAGTTTCAAAATGATGGGAGGTAAAACACCTTCCTTATAAAGAAAGCCTAAAACAAGCCAGGGCTCTATATGGACATATAATGGTGGAAAAATCACTGGATAGTTGTAGGTTAAGGCTGAACTGGAAGCCCAGAAGGAACAACATTTTAAAAAATCTCCAGACATCCTCAGTTGCTCCTACCCATGAAAGTTCCAATCACAAAATGGCTGTCAGAACTTTCACAAGGCTGCCGCAGGAAGTCCCAGCAACTATTTTGGCTGAGGAACTGGCGGGGGCAAGAGCGACTGGGAATAGCTCTTGTCCGGAAGAGGCCATTAGACTACCAGGGCATTTAAAGGTGGGAGGGCGACGGGCTTGTGTTTGAGGGGGGGTAGGCAGCTGACCTAGGGTGACCCGCTCTCTGCTGAGAAGGGGGGAGGTGCTGTTTTCATTTTCTGCCGAAACAGAACAGCACATTTCAGCTGCTGATTAAGAACCTTGGTTTCGATCGCACTAGTGGACACTTGCCCTGGCGGGCTGGCCCTGCCTTCTCACACAGAGATCTGAAGATCTTTTGAGGATGCCTCAAACTAAGTACTGGTCAAAGCTTCCTCCTCCACTCACTTGATCCATGCCTGGGTCAGCATAGGGGTTAAATGCCCTTCCTATGTAAAGATGCATGCTGCACGCAGGGTGGAGTGATTGGTAGTTATTTAAACACAGTTAGTGCTCAGAGCTTCTCCATTTTTGTGAAATAGAAATGGAGTACCATGTTTGTTCTTCTTCTTCTTTAAACAGATTTTATTTTTAGCAGATCTGAATACAAAATTCAGTTCCTCCAAGGATAACACTAATAATTGCTTCACTGATGTAGGTTTCCTGCTCCACTAAGGTCTGCTGCTTAGCCAAGAGGATGGTTTGCATCTTTAAACATCTGTTAGCTCTATAGGTGCCAACTCTACCCAACTGCTCAGCTGAAGTTCTTTTAACTAATTTAATTTTCACATGAAGAATATGAATGAAACAACATGGAGCCATAGGTTTGATTCCGTTCTATGAGCTGGCTGGAGATGCCACAGAGGAAGCACTCACAGCATTTGAGAGAAAGGAATCAGTCATGGTACAATACTGAAACCCAGTGGCTAGATTCAGTGGAACGAGCGGTGTGCTGAAAAATAGCCTGCAATAGTGTAGATGTGTATTTTGGGCACGCGCAGAATTATTTTTCAGCGCACCTACAAAACATGCCTTTTTTTAAATTTTTGCCGAAAATGGAGGTGCGGCAAAATGAAAATTGCTGTGTGTCTATTTTGGGTCTGAGACCTTACTGTCAGCCATTGACTTAGCGGTAAAGTCTCACGTGGTAACCGGGTGGTAATGACCTACGCGTGTTAAATGCCACTTGGTGCTCGTCCGAAAATAAAAAAAATGTTTCGGATGCAAGTATTGGACACACACCAAAAATGAAATTATTGCAAGAGCCACACGGAAGCCAGACAGTAACTCCATTTGGCGAGCATTGGGCGAGCGTAGACACGTAGCTTAGCAAAAGGGCTCCTGAATGATTTGGGAAGGAATTTTATTTAGTTTATTTGGATTTTTGCTCACACCTTTTTCAGTAGTAGCTCAAGGTGAGTTACACTCAGGTACACTGGGTATGTCTCTGTCCCTGGAGGGCTCACAATCTAATTTTGTACCTGAGGCAATGGAGGGTTAAGTGACTTGCCCAAGATCACAAGGAGCAGCAGTGAGATTTGAACCGGCCACCTCTGGATAGCAAGACTGGTGCTCTAACCACTAGGCTACTCCTAAGAAAAGTCTCCAGGTAAGTGAAAACAAAGGCTCATGGAACTGGATTCCAGGTCCACTGTCAGTTGTTTCTGTTTCGAGCAAGCTTGGGACATGTACATAGGATCTTTAAGGGAGATAGGAATGGATAGGCCATATTGTTTTTATCTGCCTTCATGTTTCTATGACTGAGCTGAAGTCCTAAGATTCTTTTCAAATCTTAACACACAGTACAAAAAATAAAACCTAACAGGATCTTACAATTTAAAAACAAACAAACAAAAACCTATAATGGATTAGCTATATCACTGGTTGACAACATTCAGCTCTGGCACACACAGACCTCCCTTTGTATCTCTGACATACCAACAACATTTTCAACATTTTCAAAATTAACAGGCCACCACTGAATCTTGCAACCAGAATATAAAATAAGAAAAGACATAAGTACATAAGTGTTGCCATACTGGGACAGACCGAAGGTCCATTAAAGCTAGCATTCTGTTTCCAACAGCGGCCAATCCAGGTCACAAGCACCTGGCAAGATCCCAAAACAGTACAATACATCCTAGAAACAAGCAGCTATCTTCCCCAAGCCCATTCCCTGGCAACGAATTCCAGAGTTTAATTGCACGTTGAGTAAAGAAATATTTTCTCTGGTTTGTTTTAAATTTACTACTTTGTAGTTTCATTGTGTACCCCCCTAGTCCTAGTATTTTTGGAAAGAGTAAACAAGTGACTCACATCTACCCATTCCACTTCACTCGTTATTTTATAGACCTTTATTATATCTCTCCTCAGTCTTCTTTTCTCCAACCTGAAGAGCCCTAGCCACTTTAACCTTTCCTCATAGGGAAGTCATCCCATTCCCGTTATCATTTTTGTCACCCTTCTCTGTACCTTTGTATACAACTGCTACATTTGTATGAACAATGTTAAGACTATCAGACTCCCAAGACATTGAAAGACATTGCCGACTTCTGGGCTGTATGTATATTAAAGGAGGACAGCTACCTTCACTTCACTTTTAATGTGCTATTGCCATCTGCTGTACAGTCCAATTATTTTACAGTTTCAAGTACTCTAGGACCTGGATGAGACTTCATCTATTTGTCCAGTTGCTGGCCATGTTTGCTAAGTCAGTGTTCATTTGAAAGAGACAGAACCCCATATTTAAAGCGATTTAAATGGTTGGCAATGGCCGCTGACCAGTTAAATTGCACACAACCGGCTTTCCACGAATATTCAGTGGGAGCTAACCAGTAATCTCCGCTGAATATTCATGATTAGTACGTAATCAGGAGCTGGCTATCTTGGGGGGTGTCTTGGAGGTGGATCACACTTAAGACCAGATATTCGGCGCTATATTTATTTATTTGTTGCATTTGTATCCCACATTTTCCCACCTTTTTGCAGGCTCCATGTGGCTTACAGTTTTCCGTCATGGCATTCGCCAATCCGGAGTGAAGATACAACTGGTATTACATAAAGAAACATGGATGACATAATAAAATTAAGCTATTAGGTATAGAGAAAAAATATTCAAAATACCAGATAAGTGGTGGTGCGTTACAGTTCCTATTATGGATCATTGTAGTATGCCTTGTTAAAGAGATGAGTCTTCAGTGATTTATGAAAGTTGATTAGGTCGTAAACTGTTTTCAGGTCAAATGGCAGTGTATTCCACAACTGAGTACTCATGTAGGAAAAGCTGGACACGTGTATTAATCTGTATTTTAGTCCTTTACAGCTGGGGAAGTGAAGATTCAAGAATGTACGTGCTGATCTTTTAGCACTCCATTATGAGCAAGGTTAGCGCATAAATAGGCCATATAAATAGCTGTCCTATCTTTAAGCGCCAGCCAATGGCCGGGTTAGTGCTGAATATAGACTTAACCAGTTATCGGCTGTGGTCAAAAGTGAAACCAGACAGCCAATGCCAGTTGCTGGAAATGGCCCAGCAGTGAATATCCAGGATCCATGCTGACAGCGGGCTTTAACCGCGCTGCCCGCCACTGGCTGAAAAGCAAGGGGACAGTTACCTGCACCAGTAATGACTGAGGGCCCCAATGCACAAAAGTCCCCATTAAAATCCGCATGCACTTAGATCCTCGGTAGAACTTACCAATTTGGAAATAGCGAGCGACGCTCAAAGGAAATTGCATGCAAATGAGCTGCAAGTAATTTCAGCAAGCAGCTCAATAGGGAAAGTGCTTAGCACATACGTGTTCTGCGCATGTGCTAGGGCTGGTGTACTCTCTTTCTCCTCCAGTACTTGCTGGCTCCACTGTTCCCGTCTCCTTTCCCTTGCAATGCTCTGGTGCTGGGCTCCACCTTCCTCCTACAACTTATTTGCCTTCCCCTCTGCCCCCCACCCCCACGATTTCGCTTGGGAATCTCCTCCTTGCTGAAAAGCCCCCCTAGCTAACATCATAGGGGCTTTCCCCAACCAATTGTCTGTCTGCTTGTTTCTCCACCCCTCCCCCCAGCTGACATCACAGGGGGTTTCCCCAGCCGATTGGCTGTCTGCTTGTTTCTTGACCCCTAAGCTGTTCTCAGAAACTGTTTGCTATTGAAATAAATCTCCTCTTTGTTGAAAGTTCCCCCCCACCACAAGCTGTTTCTCTGCCCCTCTAAAGCTGTTCTTTGCTCTCCAAAGCTTTGCTATTGAAAAATGCAAGCAGACTGCTCCTCCCACAAGTCTCCCTCACACAACGACAGCTCCAGACCCGACGTAAAATTTTGCACATTAAAGGTAGGCACTCCTTTCTGTGCATCACTCAGAAATGTCTGTGCATTGCTCTGAATGCCCCTTTTAATACTAATGTGCCCTATGTAATACATTTGCATAGGATTATCACTAGCTGCTATCTCGAACTGTAAAAACCACGCACAACCCCGTTGTGCATTAGACACTAACAGGCAGATGATCAAAAGCAAACGCCGGCGCTAGAGGCTGTTAGCGCCATACTAGCACTGGCGTTTGCTACTACCCCATGATCAGAGCCCTTGAGCGCGTGAAACGAGCTCGAGGGCTCTTAGTGCAAGTAGCAAGCAAATGCATGCTAATCAGCGCTTAATGCATTCATCCCCAATGATCAGCGTCCAGCGCACCAAAGATTGGGTCGCTGGCCGCGACAAACCCTACGTCAGCTCCGAGCTGGCGTTAGGGCTTGCAGATCATTGGGGAGGAATGGTGAGCCCTGTTCAGCATGCATTTGCATGCTGGCAGGCCCCCATTCCCCCCTACAGCAAACCTGCCAGCGAGGGCAGTTGAGGACGTCCAAAATTTGGACATTTCTGTGAGGGGGCAGTTGAGGATGTCCAAAATGTGGATGTTTTTTGCAATGGGCAGTTAAGGACATCCAAAATTGGATGTTTCTACGAGAAAGACGTCTTTCTCTTAGAAACATCCAATTTTGGACGTCCTTAACTGCCCATTGCAAAAACGTCCAAATTTTGGACGTCCTCAACTGCCCCGTCGCTATACCTCCGACATCCCTTGAAATTTGGTCATCCCTGCAGCAGGGCAGTTGAGGACATCCATCTTCCGATTTAAAGATGGACGGCCTTCTCTTTTCATTGGTCTCCAGCCCAGACCTGTCAAACAAGTGCGGGAGGATTGTGCTGAGCACATGCTCAGGCACAATTCTCCAGCACTTCTACCCCATAATCAGAGATAATTGCACTGTTTAAATTTGCATGCATTATCTCTGATCATAGATCTAATAGCGCCCCACGCTGTTCCAGTGCTATTTTAGAGCACTGTTTGGAACAGCGCGGGGCTTTTGATCATCCGCCTGTCAGTAACGTGATCGTTAGACTGGCTAGAACCAGTTTAAATCAGATGATTATTTATTTATTTAGATTTTGCTCACACCTTTTTCAGTAGTAGCTCAAGGTGAGTTACATTCAGGTACTCTGGATATTTCTCTGACCCAGGAGGGCTCACAATCTTAAGTTTGTACCTGAGGCAATGGAGGGTTAAGTGACTTGCCCAAGATCACAAGGAGCAGCAGTGGGATTTGAACCAGCCACCTCTGGATTGCAAGACCAGTGCTCTAACCACTAGGCCACTCAGACGTTGCTAATATGGTACGCTTTGAGCATTAGCCCCTGAATACCACTAAGCATCACCCATCATTTGGAGTCAGAAACTACTCCTATTAAACAAACAAGGCAGAACTCTTTGGGCCCTGTGAAATCAGCTATTCCTACAGAGCATTTACTAGTGCAAATGGTTTCATACATTCCATCACAGAGGGTATTAAGTTTTGAACCCCAAATATTCCAGAATCACATTCACATCCTCCAGTCTGACCATCTCAAAATATTTGTTTGGTGCAAGCTACGGTACTACTTGCTTTAGGTACAGAAAAGAACACAGAGGATCTCCAAGGGAGAGGAGGGATTGTAGAGCAAAGTAGTTGGTGTGGATGAGCAGACTGGATAGGAGGTGAATGGCCCATCTGCCATCATTTTCTCCATTTTCCATGTTTTTCAGCCTATACTGGTGTGAAGGGAGGGTCTTACGTTTAGCCTAAACTTACTGACACTGTTAGATTACAGTCTTTAGGGAATCATATTTATAAGAATAAGGATTAATAAAAATAAAAGCAAGAAACTTGAAAAATATATAAAGCATTACTTTATTTTTACTAGATTAAGGGAGAGAATGGTGGTAGGGGGGGATTCTGTGGTATCAGTCTATGGGTTTGGAGGGGAGAAACCTTGGTTGCGGTATTTCTTATTGGCTATATTTTGATTTGAAAAAAAAAACAATAAGAAAAAGTTTTAATTTTAAACGAATCCAACAAAAAATCACTTTAATAACCTTTTTTCTATACATTCATGCTACTTTAATACTATAGATGAAAGGAAGGAACTACATTTTCATACAGATCATTATGAAAATATACCTCCCTCCTCTGCCACATACAATATTAGACCCAATTGGTATCGAAGGTTCCCTGAAACAACTTTCTCTCTTCTGATTCTAACATGTGCTCTGCCGATGCTACAGTGAGCCTGGAACTAGAGCAGCCCTGAAATCAGGTTACACATTGTGTAAGCTGAATAGCTAGACATGACTATCAGGCTCATTTTCAAAAGACATGGACGTCCAAAAAGTGGCATAAATCGTCACTTGGACGTCCTTCTCACAGGGACGTCCAAATCGGTATAATCAAAACCCGATTTTGGACGTCTTTGTCAGAAGTCCGTCACAAGGACGTCCAAATCTCAAAGGGGGCGTATCGGAGGCGTGTTCGAGGCAGGACCTGGACGTCTTTCAGCCATAATGGAAAAAAGCAAAGACTACCTGAACTAAAACTTGGACGTTTTCACCCGGACCTGTTTTTATTGCGAATAAGGCACAAAAAGGTGCCCGAAATGACCAGATGACCACTGGAGGGAATCGAGGATGACCTCCCCCTACTCCCCCAGTGGTCACTAACCCCCTCCCACCCTCAAAAAACATTATTAAAAATATTACTTGCCAGCCTCAGATGTCATATTCAGGTCCATGACAGCACATGCAGGTCCCTGGAGTAGTTTCGTAGTAGGTGTAGTGCACTTCAGACAGGTGGACCCAGGCCCATACCCCCCTACCTGTTACATTGGTGGAGGAAACAGTGAGCCCTCCAAAACCCACCAGAAACCCTCTGTACCCACATATAGGTGCCCCCTTCACCCTTAAGGGCTATAGTAGTGGTGTACAGTTGGGGCTAGTGGGTTTTGGAAGGGTTTTGGGGGGCTCAACACACAAGGTAAGGAGGCTATGTACCTGGGAGCATTTTATGAAGTCCACTTCAGTGCCCCCTAGGGTGCCCAACTGCTGTCCTGGCATGTCAAGGGGACCAGTGTACTACAAATGCTGGCTCCTCCCACGGCCAAATGACTTGAATTTGGACGTTTTAAATCAAAGACGTCCAAATCCAAGGACATCCATGGTATTTTTGAATGCGAAGATGAACATCCATCTTTTTCGAAAATGACCTTTTCCCCGCCTCCGAATTTGGGCATTTTACAAAGACATCCAAATTCCAACTTAGATGTTTCTTTCGAAAATGCCCCTCTATTTCACTGGAATATTACTTCTATCAGACACAGCAAACACCTCATCACTGAAATCAATATTCAGTCAATGTTCCAACCGAAGTCACAGAGGGGCCCTTTTACCAAGCTGCAGTAAACACTACTGTGTGCTTACCGCAGCTTAAAATGGCATATCGCAGGGTGCACTGAGACATCCTGTGGTAAGTTGCAATATTTTTTATTTTCTAGCTGAGGGGACGCATCTGGAGGGTGGATGTTTCTGCACTAATCAGTTAGCACATCAGCGCAGAATTAACACATGAGCCCTTACCGCTTACAAAATAGGTGGTGGTAAGGGCTCACACGTTAATTTTTGAAAATGGCCACCCACTAATGTCAACATTAGCACATGGTCATTAAATCAGAAAACGATTATTTGGTCCTTTTCCAGCCACAGTAAAAAAGTGGCCTTAGCCCACATGAAAGGCCCATGAAAGGGCATGTTAAGACCACTTTTTGCCACAGCTTTGTAAAAGGATCCCAGAGTATGCAAGCATAACTTTTTCTAGGCACTATTGTTAAGGAAAATGTATGTGAGGAAGGTCTTTAAAAACCAGCAATTGTTGAATACAGCTTAAACGCGTATGATTCACTTAGACATCTTTTTACTAAGCTGCGGTAAATGTTAGCGTGCGCTTACCGGGGATTAAAATGGCTCGCCGCAGGACACAGAGGGGTGTGTCTGAGGGGAAGACAGTGGGCATTTTTCTGTGCTGATCAGTTAGCGCAGTGGTTCCCAAACCTGGTGCTGGAGGCACCCCAGCCAGTCAGGTTTTCAGGACACCCATAATGAATATTCATGAGAGAGGCTGCATGCACTGCCTCCACTGCATGCAAATCTATCTCATGAATATTCATTGTGGGTATCCTGAAAACCTGAATGGCTGGGGTGCATCCAGGAACAGGTTTAGGAACCAATGAGTTAGCACATCTACATTACTGTGCACTAAATGATTAGAAAATGAGCCCTTACCGACTTCAAAATAGGTGTTGGTAAGTCCTCATGTACTAATATTTTTTTAAGGATAATTTTTATTAAACACCACAAAACAATGAACAGTACAGTACATCTAGCAAACATGGGAGAGAGGGGATATGATAGAGGCGTTTAAGCACCTCAGTGGCGTTAATGTACAGGAGGTGAGCCCTTTTCAAATGAAGGAAACCTCTGACATGAGAGGGCATAGCATGAAGTTAAGTGGAAATAGGCTTAGGAGGAATTTAAGAAAATATTATTTCATGGAAAGGGTGGAGAATGGGTGGAATGCCTCCAGGTAGAGGTCGTGGAGACGAGGGCTGTGTCAGAATGTAAGAAAGCGTGGGATTCCTTAGGAAAAGGAGGAGTTAGTGGTTACTGAGGATGGGCCATTCGGTCCTTATCTCCCGTCATGTTTCTATGTCTGCGTTTCTATTTCTATGTGCACATAAGTGGCACGTTTTCATAGTGTACCCCCGTCCCCAGTTCTCCCACCCCTAATATTTTTTAATGGGAATGCGCTAATGGCAGAATTAGCACATGGCCCTTAATTGAAAAACAATAGGAAAACCGTCCATTTTCTGGCAGCGGCAAAGATGAAATTAGCACACGTCAAAAGACCTGCATAAGGGCACACCAAGGCCACTTTTTACCGCAGCTTAGAAAAAAAAAAGACCCATTAGTTAATAGCACTAGAGGATGGCAAGAAGGGCTGAGTTCTATCTCACTTTGCTGAAGTTTGATACTGCTTCACAGGGAAGAGCACTGTAAACCGTTGCAAATTCTCAAGGGGAAAGGTTGCAATGCACAAGAAGTTTATGTTTTTGTGTTTTGCTTCATCCTTTCACAGGAACAGGAAGTAAATCTTTGTACTGACTTATAAATCTTCTGAAAAATACTACCACCACGATTACACCAAGGATTTAGAGGCAGGTTACAAGATTTTCCTGCCATCCACCTTTGCCTCATTCCTTCAGGTAATAATTATTTATAATGGTCCTCATTTAAGGATGAGGCAGGCTACAAATATATTGCTTGGAGATCCCTCTCAGGGAGTGGATCTAGATGCCCCACAGCTGATAGTAACGCCTGTCTAACTAACTTGCCAGAAATACAGGATCCTTTGGGGGCGGGGGGCGAGCCACCCTCTGGACTTTGTCTTATGATGGTATGGGAAGGGGGGAATTGTAAAGCTCTAATTGTTTGTTCTACTCAAAAACTTTCAATAGAAATAAACAAACCAAAATTAAAATGGATGAGGGAGTTTGCATACCTTAAGAAGGGGCCCTTTTATTAAAGCTTAACATACACTAATAGAATTAATATGTGCTAAGTGCTGCACATCCTATTTGATACCTCTGGGCTGCTTGGCGCAGCACATGCTTAATGTCTGTTACTTTGTGCTAAGCGCCTGTTAAAGAGCCCCTAATTTGCTAGGTAAAAGCAGACATTTTAATCCATTTTGAGTGTAGAACAGGGGCGCAGTTACGTGGGGCCACGGGGACATGGGCCCCCATAGATTTAGCCCTGGCCCCCCAGTGCCAACCCCTTCAACCCCCCTTCCGCCACCATCAGGTACCTTTGCTGGTGGGGGTCCCCAACCTCTGCCAGCCGAAGTCCTCTTCTCCGGTGCGGCCGTTTTGCTGATCTGCAAGTGCAGGCTTCTGTTTCTGTGAGTCTGACGTCCTGCACGTCCCACACCAGAGAAGAGGACTTCGGCTGGCAGAGGTTGGGGACCCCCGGCAGCGGGAAGAGGGGGTCGGCGGCGCCAGGGGGGGGTGCTAAAATGTGCCCCTTCACCTTGGGCTCTGGCTACGCCCCTGGTGTAGAAAACTCTGGTCTTACCAGTCAAGACAGTATTATAGAATTAGAGAAAAAAAAACACACAGCCGGAAACAAAATAAAGGGCCCTGTTTACTATGCTGCACTAGAGGCACGTTAGTGTTTTTAGTAGGCGCTGTGTAGACACGCACACTATTCCTATGGGCACCTACACAGAGCATGATAATTTTGTGCAAGTGCTAAAAAATTCTAGTGCACCTTAGTAAACAGCGCCCAAAGAGAAAACAAAACAAAAGAGGAAATTAATCAAGCATTTTTGATTTTAATAATTAAAATATAAGATTATACTACTACTAATCATTTCTATAGTGCTACAAGATATACTCAGTGCTGTACTAATGCTGTACACATTATATGCAGGTACTTTCTCTGTCCCTAGTGGGCTCACAATCTAAGATTATATATCTTTAAGAGCAAGAGGATGGCATTAAAAACTCTATCGTAGCCATGTTTAGCTCTAAAGCTGCCTCAGGATCACATAACTTCATTTAAAAAGGTCATGCCACATATGTAAATTCACCACATGTGCAGTGTGACCATCTAAGCGCAGTTACGGGTTCCTGAGGCAGCCTTAGGGTAAATACGGTCATGTGGACCTTCGGATGCTATCCTCTTGCTCTTAGTTATGTATTATTTATGTTGTATTATTTATTAATCACTGAATGAAAACATTTTCATTGAGCAATTCCCCTTTTGTTTTACATGTACATTTAATTTATTGACACATATCCCACATTAGCCTATAATAGTTCAATGTGGCTTGCAATCCTTAAGAAAAAAAACTGACAACGTTTAATATACCTTTCATTTACATCATTACCTAATTCAATTGTAGCAGGAAACTACAAAATAAAGTTTTTAACATTTTTCTGAAGGAAGGATAATTCTCCTGTCCTGACGAAACTTATTTCCCGTGGTAGTGAATTCCACCAATTAACTGCATGAAATGAAAACCCAGCAGAATGTGAGATTTTATAAACTGTCAGAGGAACAACCAAACTGGGTGGAGGAACACCAATCCCTTCGATTGTAGCACAGCAAACCAAGGAGTAGGGTAAAAAAAAACAGGCACTTCCAAAAACCACTAGGGCAGCGTATCTGTAAGTGATGTTTATTGAAGGTACATTGAAAAGACTCGACACAGCAGCTGCGTTTTGGCACTCTACGCATCTGCCTCAGGAATCTGGAAATTGAAGATGCAGAGATCGGATTCTAACTAAATAAATGCTTGAAAATTCCAAGATTACTTTTGGATGAAACACCTGCAATCTCGAGAAATCAACCGACAAAGCCGACTGCAGGCATTTCATTTTGTTAGAATCCAATCTCCGCATCCTCAATTTTTCGATGTACCTTGGTTTGCCAAGTTTTATAAAATAACACTACATTTTGGATAACGGAGATTCAAAAACTTCCTCGAATCTGCTCTAGCATTTCTTTCGGGGAAGTCAACAAGATCTTGCAGGACGGAGTCACACCATATATTTGAGGAACTAAGATACATAGATTAAATACTGATCATGCCACTACTGTTAGAGAATGACATGGGGATGGGGACCCACGGTAACCGTGGGGATGGGGACAAGCCCACGGGGACAAACTTTAGCCCTGTGTCATTTTCTACTTTGAAGCCTGTTGATGAACTGGACTTTTATTTATGTTTGAGTGATGCAGACAAAGATATTTTCATTTTTTTGGAAAAACAAGCAAACATGCTTGCCACAACTAGCATGGGGGATCCTGTACATCCTGCTACCAGCACATCTTCTAAGAAGACATCTTCGAATGCAGGAAGGACTGTGGAAGACAGGAGAGCTAGACTGATTCCTGAGATTGTTGATAACTTTTCATCCACATATTAAAAAATCATAAAAGTGCTTCATATGGCATATTTCTCCCCTCTAAGGTATACAGAATGGATTGTATTTTGTGCTCCTGGACATTTTAACAGGGTGGATTAGGATTCCTTGGGGTAGCAAGGTTATTATAGCTTCTCATTGTTATTATTGTTTTCTATTTGTAATTTATACACAACAGTTGTGTAGCATATTGTTCCTTTTTATACTTTAATAAAAAGATTTAAATATAAAATCATAAGTGTTCAAGACTTCTACAAATGAGGACAGAGCCCACAAGGACAGGGTGGGGACGGAGACAGAACCAGTGGGGACAGGAACAAACTTTGTCCCCCTTGTCATTCTCTAGCTACTGGTAACCAATGCCATGTTAATAACAAGGGTGTTAGCCTCTCATATTTTGGCACCATGTAAATCAACCTTGCTGCAATTTTGTCTCTCTTTTCATTGGATTCCTGCATTGGCTTTCTCTGATCTCTCTGAACACTCATCTCATCTTTGGGTGCTTTGTTTACAGAACCACAGGTCATCAGATCATCAATATGCATTTTACATTCAAACTCATTTGTGTTTATTTGAGAGGGACACTGTGAGCTGTCCCAGTGAATCAAGGAGTGGAGGAGTGGCCTAGTGGTTAGGGTGGTGGACTTTGGTGCTGGGGAACTGAGTTCGATTCCCACTTCAGGCACAGGCAGCTCCTTGTGACTCTGGGCAAGTCACTTAACCCTCCATTGCCCCATGTAAGCCGCATTGAGCCTGCCATGAGTGGGAAAGTGCGGGGTACAAATGTAAGAAAAATAAAAAAGATACTATTGGAGATTCTACATGGAATGTTGCTATTCCACTAGCAACATTCCATGTAGAAGGCTGTGCAGGCTTCTGTTTCTGTGAGTCTGACGTCCTGCACGTACGTACGTGCAGGAGGTCAGACTCGCAGAAGCCTGCACAGCCACATTGGTGATCTGCAAGGGCCAACTTCTACATGGAATGTTGCTAGTGGAATAGCAACATTCCATGTAGAATCTCAAATAGTAGCAACAGTGGAGGAGTGGCCTAGTGGTTAGGGTGGTGGACTTTGGTCCTGAGGAACTGAGTTCAATTCCCACTTCAGGCACAGGCAGCTCCTTGTGACTCTGGGCAAGTCACTTAACCCTCCATTGCCCCATGTAAGCCACATTGAGCCTGCCCTGAGTGGGAAAGTGCGGGGTACAAATGTAACAAAACAAAAAAAAAAAGGTGGTGCTGCAACACTGCCACGTGGAAGGACCTGGGTTTGATTCCCAACTGAGGTCTTCTGCTCGCTGGGTTGGCTGGGGTTAGGGACACTGCAGAGCCAGCATTCAGGCTCTGCTCCCTAGGAGTGGAGAGTATCATGCAATGGTGATACTACCACCTACATTTAGTACAAATGATTGCAGGGTTTGGAAGGAGCCCTGGTGTATGACCCATGGCCATGGACTAGACTTTAAAGTAAGCTGGGAGGAGACAGAAAAATAGGGTAAAAAAAATCCTCAGGCACTGAGCAGCTGTGAATGAAGGCTTATAGTACCATATCCCAACCCTGGCTTCAAAAGAGAAGGAGGAGGAAACTGTAATTTCCTAGAAGAGGCACTGCTTTAAATAAAGCATTTATACATTACAGTGTGTTCTATATGCAAAACCAAAGTAAGGGGGGAAAGGTTCATGACAAAATCTTGCCAGTCTGATTCATGCACAAGTCTGATTTACTGGAAACAAATCCACATCTTTGTAACTGAGAGATGCCAAAGGGTTCCAGCTGTCCAATGTTAAATAGAAAACTAGACAGTTGGGCAAGTATAACACGCAGCAATGTGGGCAAACGCACCAGTGTTCAAGGCTGAAATGTGCAGCTGCAAAGAGATTCGTGCTTGGTAAAACAGGATATCTAAAGACAGGCAAGCCTAAACATCACTGTGAGAGCTGCCTAAGAGCTTTAAGTATACACCACTGGGATATCTGGGAACCCAGAGGCCTGTCTCAGAGTACAAAGCTCGCAAGAGATCATATTGCTGATCAGAAAAGGATAACTAATGCTAGTTCTCTGCACAGCCATAAGTCAGTCTTGAAAAACTGAAACAGGGCCAGTCTGGTGGCAAGTGCTATACACACTGCCATGCAGGTGGTCCCCAGTTCAATTCCCACACCCAGGTTGGTTGGAGATAGAGATGCTGTGAAAGCAATGTTTAACCCGGGGGGGGGGGGGGGGGGGGGAATTGCTTAAGAGTGACCCTTAGTGGTTGCAGCCATTATTGCAATGACCAGACAATAGGTTGCAGGCTGGGGAGATAAGGTTGGTTAGAGGAAAATATCTACCAGACGGGAGAGGAGTTCTTTGGTATTTGTGGATGAAGGTTTATGATTCCAGATTCCAGTCCTGGTTTTAGTTAAGCTGCAGATATACAGGAGCAGGAGAAAACTGCCAGGTTAAAGAAATGAAACAAAGAGGAGGGGAGGGGGGGAGGGAAAAATCACATGATGCAGCAGAGCTGATCACTGTTGCCAGGGCTGCAGGTTTCTCGCCCAATTGGGCTCCTTTCCATGACCCGCTGTAGCTTTTTCACGCCGCATGCAGGTTGCGGGATTTTGGGCGGCTTTTTCTTGCCCCACTGGCGGTTTTTTCGCCCGCCGCGTTTTTTTCCCACGGCCATCGGCCACGGGTTGGCTCAGTTTTCCCGTTGCCGCAGCCAGTGGAGGCGGGCTTAATGATGTCATTTGTATGCAAATGGCCTCATTAATATTTATTGATGTCATTCATATGCAAATTGACTCATTAATATTGATTAAAGATGTCATTCATATGCAAATTGACTTTGTGCAGTTTGGGGCTAGTTTGGGACTGGTTTTGGGCGTGAACAATTTTTTCCATCTGGCAACACTGCTGATCAGATGCCTCACAGCTCTGCTCTGCTCCTCGTACAGAAAACTCATCAAATGGGCAATTAAGTCACCTCCCATATGAAAAAATTCAGACTTACAAGTGGAGGTAGCCAGCTGCAAGGAGATACAGTTTGGCAGTGGTTGTGAGTTAATACAGTATACCAATTAAAACTCCATGTTCAGGCTGTGAAAAATCACAGGAAGCAAGTAATAGCATGGTGATGGCGTCAGCCTCCCCCACCCTTGGTCACTTTATAGGAGAAGGCAGTCAAAGCACTTACTAAGAGCTTACCAGCTGTAGTAAATAAGCTTTCTAAATTACAAGCCTCCATGGATGATATTAAGGACAGTTTAGAACAGCAGGCCTCTTGATTGCAAACTGCGGGAGAGGATAACACACCAATAAGACTAACAGAGACACTGGAAACATCTCTCAGAGCAGAAGAGCAATATATAACACGTTTGGATAGACCTGAAGATCAAGAGAACTGCAGACACCAGAATCAAGTTCAGATCCAGAGCTGGGAGTCCAGGGGAAAGGGCACTGTTCATGGATTGTGATGTCTTGTATAATAAGCAAGAAATATATTTTACATTACTGGACCCAACAGGATGCTCCATCTTATTGGTATTGGCGAAATAGACTTCAAGAGCTTTTAATGATAGAGCTTAGGAATGTACGTTATTCTTTTAAACAACTGTGAAGAAACAGTGTGTTTTAATCCTGTAAAATGTATTATTTTCCTGATTTTAAGGACGGCTAGCAGGAAGAAGAACACAGTCTCTGAGGTGGCTAGCAAGGACGGCTAGCAGGGAGAAGAACACAGTCTCTGAGGTGGCTAGCAAGGACGGCTAGCAGGAAGAAGAACACAGTCTCTGAGGTGGCTCCGAAGTCCATTGTGTCAGCTTCTGACATCTGAAACGGAAGCACCGGACCCTTTCCGTCCCGGGGTTTAAATCTCCCGCCAGTCCATCCCTATTCCGCAGCAGGAACCAATCCCGCCAGCCTGGGCAGGCAAGGACCTCCTGGATTGGCCAGCCTGTCATGCGGGCGGAGACTCCACCTCAATGCCCCAATCCGGCGTGAGTAGGCAGAGCCTGCTCACTGGTCCGCTCCGGCATCGAGGAACGACGACGCCGGCGCCGCCATCTTGGCCGGCGTATCCCCTTCTCCGAGGCCGGCGCTCGCTCCAGCGGATTGCCGGCCTTGGAGCGGCCCGCGGCAGCGCCGGCCCCGTCGGCGGCTCGTTTTCGCCGCCCTGGATCCCGCGGCCTCCTTCGGGTTTCGCCCCCCGCAACGGAAGCCCAGGTAAGGGCCCGGAACGGGACACCTAGTTACTCTGTTGTCTAATATTCCCCAATGCATTCCCCCTCTTGCCTAGTTTTCCGCTGTTAGTTATTGCTCCCCTTGTATATCCTTTGTTCACTTTATCTGCATCTTCACAATTTGTAATTTCTTTGCTAAATTCTTCTGTAAGCCACATTGTGCCTGCATGTGTGGGAAAATGTGGGATACAAATGAACTATAAATAAATAAATAAATTTATGTTCTGAAGTGTATTTCTCCTATTTGGCCAGCAGGTGGTGTTTCCTTGCTGTAAAGCTGTTACAGAGAACTGAGTGTTTTTTCTTTAGTTTGACACAAACAGGAAGCAAGAGGCAGTATATATTTGAAAACTTGTTGACTGGGCTCTGATTGGCCTGGAGTTTGAAATTACCCAGCAGTTGTTGCTGGCTGTTGCTTCAGTTTTAGCCCGGGAGAAAAGAGAGATAGCAGAGAGAGAGAGCTCTTTGCTGAAGTCTTGTAAAAAACAGTTATATTTGATAACTGGTGAACAACTATATAGGTCCTGATCTCCCCAGGTACTTTCTTGGAAGCATGCAAATGTTTAGTTAGTTTTCTAACTGATCTATTTTTCAGTTACTTATTACTGTTTGCTAAATGCACATTTTTTTTTCCACTGTTCCAAGTTCTCAGAATAAACACATTTGTTCATTCTGCCTGTCTGGAATGATAAAGAATCCTGGTGGTTTGTGTGTTGGGTCTGTGAGTGCTTTCTGGGAACTGTGGGACCACTGGGAATGTAGTCCCAATAACCTAGAAATCACTGGGGATAATTTGAGAGCAGGAGACTCGCCCAGAGGCAGTTGTGACCCAGTCAGAGATGGTCAAAAGGAGATAAGGATGTCACAGGAGCCACACTACTGGAATTCGTGTCAGGTCACATTAATAAACTGCTTCCAATAAAGTGGCTCATGCAACATCCTTATCTCCTTTTGGGTGTCCCCGCCTTTTCCTCTCATACAGAGCCCCAGAAAAAGTGACGAACAGTAGAGTAGGTGTGAAAAGAGATTTTGGCAAGGAAAGGTGGGGGGAAGAGGGAAGAAGCATAATAAAGTAGAAAAAAAAGTCCAATATTCACAGACTGCCAATGTGATTCTTGCCCTCTGTATAACATTTTCACTTAATGCTGATTTAGACTTGGTTTTTCTCTTTAGTGTATATTTATAGATTTTCACTGTTTAGAATGGAATGTGAATTTGATATTTAACTACTTGGTGTAATGTAGATTGCACACCTGACTCTTCTATAAAAAAAAAATATTTACAAAATCAAACAGGAAAAAAAAAACCCCAAAACAAAATGAAAGAGAAGCAAGAAGAGGGGGAAGATGATGGTAAAAGGCAAAGAACTTGAACTGCCTTGGGTGGGGGGGGGGGGGGGGGGGGTGGAAGGGGGAATGAAACTTTACGAGCCATGAGAAAAGAATTACAGATGAGAAAGGCCAGCTGTGACAAAACAACGATTAAAGTAGTAATTCTGTGCTCTGCTATCAATAGAATCATTGTTTACCCAAGGCCTGGGAAAGTTATAAAGTTTATTTCTGCTTATTGCTGTGGGAGCTTGAACCCGTTAGATGGCACTATAGACCAAAGAAGAGAGATTATACTAATTTCTAATCAATATTAAATCAAGGTAATGATGTCACAAGATATGGGTGTAGCAAATCTAACATACCACAGTGTGTGGAAAGTTAAATATCGGTTTGTTATTTGCTCTTATAAAATGTGGAACACAAATAAGAACCATTTCTCTTTGCTTTCTTGAGGTTCTTTCTGTTAATTATTAGTTTTAGGCTGGATAGTTCCTCCTGTCTTCTTTTTCTTTCATCTCAGACAGAACTGGTGCCGTTCACAACCACCCAGGGATTTTTTCATTATTTTATATTACTCTTGCCCCCAACTGCAACAACAGTCCCAAAACTAATGCAGCAGGGTTCCTTCCAGATACCTGTACTATGGAAGGGGAAGAGAAGGGATTTTGGATTTAGCTCACGGTGATGTACATTCACATACACTAGGTAATTTTCTATTCCTGGATAATTTGTACCTAATGCAATGAAAGGTTAAGCTACTTGCCCAAGATCACAAGGAGCTACAATGGGATTTGAACCCTGATTTCCCTGGTTCTCAGTCCTATTGGGCTACTCCTACCACAACATGTGATCCTTGACACATCTTAGTTTCAGAGAGGGGAGTCATTAATAGTCATGAGAGGAGCCAAACCAATTCTGCATCAGAACCTGGATCATTTGAAGGGGGGGCACTGCCCCCTCATCTATGAACAAGGGTCATGAGTTATTCCCTGGGGCCTGACGTTCAGAACCTAATGCTGACGTTAGAGGCAAGTAATGCTGGCGTTAATGTGTGCAGAAAGTTCAGAGGGCAATAGCACAGCAAAACAACATGCGTGCCAAAGACGGCCATAAAACTGTATTTAAATGTAGTCAAAGAGATGTTAATGAGGTCATTTGGTATTCCCTCCCAATGCTCAGAGAACAGCTCACAAACAAACGAAGCCCTTAATGCTGGAAACTTACTGCCAGGTCAGAGGTGGCATTAAGGGGTTTGAAGAAAGGGTTTCTTCTGGATTTTCTGTGTAAAATCTGCCAGTTTTGATACCTTTAAGCTCTGGTAGTAAGAAACAAATGTGTGTGTGAGTCTGAGTAAAACCAACAGCGAAAGCACAGATTGGCACCTGTTTTCTGCTCTTAAATAAAAGCCTTTCCAGTGAAAGCTTATATTTAAAGGCACAGAAGAATGGCACTGATGTGCACTTCATTTCCTGGTTTTGCATGGGCATGCACACAAGAGCTGTGCTTACTGCAAAATTCTTGTGCACATGCACCTGGCACACTCCTCCCCCTTACTTTCAGTCTCGCAGCGCACATATAATTTGCATGCCATTAGCATAAGCATTGGGGAGCTACGTTTCTGTGCCGTTCACTTTAGCGCTGGAGTTCTGAGCATCAGCCCCTGGGGTAGTGACTAATGGTTCCACAGCATTCCAACCCCCAACCAGCTAACCCAAAGCGCAGAAGACCAGACTGTGGATCAAACTAAGGACCTTCAGTATAGCAACATGCAACACTGTCACAAAGCTTCCAGGCTGGTTCCAGAAGAATAATTATTGTTGTGGTCATTGTAAAGGGTGACACCTAGTGGCCAAGTTCGGGGCCTTTGTTTGCAGGGTTCTGGAAGATAGTTGCAAATGAAGTGCCAGATCCCAACTCTGGTTCCAGTTGAGCTGGAAGTACAAAGGAGGAAACTGATGGGAAAAATAAAAGCACAACATACTAATTATTCTAATTCTAAGACTCTCTCCTTGTGATATCAGAGAGAAGGGGCCTCACAAACAGTAGCACAGATTTCAGGGATTTACATATCTACAGAACACAAAGTCCTTCAGAATATTTTATAATTCTTATAGAGGATATATTTGAAACAAATATTTGCATTATTTTATATAATTACATAGGTTGAAAGAAGACTGGAAAGGACTTCTGCAGTGGCATTGTTCCAACCCACCAGAACAAACAATTTGCTAAACCCTCACCGTTGGACAACTTTCACCCCAGGAACGAGGTCCTATTATAGTCCTACATCCCCATGCAAGTGATTGGCATCAAAGACAATGACAGTGCACTCTTTTTTTTTTTTTTTGCCCAGGGTAACATGCTCCTGGCATCCAGGGCAATTTGTTTCCATATGAAGTGGAACCATCTTAAACATCTTGTTGAGTAATGCTATTTGAAGGGACTGGAATAAATACAAAAATTTTGGAAATATCATCTTTTTATCAGTCTCCATTCGCCTTGTACATGACAGGTTTGTTTTCGTCCAGCTTTCCAGATCCCTAGTTATCTGCCTAACTAGAGGGTCAAAGTTAAGGTTGTCTAGCTGCAAACTATCCTGAAACATCTATATTCTCAAATGGAAACCCTTCAGAAAAGGTAGCGCTGTTGAAAAATTGGAGCCCGCCCTTCTGCAGGGAAATATTAAGGATCTCAGACTTTTCCATGTTGGCCTTGAATCCTACCAACTTTCCAAAGACATGTAATTCCCTTACCAGGGCCTCCCTTGCAGTTACATGCTCTAGATTTTCCATGCTAGGGTTTTAGAATAGTGACTAAGGGAGGAAGTGACGTCACGCTCCGTTATGGAGGTCTAATAGCGGAGCTCCCGACACCCAGCCTGGAAAAACGAAGCTTTTAGCTATATTTAGCGATTTTGAAATAGCCCTGGAGGCGGATTAGAGCGGCGAAAGGCGAGTGATACCAAAGATGTCGAACACTAAAACTAAACCAGCTGATTTAGCCGCTTTTGCTTACCATCAGCGGGAGGCCAAAGAAACAGCACAGGCCGCGAGCACAAACGCTAACGAAAGCGCCATGCGGTCTCGAGCATCATCGCCTCAGCAAGAAAGCGGGGACGATGGAGATAATGAATTGCTGCCCGATAAATGGGAGCAGCTTAAAACCTGGTTCCAAGATATTAAAACGGAAATGAAAGAGATACGCAAGGATTTTGCCCAGCTTGGAGCAGAACTCCGAGGAGAAATTACGGAATTAGGGAACAGAGTTAATGAAGTAGAAATTGGCCTGGAAGAGCATGCAGACTCCCTAAATACCATCGAGACCACTGTGCAGGAACAGCGCACGAACTTACGCTTTTTAACAGATAAAGTGGAAGATTTAGAAAATCGGAGCCGAAGGTCCAATATTAGGATACGAGGGCTCCCTGAACTACCAGAGCATAATGATTGCGAACAAGTTGTAAAGGACATAGCAGCCCAACTCCTGTCTACATCGGAGCATGTGGTCACCGCTGAGGAAATAAAAATTGAAAGGGCGCATCGGGCGCTAGGCCCACAACGGGCTAATGTACCTAAAGACATAGTTGCCTGCTTCGCTGAATATAAAGTTAAAGATCAACTTATGCATAAAGCACGGGCAAATAGCCCGATCACATGGAATACCTATCCGCTGGAAATATTTCAAGACATTTCGGCAACTACACTCAAGCGCAGACGAGAACTACAGCCACTTACAGCGCAACTGCGAACAGAAGGGATAAAATATAAATGGCAACATCCATTTGCCCTGCTATTTTATAAAGCGGGTAAACAGTGCAGAATAACATCGCTGGAGGAAGCCCAAGAACATCTGGGCCAAGGAGCAATGGCGGAACCTACGCACTCAAACTGCCCAAAGGCTATCCCACAGAATAGCGCTAAAGCGCGATGGCAGCGTGTCTCGCAAGGACGAGGAAGGCTGAGAAGGCAGCAATCAGGTCAAACAGGGCCCAACCAACGCTGATGGATTACAAATAGAGGAATTAACAATGAGTCAAAATAGACATCAATGAAGAGGGCTATAATGGCGTGTGATTGAACAATGCACAGCAATACCAGGCTGGTAATGTTTTGGGATCGAACTCACTTACCTCCTAGGCATGTCATACCCAAGGGGAAGGATATGTCATACATGAGCTTTGGGGAGGAGGGGAGGGGGGAGGCAGGTAGGGGATTGGGAAAGGGAAGTCAGTGGTAATTTTATAACTAAAAGTTGTTATATGTATGGTTGATAAAGAATTGAAAATTGTTACTTTAAATGTAAGAGGGCTTAATTCACCTACAAAGCGAAAGTTAATGTTTAAAGATATGGTACGCTTGCTGGCTGATATAGTCCTTTTGCAAGAAACTCACTTGAAAAAAGTGCATGAGAAACTGGTGAAACATGGACGATACTCTGTTATTAAGTTCTCCTCTTGTGCTGCTATGCCTAAAAAGCGAGGGGTTCTGATAGCGCTGGCAACGTCTCGTCCATGGCAGATTTTGAAAACTGTAAGTGATAAAGAAGGGAGATATCTATTGATGGTGGTTTCTGTATATAATACCACGTATACTATACTTAATGTGTACGCCCCTAATCAGGGGCAGGGCCCTTTCTGGGAGCAGATAGAAGGGGTTCTGAAGCAACACCAGCAGGGCCACTTATTAGTGGGTGGAGACTTTAATGTCACCATGCACCCCCATATAGATAACTCTACAGGGTCTGCAGTGTATGCCAAAACAGATAGGAAATTATTGAAACAGTTAATGGCCCGGTGGGGACTGATAGACATTTGGCGAGAGAAAAATGGTAATGAGAGGGACTACACATATTACTCCCCCAACTATAAAACATATTCTAGAATAGATGGTTGGCTGGGAGATGTAAATATAGCAAGAAAGACACAAGATGCTAGCATAGAACCTCGCACATGGTCTGATCATGCCCCGGTAATACTGACACTTATCCTAGGAACTCACCTTGTAGGCATACGATATTGGCGACTAGACGATACCTTACTATATGATGAGAGAAATATACTAGAGATAGAACAATATATTATGGAATATCTTAAATTTAATGATACAGGCGAGGTCAGAGTGAGTACCTTGTGGGAAGGTCTCAAGGCAGTGATCAGAGGGCGTCTAATAGCACTACGAGCCCATATATCGAAAACTCGCATGGACCAGGAAAACAATGTTAGGAACGAACTCAGGCAAGCAGAACAGAAACACAAAGCACAACCAGACGATACTAATGAGGCAGAAAAGTTACACCAGTTGAGATTAGCACTTAACGAACTCCAAATGGAAAGCCTAGCGGCGCAACTACAACAGACCCAGCAAGAACATTTTGAGTTTGGGGAGAAAGCGGGTAGGCTTTTGGCCAATAAGCTTAAAAAACAAGTTCAGCGGAATCATATAGGGGGGATACGAGATACGAACGGGGAACACATCACACAATTAGATCAAATACAGAGAACCTTTCTAGAATACTATACCTCACTATATGAGAAAGAGTCCACATTGGAGCCAGCAATCGTGGAACGATACTTGAAAGAGAGTGGTATTCCCCAATTACAGGGAGTGGAGAGCGAAACACTATCGGCCCCCATAACATCGGAGGAAATTAAATGGGCAATTAAAGATAGTGCACATGGGAAAGCACCAGGCCCAGATGGGTATACTATAAAATTTTATAAAACATTTGCAAAACACCTGATCCCAATATTAGAGAGGGTATTTAATGAGCTGGAAGAGGTTCAAGAGATACCACAAACATGGAGACTAGCAGCAATAACACTGCTCTTAAAACCAGGCAAAGACCCCCAACAATGTAGCTCCTACCGCCCGATATCCTTGCTCAACGTGGATTATAAACTCTTTACGAAAATATTAGCACATAGGCTACAGAAACAGCTCCCAAACTTGATTCACGAAGATCAGGCGGGATTTATTATAGGGCGACAAACGTTTGACAACATTCGAAGCCTCATCCATACTATCCAATACACCCAAGATGAAAAAGTACCAGCAGTATTACTATCCATTGACGCAGAAAAAGCGTTCGATCGTGTTGATTGGGCATACCTCTTTGCGGTGCTTCGACAGGTGGGATTAAAGGGGCGGTATCTAACATGGCTGCAACTTTTATATAAAGACCCGAAAGCAATATTAAAAATTAATGGATCATATACTGCGGCCTTCCCGCTTCGGCGGGGAACTAGGCAGGGGTGTGCCCTCTCCCCGCTTCTGTTTGCTTTAACGGTAGAGCCGCTCGCTTGTATATTGAGAAATGATGAGGAAGTAAAGGGCATAGTACGAGGGCGAAAAGAGCAAAAGCTTCTACTTTTTGCAGATGATATACTACTCACTCTTGCGCAGCCTGCAATATCAGTACAAAAAGCAATAGATCACGTGTCATATTATGGAGCAGTGTCGGGATTTAAACCCAATTTAACTAAATCTACCTTATTAAACATAACAGTACCGAATGAAGAGATACCGGCTCTGCGAGAAGCATTTCCATTTGCCTGGACGCAAAAATCCATTAAATACTTAGGAATACAGATCACACCCAAGATAGAAGATCTATTTCAGGCTAATTTTCCAGTAAAGATAGCTGAACTTTTTCAGGAATTAGATAGATGGGAGGGCCTCAATATATCTTGGAAAGGGCGTATACATGCTATCAAGATGATGTTGCTCCCCAAATTATTATACTTATTTCTGGCACTGCCCATACCGATACCTGCCTCCTTCTTCACGCAATTAAATAAGAAAATGTTTCGATATATATGGAGGAAAAGGCCACCACGGGTTAATAGAGCCACGATGTATCAAACACTAGACCGAGGTGGTATGGGAACACCCAATTTTTATCTATATCACCAAGCAGCACAATTAAGAATACTAGCTGACTGGGCTCCAGGGACAATAAAGAAATGGATGCATTGGGAGAGAGCATGGATAGGTAGGTACACGATAGAGGACATATTGTGGATATCAGGGAGAGATCTGACATCTATATTGCAGGAATTACCTATGAGTCTAAAACACCCGCTCCAAACGTGGTTACAAATTAGAAAGCATATGTTCCCGGAAAGGAAATATTACCGAAAAACAGCAATACGATGGGCGGAGGGTTTCCCACTTGGGAGATCAGAAAAGGTGTTTGATAACTGGGCAAAAGCAGGCTTATACACACTGGGACAGGTATGGGCGGAGGGCAATATGATTAGTTTCCAGGAACTTCAAGAAGAGTATGGTCTATCGGAAAAAGATCTTGTTTATTACTGTTGTCTGCGTAATTTTATTAAAAGACGAGCACAAGATGAATTAGATCTAGAAGAGACAACTCTTGAATTAGCAATGCGTAAGGGAGGGGGCAGAGGTAGTATCTCCCGGATATATCTTGCACTATTGGGCAGGACAGACCCTCAAATTCTTTATCATAAGAAATGGGAAAACGTTTTGCAATGTACACACCCTAGAACAATTTGGATGAGCAATTACAAATATCTGCTCAAGGCATCCCCAGCACAATCTATCAATGAAAATGGCCATAAGTTATTGTACTGGTGGTATTATACCCCAGATAGATTGCAAAAGATATATCCGGGGACCTCGGGAAAATGTTGGCGGGGATGTGGCCTTCAGGGCACGTTTTACCATATTTGGTGGACATGTCCGAAGGTGGAATTGTTTTGGGAGGCAGTAGTGAAGTTGGTAAATACAGTATTGCCTCAACCATACCCAAAGAAAGCAGAACATTGCCTCCTCCATTTCCGGCCTAGCTCAATACCCAGTGGACAACATAGATTGGCTACTCAGTACTTTGTAGCGGCCAAGATAGCCTTAGCCCGAGCCTGGAAACAAACTGAAACACCAACACTACAACTGATAGCTCGCAGAGTGGACTTTCTGTATCAGATGTCGAAATTGACTGCTAAGAGGAAAGGCACTATGAAAGTATTCACGAACATTTGGTCAATATATGAACAATCTCAAGAATCAGAAGCAACACCACTGACGGAGAAAGGGAGGGGGGGAGGGGGACCATGAACAAAAATTGGTTACTGATATTTGATGTTATTTGGTTATGATTGTAATTTGCTAAATTGCCAATAAAATATTGGAAAAAAAAATAGAATAGCGACTAAGTGCAGTTATGGTGTATAACTGCAAATTAGTGGCAATTTAACTTCAAAAATGATGCAAACCATCTGAAGACAGGACCTGCTAACCCAACACCAGAAAGTAAACTATGCTCAAGCTTTAAAAGTGGGGGGCAGTCTTATTTCATGGAAATGTGGTCAACATGGATAAAAAGCTGAGAAGTTCAGGAGAAGAGAGCTTGGCCACATAATATTACCAGGAAAGGGAGAGTATGGGAGAGATAATGGAGGGAGGGTTTGGATAAGTAGTATCTGTTTGCATGTTTGGTTAAGTTGGCGGGAGTAGGGAGAGGAAGAGCTATGGGAAACAGTGGGGGGGGGGGGGGAGGCAAAACATTTGTTGATTTTTTTTCCTCTGTAATGAAACAAACTGGTATGTGAAAGGAACAGACATGCCAGTGTGCTGTTATCTGTATGAAACAAAAAGTTCAAAAAATAAAATAAGACCAAAGATCAACAAAGTTCAGCTTCCTCCAGTTGTCGTAGTTATCCAGGGAGAAGGACAATTTTTTTTTTTTTTAACAATGACACATCTGTAGCCAGCTCTTGAGTAATATAATAATGTAATTACACACCTTCTTCCTTATCCTAGTAATCAGTTTAATTCCCTTAGAGTCCACCTGCTCTAACTCACTAACAGCTTTAATCACCTTTGTGCCAGAGAGTGTTTTGTAGAAAAATAAAAATAAGAGAGATGAAGAGATGCCAAGGGTGGATTATCCCAAACAGCGAGTTATCACCCCAAAGAATGAGACTGATGGCCAAACAGTGAGATTTTTGAGATAGTGCAACCAGAGTACACATCTAGAAATATTTAAGTGTAGTATTACATTTCAAATAAAAACAAAAGCACCATAAAATGATCCATGCTTTTCCTTGGAGCCTCTGAAAGGATATATAGAGAGTGTAGACAATATAGGTAAATCCTCTAGGTTGACAAAATTGTCCTCCACTCCGTGGCTAAAACTATGCATATCAGTTTCACAGCGTATGTGCTTGCTGGTGCAGGGAGAGGCAGTATCCAGGAAGGGGAGGTGGGGCTCAGATTTCTTCCTACTTGTGGGGCCACTTGGTTTTTCTCCTCTTAGACTTGAATCTCATGCAAGCAGTGATCAGGATCAGTACATTGGCATCAAGGCTCTAATGTCATAGTAACATAGTAAATGATGGCAGATAAAAACCTGAACAGTCCATCCAGTCTGCCCAACAACATAAACTCACTTTACATGGTATCTGATACTTTATATGTATACCCGAGTTTGATTTGTCCTTGCCATTCTCAGGGCACAGACCGTAGAAGTCCGCCTAGCACTGTTCTTGTACTAAAATTTCTGAAGCTAACGTCGAAGCCCCTTAAAATTTACACTCCAGCCCATCTATATCTATTCAGTCACGATAAGGGTGTAGGCCATAGAAGTCTGCCCAGCGCCGGTTTTGCTTCCCAACTACTGGTGTTGCCACCCAATCTCCACTAAGATTCCGCGGAACCATTCCTCCTAAACAGGATTCGTGTTTATCCCATGCATGTTTGAATTCCATTACCATTTTCATCTCCACCACCTCCCGCGGGGGGGCATTGCACATATCCACCACCCTCTCTGTGAAAAAATACTTCCTGACATTACTCCTGCGTCTGCCCCCCTTCAACCTCAATTCATGTCCTCTAGTTCTACCGCCTTCCCGTCTCCGGAAAAGGTTCGTTTGCAGATTAATACCTTTCAAATATTTGAACGTCTGTATCATGTCACCCCTGTTTCTCCTTTCCTCCAGGGCATACAGGTTCGGGTCGGCAAGTCTCTCCTCATACAGTTTGCAACGCAAATCCCATACCATTTTCGTAGCAAATGTCAATAGTTCAGATAAGAGGCTCAAAGAGTATGAGAGTGAGAGCTCTCAAATGAGTGCGACACACTCCTGAGACTTGGGCATTTCTGGAGACGGGTGGTATTATGAAGAAAGTGGCTAGAGCAGTCTCCCTTGCCCTTCTCCTTCTACGCCAGTTTAAAATGGAAAATGGGTTGCTGTTGCAGGATTATCTTGTAAACCTTGACCTCATGTCACATGAGGTTACTCATTGCTTACTGGTGTGGTTATATTTGAAATATCAATAAAGACAACTTCACATAAAATGGAAAATGAATGAAAGTGTTGATTACATTTCAGCTTTCATCTAAGTATATGTCCCTTTTAGAGGTACATTGCCCTACCTGGCACCTGCATCCCTGCTCTTCTGCACCAGTCTCTGTGTGTGCAGACAGCACTTCCCTCTCCAGGCCTCTCCGTATTGCCCCCTACTTCCTATCAATCGAGGAATGGGAGGGAATTGGAATGCAGCAGTGCTGAATACTGTCTACCATACAATGTCTACACAAATATAAGTCTCCTGACTGAAGATAACTGGCTCACAACCTTTGATAACATTCTGGAACAGTAGGAGGAATTTTCAGGAATTTTTCTTTGTATATTTCAGATGATGTCCTGTCCTTGTCCTTAGTGGCCGAAGCAGAATTTGCAATAATTGCGCTAATGGTCACGTGCACAGTTTCTAATGCAAATACGTCAAAGTTTTGCTTGCTAACGCAGCAAGCTAATCATATGCAAATCTGATGTGCACAGAACTTGTATGCAAATCAGGAATAGCATACCGGATGCATGCATACAAGGTTCTGTGCCAAGGGCAGCTAGTGCTGCACTCACGTCTAAGCAAAACAAAACTACCAGTACACATCTGCCCAAAACGTTTTCCAATACCAACATTTATACACAGAATAACATTCCAGCACGTGGGCAGAAACAATTTGTTTTTGCTTGGACCTGTGCACAGAACCATCACCTCTCCCATGCTGTCTCGCAGGTGTTGTTATGCTTGCAGCAAAAAGAAAGAAAAATTGGCATTAAATACTCACAGAGGTTACTGCGGAAGAAGAAGTAAACCCTTCTACACCTCTTCAGATCTAGTATTCAAGTCAGGCTCACCTTAAAGCAGGGGCGTCGCCAGACCTTACGGTAGGAGGGGGCCAGAGTCTGAGGTTGGGGGCACATTTTGAGTGCCGCCCGCCTCCACCACCTTGCGCCTTCTCGCTCCCCCCTTGCCTCCTCGCACCCTCCTCGCCTCGCAAATACCTTTGCTGGTGGGGGGTCCCCAACCCCTGCCAGCCGAAGCCTTCTTTAGCACCGTCTCTGGCGCAGCCGCGTTCCTGCCCTGCTCTTCTGCTCCTCCTGTCCTGTGCACGCTGACGCTCCTTTATGTGAAACTGAGGAGTGCACAGGACAGGAGGAGCAAGAAGAGCAGGGCAGGAACGCGGCTGCACCAGAGACAGCACTAAAGAAGGCTTCGGCTGGCAGGGGTTGGGGACCCCCTCCAGCCAAACCAGGGGCCAGGACATAATTTGCGGGGGCCCAGGCCCCCGTGGACCCCCGTAACTACGCCCCTGCCTTAAAGTCTTCTGCAGACTTCTCTACATCACGGCAGAATAGCTAGCAGCCTCATTTCCTTTGAGTTTAATGTGCCATGTGCAGATGTCTAACACAAGGCTTTGAGCAGGGTCAGCTCCTGCACACAACCCTTTTCTGCATCATGTGCCCAGAAAATTGTGCATAAACATTGCACTAATCATGCGCCTCCGTCTGTGCTATCCTCAGATTCAGATAACTTTATTGGCACGACAATTTTACATGTGTTGCCAAAGTACATTTACTGGTTGACAGAGTGAGAGGAAAAAAAATAGAAGGAATTAGCTTACAAAGTAATAGCTGACAGTAACAGGAAGTTTCAGAGGGAGAGATCACTAACAAGGATAATTCACAGGTTCTGGTCTTGGTTTGCACTGTCTGTGGTCAATCCTGGTGGCAGAACACAGCCTATCTTGTTATAGCTGCTGTGCCTCCTCATATATAAATAGGGTGAATCAGGGTCAAAAAGATTTTTTGTTATACTCCTCTCCCTCTGGTTTCCCTCCCCTGCTCTTGGCATTTCAGGAAATTTCTAAACACAGACTTCAAAGTAAATGCTCAATCTAAGGGCCTTCTATCCTGTCCCGGGCTAAACTTTGTACCTACACTTGCATGTATTCTTTGCAAAAGTGAAAGTGAAAGGATGCATTATGGGGAGAGTGTCTGTTTACCCACCCATGAACTGAACAGCAAGGTAGGCTGGGGTGTACATGAGGCACAAAACATATTTAGAAACCTCTCTGTACTCGAAAAAGGCATGGCGAATTAAAATGAATTAAAATTATTACCATGGCAAGTGTAATGGGTATTACTAAAGTGACAGATTTTCCAGAGCCCTGGGGAGAGGGAGATCCCTGCTAGAGGGCTGGAGTGGTAGGATGTCCCTGGGTGGGAGGAGGCCCAGCCCATGGGGAGCGGTTTTGAAATAGAACACAGGGGAAAAAAAAGTTGCCCTTGTAGAGAATGACAAGGGGGAGGAGTTGCAAAGGGGATAAAGGTTAGAATTATGCCCATGAGGGGGTCGTCTTTGGTTGCCTGATGGTCCCCTACCAAGAGACCAGGAGGAGGAAGAGGAATCCTGAGTGCGGAGTGTGACTCTTGGCTATAAAGGAGGGTTGTGGCTCCTGAAAGCGGCAACCAGGATACTGTGTGTGCTACGGGTGGGCAGAGAAGAAACTCAGCTGGGGAGCATGAGATTGGAGCTAGGGAGAGCTCAGTCCCTGGACCAGGGTAGATCCAGAGGCAAGTCACTGCTAGAACAGGGGAGGGTCTGAGGAGGAGGGTCTGAGCCTGCAAAAACTGAATTTTTGCTGAAAGGAGGAGAAACAGCCACTGAGAATAGTTCTGCCCTACACCTGTTCACATCTTTTTCAGTAGTAGCTCAATTGTACCTAAGGCAATGGAGAGTTAAGTGACTAGCTCAAGATCACAAGGAGCAGCAGTGGGATTTAAACTAGCCAACTCTGGATTTCAAGACTGGTGCTCTAACCACTAGGCCACTCCTCCACTCCCATGTTTGATGCCCATGAGGTATCCCTGTAAATATACCTGAGAGAAAAAGTGGTGTAGAAGTTCCCCTGAGGAACACCAGAAGGATTGGATCTAAGTTGGAGTTTACATGCTATTTGTACTGCTTAATAAAGGTTTGAAGTACTGCCTGTTGCAGAATTGGAAGAAATAAACTGTCTTGAGTTTGCATAAGCTATGACTACACTGTCTCTTTGAGCATGAGGGTGCCAAGTGCCTCCCAAACACTCGGATCATTATGCCGGACCACATATCCACTCCCAAGCTCAACTGCAAGTGAACTGGAATGGAGGAGTGAGGTGATTGTGGCCCTGAATGTTATCAATAGAAATCAAACAAAATAAAACATGGAAAAGAAAATAAGATGATACCTTTTTTATTGGACATAACTTAATACATTTCTTGATTAGCCTTCGAAAGCTAATCAAGAAATGTATTAAGTTATGTCCAATAAAAAAGGTATCATCTTATTTTCTTTTCCATGTTTTATTTTGTTTGATTTCTATTGATAACCTTAAGAGTGGACTAACACGGCTACCACACTGGCCCTGAATGTGAAACTGAACTGATCTGCTTTGTGGCCCAGACGGAGCTAGCGCAAAGGCCAGACCCATGTTACACAAGGATTTATGGTCTCCTTAAATTTTGTGCTATGAATTATAATGGCATGACCAAACAAGTTGCAACACAGAAAAAAACTTGTTCACAAACAGAAAACAATTGGAGTTTGGGGCAAATAAAAAGTACTATTAACTGTAGTGGGATTGGAACCACACATCTTACATCTCAGTAGTATGTCTGAATTTTAACGGCTGGCTCTCCTGATATATATGTTCTCAAGTTCTAATGTGTACCACGATGGGTGCTACAATCATGTTCATGGAGTCATCTTAATATGGATGTTAGATGCGGAGCCCAGATTTCTTTTGTTCCCAGAATTTTAAATCATGAGAGCAAATGTAGAAAACTGTTCTAGAAATCCCCATTCTGCCCTAGAATAAAAAAAGCTGCATTTGTGTGAACTTACCATTTGGGGCTCAGCATTCACATTTATTGGTCCTAAGGTTTTCACTCGAATCTTGGTTGATGAGTTGTTGAGAAATCGGCGATGTATTCACTAAAACATTACCTGAAAATGTAATACCTTATTAAAAAGAAAAGTTTGATCTGCACTGCAACATAACATACAGGGAGTAATTTTATAAAGCATTTTCCGTGTGGAAAGCATGTTTTCCATGCCAAAAATGGCTCTTATAACATTGGTTGGTGAATACATGCATATAAGCACAATGTGCCCACAACACACACACTCTTACAGGCCTTTCCAGGGGTGGTGGAACTGCATGTGTACGTTATAAAGCACACACACAGCAGGTGTAATTTATACACCACTGAAGATTACTATAAGGGACTATTTTACAAAAGGCATATAGACACCTCTCCCTCCATTATATCTATATTCCATCACTCACCTCTCTTATTTTCTTCACATATTTCTCCCACCTAACCCTTCCTTCCCACCCTCATCCCTGCTCTACATCCTCCCTTCTTTCCTTCCCTTTTTCCCATCTATGAAGCCTCTGTTTCTTTTCACTACCCCATCCACTAGCCTTCAGCTCTCTTCCTTCCCTCCCCTCCCCTTCCTTTCTTCCTACATCCACTTATCCTTCAGATCTTCCTCAGTCTCATCTTCTTTCCTTCCCATCTTTGTTTTCTCCTTCTATGCCCTTAATATTTGGCAGTTTCCCCGATCCTCTTAGCCTTCAGCTCTCCCTCCCATCTTCCTTCCTTCCTTCACCCCCCCCCCCCCCCATCCACTTATCCTGCAGTTATCGGCCCCTCCTGTTTTCCTTCCTTTCTTTCCACACTGCCCAGCCCTGCTCAATCTTAGCTCTCCTGGCCACCAGCAGCGAAGAACCAGTCAGAGACTTTAATGGTTACAAGGCTTCTTCTGTCCCTGCAGCTGCTGCCTCCTCTGAACAGGAAGTGCATCAACAGAACGCAGCAGTGGTCACAGGAAAAGAGGCAGCACTGTAAACACTAGAGAATCTGATGCCACTGCTTCCCCTCCCTTACTGCTCCCTCCAGGCAGAACCATTCAAAAGATGAGAGGAGGGGGAATTGGAGCAACTGCTCTGTATGTCACTGTAACCACCACCACCCCCAATCACTTCTTCTGTGCTGACTGAGCCAAGCCTGAAAAAACTGGGGGCAAAGTGAGGCAGCAAATACAGATGCATTTTGGGACAACTGCTGCCACCCCCCAAAAATTTACACCTCACTTTACTTAATGATAGAGCTGCCTTCCTATCAATGGCCTACCTCAGGCTGGTGCCCAGGCAACAGCCACTCCCCAACCCCCCCCCCCCCCCCCCCAGGACACCAATGTTTAAGGCATAGCTGCTAGACCTAAAATTTTTTATTTGAATTTGGTTAACAACATTTGACAAATGCTCTTGTCCGTACATCGTGAGAACAGACTGCTGCAGCTTTTCATAGAGACAGTCCAAATAAGCAGCCCACTTCCCCTCAATAGAACTGCTTGTTCACTATTGTCACTCCAGGAAACAGATATCCCAGAGTCAGCATCTGGTAACCTTACTCTATCCCATCGCACCTATAAACTGAGTCCAGACACTTGGATATTATTGGGAGAAAAACAGAGAAGCCCAGGGAGGCGGGGCTGGTGGTTGGGAGGCGGGGATAGGGCTGGGCAGACTTATACGGTCTGTGCCAGAGCCGGGGTTGGGAGGCAGGGCTGGGGAGGTGAGGATAGTGCTGGGCAGACATACGGTCTGTGCCTGTGCCAGAGCCGGTGATTGGGAGGTGGGGCTGATGGTTGGGAGGCGGGGCTGGGGAGGTGAGGATAGTGCTGGGCAGACTTATACGGTCGGTGCCAGAGCCGGTGGTTGGGAGGTGGGGCAGACTTATACGGTCTGTGCCCTGAAGAGCATAGGTACAAATCAAAGTAGGGTATACACAAAAGCAGCAAATATGAGTTATCTTGTTGGGCAGACTGGATGGACCGTGCAGGTCTTTTTCTGCCGTCATCTACTATGTTACTAGAATCCACAGACTTGGGGGGGGGGGGGGGGGGGGGACAACACACTAATCATTTGCTCATAGAGGAAGACAGACAGCACCAGACATGGAATTACATAAATTCAGTCACATACTAGTTCATATGTCTGATTAATCATTTTAAAACAGCAGTGACAATCCTGAAAACCTTAACCCGCCCTCCCCTCCCCCGTTTATTAGGCTGCCGACACAGCTCAGTCGGCACTAGTGTGGCTTAGTAAACGGAGGTTAATGGGTACACTAGCCATTTTGGTCTTAACTGTTGTCATCTACCAGTTTGTTTATTTATTTCACAAATTTCTATCCTGCTCCATCCAGAGTTCTGGGCAGGTTATAGGAGAACATTCACAAAAAGGTCAAAATAACAAAACATAAAAAAACATTACATTGTACAATCAAAAAAAAAACCCCATATCTTACATAAAATAATGGGAAACACAAATCTACAGAATGTAGCATATGAAAAAAGAATAAAACTAATTTAAAAGTTTAATTTAAATAAAACTATTAAAATGTTCTATTATGTATTGTATTATATGGCACTATGCCATACTTTGAATTATTTGAATATTTTTACTGCTGTAATTGTCTATTGCTTATGTTTGATTTATTCTTACTGTACACCGCCTTAAGTGAATTCTTTCAAAAAGGTGGCCAATAAATCCTAATAAATAAATAAATGTATGTCACCTGGCATATGACAAAAAGAAACCTAATTTCCATAAGCTTCATGGAACAACCTTATGATCCTATGTAACAGATAGATTGGACTAGTGGCAAACTTAAAAGTCCAACTGAAAAAATGTAACCCTTAACTTTAGTGCTAAGAACAATTAACTGCTTGCTATCGCCTTGCCAGATGAACCTCCAGCTCTTATTTTTAAGAAACTTTGTATACAGATATTTAATTTTAATTTAATTTTTCTTACATTTGTACCCCGCGCTTTCCCACTTATAGCAGGTTCAATGCGGCTTACATATTGTATACAGGTACTTATTTGTACCTGGGGCAATGGAGGGTTAAGTGACTTGCCCAGAGTCACAAGGAGCTCAAAAGATAGGCGAGTATTGGTATGCATTAGTTTAGTGATACCTAACCTTTCTGGAACTTGGGGAGGGGGAGCCCTCATTCAAGGAGTATGGCTTTGCTGTACAATGAGCCTCCTTTCCTGGCCCACTCTGACACATTCCCCTCACTCGTACATCCCGTCCTCTCTTTTCATCCCCTTCCCTTCCCACACATTTTGCTCTCACTCACTCATTCACTTCTGGTTATTTCCATATCATCTTGATCTTCAGCTAATGGGGCTTGTTGGCCTCCCTGTCAGCAGGTCTTCACTATGGCTTGGTCAGTCAGCTCTTCTGTTGATGAGGCATGGGGAAACCCATGTCAGTCACCCTTCACAGCAATACTGTAGGCTGGTTTATCTGCTGTTGCTGAGGCCTGGGGAAAATCTGGTGACTTTTCTATTGCAGTCCAGATCTGGCCTTAAGAAGGAAAGTACATGGATGGGAAAATATAACTCTTTGGGCCAGATTCAGCCCTGGTGTATATCTTCAGAAACAGTTCCATGGCTAAAAGAAATTCATGAAGACAAGGATTCAGCCTAATACAACTTCAAGCAAGAAACTGTTTGCAGGTTCTCTGTGCAAATGTTTCAGAAGAAGGTGATAATAGAGCTGGCTACTTCAGTGAAACCATAGTAGGCCATGAATAGTTTAACTACACAATCAGCAGCACTTGATAGTGGAATGACCAACACCTTACTCGCCTATTCATCTTTAAATGTCCCAAGTAAACTCCTTAAGAGTTTGCAGTCTGAACACTCTGCCATTTCTGAGGCCAGCATGGGGTGAATTATGAATGCATATTTAAACAGGAATGCACAGGTGCTAGGCCTGAAGCCTTACAGAATGAGCTACTACTCCAGCTTGTGCTAATTCAACCCATGACTAGTCAGGAAAGGAAAAGGAGGCAAGATATAGGGACAGGGAAAGATATACAGGGGCTGGCTGGCTGGCTGGCCTAGCCTACAGGATATCTGTGTTATACACAAATGTAAAAGGTTAGGCAGGAAACCAGTTTACTGTAATAAGATTCATTTCCAGCAATATCAATGGTGCAACAGTAACAGTTATGAAAACTTCGTACCCTAAGGTCATAAAAAAAAGCTTACAGTTAAAAACTGTTACTAATAATTCTCAGCATTAAGATTGTGGCAGATAAAAGATCAAAACCCCAGAGGAAGGACAATTAAAAAGGGAACAGGGATGAAAATAAGGAGACCACTATAATGTTGAAATTACCTTTCACCAATTTCTGCTAAAATTAATTCATTGAAAAAAAGCTTCAACTTAATAAACCCAGAAGTGGGCTAGCCTGATGTGCTTCTTCCTGCGTGTCTAGTATGTACTGCCAAGACCTTATGTGCAACATTAAAAAAAAAAAAACACTAGCTGAGAATGAGTTCAGTTTTATTTCTGTTCTTCTCTTAAACCTGACAGCTGCTCCTAAGATCTAGGCAGGGTCTAACAAAAGGTATACAGGTGTCCTGACATTTGTACACTACACTCTCTCACTCCAAAGGGGAAGTCTGGAACTTGTCCACCTGCCTTAAAAGGAAGCTGTAACCACTGCAATTTTTTTTTTTAACTATGCCCGACCCAGAACTAATTCCAATTATCACTGCCTAGTAATTCCTCTTTGGGGAGCAGTCACATAGCAAGTGTGCCAAAAATTACTTCACACTCTCTGGAGCCAATTGGCCTGTACCTTCACAGAGCTAGAGAACCCGGCACCTTAAGGTGAATTGTCAAACACAGCTGTAACTGAAAGTCAGTACAACCTGAAGGCCATTCGTTAATTTAAATGATACGAGCCAACTGTTGTTGTCCAGTTCTGTGAATAAATGCCCATATTACCAGTGGCGTAACCAGACCTGACATTTTGGGAGGGCCCAGAGCTAATAAGGGTGGGCATTATATATATAGGTATGAATAGTGTTTCTTGGGATACTACAAAATAATGCCTTAGAATGCACTTGGTGATGGATTTCTAAGTAGTCTGCCCAACAGCTGCCCTGCATCAACACACATACTTAATGGGAAAAAACTTCCATCCATCCCTGTAGACCAGGATCAGCCCTTCCTTTCCCTTCCCTACCACTATCCATCCTGTGGCTAGGCATCAGCCTTACCCTCCCCTCCCTGTAGCCTAGCATCAGCCCTGTCCTATCCCCTACCCATCCCTCCATAGTCTGGTATCTCCCCTGCTATTCCCAATCTCCTCTCCCCCCCCCCCTTTTGTTTTTTTAATGTCCTGGGCACTGCAGAGCCCACCCCCACCCAGAAACCCACCTATATTTAATATAAAATGTTTTCTTTTATTATTATTTTAACCTGGGCACTGCAGAGACCATCCCCATCCAAAAACCCACCAACATGAAATTCAAAACTTTATTTTTTTATTTTTTATTTTTTTTTATTTTAACCCTGGGCACCCCCAACCCAAAATCCACCAACATTAAATATAGTAATGTACTTTTTTTCCCCTAGGCAGTGAAGAGCCCACCCCTACCCAGAAGCCCACCAGCATTACACATAATTAAAACCTCTTATTACCTGGGCTTGAGTATGCACAGACTGAGCTGGCTCCTGTGCCTGTTTGAGGCCGTGGGGGAGTGCTGAGTCCTGGGGCTGTAGACTGAATGCTGCTCACTGAGGGCCCAAAAACTGTTCTCCACCTGAGTCTAGACAGCAGGGAGTCCAGAAACACGAGTACAGTGAAGGAGACTGCCTGACCAAGCCACAAGGGTGGTAGATCTTTCCCTTGCTGTGCGGTGGCGTGTGAACTGCAGGGGGACAGGGCAGAAACTGGTAAGAGCAACAGAGAACTGCAGCAGGTAGCAGCAGCGCTACAGCAACCTCAAATCGTGATGCGGGGATAAGCCTTAACGTCCACTCCCGAGCTGACTTTCCGTTCCCAGGCCAGAGCACTACAGCAACAAAAATTAGGCTGGTAGGCTGCCACTAGGCTGGAGGCTTGCAAGCACATGACTAACCTGCAAGTTGCTCAAAGGCTGTACGGCCTAACCGATGCCTAGAAGACCGGCACAGATTGGAGGATCTGACAAACTGGGTGGGTCTGAGCCGAGATTGGCCAACCCAGACCCACCCATAGCTACGCCCTTGCATATCACTAAAAGTCACCACTGGAACTAAGCTCCATTGAACCACTGGTGGCAATCTCAGGAGAGAGATCAGAGACTGCAAAGCAGGGAGAATCAACAATCTTCTCCTTTAGGACAGAAGGATGTTTACTGGACAAACGTTGGGAAGCTTTCAACTGCTTCAGCACAAGTTATAACCATTCAGTGGATATGTACAGGACACTAAGGTCTAGTGCTGTTAATCTGGCAGCTTTCACAAGAACTGATTTTCAGTAACCCAAGTTCCTAGATTTCTTGGGAGAATTTACATTAGCTGCAGCATCACAACATCTCAATAATCACTGGAACCAGTTGATCCTCCTTAGCTATGTGTCGTCAAAAAAGTCAATAGATACTGGAGGAGAAATCAAACTTCTTGCATTGTCATTTCTAGACAATGAAAGAATTATATTAAAACTATTCTAAAAATTTCTTGAGAACTTACTCCTCACAGATGAAAATGCACGTCAGATATACCTGCTGTCTCCTAAAATCATATTTTGGAGGGATGGCATGAGTACATAGCGAGTACATTTCTTACCTGGCAGTTGCACACTGCAACTCTCATGCTCCTCCTCTTCCTCCTCCTCCATTCTTCATGCAATCCAAAAACAGTCCTCTTACCCCTTGTCTAGTTCTCTTTCTCCTCCTCTTTCCTCTATCCATTTCCCACCCTCGCTGCTGCTGCTGCCTCCTCCTCCTCCTAGAACCAGGTTGAGGACAAAAAAAAGACACTTCCTGAACCCTGAGGAAAGCTAGAGATCATCCTCTCCTCCCAGGTCTCATTTCAGGGGTAAAGACACCTCCACTGCCAAGGACACAGTCACCTCTCTAGGCCAAATCCACTTACCCAGACAATTGGATTTCAAAAACCCTGTTAATTACTATGCTGGCACATTTAATTTCCCATTGTCTTAGTACCCCTGTGAAAGTTACTATCAGAACTGCCCACTGTCAGTAAAAAAAATAAATAAATAAAAAAAAGGAAAAACAAAAAAAAGTACCACAACCATAAAAGTACATTTCATATCAGTAATGTATCATGTTTGGCAGGTTTGTGTTTTCACTGCTGACTGCTCCTTGTGTGGCTGAAGGATACAGGAGTCAGTAAACTGTATAAAAGGGTAAGGTTCAGAGCAGTAAGCTTACCTATGCACAAAATGAAAAGGTAAAACTTGTGTCAGTCGGGGCCAGCCCGGTGGCTTAGTGCGAGGACTGTGCACTGCCATATGCAAGGACCTGAGGCCTGAGGTTTGCAGTAGTAATTAATGCCTCAAACATTTATTTTTCAGCGGTTTGTTATGTGATGTGTTGGGGAGCATGTGTTTCTGGAAGTTCGTTTTAATTTGATTTGTATGTTTATTTATTTCTTAGATTTTGTTCACACCTTTTTTAGTACCTCAAGGAGAGTTACATTCAGGTACTCTGGGTATTTGCTTTGTTCTCTGCCGGATACAAGAAATGTTGGAAGACAAGCAAGGATTCTGATAAAAAAGGTTGAAAGTACAGTCTGACGAAGCCAATGTAAATACAAGGGCAAAACGGGACCCTGTAGGCTGGTTGAGACCTAAAGATAAGTAAACTTTGGGTCTTTTTTTTTTGCTTTTAGTCGATTTGCTTCCAATATGAAAAGATCAGAAATTTTAAAAATTAAAAAAATAAAAATCAAATAAAAAATCAAATCGGGTTTTTTGCCTATGAAGAGTCAGTTCAGTGAGTCTATCAGAATTGAGAGTGATTCAGTCCGCTGACGTACAGAGGCATTTTCCCGCGCAAAGCAAAGATTTCCCGTCTTTTGTGAATCTTGAAATATTTCAAATGTAGAAAAGAAACCCAAAGCTATTTTGGGGGTTTTCTTTTCAGAAGATTTGTGGAGCTATAGATCCGAGATCATCCTAGAAGGAATACAGAATAACAGTCATACAGTAGTGTATTGTGTACCACTGTGTATTTGGATGAGAATTTATGTGTGAAGTGGGAGGAGTTCTACTATTTTGAAAGTTGTTTCTATATTAGAATGATTCACAGCACACAGAAGGAAGTTATGGGGGAGAACTGATAAGGTGTGGGGAACCTTTCTAAAGAATATAGGACATAAAGCAAAGCGCTTCAAAGACGAGGGACATTTAGGGGGTCTTTTACTAAAGCTTAGCTCGAGTTATCTGCAGAAGGGCCCATTTTATTCCTATGGGCCCCACTGCAGATAACTCGAGCTAAGCTTTAGTAGAAGCCCTCCTTAGAGAAATTGTTTGAAGCCTTCTGGGGGGGAGGGGTAGGGGGTAGAGACTATACAAATGGATTGTTGTGAGAAGGAGAGGAAGGAAAGGGGAGGGAGGGAATGGACATGCCTGCAATATTGTAATCCAAAGAGGACAGGTCAGAAAGAGCGGCCAAATGTTGGAAAGATATCAATTGTAATTAGTTATAAATGTTCTTGAATACAAGTTGGACCTTGATAATAAAGGGTGTGCAGATGTTGCCAGACCTATAAAAGCACACAGTTCCACCCCATATATAAAAACAGGCATCAGACACAAAGTTCATTTGTCAATAAAAAAATATTGTCATGAGTTAGCAACCCTGCTTTCTCTCTGATATAGAAACTAAAGCTTCTGCCACCAGGAATGGGCCAAGAGTGCAACAGTTTTCGAAGCATAACAGAAGTTGCTAAATACAGAAGCCAGATCTTTTTGTCCCGTGTGAACATCTCATTCTGTCAACTCTGCACAGGTATAAACAAAAATCTGCCTCCAAAAAATTCGGTGACAATTTTATCATCACTACGTTCGTTTTTGCTTATAAACAGGGCATCTTCCAACAAGACCTATCACCCAGCTGGTACAGCTTCTTTAATTTGTCATCCTTCTAACACAGCAAGCTAAGGATGTACTGGATACATTCTTCCTGTAACATCAGTCAGTTTGTTCAACTTTCAAAATGATGCTCAGAAACCATCTGGGAATTGGACAGCACTGATGCTAATTTGATCGACAGTGTGGTTATGGGAAGACCACGGTTTCCCGCTGAGTGCTCTACACAAGGGAAGACTGCAAACTGCCATGAAAGGGTGCACTTAAAGACAAATTCTGAGATCTAAACACTTCCCCTTCAAAACAGTTAATGCAAATAAGACAGAAAATTCAGATCTATCGTTGATCGTTTCCTCTCTGCAACAAAACAAGCAGAATATGTTGATCATGAGATGGAACAAAAAAAGGACCATCTGCTCAGATACATTTGCGGAACCAGTCAATAACAAAATCTTTTTTGAAAGCACAATATAACCAGGCCAGCTCAGTAGGGGAGTGACCTAGATTCAATTCCCAGCTCAGATCTTCTACTCCCTGGCTAGGCTGGGGATTCTGAAGAGTGGAGCAGCAGCTTAATGGTTAGAGAAATGGTTTGTAAACCAGGAAGCCAGAGTTCAAATCTCACTTCTGATGCCAATACTTTGTGACCTTGTGCAAAATCATTTCACCCTCCCTCCATTGTTCCAAATACAACTTATTTCCCTGCCCAACTGGCTTTCAATCTAACTCATGTACCTGAACATGATGACTTACCCTGAGCTCAGATTTGGAAAAAGCAAGTAATAAATGTAAATTCAAAACAGTCGCAGATTCAGGGAATAGGGAGGGAGTTGGTCATTACACACTGGCAATGCCTTGTGGCTAGATTTAGGGTTTGTGATTGTAAGATACTAGAAGAAGCTCTGTGTAGGACCATTGGCCAAGAAACGTTGCTGCAATGAACTGATTAAAGTTATAACATAAGAGAAAAGATCCTGGATGGTGTCCAATGAAGGCTTATTCTGACTGAGCTGGATACCCAAAGGGGCAAGAAAAAGAAAAGGTAAAAAGCCCTGTGTTTTTTGTTAGAGTATATAATCTAGCAATGGGCAGTGAGGGATCCATGCAAAACGCCTTGTGTTAGAATCGCAAAATTAGCACTACAAAAATATCACAGCACGCTATAATCAAATCAATAAGCATCCAAATTATTACCACATTAACACCTATGGCACAAGTGTTGCCACTAAAGAATTATTTTGCTCCTTTACAGCACTGTGATGCTCCTGACAATAGAACTGAGGCAGAGGAAAAAGCAATAAAATTGGAACAAAAAGACATGAAGGTACCCAAAGTGAAAAGACACCCCCAAATCACTAATGTTGAAACACATACCAAGAAATATAGATGGAAAGCAATGGCCACAAATGCTCGTAGTCTAAGCAATAAAGTTCATGACCTTCAAGCCCTGATTTTGGAGGCAGACTTAGATGTTGTTGCAATCACGGAGACGTGGCTCAACGGTTCCCACGAATGGGATGCAAGCATACCAGGCTATAATCTATTTAGGAAGGATAGAGAGGGTCGTAAAGGTGGAGGAGTAGCTCTGTATGTGAGGAATGATAAGCAATTAGAGGAACTAGATAAAGATCTGATCGCAGATATTCAAAAATTAGGAAAGAAAAAAGAGGTTCTGTTGATAGGAGATTTCAATCTGCCGGATATAGATTGGAAGGTTCCATCTGCCAAATCAGAAAGAAGTAGAGAGATCGTGGATGCTTTCCAAAGTGCTCTGCTCAGACAAATGGTGACGGAACCCACGAGGGAGGGAGCGACGCTGGATCTGGTGCTCACAAATGGGGATAGTGTGTCAAATGTCCGAGTGGGTGCACACCTGGGAAGCAGTGACCATCAAACGGTTTGGTTTGATATGACGGCTGAAGTGGAGGGCGGCCACTCTAAACTCAAAGTCCTGGATTTCAAGTGTGCTGACTTTAGTAAAATGGGGGAATACCTGACAAAGGAGCTGATGGGCTGGGAGGACGTACAAGAAGTGGAAGGTCAGTGGTCCAGGCTGAAAGAAGTAATAAATAGGGCCACAGACCTTTATGTAAGGAGAGTAAATAAAAGCAAGAGAAAAAGGAAACCGATATGGTTCTCCAAGCAAGTGGCTGAGAAAATAAAGGCTAAAGAGTTGGCGTTCCAGAAATATAGAAAATCTCAAGAAGAGGAACACGGGGAGGAATACTGGATGAAACTGAAGGAAGCCAAGAGAGAGGTACGTCTGGCGAAGGCGCAAGCGGAAGAACAAATGGCTAGAAATGTAAGGAGGGGCGACAAAAATTTCTTCAGGTATATTAGTGAAAGGAGAATGACTAAAAAGGGAACTGTGAGACTAAAAGATACAGCGAACCGCTAGGTAGATAATGATGAAGAAAAAGCCAATATGCTAAATAGATACTTTTGCTCTGTTTTCACTGAAGAAAATCCTGGAGAAGGACCGCGAGGGACTGGCAAAAGTACACCTGAGAATGGAATGGATATAACACCGTTCACGGAAGAGAGTGTGTATCAACAACTTGGAAAGCTAAAGGTGGACAAAGCCATGGGACCGGACGGGATCCACCCCAGAATACTGAGGGAGCTCAGAGAGGTTCTGGCGGGTCCTCTTAAAGATTTGTTTAATAAATCCTTGGAGACGGGAGAGGTTCCGAGAGATAGGAGAACGGCGGAGGTGGTCCCTCTTCACAAAAGTGGTGATAGGGTAGAAGCTGGAAACTACAGGCCGGTAAGCCTCACTTCGGTTATTGGAAAAGTAATGGAAGCGATGCTGAAGGAAAGGACAGTGAATTTCCTGGAAGTCAATAAGTTACAAGATCCGAGACAACATGGTTTTACCAGAGGGAAATCGTGCCAAACAAATCTCATTGAATTCTTTGATTGGGTAACTGGAGAATTGAATCATCGACGTGCTATAGACGTAATCTACTTAGATTTTAGCAAAGCTTTTGACACGGTTCCCCACAGGAGGCTCTTAAATAAACTAGATGGGCTGAAGATAGGTCCCGAAGTGGTGAACTGCATTAGGAACTGGTTGACGGACAGACGACAGAGGGTGGTGGTGAATGGAGTTCTCTCGGAGGAGGGAAAGGTGAGTAGTGGAGTGCCTCAGGGATCGGTGCTGGGGCCGATTCTGTTCAATATATTTGTGAGCGACATTGCCGAAGGGTTAGAAGGTAAAGTTTGCCTATTTGCGGATGATACTAAGATTTGCAACAGAGTTGACACCCCGGGAGGGAGTAGAAAGCATGAAAAAGGATCTGAGGAAACTAGAAGAATGGTCTAAGGTTTGGCAATTAAAATTCAATGCGAAGAAATGCAAAGTGATGGATTTAGGGAGTAGAAACCCACGAGAGACTTATGTGTTAGGCGGGCAGAGTCTGATAGGTACTGAGGGGGAGAGGGATCTTGGGGTGATAGTATCCGAGGATCTGAAGGCAACGAAACAGTGTGACAAGGCAGTGGCCATAGCGAGAAGGTTGCTAGGCTGTATAGAGAGAGGTGTGATCAGCAGAAGAAAGGAAGTGTTGATGCCCCTGTACAAGTCGTTGGTGAGGCCCCACCTGGAGTATTGTGTTCAGTTTTGAAGGCCGTACCTTGTGAAGGATGTTAAAAAAATGGAAGCAGTGCAAAGAAAAGCTACGAGAATGGTATGGGATTTGCGTTCCAAGATGTATGAGCAGAGACTTGCTGACCTGAACATGTATACCCTGGAGGAAAGGAGGAACAGGGGTGATATGATGCAGACGTTCAAATACTTGAAAGGTATTAATCCGCAAACAAATCTTTTCCGGAGATGGGAAGAACGAGAGGACATGAAATGAGATTGAAGGGGGGCAGACTCAGGAAAGATGTCAGGAAGTATTTTTTTACGGAGAGGGTGATGGATGCTTGGAATGCCCTCCCATGGAAGGTGGTGGAGATGAAAACGGTAACGGAATTCAAACATGCGTGGGATATGCATAAAGGAAATCCTGTGCAGAAGGAATGGATCCTCAGAAACTTAGCCAAAATTGGGTGGCAGAGCAGGTGGGGGAAGAGGGGTTGGTGGTTGGGAGGCGAGGATAGTGGAGGGCAGACTTATAAGGTCTGTGCCAGAGCCGGTGATGGGAGGCGGGACTGGTGGTTGAGAGGCGGGAAATACTGCTGGGAAGACTTGTACGGTCTGTGCCCTGAAAAAGGCAGGTACAAATCAAGGTAAGGTATACACATATGAGTGTATCTTGTTGGGCAGACTGGATGTACGATGCAGGTCTTTTTCTGCTGTCATCTACTATGTTACTATGTTATGTTACTATGAGGCATATTTTCAAAGCACTTTGGGAGGCTAAGTTCCATAGGTTTCTATGGAACTTTGGGAGGCTAAGTGCTTTGAAAATGAGCCTCTTTGTTTACTAAGGTGTGCTATAGATGCGCTAGTGTTTTTAATGCGCGTAAATGCTTTACGCGTGTTAAATGTTAACACGCCCATGGAAATGTTTAGGCGTGTTAGCGTTTAATGCGCCTTAACTTTAAAGGCGCATTATAAATGCGAATGCATCTTAGTAAACATACCCCTAAAATTGGGGCAGTAATCCGCAGCACATTGCTAAATGTCACTTTTTCTGTCAATGCCCGAGCAGCGACTAGCTCAGCCACTGACAGGGAGGGTGACATTAAAAAAAAACATGCTGCAGCATTTGTAGTGCACCCCTTCCCAACATAATACCCTAACAAAGCTCCCCCCAACATTACACCTGTTTCCTCCTCCCCCCCCCCAAAAAAATGAACCCCCACCCATCTCAACCCCTGAAAAAACTACCTGGTAGTCTAGTCTAGTCTAGAGAGTTGCACAGGGACAGAAATCCAACCCGTCCCCACCAGAATCTCCTCCGTCCCTGCCCGTCCCCATAAAAAAAAGTATCTACTTCTGAAGTTTTTATTGAGTTTTAATGAAAATACAAGAATATTGCCTCCTCCCTCAAAATACCCAGGGAAAATCTGCTACAGTACAAAGAAAAAAAAAGCTACAGACAGAATCCCCATTATACTGACATACAACCCTGAGCTGGAAAAATTAAGAAAAATCATAAAAGATCTACAGCCTCTACTCCAGGAGGATGAATTATTGAAAGGGATATTCCCATCCCCACCAGTGCTGGCCTTCCGACAGCCACCCAACTTAAAACACAAGCTAATTAGAAGTAAGCTCCCAACACAGACTCAAAAAGAAAAGAATGGCACACATCCTTGCAATATATCCAGCTGCAAACTATGCCAAAACATCTCACAGGACCTCACAGTCATTCACAAAGGAAAAATATTCAACATTAAGGAATCTTTCACGTGTTCATCTTCCAATGTGGTATATATCATTCAGTGTAAAAAATGCAACAAAGGCTGCTACATTGGAGAAACCAGTCAGATGCTAAAGAAGAGATTTAATTTACATAGACACCATATGAAAAATTACAGTACTAATAAAGATGTCACGCCTGTGGGGCAGCGCTTTACAAAACCAGAACACTGTACCAGTGACTTCATGGTAAGAATCTTAAAAAGGAACTTTAAAACAATACAGGAATGTAAGACCTTTGAAGTCAGAATGATTAAATATTTTGACACCCACCAGGCAGGACTTTAACAAGGATCTGGGTTTTCTAGCCCATTATAAACCATAAAATTGTACTGCTTTGAAAATCGTACTGCTTTGTCACCCTCCTGTCTCCATGCATCTCTCACCTGTCCCTCTTCTTGTCTCTCACCTATCCACCCCCATCCTGTTAGACTGTCGCTGGAATGCTTTGATTTTTCACTTATATATACTATCATCTACCAACATTTGCTTATTTCCGATCTGATGAAGAAGGGCAACCTTCGAAAGCTAATCAAGAAATGTATTAAGTTATGTCCAATAAAAAAAGGTATCATCTTATTTTCTTTTCCATGTTTTATTTTGTTTTATTTCTATTGATTACCTTTAAAAGTGGACTAACAAGGCTACCACACCTCTCTAATGAAAATACAAAATGCAAACATCCACCAAGGAAGAGGACAATAACCAGTCAGTCAGGAATATTGGGCCGTTATTTCTTTAGTCCATTCAGAAGTCCATCCACAGTATGTGGTCCTATCTGTGATCATCTATCCTCGAGAACATTGTCAGTCGATGAAAATGACTGTTCAGATGATGTGTTGGCAGTAGGATTTCCAAGGACTCATCAGGCAAGTTCAGAAAGATTTTTCCACTTAGTAGATTTTGACTTCCAGTAAGACAAGATGTCATCAGTGATTTCGTCAGTAGTACTCAAATATGCATCCACCTGAGAAAAAGCAGTGCCGCTCCTTCTGTGGGGGGGGGGGGGGGGGGGGGGGGGGAGGGGGAGGAATTCCTAACCTTGCCTCATCACAGCAGATGGTATCATTTTGAAGTGAAGGTGTATTTTGCAAGTAACATTGTCATTACAAATAGATATAAAATATTGAAATAGCTAAAGAAAGAAAATATATACATACCTCAGATATATTTGAAGAAGATAAAGAAGAAGAATAGAGGTCTCCCAAGTCGTCTTCTGGAGTGTCTGCTACTGGCAGTCTATCCACCATCTCTTTTAAATTGGACAGTGCCTGTACATATTCAGTTGGTGCTAATATTCCAAAGTTGTTTTTAAACAGTGGATCCAGCAAAGCAACAGTACAATGCAACAGATGAACCGTGAAGTATTTATTCAGCATGTTCAGTAGATGGTATTTTAGTTGTAAGATGATGCTACTGTCAGAAGGCCTTTTCAGTGAAGAGTTCTTGCAGCTTTATTATGGTAGTTAACACCAGATACAATGAAGGCCTTTTGTCAGTAGAGAGGCATTTTGTGGCCACATCAACTGGTTCCACAACTTGAATGACATCAGCCAAGAAGTCTTCATTGATTTCAACCAGCAGACGAAAAAAAATTTTCTATTAAAACCTGGCTCAGAACTCAGTGTATGAAGATGTGAAAAATTTCTTGCCAATGATTTCAGCGTTAACAGCGCATTGTTCCATCATGTTACTACATATTGTTTAAGTGTTGTTACCTGCTGATTGTGAATTTTTGTTCATTTTGCCAATGTCACTAGTTCTTTTGAGGTGTCAATAAGTTTGGTTACCTCAGGTGGCAAACCAGTGCCATATGAATTTGTCTTCTACAGTCTGTGTGACATAACAAGATTTAGATTATGACATGAACATCCAATCCATGTGTTTTCTTGAAAGGCAGCCTTCATATTACTGTCATTGACTGGAGTGAACACATTGTGATAATGTTGTACTACTACTACTACTAATCATTTCTATAGTGCTACTAGACATATGCAGTGCTGTACACATGATATGCAGGTGCTTTCTCTGTCCCTAGAGGGCTCACAATCTAAGCTTTTTGTACCTGGGACAATGGAGGGTTAAGTGACTTGCCCAAGGTCAGAGGGAGCTGCAGTAGGAATTGAACCCAGGTTGCCAGGATCAAAGCCTGCTGCACTAACCATTAGGCGGCTACTCCACTCTGTTGTACACAAAATTCATCCAGAATCAACTTTACTGTCACTTTTATATTTTTCAAGGTATGATTTCGTCCAGTAATCGAGCAGCCAAGATCAATCAGTTTGCCAGTTATCAATATGCTGCAAAAGGTAAAATTATGTATAATCATACCTGATAATTTTCTTTCCATTAATCATAGCTGATCAATCCATAGACTGGTGGGTTGTGTCCATCTACCAGCAGGTGGAGATAGAGAGCAAACTTTTGCCTCCCTATATGTGGTCATGTGCTGCCGGAAACTCCTCAGTATGTCGATATCAAAGCTCCATCCGCAGGACTCAGCACTTAGAGAATTACACCCACGAAGGGACACTCTGCCCAGGTCACCACCGCCGAAACGGGGGAGGGGAATTAACCCAGCTCATCCCCACACAAGTGGGGGAGGGGAATCCGTCCAGCTCATCCCCGCGGAGCGGGGGAGGGACACCACACCCGCCGATGCGGGGGGATCTGGCTTATCCTGCAACCGCAACCGCGGGAGGAGCTGACTGACCCTAACACCGCCGAAGCGGGAGGGGTACAAAGCTGCCCTACAGCCGCACGAAGCGGGAGGGAGTGCCGGCAGAATTTTAAGTCTCAATCCAGCCCCGTAAAACGGAGGGGAGAGGAATGCAGCAGCTCACTGTAACACAAACTCGTCTTAACTCTTGAAGAATCCAAGTGAAAAAACTTGAACACGAAGTCTTTCTGAAGTAACTGAAGACTAAACTTGAACCTGAAATGCAACCAGAATAAAAACAGTACAGATATCTGGGAGGGGCTATGGATTGATCAGCTATGATTAATGGAAAGAAAATTATCAGGTATGATTATACATAATTTTACCTTCCATATCATCAAGCTGATCAATCCATAGACTGGTGGGTTGTGTCCATCTACCAGCAGGTGGAGATAGAGAGCAAACTTTTGCCTCCCTATATGTGGTCATGTGCTGCCGGAAACTCCTCAGTATGTTCTCTATCTCAGCAGGTGGTGGTCACACACAGCAGCAGCTCTGGCTAGGCCTCCAAGCCTAATTTTTAGGTTTTGTTGAGTGCCTGGGGTTGAGGGCTCTTTTGAGCAAGTGCAAACCTGGTGGTGCCAGGTCCCTCCTTTTCTCCCCCCTCCCGCTGGCTCCGTTAAAAAAAAAAAAATTTTTGAACGTCCTTAAAGGCGTTTATTTCGACGTTTATTTAAGCGTCTATTGCAGCTACTCACTGGGACACCAGGTCGTTACAACTCGGAGCGGACAGCAGGTAATTTTTACCTTTTTATAGCGGGCAGGGGGTTCCCCGATTCTTCTCCTCGTGGCATATGGCGTCGGAGGGCGAGGGCGCAAAGGGTCGCTCCCCGGATCGCTTGAGCGCTTCTAGAGGGGATGCGGGGGTCTTAAAGCCTGATTCGCCCTTGTTGGGTGACAGTTTCGTGACCGATGAATGTCCCGGTCCTTCCTCCGGCGTGACGGTTTTTCCCGCCATAAACGCCCATCCCCCGCTCCTCGCCTCCGCCATCTTGGCCGGCCACGCGGCTCGGACGGCTTCTTCTTGGGCCGCCCTTGAGGTTGGAGACATTAATGCCATGAACGCCCTTAATTTGGGCGACGGCACAGAAGCGGCTAAAGTTAAGAGCCGTTCTTCCCGCGCGGCTCCTTCGCGGAGTTTCGCGCCGGACGCCATTTTGGATGCGTAGCATGTCTCTCCCCCGCTATTGCGAGCGCCGGTTGAGGGTGCGTCTAGGGCTGTTGCCCAGGCTGCGGAAGTGCACAGTCTGGGGGGTTTCTCCCCCGAGTTTGTTTTGCTGCTGCATCAGGCCTTCCTCATGCACAACGCTGCCCCTGCTCCCTCGTCTGGTAAAGAGGTTGAGGTTCCCAGAGGTAAACGCCCTCGGGTTGATTCCCAGGCCTTGGAGGAATTTGTCTCCTCCGATGTAGATGAGGGCAGCGTGTCTGAGGTCTCCCAACGGTCCTTTGCGGATTCCTTGGAGGAGACGGATCCCCGCTCGGATGGAGCGGATGACCCCTCTGCAGCGCGGCTTTTAAGCCCAGAGGATTTGCCCAACCTGTTGTTACAGGCCATGGACACTTTGAAGATTTCCTCTCCGGAGGACGTCTCTCCCTCAGCCCCTGTTGGCTCTGCCATTATGCTGGGGACGAAGCGCCCGCCTAGAACCTTCCACGTGCATGATGCCATGCACACCTTAATTTCGGCTCAATGGGATGTCCCAGAAGCGAGCCTTAAAGTGGCTAGGGCTATGTCCCGCCTCTATCCTTTGGCTGTGAGTGAACGTGAGGCCTATCTGTGGCCTACCGTGGATTCTTTCATCACTGCGGTGACTAAGAAAACGGCGTTGCCGGTGGAAGGTGGCACGGCCCTAAAGGACGCCCAAGACAGAAGATTGGAGGCGGCCTTAAGGTCGTCCTTTGAGGCGGCTGCTTTAAGTTTGCAGGCCTCAGTTTGCGGCTCCTATGTGGCCAGGGCGTGCCTGACTATGGTGCAGCGGGCTTCCCCCTCGGATCATTCCTTGAGGGCTGATTGGCCGGCCCTGGAATCGGGCTTAGCCTATTTGGCAGACTTGCTGTATGATGTCTTGAGGGCCTCAGCGAAAGGCATGGCTCAGACAATCTCTGCGCGGCGGTGGCTTTGGCTGAAACATTGGTCTGCTGACCACGCCTCTAAATCCCGCCTGGCTAGGTTGCCTTTTAAAGGCAAGCTGCTCTTTGGGGTCGAGCTGGACAAAATCGTGACCGATCTCGGCACGTCTAAGGGCAAGAAATTACCAGAGGTCAGGGCTCGGGCTAGTACTCGTCCCGGTACCTCCAGAGGACGGTTGCAGGAAGCCCGTCGGTACCGCCCGGGCAGGTCGGGTTCCTCTGCCCCCTCTTCCTTCAAGAGGAATTTCTCCCCCAAGCAGCATTCCTTTCGCAGAGACCGCCGTCCCGGAGGTGCTCCCTCCGGTCCTCCCCCAGGGTCTCGTACCCAATGACGGGGTCTTGGTCCACGCCCCAGTGCAGATTGGAGGACGGCTGTCCTCGTTTCTGGGCGAGTGGACCACAATAACTTCAGACGCGTGGGTGCTGGAAGTCATCAGAGGCGGCTACAAACTAGAGTTTGCCAGTTATCAATATGCTGCAAAATCACAGTTATGTAGTTGTGGTTGCTTTGTTTGTGTGTCCAGTTATCACTCCGAACTGCAGCACTGTTAGCTTGTTGATGAGTGCAATCTTCTCTTTCTCCACAACACCATCAAGATGACGAGAGACAGTTGACCCACAGGGCTTGACCTGGTCCAGATCAACATTTCCATACTTAGCACCAATGGAGATGAGCTTCGATGCCAAATTCCTGAATCCATCCCCTTCCAACAATAGAAAAAGACCTCACATCTGTTGCATACAATGCAACCACAATGTCTGCCACTTCAGATTTGATGTTCCCAGGTACTTTGTTGGTATTGCTTGATAGAGAAAAGCCTGGTATAGCTATAATCTTTGTTGCTGGCAAATGGTCCTTGTCAGCCCATAAGCCATTGGTTCCATCACAACATCTCCAAGACAGAATCGTCTTGCATCTTGAGCAAAGCACAAAAGGCACTTCTTTGGCATTGACCATTACCGATTTAAAGGAATTCCATACTTCATTCTTACCTTTATTTTTCGTGTATGAAACACGGTCACTGTTTGAATCAAACAGTTTCTGAATGTCAGCTTTCTTTTCCACAGCTAGAACAAAATTACACAGGACTGAAGTACCGAGTCAGTCTCTGTAAAACAATACAACACAGGAGAAATAAAAATGAAAAATCAACATAACAATATGGCAGAGACAGACAGCAGGACACTGAGCCCTGCCTGAACCTACAATGCATCTTGTAGGCAAGCTCTTTAATCAACAAACAGCAAGACACTAAAAAACCTCAACAAAGACAAAGGGGAGGGGGGGTATGTTTTAGCTGGAGCTGTGATACAAAAACAGCCAGCTGATCAAGAGAAATAAAACCACTTCCCACCACTCTATGGTATATGCATATATAAAAAATGTAGTCAGCTGACTAACCTCTGTGCAGTTCTTTTTTGCAGGTTGGGACTCACTGCCTCCTCTCCTCTGGTGCCACAGCTCAGGTTGTACCCCCCTCCTCCTTTCCTCCGGTCACCTCAGCTCCCAGCTTCTGTCCTCGCTCCTCTAGCACTGCTTCTGACCAGGTGCTGCTCAGTGCTGTCTCCTCTCCTCTGGTCACCTCAGCTCAGTCTCTGCTTCCATCCCCTCACTGCTTCTTCTGTCCACATGCTGCCTCTACTCCTCTGGTCACCTCAACTCGGTCGCTGCCTCTGACCCCTCACTACTCCTCTCCTCCTCCAGAACTGCTTCTTCTGACCATGTGCTGCTCAGTGCTGCCTCCTCTCCTCTGGTCACCTCAGCTTACTGCTTCCATCCCCTCACTCCACTCCTCTTCTGGCACTGCTTTGTTGCTTGCTCCTCACTGACGCTGCTTCCTCCGAGTCCGCCGATATGTGATGACTTCGCTACCTAGTCCCAGCATATTTAAACAATGGCACCGGACCTGGCTGCAGCCTGCGTGCTCACTCAGCAGCATGACTCTTTGCAGCACACCTTCGCTCCTATTGGAGCAATGCCCTGAGTTGCGCAATCAAGGAGAGAGGCGGTACTGGATGGAGTCCCAGAATGAAGCTTGAAAGCTGAAACATGAATCAAGGTGACCATTGCAGAAGGTGGACATGTTGGACTCGGATGACTTGGAGACGGACCGGAGTCAAGGTAACTCTGCGGGAACCCCAAGGGAGCTGCATCCATCTCTGGGGGATTCCTGCCGACCTGGTGGAATCTCTCGCAGGAGTCCCGTGGGCCTGGAGGGATTCCCGGGGGTTTCCACGGTAACCATGGGATTCATGCAGTCCCTGTTCCCATGCAGCTCTCTAGTCTAGTGGCCTCCCTCCCTCTCTCCACTTAAAAAATAAAATCCCTAGTAGTCTAGTGGCTCCCCTCCTCCTCTCCCTCCCTTCCACCGTCAAACAAACATTCCCTGGTAGTCTAGTAGCCCCTCGCACTCCCTCCAACCACTTAAGTCCCTGGTAGTCCAATGGGAACCCACCCCTCCATCCACCCTGTGACCCAATGCCTAGGCCCCCCCCAACAGGGCAAGAGTGATGCCCAGTCACTCCTGCCTCCAATGCTGTCATTGGCAAAACAGCAGCACCCTTCCCCAAAAGGTGCATTTTAAGATATACCCTGTGAGGACAAATTGCCATATAAGCCTTTATATGACAATATGACCCACTCTGCCTCATACCTCCTGCCTCATTTAAGGTACAGGGCATAGACAAGGAGGGGGGCTCTCAGGTTGGGAGGTCCCACTAGACTACCACGGTAATGGTTCTGGTTCAAGTTAACATCTGCACTGAAAACATTTCTGTATTGCTGTGGGAGTAAAACCCGCAGTAAATATAGGTTAAACACATTATAATGCTTTCTGCATGGGCCTCTGATTCAGGGGGGATCTTTGAAAAGTGCTGGTTAGGTAAGTGATTTTTCCTATTACATGCATTGGACAGGATTGGCTTATTTTAACTAGTGCGATTCTATGAATGTAAAATTCATAAACCACATTGATAAAATATTGGATTTTATTGTGGAATATAAGTATTTTTTTTTTTTTGTTTGTTACATTTGTACCCTGTGCTTTCCCACTCATGGCAGGCTCAATGCGGCAGGCAATGGAGGGTTAAGTGACTTGCCCAGCATCACAAGGAGCTGCCTGTGCCGGGAATTGAACTCAGTTCCTCAATTCCCCAGGACCAAAGTCCACCACCCTAACCACTAGGCAACTCCTCCACTTTAAGTAAATATAAACAAAAAACCTTAAAGCTTTCAGCGAGCTGGCTCATGAGATGGCGAGGTGGTTGAATTTTTATATCCAGGCACTTATGTGAAGAGTCCAAAAAGGCAGCATAGGTGCCTGTAAGCCTTTATAAGACAGGCTGTACAACGACAAATTCTCTGAAACATATGACTGGGGTTAAGCATTCGCTCCCTGATATTCAAAACCATTTAGCCAGCCAGGATCAGTACCTGGCTGGTTAAATGCACCATAACTGGCTATCCAAACATTTTCAGCAGGACATGGCCAGCAATGATCCACTGAAAGTTTGTGGTTAGCGGCTAGCCAATTATATTCTGCAATGTAATTTTCAGCGCAAACTTGGTGGCCATAGTTGGCTGTGTGAATACCAGACCTATCTTTCGCCGGTTCAAACTTAACCGGCCAGCGCTAAATATCAGGTTGGCCTGTTAAGTTTGAACCGGCCAGAAACAAATCGTATATTCAATGCAGGTCACTGTAAACGACCCAGCACTGAATACCTGGGCTCTTTGCTGGCCATGGAGTTAGCCAGGCTAACTCCCGTGGTCTGAATATCAGGCTCAGAGAAGAAATTTGGGAAGGGACCATAAAGCCTCCTGCAGGCTTCTTCTCCTTCAGTTTCTAACAGGTTTTGTGCCTCCTAGAGTACAGGGGACCCCCTACGTTAGACCTGTCTGCACAAACTCATGTTTGATCCATGGGTGCATGCACATGTGATAAAATACACAAACTCTGCCCCAGCTCCACCCCAGCCAGTCAGGATACCCACAATGAATAGGCAAGAGATAGATTTGCATACAGTGGAAGTAGTGCTTGCAAATTTATCTCATGGGTATTCATTGTGGATATCTTGAAAACTAGACTGGCTTGGTGTGTCCCGTGGACTGGGTTGAGAACCCTTGCCCTAGAGATTGCCCACGTGCAGATCACTGTTCCCTTTAAGATGAGTGGGAGTCCTCCAACTGAATAGCTGCCGGGGGTGGGGGAGGCGCTTCAACATTGTATTTTCAATATCTAGAGACAGGAAGGTTCCCTGGAGTCCTGCAGAGCTTGCTTGTCCCTCACCATTGAAAATGCGATAGTGAAACAGCACCACCCACTAGTAGGACAGCAGCTGGAGGACTCCTGCTCAGTTTAGAGGGAACAGTGGTGCACATTATGTAGAAGTAGGTAATAGCTTGCAAAGCACCTACTTTTTACACATTCATACCTCTGTGCAATTCTATGAGAGACAAAAATAATAATCCACAGAAAAAAAAAAGTTATGAGGCCATACAGAAGTGCATATAAGAAAAGGAAGGAAAAAAACCTCAAAGTCGCCCTAACCTTCAAAGGTCATATAGAGCGAAGTGGACCTGAACGATCCTAACTTCATCATAGGCAAAAAAAAAAAAAAAAAACTTCCAACACCACCAATGAAGTGCCAAAATACAACAGTAAAAGTGTTCAAAACGTGTATAATATAACATCAAAAAAACCACTTACCTTGAGCGCAACTTCAACAGGGGTCAAACAATGATGTAGACTTGCCCCTGGGCCAACAGTGGCCAGCGTTTTGTAGAAACTGCATCAGGGTCCAGTCAGCAAGATTATCTGGACCCTGACAGTTTCTACGAAACGCTGGCCACTGTTGGCCCAGGGGCAAGTCTACATCATTGTTTGACCCCTCTTGAAGTTGCGCTCAAGGTAAGTGGTTTTTTTGATGTTATATTATACACGTTTTGAACACTTTTACTATTGTATTTAGGCACTTCATTGGTGGTGTTGGAAGGGATTTTTTTTGCCTATGATGAAGTTAGGATCGTTCAGGTCCACTTCGCTCTATTTGACCTTTGAAGGTTAGAGCGACTTTGAGGCTTTTTCCTTCCTTTTCTTATATGCACTTCTGTATGGCCTCATAACTTTTTTCTGTGGATTATTGTTTTTGTGTTGCTTAAGCGTTTGATTTTCCCCAACCCCTCTACTTGCTGTAGTCAATTCTATGAGAACCCATTTCTGCATGTAGAACATCCTTTACAAGGGGAACAAGCTATATAAAAATTACCACCTTACACAGTGCAAACTCTAAATCTGTCAGAAATGTGTGCTACCACCAAGAAAGAGGACAAAAATTAAGATTCAGCCAGAAGGAAAGAGCCAAGAAAAAAAAAAAAAGTTAAGCTGTCATCTTGTGCAAACACTTAAAATTTCTAACCATCTTTTGCCACCTTAAATCAGATACGCACTAAGTAACCCAGAAAAATAAACAGAAGATAGCAGGTGCCAACAGAATCAGGAAGTTATTATATTTATAAACCTCTATTTGCTGCGATGGGACCTGAACACAATTTACAATTCCTTTCAGTTTCACTACCTGAATGTAACTTACTGTATTCAGTCAGTCAGAATTCTGCAGATCCACCGTGCAGCACACAGACGTCATGCAAAGGTTGCAAAATTCAAAAGAGTATCTAGAGTCTGGTAGGGGAGAAAAAAACCCAGAACACCATTTAAATTTTTTCACTGTGAATGCAAAGAGCCAATGCAGCATAAGACGGGATAAATAGCCAGTATAACAAGATGTACTGGTGACAGATAAAGGAGTTTGACTATAGATCCAAAGTCAGCATGACCCGGCTGAAAACTATGTTGATACAGTTGGTTCAGAGCTTCATTTACCCAATCTGAATGACCATTCATGAAGGCTAGCAAATGTCAACCCCCTCTTTTTTTATTGTTCAAAGTGTCACCAGAGGCGTCATAGGAGGTCAAATAGCAGTGAACTGGGTGATAATAACAGAAAGGTATATTTAACCATCTGAGAAGGGTGCATTACTTTTCAATGGTCAGGTAAGAGGCAGCCTTTCATCAGTCAAGAGACAGAGACTATATATGTGTTTGCTCACAAACTGCAGAGCATATGTTTTATAGTTTATACTTTATTAAAGCTTGCTAGACTGCTCTAGCTGGCAGTGTAGTAGAGAGCGGTATACAGGCTAAAACTCTTATTTTAAAAAGAAAAAGAAATGAACTCCAATATGAGATAGGAAAGAAATAAGACACAGTGAAAAGCAGGAGCATAGCCAGACCTGCCATTTTGGGTGGCCCACCCGAGTTAATCTGGGTGGACTCTTCCCACTCCCACCCCGTACATTGCTTTTGACTCGCCTCCACCTACCCTCCTCTCCTCCTTCCTGCACACATTAATTGATTTGATTTGCTTACTTTATTTTTGTCTATTAGATTGTAAGCTCTTTGAGCAGGGACTGTCTTTCTTCTATGTTTGTGCAGCACTGCGTACGCCTTGTAGCGCTATAGAAATGCTAAATAGTAGTAGTAGTACATACATACAGTTTTTTTTAACTTTCCCTCTGCCCCCCACCATCTGCTCCTCTCTTCATCCCCAATCTACCTCCAAGCTATCACCAGCAGCGATTCCAGTAAGCAACCTGCAACAGCACTGCAGGCTTCCCTCTACCATGTCCCCGCCAGTGAAGAAACAGGAAGTGACATCATTAAGGGTGGGACGCAGTAGAGGGAAGCCTGAAGTGCTGGAACAGATTGCTTACTGGAATTGCTGCTGGCGACGGCTCAAAGGTAGATGAGGCGGGGTTCAGAGAGAGATGGGCAGCTGCCATGAGAGAGAGGGACCTGACCCCATCACAGGAAGGGAATCATGTGATGCAGAAAAGATTCAGTGCTACAGATGGAGTTAAAAACAAATTGATGTGGCTTTTACATTAAGATAGGAGCAATTACACATTTGTCTTTTTTCACACCTGCTGTGCTTTCCTTTAGGGAACCTGGTTCGATTCCCACTTCAGCTCCTTGTGATTCTGGGCAACTCTCCATTGCCCCAGTGCCAAAATAAGTACCTGTATATCATATAGAAACCGCTTCGATTGTAACCACAGAAAGGTAGTATATCATCATATCCCATCCCTTCCATTTTCCATAATACATGCTTGCAGTATAAAGGGCAAACTATCCCCTAGAATTACTCTTGTGTACTACTACATAAGCATACACAAATACCTTTATTGTGCATTATTTTATGCAGTGTGACAAAGTATGGCATTAGACTGGGGAGACATTTGGAATGAAGTCCCAAAGTTTGCCTTTTTTGCACTTTTCAAGTAGGCACTATTAATATTGGCTTATGGATTTTTCTTTTAGGAAAGTATCCAAACCTTTTTTAAACCCTGCTAGGCTAACTGCTTTTATTACATTTTCTGGCAATAAATTATAGAATGTAATTACACGTTGGGTAAATAAATATTTACTCCAGTTTGTTTTAAGCTTACTACTTAGTAGTTCCTTGCATGCCCCTTATTCCAAGTGTTTTTGGAAAAAGTAAAGAAACGATTTACCTCTACCCATTCCACTCCACTCAGTATTTTATAAACCTCTTTCATATCTCCCTTCAGTCATCTCTTCTCCAAGCTGAAGAGCCCTAGCCTCTTTAGCCTTTCCTCATAGGGAAGTCATTCCATTCCCTTTATCATTTTCGTCGCCCTTCTCTGTACCTTTTCTAATTCTGCTATATCTTTGGGAGTCACTGTGGACTATTCACATAGGCACTTTGTTACAACATTAGCCCCCAAATATTTTCATAACATAGGGACTTGCTTTGAAGCTGTTTATTTGTCGTTTGCATTTGGAGAACCAGGGGGAATGGGTTTGATTCCCACTGCAGCTCCTTGTAACTCTGAGCAAGCCACTTAAACCTCCAGTACCTCAGCTACAAAATAAGTACCTGTATATTTGACTGTAATCACAGAAAGGAGGTATATCAAATCCCATCCCATTTCCTTTTCCCTAGTGCAGTGGTCTTACTTTAGATTTTTTTTTTTTGGCACTAAGAAAAATGCATCAGGATTAAGACTAGTATGGAGAAATCCACAGCAAACTGCTGTTCTAAAGGATGCACAGCTTCTTGCACTGGACCTTCTGTGGCTTCTAGTCCTTCAGTCCTGCCAGGCCAGTGGGAATATATCCTCCCCTCCAGCAGAGGGAAACAAAGCACATTCCTGTCCACCTTTTACATCTATATACATGCATTCTTTTTTTTTCTAGTAAATAGTGAAACCCATGACATCTTCCTCTCTCAATTCTAGTACCCCTGCATTCTTTGGGTAGGTTTCTGGACTGGTCTGAGAGAGAATAGCACATTAAATGTTCTTCCCCGTAATAGTATCAAAAGTAGTCACCTCTAATATAGATAACAAGCAAAAAATGGAAGGAAAAAGCCTTAACTGAGCTCCAGGTAATGCAAATCCTTCAAAGCTGAAACATTCATCATTGGCATAAAAAAACCTTCCTCACTTTGCCGTCAAAATGTATTAAATGTTCAACAATCCTTTAAAAAGATGTACATATCTTGTCTAATTCTGTATGTAATATAGAATCTTGCAGAGAGTCATCTCAGTCGTGTAGTTTGTGGTCATAAGTCCATCAATGGCCAGCATTTTGCAAGGTTCCTTCAGGATATAGTCACCCGAGATTTAACCCCCCCCCCCCCCAAATAAAAAAAACAGTCGCTCATCTTATATCTTCACACAAAACAAACAGCTAGGGTACATACTTTTTCATAGCGTATTCATAATACTCTCAAAAGACTCTCAAAACTCTTCCAACATGGCTACAGAATGACATCAGACGCTCAGCTCTACAACAACCAATCACTTGAGCTCCTCCTTCGAGAAGACATCCCAACTTTATTTAGAACAAATGACACCATTCCACTTGGGCATTTAAACCATAGGTCCATTTAAACCATAGGTCACCTCTACGTCTAGCTCCATCTCTACCTGTTTTCAAATCTATGCTGAAAACCCACCTTTTCACTGCTGCTTTTAGCTCCTAGCCACAATTGCCCTCCCCTTGTCCCTTCCTCCCTTCTCACACGTAACTCTCTTGTCTGTCTGTATTATTTAGATTGTAAGCTCTTTTGAGCAGGGACTGTCTCTTTGTATCAGGTGTTCAGTGCTGCGTGCGTCTGGTAGCGCTATACAAATGCTAATAATAATAATAATAACTCGAAAAACCCACTTCTTTTCTTATTGCAGCAATACTTTCCGTCTATCACCTCCTCTATTCAAAGGCGCCACCTTTTGCAATATAAGGCAGAGCAGCATATGAAATCCATGGCCTTCTTGCACACAATGTGCTACTATAGGTATTGTTATTTTTCTTGTAGTAATAGTGATTTTATGTTCAACTAGATGTACTGGCAATTTCCTCTTGGTCTAGCCCACATACAATTTATCACATGGACAAATCAAGCAATATACCACATGGTCCGTCTGGCAAGTCGTATTAGACTTCAAGACATGGCTCTTTTTTCTTACAGGATCTTGAAAGGTTGCAGTTTCTACTATAATAGTGAACTATAGTTTCTACTATAATGGAGTGGAGTGGAGGAGTGGCCTAGTGGTTAGGGTGGTGGACTTTGGTCCTGGGGAACTGAGTTCGATTTCCACTTCAGGCACAGACAGCTCCTTGTGATTCTGGGCAAGTCACTTAACCCTCTATTGCCCCATGTAAGCCGCACTGAGCCTGCCATGAGTGGGAAAGCGCGGGGTACAAATGTAACAAACAAAAAACAAACAAACATTGAGCAAGTACCACACCGCTTATGTCCCTCTACTAGAGTCTCAGATTCAATTTCTGGTTCAGGTAAAATTGACGGACATAAAAGTTCTTTCAGGTTCCTCCCTCTACTGAAAGCAAATCTTACTGTGTTCAGTTTTGGTGGCCGTTTATCTTGTTAAAGATGTAAGAAGACTTAAAGTGGTCCAGAGGAAGGTGACAAAACTGGTATGGGGCTTATGCCAAAAGACGTATGAGAAGGGACTGGAAGACCTGAATATGTAGAATCTAGAGGAGAGGAGGGACAGGGGAGATATGATACAGACATTTAAAACCTTACAAGGTAATATTATATAAACAAATATTTTCCAGAGAAGGGAAAATGGTAAAACCAGAGGATATGAATTGAGGTTGCAGGGCGGTAGACTTAGGAATATGTCCTCGTGCACGCACACCTCTACAGGAGATCCCTTGCAGGAGGTAAAGTGAAACCTGATAAATGGAATTTAAAGGGGTTATTTTTACCAGGGGTGCATTTTTAAAAACTTAGCCATATTCTACAAAAATAACAGTCCAATTTAGCGGAGCCCAAGCTGCATAATCCTCCTGTGACCCTATAGTACATTCAAATCCAGGCCATTTTTCCTTTAATATATTCAGGAAGCAAATTTCCAAATGCTCAGTTTCACAAGGTTGTCTTCTACTGTCAAGAGCCAGGTGACATGGTAACTCCATAAAGTGTGGTGAGCCATCAGATTCCTTGACCTTCCTATCAGTGGGATTCTTGGTCTCTATAAACATTGCAAGCTTTTAAAAAGCAATGGAGATGACGGCTGAGCGTTTTTAGGTCTACTGGAACAGCTGTTACAATGGGAGGAGCTGAAGAACCACTATGAGTAATCAAATTAGCAGTCCTGCACTTCAAAGGCTGCTACATACTCAGCAACCCCTGCTGCACAGAAACCTTCCTTTCAGGCCTCCTCAACACACAGCTTCACATCTTCCCTCCCCTTGCAACATTCAGGCCTCCAATGGGCAAATAGTGACCAAATATTGGTGTTTCACTAATATCCACCATTATAAAAGGTGATTTTCAGCTACTATGTGATGATATGCTTTGAAAGAGCCCAAAAGTAGTTTGAGAAGGAAAGAAAGATATTTTGCCTGTTCAGAAGATGGATCTACATAATTCTCCATTAGTGCACAACTCTTATTAACTTTTTCACAGCAGGTTTGCCTGCCAAATAAAATATAGTTTTCCTGTAGTCAGATAAACATTTAACTTTTCTTTCCCCCCCTTCCCAAATCTGTTTTTTTTTTTCTGACAACTTCCGCAGGTGTCAAAGTAACACAATGTAACTGAGATGTCTGAAATCAGATGGAAAGTGGATCACCAATTATCTCAGTACAATATATTACTTTCATCTGGTAACACTTAGAGAAAAGCAAAAATATTACAGAAAAGTAATCTCTAATGGACACCTCCCGAGTTGGCCCAATTAGTTTTTGTAACATGAGAAAAATGCACATTCCAAAACTCCAAATGTTATCTACTTAAAAAAATAAAATTGCTGCTCAGGCCCATAGGGCCACCATCTCCCCAAGATTTATAAGTAAACCCCATAATCATTACCCCCCCCCCCTCCTGTAAATGATCCTGTAAACAATACAGGGCATGAGGGTAAACAAAGATGCTACTGACCTCACAACATGCACCAACCACACTGGAAGAACCAAGGGGGATACACCATACCGGTTTATTCTTAAGAAACTGTAAGTATCTCACTAATCATTCACCACTTGGTGATGGATCCATTGTTTTCACATTATTTAACTCGCCACATAATAAATCATATATTCAATATACAAAAATGTAACATTGAAAACTGCACTTCTATCACAGGAATCTGCTTAGCAGTGTTATATATGAAAGATTTGGACCAAATAGGGCCCCTTCAAAGTCACATCAGAGACATATTTCTTACATCTAAAAAGGGACCCATGTGGTCATGACAACTCATGTACAATATTTTAAGATAATCCAATAAAAGAAATCACAACGTACGGAGAATCTAGTTTACACCAAAAGCCATACAGCTGAACTGAAAATACAACGCCCTTTTTCTATCTTTTTATTTGGATTTTTAAAAATTATATTTGTCCTGGTCTTTTTTCTGTTTCCTTGTAGGCTCTTTTTTTCCAATTTACTCTTCTTCTCTCTCCTCCTGTCATTATTTTCTCCCCTTCCTCTGTGTCTGATGTTCATTTTTTCCCTTTCATCTCATTGTTTGTTTATTTTATTTATTGGGATTTATTAACCACTTTTATGAACATATTCACCCAAGGCAGCGTATTGTTCCATTTGTGTTTTGCCTCCCTCTAAATCCTTCTCTTACATGGATATCTTTTCACACTTTCTAATCACTGGCAGCTGGATTTCACTTCTCTTTCTTTCATAATCTCTCACACTCCAGTTCTTCCTTGTCCCACCACTTCACTTACCCAACTCTTGCCTCTCCATTGTATTTCTCCCCTATCAATCTCTTGCTGTCGGGCTCTTCTCCCTGAACAGCCATCTCCTCCCTCACTTTCTCCCCCAACCATTTCTACACAATTTTATTTCACTTATCTCTGTTTACATTCTACCTTCTCCTCAAGTCTGACTTCCTCACCTCATCAAACCTCCTCTGACTTCAATCATCTCCAATTATCCCTTCTCATGTTCTCTCATACCCCATTGTTCCTGCTCTCCTAAACCTCACTCATTCCCTTCCAATCATACTCTCTGATGTAATCACAACCCACTCATCCTTTTGTACATCTCCCCAACCTCCTCCCCCAAAGTAATTCTCTCTGGCTGTCTCACATAACTACCCCAGGCACCTGTCTGTTTCTCTTTCCTTCCCAATCATCAGTTCTGGCTCCCTCTTAACCTGATACCCCATTACACCTCTAGCTCTCTTGTCCTCCTGGGTCATCACCATCTCCTGCTCTATCACTTTCCCTCCTCCTTCACTACCTCCAATTCTCTCTTGGACACACCCTCAATCACCACCTCAGCCCCACATGAAATTATCCCAGTTCTCCTTCACACATACCCTCACACTATGGCTCTCTCTTGCATGCATGCATCCCTCCCCCCCACCTTCTCACATTTCCCATTGTAAATGGAAGGGCCTCAGAGGGTGAGTATCTTTTTAACATTTTAGCCTTCTGTCAGGGCTGCTGGCCCACCAAAGCACCAGGGGACCTCGGATTCAAGCCATGGGGGCCATGCAAATACTAGCCACCATACCACCCTCATTTTTTCAGCTGCTCTGAAGAACAAACTACATCTACAAAAGGTATAATTAATTTATTTTTACAAAAATGGGCCCATGAAGCCTCACATGTTTGTTTGGCATTCATGAGCTGTTTGCAAGATTTTGAATCAGAGTAGGTCATTAATGGCAAATTTAAATGAACTTCACATAACTTTATCATTGCAAAAAATGCCTGTTAGTACGCACTAAAGTTTAGTGCGTACTAACAGGCATTAGCCTGCGCTAAGTGCACAAGGCCCACAGGTATAAAAGAGGATATGCAACATTTAGTGCACTAAAGGCCTCTTTTACTGAGCCGTGCTAGTGATTCCTGGCACGGCAAATGTGATGCAGCCCTTCAATTTGAATGGGCTTCGCACATTTGCTGCATGGGAAACACTAGTGTGGTTTAGTAAAATGGGCCCTAAACTTAGGGAAAGCGCCCTTAAATGTTTGTGAACTGACTTCACAAAATTGTGGGTCACGTGAAGAACAAAATGCCTCAAATTTAGTGTTTTTGAATGTTTCCAAGCCATTTAAGCTATTTTTCATTCAAAATGTACTTTTGTAAAGTTACTTTGTACTTTAGTACAATGGAGAAAAGGAAAGGTAAAATGGAAAGAAAATAAAAAGAAGAGAAAAGCTTGCAAACCTTGAGGGAAAACCATAAAAGGTAGATAAATATTGTTCACTGTTTTTTTAGTTAAAAACTATTATATATTTTCTGTATGACTACTGTAATTGTTTGAATCTGTGTGTGTTATGACAAGTGCTCTGATCTACAAAGTTAAATTAGACATTTTTGATACCCTGTTTTACCACCCCACCCCCCCTTTTAACAAAGCCACACAGCAATGCCGACACAGCTCGTTCACTTTGAATGGGCTGTGTCGGCATTACCGCACTAGCAGAAGCCAGAATAGCTTTGTAAAAGAGGGGGGGGGGGGGTTAGTTTGTAATGAGACCAGCTCTGTGGCTAGACACGCTCTTCTCTCCCCCAAGAAAACAAAGTGGACAAGAAAGGCATAAAGTGGACTCTGGAGGTAAAGGCTACTAAAAATTTTCATCAGGCTCGTTCAATGATTTGAAGTGTATGTGGGACTCCTCATAGTAAGATCTTACACTATCCTGCATTCCAAGGGCAGTGAAACACCTTTTTGGTGGGAGGGACAAAAGAGGGAATTCTCTGACCCCAAGTTCTCTGGTTGATGAAAGCATTGTTGGGCAAAACACTGGTCAGGTCATGGTCCTAACGACCAACCCCATCATCCACTACCTATGATGCAGTCCCAAAAATATATGACAGGAACACCTCACTTAGGGAAAGGGAATGGGACTTGATATAATGCCTTTCTGTGGTTACAATTAAAGCGGTTTACATAATAGATACAGGCACTTATTTTGTACCTGGGGCAAAGGAGGGTTAAGTGACTTGATCAGAGTCACAAGGAGCTGCAGTGGGAACTGAACCCAGCTTACCAGGATCAAAGCCCTTTTACTAAACTGTGCTAGTAAAACGTACTTTATTCTATTTGTTGCATTTCCAGCTGTGCACTAATGTTAGCATTAGCACATGGCCATTTAAAAAAAATTAACATGGGAGCATTTACTGACTCCTAGGCCCTGATGCACAAAACTTTAACAAAGAAATTTTCAACCGTAGCATGCATTAAAGGCCTTTTTCCAACGACGCTAGCAGCTAACGAAAACAAGTCACTTCCAATTGAAATGTGAACAATTCGCAATGCACTAACCGTACCGACAATTGCAACGAATCATTTACCGTGATATATTTAACGTGAAGTCTAGGGTTACCATTCGTCCGGATTTCCCCGGACATATCCTCTTTTTGAGGGCGCCGTGGGGAGTCCGGGCGGATTTCCTCATTTGTTGGCTTTGTCCGGGTTTCTCCTCCTCCTGACTCGACTCCTCCCGTTGTCTGACTCGACTCCTCCCGTCGTCCGACGCCGACGTGCAGCGTCCGTGCGTGTGCGCTAGCCAGCCCAGCCGCCCGCCCCAGTCAGCTGATTACAATGATCCGCCCTCCGTCCGTCCTCCTGCACGAGCAGCACACAGGCAGGCGCGCAGTGCAGCGCTTTAGTTCTAGTGCCTGCCGCCTGCACAGCCGCTGCCATATCGACGACGACGAGGTCAATTTTTTTTATCCTGATTATTCCGACTCGTCTCTCCTCCAAGGGCAGCCTCCCTGTCTGAGTCCGGGGTCGGAGCCACTTTATTTCGGATGGTACTGGTCTGGAGCTGGTAGGTAACTTGGTAGGCTGCCATGTGGCCCATGCATGCTGCCTTGTGCAACACACGGATGTACACAGATGGAAGTATAAATAACGGAATAACTTTTCATAGGTAGAGTAGGAATTTGTTATAAATCATAAACGGTGTGTTAGTTGGAGGGGCTGGTTTTAAGGACACCTTAGCATGTGTTATATTCATGCACTGCAGAGATTTTTGTTTCTCCTGGTAAAGGACCACTAAACAGACATCAAGGTATAAAAATCAGGTGCTCAACATTCAGAGTTTCTTTCTAATTATTTATTTACATATTTATGGCAGTTATATCCCACATTAAACAAGAATTAGGGTTGGGTTTTTTTTTTTGTTATGCCTAGATCTAATGCAAACTCATACTAAAGCATCACAAATACATGCATTTGTGATTATATACTTATTAAAAGTCTCCTGTCCTAATAACAGCATCAAAGCGGGGTTCAAAATGAAAATTTCCTTACATTGACAGTTTTAAAAACACTCAATACATTTTTATATGGACAGCAAAGGCTGTACTGGAGATTTGTAAACTAGTCTAGGTGGGGGAAGGAAGGGGGGGAGAAGTAGAAGAAAACTGGGGCCTGCCTGGCCTGGGGGAAGGGAACCTAGAAGCGTGTAAGGGGGGCGGTGGGGGGAGAGAGCTGGCAAAAGGTAGCTGGCAAAAAGGTGGATGGTGAACCATACGCCATGCGCCCCTCCCTGCCCATCTTTAAGTCCTTACTCAAAACCCATCTCTTCTCCCTTGCTTTTGGTGCCTAACCACCTTCCCATTCCTGATACCTACACTGACTACATGGTTTTTACCTTTAGATTGTAAGCTCTCTTGAGCAGGGACTGTCCTTCCCCATGTTTTAACTTGTACAGCACTGCGTAACCCTAGTAGCGCTATAGAAATGCTAAGTAGTAGTAGTAGTAGTAGTAGTGGATGGTGAATGTATGCAAATACGATTGAAACGGCAGCTTCCCGAGACTTCCATTGAAGTCTTGTATAGGGGGTGGGGCAAGGGGTGGGGCATGGGTGGGACAGGGGCGGAGAAGAGGTGTGCCAGGGGGCGGGGCATGTGTCCTCTTTTTTCTTAGGGCAAATATGGTAACCCTAGTGAAGTCAGACCTGTCGTTAAGGCCTGAGCTGTCATACAGACACTGCTCCCCGCTTCTCCCTGCAGCATAAAAATCCAAGCTGGCATGTTTGAAATAAAAAAAAAAACTACACAAACACGTGGCTCCCCGCTTCCCCCTGCATAAAATTGAAAAAAAACCCAAAAAGCAAAAAAGGATCGGTAGGGGGCAAAGGCGCTCGTCAGGAGCATCCTGTATGGACGCCCTTGCCCCCGCCCGAGGTCGATGCTGCTCCCCGCTTCCCCCTGTATTTAAAAAAAAAAACTCAAAACCGTAGCAACCACGGCCCCCCTCCCTTCCTCTCTCTCTATTTCTCCTTCTCCCACAGCTTTGAAAATTAACACTCTGCTCTCCTCTGAAGCCAATTTCCCGGTTGTTGCTGCCCCGGTCCCCCTCCCTTCCTCTGTTTCCCCCAGCCGGGGGGGGGGGGGGGGGGGCGGGCCCAGGTCTCTCTGCTGAGCTAAAGGGGATCACAGTGAATGAGGTCTTTTGTTAGAAAGGGGGGTTTATGAAGGTCGTCCTTTTTGGAGTCTTGAGGAGGACGTCTTCAACTGCACTCTCCTGCTAGGATCACAGAGCTAAACGCTCGCACGTCCCGATCCCCCCCCCTCGCACGGGGGAGCCACATGTTTGTGTTTTGGGGGTTTTTTTTGTTTTGTTTTTACGTTTGTGGCATGTGCAGAGCAGTCAGCATAACGCTTGGCTGCTCTGCGCATGTTTTAGGGGCCGATTACCAACGGGGATTACAAATCTGTAATGCATTAGAGTGGAGTGGAGGAGTGGCCTAGTGGTTAGGGTGGTGGACTTTGGTCCTGGGGAACTAAGGAACTGAGTTCGATTCCCAGCACAGGCAGCTCCTTGTGACTCTGGGCAAGTCACTTAACCCTCCATTGCCCGCCGCATTGAGCCTGCCATGAGTGGGAAAGCGCGGGGTACAAATGTAACAAAAAAAAAAAAATTGTACTTTACAATACCGCACCGAACATGTGCAACTTGTTTTTTTGGTGCATTCTTCGTTTTTTCAAATTCGGTAAGCACTTTTAAGTTTTAGATTTTTTTACGTTTGGTTGATGAATCTGGGCCCTAGTAGGTAAAGGCTCATGAAGTTAGTACGGTGGTAATTTGGATTTGCTCACAACATTTTCAGTAGCAGCTCAAGGTCAGTTACATTCAGGTACACTAGGTATTTTTCCCTGTCCCTGAAGGACTCACAATCTACGTTTGTACCTGAGGCAATGGAGAGTTAAATGATTTGCCCAAGATCACAAAGAGCAAGCAGTGAGATTTGAACCTTGAAGGGCCCTGGTGGTCTAGTGGCTTCTTGGAGGAGCAGGAAAGAACCCCATTCTTTCCTGTCCGCTATTGATACTGTGCCCGGTGCCACCGTGTTTTCAAAATGGCTGCCGAGACATACGGGCAGGAAAGAGTGGGATTCTTTCCTGCCCCTGCAGAGGCCACTAGACCACCAGGGTCCTTCAAGGAAGAAACCAGGGAGGGCTGTAAGGTACGGCGGCGGGCAACCGGGCATAGCCTCTAGGCCCTCAGGCATTGCCCAGATGCCTAAATGGTCAATCTGCCCCTGAAACTAACAGAATATTTTAGCGTGTCCTGTGTTAGCCCATTTTTCTTGCATTACTGCCTAACAGGAACACTACAAGATCAGCACGCACATTCCTGAATCTCCACTATCCTAGCTGCAAAGGTCTAAAATATAAATTAACATATGCATCCAGCTTCCCCTACATAGGCACGCAGCTATGGAATGTATTACCACTTGCCGTGAGAAAAATCCGCAACCTTACTAACTTTCGGAGATCGCTGAAGACCAGCCTGTTCAAAAAGGCATACCACAATGATACAGACTAAATACCAGACAACGAAACTCAAGCCTGAACTAGAAAAATCCCAACTCTCTATACTTGACTACCAAAGTCTACTTCTACCACGAATGAACTCTAACGCAATTCCACTATCTCTAATTCCGAATATGAACTCTTTATACTTGACTGTTTAATCTACTATGCCAATCATGATCTCTAATGTAATACCACTTGTATCTCTCACTCCGTAAATGGCGATCGCCATGACGGAACAATGTAAGCCACATTGAGCCTGCAAATAGGTGGGAAAATGTGGGATACAAATGCAACAAATAAATAAAATAACACTTAGTAAAAAGGGCCCTTTAGCTGCATTTTAATACCCTTCTGTCTCCTCTTTCTGTCCCCTTTTTCTTCTCTCTCTCCATCCTACTGCAGTTTACCCTCACCTTCCTCATATGTATATGATGTTTCAGACTGCTGCTGCGCCTACCTTGATCGCAGTGTATACTCCCTGCTTCTCTCATTCCTATTGGGATCAGTGGCAGATATCCACCACCATTCTAGCCGAGGTTCCCACTTCCCAGGTCCGCCAAGGCTTCAGGCCAGTAACGATTCTTCTTGTGTGATTCTAGAACTATTTATTTATTTGCAGCATTTATACCCCTCTCTTTCCCGCTCAATAGCAGGTTCAGTGCAGCTTACAATGAATAGGTACAGGTATTGCAGAGATAACACAATATACGGATACAACGTTTTACAGAGATAAGCAAGTTGTATAGAAACTGATAAGATAACGAAATATGGGGGCAGGCTTGAGGTATGGTTAATGTTTGTGGTGTGGCTTAGGTACTAAAATTACGTTGGGTCATTTGGGTAGACTCGTTGGAAGATCTCGAGCAAAAGATCCTGTTTGGATCTTGGACTATATTTTTGGAACCACTGATCTACTGAACAACATTTCAACCATTTTTTTTCCTTTACTGTAATGCAAATTGAAATTACCAGGAGCATGAATGATTACAGAACACACTTCAGTAACTGGAATTTTTCTGCACTTTAAAATTAAAGTTAAACAACGTGTTAGAAATTTGCTTTTGGTTTCTGTTTGACTTATTTTTTTCTTTATGGCTGATTCACAAGAGCTATGTATTTGTTCACAAACATAGGAGTTACAAATCCTAGTCACCAAACGTCTCGTGAAATTAAAAGCACCTTTGTTTGTGGACCAATAGTCTATTCCTGCTCCTTTTGTGCTTCCAGTTCAAATTGGAAGCAGATTCAAATGAGCAAAGATACCATGAACATTCATTCACAACTATGTGGGCTATTCCCCTCCCCCCCCCCCAACCTCCTTCACAACCCTCTACTAGCCCAGCCACTACACTGAAAATCCTTGGCCAGGGCCTAGCCTACTGCCTATAACTTATTCTGCAACCCATTATGCATGCACCCTAACTCTGACCAGTAGGTGTCACTGTTGCGTAACAGTGAAGTGTCCATCCTTTCCCCCTTTCTCCCAATGTCTGTAAGCACCACTTTTGAAGAATCCCCAGCCCCAATCCACAGAGTAATGAGCAAGAAGCCTTGCCACTGTGCTGGCCATATAAGAGCTACATTCTTTGTTGTGCTGACCCAACAGTTTCCTTTTGCGCCCTTGAACTTCCAGTTCAATCAGGGCCAGGATCTGGGGTCATAAGCCTTTGTTTGCATCTACCTAAACCATTCCCCCCCCCCCCCCATTTTTTTTTTGTATCCCCTCTCAATTTATATTTATCCAATCACTACAATAACTATCCTCATCATGGGCCCTTGCACAACAACTATGCCTGCTTTCTCCCAACTCAGCCCCCAGACCACCAATAGAAGACCTGAGCCAGGAATCCAATGCAGGTCTCTCCACACAGCATTGCATTCTTAATACCACTTGCTAAAAGCTTAGAACCAGATAGCAGCAAGAATATATGTTCCTTTTTGTACATCAAATTTCCAGCAAGTTTTCCAGCTCTAAGGAAATTAGTATAATTATTTCAGATTCCACTCCTGTTAGCTAGATTTCCCAAATGATTTCTTCAGCATCAACATCCTTTCTATTTTCATCATTTCAGATTAACATTTTTAGCTGAATATATTTAAGCATTTTCACCACTTGCATACTTACGAAAAAGGGGAGTGTAGCATTCTGAAAGATAACTAGTTATGCAAATAACTAAAGAAAAACGTGCATCATCTTTTGGATTTGCATGCAGTAACGTTAAGAGCTGAGTTAAAGCAAATATTATACAAGAAAAAGCCTTACTCCATTTCAGCTTTAATGAATTCTTGAAAGGGGACGAGTACAATCTGTTGTTTAATAGTAGTGGGATCCATGTAGGATCTCATTTGCTAAGTTTCTTTGCCAATCCAGAACTAGCATAATGGCAGTCACTACCCCACGAGGCAGACACCAAATGGTGCCACCCACCCACACACTGTGCCTCATAATAAGCCATAAAGCACTGGAATGCACAGCCCCTTTATGAGCAAACAATGACCTGGCTTCATTAGAATACAGCTGACATTTTCAGACCAGTGACCCTGCTCCTAGGAACTGCACCAGAAGCCCCCTAAAGAACACTCTGATATAACTTTAAAACAAAGCAAAAGCAAAAAAAACAACCAAATACGTAGTTTAAAAGAACAAGTAAAAATGCATGGGAAAACCAAACTATAAACTAAAAAAATATTTTACACAACTTAAGATATAACTAAAATGCACATAAAAACACGTGGTTAAGGTAACTTTTGCCTATACTGAACTTTAGTATTAACAGAATTAATTTTTCCCAGTACTATAGCAGTCTGTATGTATTAAATGGACAACCTTAAATATCAGTATATTTTCCCTCTGTTGTAAATTGCCCTTTTAAACTAAATTACCAAATTTAATTTTGTGTGGGGGGGTTGTTTTACATCTCAGTTTCCGCAGAAGAAAAGATCTAATACTTGATTTAACATTTTAATAAATTCTCAGTATTTAAGCGACAAACTTATCCACCCCTCCCCCAAACACAGCAGTTTCCTTATAAGCAACTTGTACTGGCTTTCAATTTAGAAATCCAATTAGTTGCAAACACATGGTCCGAACGAGTAGAAAATTAGCAGACGTTGCAAGTAAAGTAAAGCAACAGAAACAGAAACAATGTGATCAGTGCCTTACCTGTACTGAGGAAGCATGCCTGCCTCAGACTCTGACTGCAGCACCAACACTCCACACTGTCTTTGTTACCATTCAGGGGAAACTTGAGACTGCCAGCCCTGTGCAATCGAGCTCAGAACCAGGCCACTCGCCCCTGGCACACCGAAAAGCAGATGTTTAGGATCAGCTGGATTTCATGTTCAATGTACATAAGAGACGAGGGAAGCAGAGAGCTAACATCCCTTTATTCGGGATTAAACTTCTCCGCTTTTAAATATATATGTGACTGAGCAAAAAGGTACCAGAAGTGGAGTTACAAATAACAGAGATAAAGGCTATAAAAGTTTGGAGGGGTACATTTGGGCAACTTTTATTTTTTAAAACATTCTGTATACTATAGGATCAGTAGGAAGGGACTATGCAAAGTTTTTTTCGTACAGATATAGATATTTAAGTTTGGTATGTTTCTAAATGTTTTTCTGAAAAGGTTACTTTTTTGTTCATGAACGTTTCTCATTTTTTAAAGATATAATTAGTTCATACTTCTGAAAGTTTGCAGGATTGTGCACTTTATATCCCTCTATTTTGTGGTATAAATAAGTCACATACCCCACTTTTTGGTACCTTTTCACTCAGCGGGTCACATTTTTGACAATTCATATATATTCTCTTTGAGGGGTGGTCTTCCGCCACTTTGGCATCTGCCAGTAAGTAGATTATTTTATGATTTGTGTTTGAGAAGGATTATCAACAGAAATACTTGCTCAACCGATTGCTAACTGGTATTTCTCCTTCTGCAGTACTGTTAAATGTGTATATTTCTGATACACTTTCATTTTAGTCCTATTAGGTTTTCATTTGCTGTTTCCCAGTTTACCTCACTCATTGATTGCCACGGGGGACTAAATATATATAAATATAAATACAATCTCGCAAGACTGCCGCTGAAACTTATGGCAGTCGCTTTCAGTACAGTCAGAGAGCGGAGATTGTATGGGCAGGAGCAACAACCAGCTCGCAGGTTTTCAAAAAATCTAACAACCAGTACTTGCGAGCCAGCTCCAGCACACCACTGCCTCTATGATAACTGGACACAGGTTAGTCTTGGCTTGCCCTATCTCAAACGGTATAACCAAACTTGTTTATTGAGGCATGTTGAAGACTGAATACTTGTGGCTGGTCAATTTACATCACTACATTGGGAGCAGGCATTATTTGCCCCGTGGCATCTGAATTTTCTTTTGCAGGCCTGGGTTTTGTGCATAAGCTAACCCTGCGCAAAGTCTTGCTAGACACCAGCACACAGCATATTTAAATCCATGGTATTGAGGCTATTACCTATTCGGTGCAGATGCAGAGACATCCCCAAATTCTATATATGGCACCTTAAGTTGTGCAAACTAATTTGGTCACACAGCCAAATTGTATGCACAACTTACTTGATTAACAAGCCAATCAGCACTGATAATTAATAGTTAACCAATTGTCAGTACTAATTGGTTTTAATTGGAATTTATGCACACAACTTTCTAGGAGTATTCTTATAACATGGTGTGCATAAATTCTAATGTGCACAGTCAAAAGGGGGGCATGGCCATAGGCGTGGAATGGGTGGGTTGTGGGCACTTTTTTAAATTATGTGCATTATTATATAATATACCCAATCGGTGCCTAACTTAGGTGCAGGTATTTGGTCATGGTTTTAGGTGGCCTAACTGGGTCTGCCTAAATTTTAGTTGCAAGAACGGTGTATGAGCATATTCTATAAACTACACCTAAAGTTACACGTAGTTTATAGAATCACGCTAACCGCATGGTCTTACGGCGTTGAGTTTTAAGATGACATATACAGAATTTCCCCCAAAGTGCACAGACTGGTCCTAACAGGACCAGCTAAGGCGAGATGGGAGCGTACAAGGAATACAGCCTTCTTTTTTTAAAGCGGCTTTGAAAACCTATTTTTGTCAGTTAGCTTATGGGGACATTGGGGGGGTTCATGACAGATGGCAGACCTGGTTGATGTAACTGTGTAGTGTGTTTGGACTCTGGTCTTGTTGTTGTGTATGTACCTCATGATATGGATGTGTCTTTCCTGTTTTTATTGTCGTTCCATTTCATTATTTTAAATGTTATTTGTGTGCATATTAGGTGGTATGTAAAGTTCTTGAATAAACAAACAGAAGACGCCAGGGTTTTAACTCGAAGTCTGAGGAGGTTTAAAAATGTTAGCTCATTCTGCAGTCAAATTAGTGGGGATTTCATGCCCGTTTCTTCCCTTATCAGACCTGCAATTTTATTTTCTTGGTACCACAAGCAGCGTTCTGAAAGAGCTGGCCTGTTGAGAGCTGCATGCATACACACGTCTGAGCACAACTGTATCGGTACGTACACTAGCGCATGTGCTGAAATTCTACTCTGCGCATAAATATAAGTATTGCAAACATTTTCCCCTGGATTCTATATAGTGCGACTTAAGTTATGCGTGCAAATACAATCATATTCTGTGTTTGTGTGCACAACTTAGTTAGTTAACAAGCCAATCAGCGCCGGTAATTACTAATAAGCAATTATTCACACTAATTGGCAATAAGAATTTACGCACACAATTGTCTAAGTGTATTCTATGAGTAGGATGATCTGGCACTTTCACAAACCAAGGGAGACTTATGCTCAAAGAACATCAAATGACTCGACACAGCTGCCATGTTTTGACACCTATGCGCCTGCTCCAGGAGTCTTATGATGCTTCAAAGGTCTAGTGAGAACGCAAATTGTTCTTTCAAAAGTGACGTTAAAGGATCTCAATCCTCAGCCTGATCACAACATTTGGATGTCTCCAGTCAAGGCATACGCTGGGCTTCTCCTCTTTCTCCCCAGGGCCTGTTGTGATCGGGCTGAGGATTGAGCTCCTTTTAACATCACTTTTGAAAGACCATTTTGCGTTCTTACTAGACCTTTGAAGCATCATAAGACTCCTGAGGCAGGCGCATAGGCGCCGAAACACGGCAGCTGTGTCGAGTCATTTGCTGTTCTTTAATAACGACTTTTGATTGAGTGTAAGTCTCCCTTGGTTTCTGAAAGTGCCAGATCATCCTACTCCTTTGCGCACTGCACTACTTTGACGTAGGGATTGAGGGTTCCTCCACTTCTTGTGGCTGCTCCTCACTTTTAAGTGTATTCTATAACATGATGTGCCTAAATTCTAAGTCATATAGTTGAAAAGGGGGCGTGGCCATGGACATGGAATGAGCAGTCCCAAAAAACAACAAGGCAAACGATCTGCAAACTCCAACGTAGACAACAAAACAGCAGATACAAAACAGAAGAATGTTCAAAAATGTATTGATGATGTCAAATACCAGACTTATTGCCCAACACAGGCCATGTTTCGCCCAAGAAGGGCTGCGTCAGCACTGGAGGAAAGGCATGTGATGATCGTCATTAGTATCCTTCCTGCTGTTTTTTCAAGAACTCATTATTCTATCAAGAACCTAGCATTTCAAGGTTCATATGAATAACATTTATTACGACGAATGATATCTCTCAGAGTTTTGCCCCTGACGCAGCCCTTCTTCCGTTTTGTATCTGCTGTTTTGTTGTCTACATGGAATGAGCAGGGCCTGGGCATTTCTAAAATCTATGCACGTTGTTATAGAATATATCTGCTCTGCACATAATTTAAGCGTCCGCATTTACACCAAGTAGAAAGTGGCATAAACGATCAACAGGTGCTCAGTGCACGGAAATTTAGGCTTATTCTATAAACTATGCCTAAATTAAGACATACTTTATAGAATACACAAAGGCGTTTTCATTTTGGCCCTGATTTTTTAGATATGCTATATAGAATCTAGTCCTTTATGTGCAAAACAGCTTTCCATTATGAGCAGTCGGATTCAGTGAATGGTGCCGAAAAGTAGGCTCTGTCAAACATTCACACTCATCACTATTCCATAAAGGGTTGTTGACAGCTCTTTATAAAATAGCATAGGACTTATCAGGGGTGTAGCCAGACCTGAACGTTTGGGAGGTCCAGAGCCAAAAGTGGTGGGGGCAGAGTTTGGCCAATTGGCCCGCCGCAACCGCGCATACTTTGGCTTGCGGAGGTCCCCAACCCCCGCCAGCTGAAACATTTCTCCAGCACTGTCCTCTGTGCGTTGCCTGCCCTGCTTCCCCTCACATTGCATGCATGCTCGGTGAGGGGAAGCAGGGCAGGCAAGGCCACCGCAGAACCAGGGGCCCCAGATCCAATTTGGGGGGGGGCAGGCCCTCAAGGCCCCACAAAGCTATGTCACTGGCATATATTCTGGCACAAGGAATTACACAGGGCCAGTGTTAGGGATGGGCAAACAGGGCAACTGCCAAGGGGACCCCAAACCTGCCCGAAGTTGAAAGAGAGATGGCCTGCAAGCAAGCTTTGGGGCCTCCTCCCTAGCATCTGCTCTGGGCCCCATCATGTCTAGAACTGGTCCTGGACTTAAACCAACTGAAACCTGCCATAAGTCCTGGCATGCAGATCCCCCACATTCTGTAACACTGTGTGTTAATTCTTTGGAATGCCCCTGACTCGCCCATTACCTCTCCCGTAGCAACACTCCCTTTTGGGTTGCATGCAAGAGGATCTGGGTGTGGATCTCTATACTATGGAACACAGCCAGATCCATATGCAAATCCAAATTAGAGCCAATTACCCCAGGATTCTATATATCGCGCCTTAATTTCCATGCAGGAATCGAAGCGTATTTTATAACAATGTGTGTAAATTTATTGGTTAACTAGCTAATCAGCACAGTCAATTGGATGTTAACAAGCAATTATCAGCACTAACTGGCATTAAGATTTATGCGTACAACTCACTAAATGTATTCTGTAACGTGGTGCGCGTAAATTCTAAGTTGCATAGTTGAAAAGGGGGTGTGACCATGGATAAGGTTTGCGTATTTCTAAAATCTATGCACATTGTTATAGAACACACCTGCTCTGGGATTTACGCCAAGTAAAACATGGCGTAAATGGCTGCAACCAAATTTGGTTCCATGGAGCGGCATTCGGCGTATTCTATATATGCCTATTCTATAAAATTTAGGCATACTTTAGAGAATACGCCTAGGCATATTTTTTTCCGTGCAGATTTTTCAGGCACCATATATAGACTCTAGCCCTTAACGTCAATAATCGTTAACAGACAATTATTGATTGTTATTGGCTCAGTAGCTAATTTATTTGCGTGCAGATCTCAGGATCACACATGATTTTGGGTGTCTTTTATAGAATCCAGGGTTATATGTGCAGATGTGTGTGCATGCACCTTCGGGTCCCAATACAATTTTTGTGTGTTCACACCTGCACACAACCTCTAACTGTCACTAGCACAAACCTAAGTGTGCACGTATCATCTCCCATGTTGGTGCACTTTTTTTTTTTTTTTTTGCACTGGTCCTATTTGTATACTATTTGGTTGCTGGATTGGGGAGCTAAACTTTTGCATTAGGTTTGCATTTAAAGGAGCATGCAGGACATAAGGAAGAGAGAGCAGAGCAGGGAACATGGTGGCGCTGGAACCGGCGTTGGAGAAGGCTTCAGATGGCGGGGGTTGGGGACCATAGGCGGTCGGTGGCCCAACTGTTTGGGGAGGCTAGAGGGGGCGTGGTTAGGGGTGGGGCCAGGGGTGGACCTTAAATCCATAATTGTCTGATAACACAGAAAAAAAAAATAAAAGTCACAATTAATACCTTTTATTAAATTTAGATATTAGATATGTATCATATGTCAAAGAATAAAGTGGTTGCTCAAAGCATATACTAACCACAATCGCTCAACTGCAAAACACTATGCACAACTTTGTGCAAAAACACACTCAGAACCTTACTGTACCATAAATATTACACTGGGCAGAACCTAATACACCAATATACCACTCTTACGGAAAATGCAGACCGTCAACAATATGAAACAAGGGATCATAATATCACAATTCTCATGTACAGCCACAAAACACCCTAATTCATGTTAAATGTGGGATAAATGCCATAAATAAGTAAATAAATATAAACTTTTAATGTTGAGCACCTGATTCTCAAAGTGGACATATTCCAAACACTATAATGAAAATAAAATGATCTTTTCTATCTTTGTTGTCTGGTGACTTTGTTTTTCTGATCATGCTGATCCAGTATCCGATTCTGCTGCTATCTGTCCTCTTAACTCCGTTTCCAGGGCTTCCTTTCCATTTATTTCTTTACTTTCCGCCTTTCTTCTTCATTTCTTGTCCTACATTCGTAAGTAAAAGCTGGGTCCTCCGCAGACTTGACTGTCCAGTGGATCCAGCTTCTGCCTATTTTCTCCATCCATGTGCAGTTTTTCTCCTCTCTTCCTTTTCCCTCATCTCATCTCCTTCCTCTCTCTTCCCTCCCCTCCCCTCTATATCCAGCAATTTCTCCTCTCTCCCTGGGCCCAGCCCTCCCATCAATGTCCATCCATGCTCCTCTCTCCCCTTCCCCCTCCATTCACCCTTATCCAGCAATTCCCCTCTCTCCCTGGGCCCTGCCCTCCTATCCATGCTCCTCTCTTCCCTGCCCCCTCCATTCATCCATATCCAGCAATTCCCCTCTCTCCCTGAGCCCTGCCCTCCCATCCATGCTCCTCTCTCCCCTGCCCCCTCCATTCACCCATATCCAGCAAGTCCCCTCTCTCCCTGAGCCCTGACATCCCATCCATCTCTCTCTCTCCCCTGCCCCAACTGCCCACTCTTCGAGTCCGGCAGCGCAGCGTCAGTGAAAGCGCTCCTCTTCACTTAGTGTCCCGCCTTCTTCTGACATCATGACATCAGAAGAAGGCAGGACACTGAGCGAAGGGAAGCGCTTTCACTGATGCTGTCGCTGCGCTGCCGGACTTGGAGGTAAAATTTGAAAGAAAAAAAAAGGAAAGGGATCTTGGGGGAGAGAAGAGGGTGGGCAGTTGGGACATGGGAGCGGGAGGGCGAGGTAAGCATGGCGTGGCGGCGCCCTCCAGAGGTCAGTGCCCCCCTGCCATTCTTACCGTGTTGTTGGGCCGGCCCTGGGTGCAAGACTCGTGCGGGAGGATGGCTGGCTGGGGAGGTTTAGCCTCCCCAAGCCTCTTATACGGGGCGCCTATGTTGGGGACCCCCACCAGCAAAGGTATTTGCTGCTGTGGGGTGTGGCTGTGCGGTGGGGAGAGCAGCAAGGCGGTGGGGGGTGGCAGCGGAGCGGCAGACTAAAATGTGCCCTCCCACTTCGGGCTTTAGCCCCCTCCCACCACGAGGTCTGGCTACGCCCCTGACTTGTAAGAAAATGCATTCACTACTACATACATCCTTTCTGCTGAAATAGTGACAAGCAGAGGAAAGCGCGGCATTTTTTCCGTGCACTCTATTGCAGTCAGGTGTATCTTTGTACCAGGCTGGTTTAAAATGTCTCCATAATTTGCCCTATTTTGCTGGTGGGATATATTTCACTCTGACTGTATAGGACTCTGGAGTCAGGCAATAAATAGACCAGCAGAGGGTAGCCCCATATCATTATCTCTTTCAACCTCACAAACGTCACTCACTAGTACCTCATGATTCCTTCTCCTCAACAAATGCTTGTTTCAGTGGACCTTTCTGAGGAAATTCCCTGTACATCTTTGTCATCAGAACTCCTTCCAGGGTTTTTGGCTGGATTTATGAAATACTAGTTTAGAGCTTGTGGAAATGGGGTGGAATGAGCTAACACAAAGACAAACCAAGGCTTTTTATTGCCTACTCCTGGAAATCTTTTCATGTTCACCTGCTTTCTGGGTTGCAGCCCTGCTTTTCCACAGCAATCTGTCTGCTCTCCCCGCTTGTCTTCAAATCAGTAAACCAGGCCTTCCATCTTCTCAAAGCAGAAGAAACAAAACTGAAACAAACTCTGCAAGTTTCTGGGGAAAAAAAATCCTCCCTCATACCAATTAGACATTTTAACCCTTTAATAGCAGTCTGTTGGTGCCATCCTTTTCCATTACTGTTTCAACGATATTCTTAAAGGGGCCAATGAACTACAGAAGATACCTGTCTGAAAGCCTAATAAAGGGAATATATGAAAATAAAATTTCCCTTCAACCAGTCACTGTTTCAATCAGATTGGGAAATTGGGGGTGGGGCGGGGGGATAAGCTCCTTGATTGGGAGTGCTCTTATCCCACCCCTGGAGCCACCCAAGCAATTAATGGATCTACTGTTTGAGATCCAAGGAGCACTGGTGATATTTACAAATAAACACACACTGCCTCAACCCTCCCAATATAGTGCACCACACAATAACACTCTTGTTAACCATGTGATCGCTGTACCAAAGCCCTATCACTGAGCTCTCTGCAATGTAGCCTCAATGCTCTATCACTGACTAATCTATAGTACATAAGTAATGCCACACTGGGAAAAGACCAAGGGTCTATCGAGCCCAACATCCTGTCCAGGACAGCGGCCAATCCAGGCCAAGGGCACCTGGCAAGCTTCCCAAATGTACAAACATTCTATACATGTTATTCCTGGAATTGTGGATTTTTCCCAAGTCCATTTAGTAGCGGTTTATGGACTTGTCCTTTAGAAAACCGTCTAATCCCTTTTTAAACTCTGCTAAGTTAACCGCCTTCACCACGTTCTCCAGCAACGAATTCCAGAGTTTAATTGGGTGAAGAAAAATTTTCTACGAGTTGTTTCAAATTTACTACACTGTAGTTTCATCGCATGCCCCCTAGTCCTAATATTTTTGGAAAGCGTGAACAGACGCTTCACATCCACCTGTTCCACTCCACTCATTATTTTATATACCTCTATCATGTCTCCCCTCAGCCGTCTCTTCTCCAAGCTGAAAAGCCCTAGCCTCCTTAGTCTTTCTTCATAGGGAAGTCGTCCCATCCCCGCTATCATTTTAGTCACCCTTCGCTGTACCTTTTCCAATTCTACTATATCTTTCTTGAGATGCGGTGACCAGAATTGAACACAATACTCAAGGTGCGGTCGCACCATGGAGCGATACAACGGCATTATAACATCCTCACACTTGTTTTCCATACCTTTCCTAATAATACGATACCATACCTAACCTGTTTGAACCCCAATGCTCTGACTATATTGTAATATGTTTGAACCTCTCTTCAGATTATATTACTGGCTATTCTCAGTGGTGTTCCTTGGTCGGCTGCCCCCCGGAGCAGATCGCCACTGTGCCCCCCCCCCCCTGATGCAGCGTCATCTATCTCCTGGGTGCAGCATGATATCCCCCCTGGCGCATCAGCATCCCCCCCAGCATATCACCTCCAAGCCCCACACCCCAAGCACATTCTTACCTGTTGAGGTGCTGGGAGCAGCTGTCGGCTCCGCTGGTTCCATGCTCCCTCTGCCCTGGCCGGAACAGGAAGTAACAGTAGAGCAAGCGCATGGAACCAGCGCGGAGGCAACAGCCACGCGGCTGCTCCCTGCAACCCTCCAATAGCGTGCACCCGGGATGGCCCCACCCTCGGTACGCCACTGCCTATTCTACATTGTAATCTGATTGCACCTCTCTCTGCAGTGTAATCTGTTTGAAGCTCTGCATGTATTGTTTTACTTACTTTTTTTTACACTGCAATTGGTTTGCACTTCTCTTCTGTAACGTATTCCCACTAATCCGTTACTGGTCTCTTTGCAATGTAATCCACTTTGAAGCTTTCAAGGTGTGAGCGGAAGTAAAGTAAACATAACACTTCTTATGTTCTTAGAAAAAAAAAGTTATTTTTCTGGAAAAGGTGGAGATATTGCTGGGGCAGAGAGAAGAGAGATGTTGAGAGGAAGAGAGAGACGAGGAGAGATTACTGTGATGGAGGAGGAAGAACATAACATAACACAGGAAAAACCATGCAGAGTGAGACCAAAGTCCATCCAGCCCAGTATCCTGTCTCCAACAGTGATGAATCTGGGTCACATGTACCCAGCAGATCCCAAAAACTAAATCTATTCCTCATAGCTCATTTCCAGGGATAAGCAGTAGCTCTCCCAAGTCTACCTGGCTTAGGGTTGCCAACTGGCTGGAAGAAAAAAAGAGTAGAGATGCTGGACATCTTATGTATTTATTAATTAATCTAACAAATGTTAATGTATATTTCTCTCAATCTAAAATTTGTGATGAATTACAAAATAAACATTGTGAAGATGAGGCTTCTGCTCCCACTCTCCAGCAGGCCTCACTGCTGGTCTCCAAACAGTTTCTTCCCAGTATCCTGAGCAATCCAACCTCAAGCTCCTGGGCCCCTTTCTCAATCAGGGTGAGCTGGTTCTCAGTATGCAAATTGTATGCAGATTAGCATGTTATCCTTTCACGCTCAGGGTGACCTGGTTCTCCAGAGGCAAAATTAAACAGGTCTTACCAACAGCATATTCAGGGAAATTCTTTATTCCAGCCCCTGGGCACAGTTCTTCTAGCTTAAATACTTTATACATTTACATATCTTCACACTGAGCCTCCCCACACAGATTTCTGGGCTCAGCATTAACCTCAATTCTTTGGGGACTTCTAACCCCAGGCTTTGCAGCCTGCTTCTCAGTACTGAGACACACAGCCCTACTTTCTTTAGACTCACAGTCCTTTCTTTGAACACACAGTTCTTCTAAGAACTGAGGCTACACAGTCCAACACTAATGCTTTAGGGACTTCTTACCCCAGCCTGTTTTTCTTCCTTGAGCACAAGTCCATAGGGTTTAACCAGTTCTTTCCAGGGGGATTCTCCTTCTTCAGCTACCAGCTCTCTTCTCCTTTCACTTCTCAGTTGGGGTATAAAGTGGTTAATTAGCTACACAGGACCCAGCCCATAACCTCCTACACCTGTGGACCTTCCAGGGCTTTCCCCGGTCCTAGCGACCTCCATCTATTCTCCTAGCGCCCTCTAGTGGCCTACCCCGGATAGGACAGCCTCATACTTATCACAACATACATAATCATTCAGAACATAAATAAAACAAAATTAAAATGTGGGACTACAAGCAATGAGAGCTAAAACATAATCATTAGATATTATTTCTTCTCAATAAAAATTGATCCGATACCTTATCAGCAAAAGAACACTTGATATATCTAATTTGATAAAAATAGCTTTTTAAATAAATATACCTTTTAACTGTTAGAGCAGGTGTAATCATTTCATAATCTTACTTAATTCACCAGGCAATATATTCCACAATTAACAGCCTATTACTGTAAAGGTACTAGAGTAATATTCTGTGATAGGATATATATTCCCCTAGAATAGAAAGAGTGTCTTTAGTTGCATACAAGAAGACTGTTTGGGTCTAGTCCATACAACCTTAGTTAGAGTGAACACCTGGGACCCTGCTTGGGGTGGTAGTAGTCCATTGGAGAAGACTACATGGGAGGTGGCAGGGGAGGACTAACCCATTCCAGACAGGGAGAGGAGGTCACTTGGATATTCACAGGAGGACTGAGGAAAAGAATAAGCCAGAGAAATAGAACTAAATGCTAATTAGCATATTATTCTGCATAAAGTGGACATCTAGGAGTTTGGATGGATTTCGAGCTCTTAAGGGAAAGAAAATTGGACCCCGGGGCTTTTGGCCTGGAAGGGAGGATTGGAACCCCTTGGACTTAGTTGGGGTAGAGTGGAAGTGTAGCCTGAAAGTTAGGGAAATTTCACCCTGAGCAAGAGGAAGGGGCCATCGTCCATATGCGGTAATAATTAAGATCCATATTTATGTCCATAAGCCGGAAATCTTAAGAGGCTTCCGCCAAAACAGGGGTGCTCTGAAATATGAAGATCATCCGATAATGATTTTCCAGGATTATTCTGTTGCTCTACAGGTGCACAGACGCAAGTTTTACACCTATTCAGCGCTCCATGAGATGCAAATGCACTTCATGTTGGTGTATCCCGTGACATTAAAAATTTACCACCAGGGAGCATGGCACAATTACGAGTCTCCACAGAAAGCTCAGGATTACCTGCAAACACTACGAAATGTGTCACAGCCTAAAACGTGAGTAAGAAATACATTGTCAGAAAACAGCCTGTCATGCTCCTGTTGCTGCTGCTGCCACTGGTGACCAAGGTAAACTTTACAGGACCATGGTGGAGTGAGAGAGGTGAGGGAATAGTGCTGGACCCACAGCAAAGGAGGGAGGAGAGAAGGGGAGAGACAGGACATGGAGAAGAAAAGGCTTAACCTGTAGATCAGGTGAGGTCATAGGCTGGGTATTTTGGCACCTTTAATCACCGGCACCTTGGGTCAGATCTCACCTGATCCAATGATTAAAGTGGCCCTGGTAATTCATTTTTTTAATTAATTATTTATTTATATTATAGCAACAATATACACAAGAATAACCTTGTAAAAGCAACACAGAGCTTCCATTAAGGTATGAAGAAAGAAGAAACTTTCCTTACAAAGACGTAAATGAAAACCTTTAAACATCGCTCTTAGGGTCACTTTTACAAAGCGATGGTAAGCCCAATGCTACAAAAAAGGGAGGGGGAAAAATTTTTCCAGGAGCTGAAAGTAGAAAACAAATACTAGAAGAAAGGCTTAACGTGAAAGATGACAAAAAAAAAGTCTCCCACATTTTCATATTATCAAATCCTTTTATTTTATTTTTATTTATTTAATGCATTTATAACACACCTATATGTAAGCAGGAATACATAAAAACATGCATAATCATCCTATATAATAAAACGCACCTCCAACATTCTGAAGCTGACTGCATGGCTAAGGCATTCCTGCTCTCTGTATCCATCTCCTTAATTGACATCACGTACTTCCGGGTTTGTCACAAGCAGAAGTGACCAACCGCACGAGGTTTCTCGGCTTCAGAATGTTGGAGGTGCATTCTATTAAATAGGATTCGTCAGTTCCTTGAAGCACAGCCAGAGCTCAGTGTCCTGCACAGGAACGCTCAGACACCAGAGAGAGAGGGTGGCCTTACACCACAGAGTGGGGAGGAGGTATCTCTGTCACACACACTCTCTCTGTCACACACACTCTCTCACAGTCAATGTCTTTCTCTCTCTCACTCTCACACACTGTCTCTCACACACTCTATGTCTCACACTGTATCACATTCACTCTCTATGTGTCACACAGTCACTCTCACACTCTCTTGGTCTCATACACTCAGTCTCACAGAGAGTCTGTGTCTCACACACACTCTCTTTCTCGCACACACTGTATCTGTGTGAAACACACACTCTCTCTCTCACATAGGCACTTGCACATACTCTCATTCTCACACAGACACACTCGCACCCAGACTCTCTCTCTCTCTCACTCACACACACACACACACACACACACTCGCACATTCACTCTCTCTCTCACACACAGTCACTCTCACATACACTCTCTCAAACATACACACTCCGAGGAAAACCTTGCTAGCGCCCGTTTCATTTGTGTCAGAAACGGGCCTTTTTTTACTAGTAAAACAATAAAGAATCTACAACACAATAGGTAGACAGAACTGTGATCTTTACATCCAAAACGCCTTCAGTTGCTCAGGAGCAAAGAAAACTTATTTAACCTCACAGTATCAAACCAAACATTTACATAAATAATAACAAAAAAGTAGCACTCGGATCTTTGGTTTGCTGCCTTAAGTCTTCTTTTACAAAGCCGCGCTAACGATTCCTGCGCGGCAAATGAGAGCAAGCCCATTCAGTTCCTATGGGCTTCCTCTCATTTGCCACACAGGAATTGCTAGTAGAGCAGCTTTGGAAAAGAAGCCCTTAATTCTAAGAATGTTTGTTGTTTTTCTTCTGTCTTGCATCATTTTAGTAACAGCTGAGTGGGTCCAAATCTTTTGACCCATAAACAAATATTTTTTAAATGTAATTGTAGAACAAAATTCAGAGCACGTTCAAACACAAAGGAGGATAACCGAAGGGATCTTCCCAAAACCTCCAATGCTGAATCTTCCAAAAGGGTCATGGGCTGGATTCAGTAAATGGCACCCAAACAGGGGTGGACTGACAGGGATCTGTGTTCTTGGGCAATAACAGGGTTCCCCCACTCCTAGGTCCCACATCTCTCCCCCATCCCCAGATCCAACATCTTTCTCTCCTCCCCCCTGACGCAACATCTCTCCCTCTCATTCTTTCTCCCTCCTCTCGATACACCATCTCTACCCCTTCCCCACCCTCCCTTCCCCAGATCTAACATCTCCCCCTCTGTCCTCCCTGTCCCTGGATCTGGCGTTCTCTCTCCTTGTGTTTACCTCAAAAGTCCCTTTCTCTGTACAGGGATCCGGCTGTCTGCTGCTGACTGGAACCTATTTGCCATGGCCCACCCTTATGGAAGCAAAACGTTTCATCAGAAAGGGGTGGGCTGTGACAGAAAGAAGATTCCGGTCAGCGGCAAACAGCTGGGGCCCTGTATGGAGAAAGGGACTTTTGAGGTAAATGGGAGGGAGGTGAAAGAGGGGGATGAAGGGGAGAGAGATGTCAGACATGTGGGGAGGAGGTACAGGGCTCTCCAACTGTACTGAGCCCTCGGGCACTGCCCAGTTGCTTGAATGGTCAGTTTGCCCCTCTGCCCAAATATGGGCGCTGAAAAAAATTGTGACCTAGCACTGTTCTATAAAGGGCTCTTATTATTAAAGGCCTTTTTTTAAATTTTGGCCAAAAATGAACGTGTGGCTAAATGAAAATTGGCGCACGTCCATTTTGGGTCTGAGATTTTACTGCTACCCATTGATTTATCAGTAAGGTCTCACGCATTAACCGGGCAGTAATGGTCTACCCATGTAGAATGCCTTTTACTGCCCGGTAGCGCCGCACACCAGAAAATAAAAATTATTCTCTGGCGCACATAGTGGACGTGCATAAAAAATGAAATTACCGCCCAGGCCATGCAGTAGCCGGGAGGTAATTCCAAATTGATGCGTGTTGGGCGCTCATAAGCACCTATGCGGCTTAGTAAAAGGACCCCTAGCTTCCTAAATTTGTGTTCTATTCTCGGCCAAACTTAGGAGCATAACGTTTTAGTTGAACATTCAACTTAATAAATTTAGGCCTGCCATTCGTTTCCCTAGATTTATGAGCCTAGTGCTGAAAATCAGTGCTAAGCTCCTTATTTCTTTTCCCCACCTAAATCTGCCCCTGTTGCCATTTATGCCCCTTAAATTTAAGAGTTTAGTGAAATTTTGAATAAAAACATATGCATTCAGCCCTAGTAAATTTTCAAAGAGGCCAATTTATAAGCATAACTCTCAAAGTTTGGAGCATAAACTCTTTGTATATCAGGCTTAAAGTTTACATATTTTAAATGCATTTTCTAATGCATTAAATTTCACCTCTTTACACGTACATGGATTACTATATTTCATAATATTAAGTAGCACTCACAGGATAATTTAACTTAACATTTTTACTTGCAAAGAAAAATTTTGCTCATATCAACCCAGTCCTTAGTCCTTTCTGATTCATGGTATGTGGGATCTGCTGCAATAGGTTCTCTTGCTCTCATTTGGAGATTATTTCTTTGTTTTTTTTAGTGTTTAGCCAAATTTGCATACTTTGGAGCAGTGGCGTAGCTACGTGGGGCCACAGGGTCCTTGGCCCCCTGGATTTGGCCCTGGACCCCCCTGCTGATGACCCTCTCAACCCCCCCTCCTGCCACCAACCCTCCCCCGCAGTCACCGTCGGCTACCTTTGCTGGCGGGGGGCCCCAACCCCCGCCAGCCGAGGTCCTCTTCTTCCGGCGCAAGACTTCGTTCTGTTTCTGTGAGTCTGACGTCGTGCACGTACAATGTGCAGGACGTCAGACTCACAGAAACAGAGCTAAGCCTTGGGCCGGAAGAAGAGGACCTCGGCTGGTGGAGGTTGGGGTCCCCTGCCAGCAAAGGTAGGTGGCGGCAGGGGAGGGTTAGTGGCGGGAGGGGGGGTCGAGAGGATCATCAGCAGGGGGGGGTCAAAGTTGGTGGGGGTGGCGGCGGCGGGTAGCCGGGGGTCAAAAATGGCGGGGGGGGGGGGGGCGGCAGCGCTAAAATGTGCCCCCTCGCCTTGGGCTCTGGACCCCCCTCCCGCCGGTCTGGCTACGCTCCTGCTTTGGAGTAGATTCAATAAATGGCGGCCAAAGTTAGGTACCAGGATGATCTGTAAATGGTGCTCTGCATGGAACAGCCTTTATAGAATACTAGCATAGTGCATTTCACAATTAATTTTGGTTGCAAGCATTTATAACTGCCAAAGGCTGGTGTAAATGTTCACACCCAACTAAAGGCAGTTACACATGGAAACACAGGTATTCTATAACACACATATAAAACTAAATTTCTGTGTTTTGATTCTAAACCAGAGAGTATTCCTAAAATTATTACTGTCAACTCTTGTGATTATTCCGCTTCTAATGTTATTGCACTGTCAACCTGAATACCTAGAATTTTATGTCAATGGAAATGCAGGTTAATGATGAGAAAATTACACTCCTTTTGGAAATATTTTGATAGATATCAATTCGAGCGATTAACTCGTGCTCTCATATTATCTTACCTTGATTATCGTGATTTGGTATAATTAGGTTGCACAAAGAAACTTCTGAGAAAACTACAGACAATGCAGAATACAGTGGTTTGCCTGATTTTTGTCTTTCTAAATATGAGGGTATAGTCACACTGGCTGCTAATAGAGGCCAGAATTATTTTCAAATATGCTTGTTATCTGTTTAAAGTTTTACGTGGGTTGATTACAGATTATGTTATTTGCCTTCCCTTCAGATAAGGGAAAGAAGAGTAACGAGAAATCATTGGCTTTTCAAGCAGCAAGGCTTTGGCAGGATCTTGTTACATTTTACTAAATTTATTCAGCAGCATCTTACATTTAGAAAGAAGATCAAAACATGTTTATTTAAGAAAAACTTTTTTTACAAGAAGATTAGCAATTTTAGGTTAGTGATATTTTATGTACGTTTTATGTAATTCCCCGAGATTTGTTCTGGCCTCTTGATCTTTGTGACCCGCTTAGAACTGTGAGGTGCTAGCAGGATGCAAATCAGAACTGTAATGTATAACACCGCATCTAAATTCTGGGAATGCCCCTGATCCACCCATGCCCTCTCCCATGGCCACATCCCCTTTGGAGTTGTTCACTTGGGGCCCCTTTTTTCTAAGCCGCATAGACGCCTACTTGCGCCCAACGCATGCCAAAATGGACTTACCGCTCAACTACCGTGTGGCTCTTGCGGTAATTTCATTTTTAGGGCGTGTCCGCTACGTGCGTCTGAAAAATAATGTTTATTTTTGGACGCGCGTAGCGGACGTGCGCTGAGTGGCATCTGACGTGCGTAGGTCCTTACTACCCAAATTCTTTACCTCTAGGTCTATGGCTGGCAATTTTGATTTTGCCGCACGTCCATTTTCAGGAAAAAAAAAAGAGAGGCCTTTTTTACAGGCGTGCTGAAAAATGATTCTGCGCGCACCCAAAATCCATGCCTACACTACTGCAACCCACTTTTCAGCGCGCCTTTGTAAAATGACCCCTATGAAAATTAGGCATGCATGTTATAGAATCGGGCGTAGGGCAGATCTGCATGTAACTCCCATTTACTGCCAATTTAGCGCTTGTTAAAACCAATAAACAATTACTGAGTGTTAACACCAGTTTAGCCAATTACCTTGCGTGCAGATCCGAGATCAGTGCCTAAAATTGAAAACCTAACTTTGGGTGACCTATACAGTATCTGGGGGTTTGAACCTTGAATTTCCCTTAACAGTAATGGACTTTAGTATAGTTAGGGGCCCTTTTTAATTAGCCGCGTAGGCGCCTAGATGCGCCCAATGTGCATCAATTTTGAGTTACTGCCCGGCTACCACGTGGCTCTTGCAGTCATTTTATTTTTGATGTGTGTCTGCTACGCGTGCTGGAAAATATTTTCTGGTGCACGGGCAGTAATCAGCATTTTATGTGTGTAGACCATTAACGCCCGGTTACCGCGTGAGACCTTACCACTAGGTCAATAGCTGGCGGTAAGGTTTCAGACCCAAAATGGACGAGTGGCCATTTTCATTTTGCCGCGCACCCATTTTCAGCAAAAATTTTAAAAAGGCATTTTTTTTTTTACAGGTGCACTGAAAAATTATTCTGCACGTGCCCAAAACACGCGTCTACACTACCGCAGGCCATTTTTCAGCACGCCTTAGTAATAGGGCCCCCTAGATTTTATTTTATATTGTAATTATTATTGTTGTGTTTATTTATTTATTTGTTGCATTTGTATCCCACATTTTCCCACCTATTTGCAGGCTCAATGTGGCTTACAATATTCTGCCCTGGCTATTGCCATGGTTGAGTAGAGATACAATTAATAATAACACAAGAATATGAGTAACATAGTGGAATGAAACATTAGGTATAACAAGATCAATGATGAAATAACAATTAGAACGGTAATGTACTAAAGTTCAGGTGATGGGTCGTTGTGATATGTTCTATTAAAGAGATATAGGTCTTCAGTGATTTCCGAAAATTGATTAGGTCGCTTATTTTTTTCACATCAAGTGGTAATGCATTCCAAAGCTGCATTTGGGAACCATTTACCTCTCAAGACTTCTTCTAGTATGTACTTAAAGGTATTAGCACAAAATCTGTAAAGAATTATTTATCATGCAAGAACTTAAGGGCAGCTATACTGGGTCAGACTGATGGTCCATTTAGCCCAGTATCCTGCTTCTAGCAGTGGCCAATGCAGGTCACAAGTACCTGGCAGAATCCTGTGTTGTCTCAGGAAAGTCACTGCTTATTTCTGGGTGTGAGCAATAGGGAACGGATCTCCTCTCAAATCCTTCTGGGTGCCTGTGACCTGGATTGGCCTCTGTCAGACAGGATGCTGCAAAGATGGACTTGTGGTCTGGCCCAGTATGACACATCTTATATTCCTATGAAGAAGCACCTCAGTAAAGCTAGTCTACCTTAGAACAGCACCACTGGTACTGAGAAATTGAAGATGTCGGTCAAGGCCTTACGTCCTGAAGGCACATTCTTCGCTTAGCAGAGAATCCACAGTGAGGTAGTGGAATAGTGACTGAGGGCTTAGCCCTGATGTGTGTACTCCCATTCTTAGGAGAAGCCTAGGAAGGAGTTACACATGCTCTAATGTTTATCATTGCAAGGTCCGCTGGGGCTGTCCTAAGGGTCAGCTGAGCTTCCATAGAATTTGTGCTGAGAGCTTTCAACAAATGTAAACAGCAAAAGCACCTCACAAAAAGAGCACACATTAGAATAAAGTGGCTTCTTAATGATTGTATTAACTGGCAAATGTATTATCTGAAAGGCAATTTCTGTTCTAAGATACTATTTGGTGCTACAAGTCTACTCCATCAGCAAATGAAGAGCTAAATACTAATTGGTAGGGCAACCTATTGGATTTAAAGACTTGCCTCAATGGTGTCTCCTTCGGAGCCCTCAATGCAGGCAACACAACGATGCAAGAAAACCTTTATAAGTATTTTTATGGTCTCATTTTCCACCATTAACAGTAAACTATGCTAAACTCTCACCTCCTGGGTCCTCACTGTCCCCTGGGCCACAGTTTCCTCACCTTAGCTCCAGAGAGTGTTTCTTGCTCATCACCATGGCTGCTGTTCCCGATACAGGGGTGGCCCTGGCATTTAAAAGCCACTCTGTAACTACCAAAAGGGAAATTGCAACCTATGTTTCATAGGTTGCACAAATTACTTGTGCTTACTATTTACAGGAAGCAGCTGAAAGGCTGTGAAATTTCCACATTTCTCTTGCACAGAGAAACCTTAATATTCATTACTTAAAGAGGCCAAGTCACACTCATTCAGTACACGCTCATTTGAAGGTCGTCTCACACATTAGAGCCTCAGTGCCAGTGCACTGATCCTGATCACTGCTTACACGAGAGGCGAGACTAAGAGAAGAAGCCAGGTGACCCTCACCAGTAGGAAGAAATTGGAATCCACTTTCCTGTGTATTAATTTTTGCCTCAACCTGCGCCATCCCTGATCCTTGCACCTTGTGCAAGTTTAGGCTTTTAGTTTATTTTTTATTTATTTTATTTGTTGCATTTGTATCCCACATTTTTCCACCTTTTTGCAGGCTCAATGTGGCTTGCATATTACCATTAACGACGTTAGCCGATTCCGGTCTGAACAAATAAATGGTATGAATGAATACAAGGTGATATCGTAGTAAATGAGGTACATGTATGGTAGGTACAATTGGGGGGAACTTAGAGAGGGGGGGGGGGAAGGAAGAGTCAGGTACTGTCCTTTACGTTATTTGGTTGCATTGTGTCGCAGGTGTCCATATAATTTTATGTTGGGTCGGTGGGGTATGCTCTTTTGAATAGGTCTGTTTTTAGTGTTTTCCGGAAATTAAGGTGGTCTGGCATAGTTTTTACTAGTTTTGGCAGTGTGTTCCATAGTTGTACACTTAAGTATGAAAAGCTGGATGCATAGGTGGATTTATATTTGAGTCCTTTGTTGCTTGGGTAGTGGAGGTTTAGGTATGATCATGTAGATTTTATGGTGTTTCTGGTTGGCAGGTCAATGAGGTCTGTCATGTATCCAGGTGCCTCGCCGTAAATGATTTTATGAACAGTCATGCAGATTTTGAAAGTGATTCGTTCTTTGATTGGTAGCCAATGCAGTTTTTCTCGGAGTGGTTTGGCGCTGTCAAAACGCGTTTTTCCAAATATAAGCCTGGCTGCTGTGTTTTGGGCAGTCTGAAGTTTTTTTTATGGTTTGATCTTTGCATCCCGCATAGATTCCATTACAGTAGTCTGCATGGCTTAGTACCATTGGTTGTATCAGGTTACAAAATATTTCCCTCTGGAAGAATGGTTTCACTCGTTTGAGTTTCCACACCAGCCGAGGTCCTCTTCTTCCGGCGCAAGGCTTCGTTCTGTTTCTGTGAGTCCGGGTGCCCCGCCAGCAAAGGTAGGCAACGGCAGGGGAGGGTTGGCGGCGGGAGGGGGTGTCGAGAGGGTCGTCGGCAGGGAGAGGTAAAGTTGGTGGTAGTGGCGGCGGTGGCGGGGGGGTCAGCAATGGCACGGGGGCGGCGGGGGGGGGGGGGGGCTAAAATGTGCCCCTCACCTCGGGCTCTGAACCCCCTCCCACCGAAGTCTGGCTACGTCCCTGCTTTGCACTACCAGGATAAGGTTGAGGCAGTCTGTCAGGATATTCAGCTGCATTATCCGGACAGTGCCATTGAATATCTATGGTCAACAGCTGTCATTATCCAGATAAATAACTTAAATATCAGGCCCTTCATCTTTATAAAGAGGGAACAAATCCATTATGGATTCTATTCTAGGGGGGTGATCGACACTATTTTTAAAGCGGTGGCCATTTTGGCAAAATAACTTCAGGGTGAGAGCCAGGATCATCGCTGGACCAACTGACTAGTGCTCTAGGCAACAGGACATCAGCTTCTAATGATGTAAGCTGGACTAGTGAAAAGGAGGTGGGGGTTTCTCTCCAAAGATGTAGCTAGTTCAGCTGCTAAAGCAATCCAAGCGTGGCTCACGTAGATGAGATAATGCTTGCTTCCCTACAACCACTCTCTCCCTCATCTTGTCTCATCATCTAGTCTGTCTCCCCCATCCTCAAATAAAGCCCATTTCTCTCTCACCAATTCTCTCTCCTTCCACCAGCACTCGTCTATTATTTTGGTTGTGATGTGATCCCAATTCACATGGCTGCAGAAATTACGTGGCCCGAAGCCAGTGCTGGACAATGACTTCTATGGAGTGCCCATTTGGGGTCAAGAGCCACAGTTTGGAAAGTTCTCCCCACACACATTTTCGTAAATTACAATCTCCTCCGTTCAAAAGTAGATGATCTAATTTTTATGGTTTCAAAATTAGGAGGCCTTTTTACTAAAGCTTGTTGTGCACTAATGGACATTAGTATTCACTAAGAGCTGCATGGCCATCAGGTATAAAATAGGACACGCAGCATTTAGTGTGTGCTAATGTCCGTTAGCACACGCTAAGCTTTAGTTAAAGGGTTCCTAAATGATTTATTGTGAGATTATTGTAAGTACAATGGTATGCACAAATTTAAGTGAAAAACAGAACTGGACATGTATTATGAGAATTGATGGGAGGAAATGACTGAAACACTAGCTAAGAGTTTATAGACAGTACCTAACTTTGGGGTCTTTTTACCAAGCTACTACTACTACTACTTATTTCTAAAGCACTACTAGATGTACGCAGCGCTGTACACTTGGACATGAAGAGACAGTCGCTGCTCAACAGAGCTTACAATCTAATTAGGACAGACAAACAGGACAAACAAGAGATAAGGGAATATTAAAGTGAGGATGATAAAATAAGGGTTCTGAACAAGTGAATAAGGGTTAGGAGTTAAAAGCAGCATCAAAAAGGTGGGCTTTTAGCTTAGATTTGAAGACGGCCAGAGATGGAGCTTGACGTACAGGCTCAGGAAGTCTATTCCAGGCATATGTGCAGCAAGATAAAAGGAACGGAGTCTGGAGTTAGCGGTGGAGGAGAGGGTGCAGATAAGAGAGATTTACCCACTGAATGGAGTTCCCGGGGAGGAATGTAGGGAGAGATGAGAGTGGAGAGGTACTGAGGAGCTGCAGAGTGAATGCACTTATAGGTCAATAGGAGTAGTTTGAACTGTATGCGGAAACGGATAGGAAGCCAGTGAAGTGACTTGAGGAGAGGGCTAATATGAACATAACAACCCTGGTGGAATATTAGTCGTGCAGCAGAATTTTTAACAGATTGAAGAGGAGAGAGATGGCTAAGTGGGAGACCTGTGAGAAGCAAGTTGCAATAGTCTAAGCAAGAGGTGATGAGCGTGGATGAGGGTTCTGGTAGTGTGCTCAGAAAGGAAAGGGCGAATTTTGCTGATATTATAGAGAAAGAAATGACAGGTTTTAGCAGTCTGTTGAATATGTGCAGAGAAGGAGAGGGAGGAGTCGAAGATCACCCCAAGGTTACGAGCTGATGAGACAGGAAGGATGAGAGTGTTATCCACAGAAATAGAGAATGGGGGAGGAGGAGAGGTTGGTTTAGGGGGGAAAGATAAGAAGCTCAGTCTTGGTCATGTTTAGTTTCAGATGGCGCTGAGACATCCAGGCAGCAATGTCAGACAGGCAGGCTGATACTTTGGCCTGGGTTTCAGCTGAGATTTCTGGTGTGGAGAGGTAGATCTGGGGGTCATCAGTGTAAAGATGATACTGAAAGCCATGGGATGAGATCAGAGTACCAAGGGAAGAAGTATAGATGGAGAAGAGAAGAGGTCCCAGGACAGATCCCTGAGGTACACCAACTGACAGTGGGATAGAAGTAGAAGAGGATCCACTAGAGTATACACTAAAGGTACGCTGGGAGAGATAAGAAGAAAACCAGGAAAGAACAGAGCCCTGAAATCCAAGTGAGGACAGCGTATCAAGGAGCAGGCTGTGATCAACTGTGTCAAAAGCAGCAGATAGGTCGAGAAGGATGAGGATAGAATAGAGACCTTTGGATCTGGCTAGGAACAGATCATTGGAGACTTTAGCAAGCGTTGTTTCAGTTGAATGAAGGGGCGAAAGCCAGATTGAAGTGGATCAAGAATAGCTTGAGATGAAAGAAAGTCAAGGCAACGGCGGTGAACAGCACGTTCAAGTATCTTGGATAGGAAAGGGAGGAGGGAGATGGAGCGATAGTTGGAAGGACAGGTAGGGTCCAATGAAGGTTTTTTAAGGAGTGGTGTGACTACGGCATGTTTGAAGGCATCAGGAACAGTCGCAGTGGACAGTGAAAGATTGAGGATATGACAGATAAACGGGATGACAGTAGGAGAGATAGTGTTAAGTAGATGGGTGGAAATAGGATCAGAGGAACAGGTAATTAGCTTTGAGGAGGAAAGATGTGTAGTTTCCTCTTCAGTGATTTCAGAAAAGGAAGAAAAGGAGGCAGGAGTTGGAGGGTTGAGAGAATGGACTAAGGGAAGGAGAGGTGGAGGTGACCTGGTTGAGAATTAAAGTTTAATCTTGTGAACCTTATCATGAAAGAACTCAGCCAGATTCTGGGGGGGGGGGGGGGGGGAGTGAAGGGGGGGTTGGAGGTGAAGGCACTTTGAGGAGAGTGTTCAGTGTGGCAAAGAGACAACAAGGGTTTGAGCCAAGAGAATTAGTCAACTGGATGTAATAGTCCTGTTTGGCAAGTAAAAGAGCAGACTGGAAGGAGGTCAGCAAGAATTTGAAATGTATGAAGTCAGCATGGGCACGGGATTTTAGCCAAAGGCATTCGGCAGAGCGGGCAAAGGAACGTAGGTAGCCGATTCTAGAGGTCAGCCAAGGTTGGGGTTTGGTACGTTTTACAGAACAGGGAATGAGAGGAGCGAGAGTATCCAGAGCAGAGGAGAGAATAGTATTATAGGAAGAGACAGCCTCATTGACAGACTTAGATAACATAGTGGTATTTAGGTGGCAGTAAGGCTCCCATGTTATTCCTGTGCTAATATGCCTGCATTAACCAATTAGAGCAGGCATTCCTATTTTCCACCCCCCAGACACGCCTCCTGCATTGGAAAATAATAAATATTTTCCAGTGTGGGATTTGCATGCGCTAAGCGGAACAACACCATGGGATGTCTCAGCGCGTCCCACGATAGTGCTCTTTTAATGCATGATAAGTCTACCACAGATTACTAAAAGGACTCCATAGTGTAATCTAAATAAGATAACCCATGAGAACTCTAATAAATGTTAAAGGTTATATGGTAATATATTCTCTCTGAAGCTTTTGTAGTGACAATGCCTGAGGCTGATTCAATATCAGAAGTCAATACAACTTAAGATTATGGGACCTGGTTATATTTATACTGAGTTTGACTTGCACAGTGTAACCTGGCTATCCATTTCCTAACAGCTGTAAGAGGCACGTGTGTATTGTGTTAGCAAGAATTGGTTTCACCTCCATGTTTAGACTGTGAAATTATGGGTTACAGATAACATAGAAATGATTACTGCTATGACAAAGACTAAAATGGAAAAATGTTATAACACATAGGAGTGTGGAAAGATTTTGTCTAGTTCTATGGCCTCAGCTTATGACTCTCTGTTCTGGTGTAGCAATTTTCCCCCATTTGCTTCATTTTGTTGGAAAATAAAAAGGTGTATTTGAGTATAGGAATTTCTAATTCTGCTACGTGAGTATGGTAATCTAAATAGTGTATTTTGGTTTCAATTTAATATGTAATTGTGTACAATTACTCAAGTTTTTTTTATTTTTGTTTACATCATGATAAAGAACCTCTGTTTCTCTTTAAAGTGTCAATAAATTAAATGATAACTAATACACAAAAAATGCCTTATGTGATAGAAAAAAAAGCTAAATAGGCAACAACTGATACACAAGCATGTGATGCCATCGTCTGTGGTCATGTGTGAGGTTTTACAGTTCATCACATGAGCCGAATTGGTGTAACGTTTTTATACAGTCAGCATATGCACACATGCATTCATCTCTCAGGCAGCTTTGCACCTGTTTAGGGACTAGAATTACTCTTGATGGTACCAGCCACATAAAAACCCTCTATCTACCTTGAAGATGTGGCATTTCTGCTTTAACATATATACCTAAAAGCAATTTGTTTTACATGTCTAATTGCTTCTATATATAAAAAAAAAATGTAATGGAAAACACTGTTGGGGAAATGGCCTGTTAGCTGAACAAAACTGAAGGACTGTACTTAATAAGTTTTGAGAAAGGTCTTCTGTTAAACAGCTCTTGAAATTTAAAAAAAAATGGGGTGGATGCAGAAGAAAAGCTTATCTGGATTCACAGGACTGCAAATGTAGCAGCTATCAGGTTGTCAAAGCTTTCATAACATATTACTGTGCAGGAGGGGGATGGGGAGCATTTGCTCCTCCCCCTCTAGGATATTAATGACTAATTGGTTTTGTAATTTCTTCTATGATTGATTTAGTTTTTATACATCCCTATGTTTTTTTGTCATGTTCCCTCCCAGACCTGTCTACTAGGAAGAATTGACCTGTACATTCCTGATACATGCAAATATTCTATATGCTGATGATTCCTATTCAGTCTAAAACTTGAAAATATCCTCTCTGTTCAATCCTTAATTATGACTTTCAAATAGTCTTACAAACCACGTTTAAAAAAAGATCCACGTAAAGTCAAACAAAACCTAAAATGCATCCTATAAGTTGTTAAAATTTAAGAGAAAGCAATAGACATTGCTTCGTTAAATATGTAAGAAAAACATTCTTATTAGAAGGTAAGAAAACAATAATTTAAAACGATATAAAAATAATAAACCATCTGCAGAGCCAGAGCTCAGTTCCATTGTACGTTCCTTGATTGTTCATCCTGCAACTGAAAAAAGAACATCCTGATGGTGTGCTGGTGGCAGGAGTTCCAAGCTGAAGTGTTGGTGTTTCAGTTTTTTTGAGTCAAGGTGTGCACAGGGATGAAATCTGATGCCCATCCCCATAGGCGGTCGGTGGCCCAACTGTTTGGGGAGGCTAAAGGGGGCGGGGTTTACATCCATAATTATCTGACAACACAGAAAAAAAAAAAGTAAAAATAAAATAATCACAATTAATACCTTTTATTACATTTAGATATTAGATATGTATCATATGTCAAAGAATCAACTGCAAAACACTATGCACAACTTTGTGCAAAAATACACTCAGAACCTTACTGTACCCATAAATATTACAATGGGCAGACCCTAATATACCAATATACCACCCATATGGAAAATGCAGACCGTCTTCCATAGAGCACCAGCAATGCAGCGATACACCAAGGCCACCTGAGGTCTGCTCAAGAGCGTGTCCTCCAACGTGTCCCTCCCATGCCTCAACAGGAAGTTGAAGTGAGTTAGAGGGCGCTCTCCGGAGCAGACCTCAGGCAGACTTGGTGTACCACTGCACTGCTGGTGCTCTGTGAAAGAATTGAAGGTATGTGGAGGGGGGTCAATTTAGGGAGAGGTTGATTGTACAGGTTCAAATAGACTGGAGTTACAGCCAACTGCTTGGACTGGCCAAAAATATTCCAGAGATGAAACACAAATTATTTTTTTATATTGCCCTCCTCTTTGTAAGAGTTAGTCTAAAATTCTGGGTAGAAAGGGACCCACCCCCACAGTGCTGGGTGCAAATTTAAAATGAAGCCATAATAGATGCTGTATAAAGCAAAGTGATTCAGCTTTATGAAGGCTAATTCCATTGATCTGAGCAGGCACTACCCCTGGTGAGAAAGCTAACGTTTGGCAAAAGGCTCAAAGTGTGAGTGTGAGAGGAACTGTGATAGAAATGGAAAATGGACATGACCGTGTGGCTATAAAGTGTGTGCATGTGGGAATTAAAGGGGGGAGGGGGTTCAAGGGGCATATAATGGAAAGCAACGTTAAGGGAGTTGGTTTAAGCTTGGGGACCTTTTTCAATTACTCTCCTCTTTGTTCAATATTAAATTTTAGTGTCTGATACTGATAATTATCTTGTATCTTGTGTTATGTAAAGGCAACTTCTCTCCCTCCAGCCCACCTCCAGTCCAAGCCAATAAATAGGGAAAATTGTTACCAAAAAAAGTCAAATTTCAGTTCCTACTCACGCCAATGTGATTCAGATTGCTCATCGCTGCCGGTAGCGGCACGCCAACATCGTATTACAGCTTGCTTCGGGGCTTCGGCCTCACTGCATGACGTGCCCACCTCCTCTGACCAAAACTTCCTGCTTCCGCGAGGGCTGGACGAATCATAAGGAAGGCTGGTCAAAGGAGGCGGGGCACGTCATGCGTCAGGCCGAAGCCCCGAAGCAAGCTGTAATACGATGTTGGTTGGCGTGCCGCTACCGGCAGCAATGAGCAATCTGAATCACATTGGAGGGAGTGAGAGGGATAGAGACGCTGCATCGGGGGGTGGGGGGGATGAGAGAGTAGCGGCGATCTAATTAAATTATAGGAACTGCAGGGAGGGAGTGCGAGAGATAAACGGTGCATCGGGGGGGGGGGATGAGAGACTGAGAGAGAGAGAGAGAGACACTTGGGGCTTGCGGCTGGGGAGGCTTAGCCTCCCCAAGCCTCTTATACCGGGCGCCTATGCCCATCCCCTCCCGTCCCCATTCACTTCTGATCCATCCCCTCCCATCCCTGTGATATTAGTCACTATTTTGTCACCAACACTGCAGATTCCCATGACTTTCCATGGGTTCCCCTTGTCCCTTTCTAATACAAGTTCTAGAAGCCTAAAGAAATAAGATGGGGGAATTAGAGTGTATTGCACTGAATGGAAGGGGTAGATATAATAGGTATCTCAGAGACCTGTCATAAGGAGGATAACCAATGGAACACTACAACAGCAGTGTTCCAAATTATATCACAATTATAGGGTAAATGAAATTGATGGAGGTGTGGTGCTGTGTGTTAAAGAGGGCATTGAGTCAAACAGAATAAACGTTCTGCAAGAAACAATGCACTGTGGGATTTTTCTAGGTAGAAATTCTTTGTATTAAAGAGGGAAAGAGAATATTGCAGGGGTTACACTACTGTCCGCCTGGCCAGAAATTAGGGAAGCTAACAAACTGGATGATTTCAATTACCCTAGTATTGCCTGCTGTCATGTCAGGGAATACTAGGGAACTAAAGCTCCCAGAGGAAATAAATAACTATTTCATGGAGCAGTCAGTTCAGGAACTAACAAGAGTGGGAGTTACTTTAGATCTAGTCTAGAGAGCTGCATGGAAATGGGGATTGTGGGATTCCTGCGAATATGGAAGAAATTGCCACGGGATTCCCACAGGGATAGAAGAAGTTGCCATGGGATTCCCACAAGAGTGTAGTCAAAAATCTCTGTGATGCCAGAAAGAGACTTGGAATGCACTGAGAGAGGCAATTGGAGCCCTAAAATGAGACTTGGAACGTACAGAGAGAGGCAGTTGGAGCACCAGAATGAGGCTTGGAATGCCCAGAGAGGCAGCTGGAACCAGACTGAAGCTTGAAATACGTATTCGGTGAATAGTGAATACTGGTCAAAAAAACACAGGAGGCTGTTGGAGATGAGAGAAACCAGAAGGCTGCAAGCAAATAAGTAATAGAGTCAATTCCTGCCGGTATGGGTGGGGATAGAATGGATCTTAGCAGGTACGGGTGGGGATGGGTTAGATTCCATTGGGGGATAGGTGAAATTTCTGTCCCTGTGCAGCTCTCTAATCTAGTCCTTAGTGGAATACAGGATTTGGTGTGAGAGATGATGATGTTGGGGCCACTTGGTAATAGTGATCATAACAAGATCAAATTTAAGTTAATAACTGGCATGAAGACACTAAGGAAATCTACAGCATCAACATTCAACTTTCAAAAGGGCAACTATAATAAACTAAAGAAAATGTTGAAAACAAGTTAACAGGAGCAGCTGCAAAGTTTACATCAGGCATGGACAAAAAAATACCATCTTGGAATCACAAGCCAGATGTATCCCACCAGGTATTAAAAAAGGCAAAAGGAAGACCAAACATTAGCTGGCATGGTTAAAAGGTGAGATGAAAGACGCCATTATAACCAAAAATACATCTTTCAAAAAAGGAACCAAATGAAGAAAACAGCATTAATGCTGGCAAGTTAAGTGCATTGATAAGGAAGGCAAAAGGAGAATTTGAAAAGAAGCTTCTTGTGAGAGCAAACAAATCATACAAAATATTTTCCAGGTACATTTGAAGCAGGAAGTCTGTGAGGGAGTTGTACCATTAGATGATCTTGGGGTAAAAGGGGGCACTCAGGTAGGATAAGACCATAGTGGAGAGACTAAATTAATTGTTTGCTTTGGTATTTACTGAGGAAGATGTAATAGGCCAAATTGACAAACTAAAGAGTAGGAAATCACCTGGACCAGATGGTATACATCCCAGTGTACTGAAAGAACTAAAAAAAAAAAATCAAATTGCAGATCTACTATTAGTAGTAATCCATATCATTAAAATTGTCTATGGTATCTGACGTTTCAATGTGTTCAAAGTAATGCCAATTTTTAAAAATAATTCCAAGAATGATCCAGAAAACTACAGACCTGTGGGTCTCACTTCAGTGCAAGGCAAAAAGGTAGAATATATTATAAAGAAGACTATTTATAAACACAGACATGGTTTAATGGAACAAAGTCAAAATGGATTTAGCCAAGGGAAGTTTTGCCTCACCAGTCTGATACTTTTATTTTTTTTTTTAAGGCATGACTAAATATGTGGATAAAGGGGAGGCAGTCAATGATGATGTATCTGGATTCTCAGAAAGCTTTTTAAAAAAGCCCCTCATGAGACAGTCCTGAGGAAGTGTAAAAAGCCATGTGATAGCAAGCAATGCCCTGTTGTAGATTGGGAACGTATTAAAAGATAGAAAATAGATAGTAGGGTTAAATGGCCATGTAGTGGAGTGCCACAAGGATCTGTACTGGGACTAACCCGGCAGTTACCAGGTAGCGCACAGCACTGTTCGATTACCACCGGGTACACTCTGGTGCTACAAAAATAAATATATTTTTATAGCACCGGACATGATGACACGCTGGGGTGGGAAGTACTTCATGTTTAGCGAGCAGTAAGCTTGCATTGGGCTTACCGCCGCTTAGTAAAATGGGCCCATAGTGCAGTTTTGGGGGGTTTTATTTTGAGAGAATGTGTGTGTCAGGGGTGGAGAATGTCCCAAAAAACAAACAAACAAACAGGCAAATGATCCGCAAGATCCAGAACAACAAAAAAATGAGCAGACCACGTAAACAGTAAAATTATATTTATTTCCAAGTCATCAAAACAGCGAACAATTTTCTTTAATCGCCCAACATGGCCATGTTTCGCCCTACAAGGGCTGCATCAGGGGCTAAACAAATATCCAGCAGGAGCAGTCCAATGTTTTCCCTGTCTGGTTACTGCAACATAGCAATAGAAACTAGCAAGAGGTTTGCTTTTACTAGCAGCAATTACAGCAGCCACAGCATCCTGGCATACAGGGGTGGAGAATGGGCATGGAAGCATTACTCACCTAGTACGCTGACCTTAGTGTCTGCTAACAGAATACTGACTTAACACATTTGACAAAGTTTCTATGAACGACTGCTGAGGAAATTAGAAAGTCATGGGATAGGAGGTAGTGTCCTATTGTGGATTAAGAACTGGCTAAAAGATAGAAAATAGAAAGTAGAGTTCAATGGTCAGTATTCTCAATGGAGAAGGGTACATAGTGGGGTTCCCTAGGGGTCTGTGTTGTGACCACTACATTTTAACATATTTATAAATGATCTAGAGATGGGAATAACTAGTGAGGTAATTAAAATTTGCTGATGACACAAAGTTATTGTTAAATAACGAAAGGATTGTGAACATTTGCAAGAGGATCTTATGAGACTGAGAGAGTGGGTATCCAAATGGCAGATGACATTTCATTCATTCATTCATTCATTCTTATATCTCGCCGTTATCCAAAACAAAGTTTTAAGTTCAATGTAGCTTACAATTAATAGTTAAGAAAAATTATTGTGTTGTACAGTTACATAACCATAATGAACATCAGTTACAGATTCATTAACCACAAAATTTATTGAAAAGATAGGTTTGTAATTTTTTTTCTGAAATTAAGGTAATTTGTAATACTTCTTGTGTCTTTGGGAATTTAATTCCACCATTTAGAACCCAAATAGCTGAATCCAGCAGTACAAGTAGACTTGCAAATTATGTTTCTGCAGTTGGGTAAATGAAGCAGTAAATAACTTCCAGGACTCACATTTCTTGTTGTAAAGTGATGCATGTAGGAAAGAGGAACCCAAACTATAGCTACATGATGCAACGTTCCACATTAGACATCACCCCCCAGGAAAAGGATCTAGGTTTAACTAATGATGATAATTGAAACCCTCTGTTTAGTTATGCATCATCATCTAAGAAAGCAAGTAGAATATTGGGAATTATTAGGAAAGAATAGAAAACAAAAATGAGAATATTTTAATGCCTTTGTGATGCTCCATGATGCGACTGCACCTTCAATACTGTGTGCAATTTTGGTCACCGCATCTCAGAAAAGATATAGCAGAATTAAAAAGGTATAGAGAATGGTAATGAAAATGATAAAAGGGATGGGATGACTTCCCTATGAGGCTAAAGAGGCTAGGGTTCTTCAGCATGGAGAAGAGACAGCTGAGGGGAGATATGATAGAGGTCTATAAAATACTGAGTGGAGTGGAACGGGTAGAGGTAAATCGCTTGTTTACTCTTTCCAAAAATACTAGGACTAGGAGGCACACAATGAAGCTACTAAGTACTAAATTTAAAATAAAGCAAAGAAAATATTTCTTCGCTCAGTATGCAATCAGACTCTGGAATTCATTGCAAGAGAATGTGGTAAAAGCAGTTAGCTTAGCAGGTTTTAAAAAGGTTTTGATAATTTAAGTCCATAACCCATTATTAAGATGAACTTGTAAAAATTCACTACTTTTTTCTAGGATAAGCAGCATAAAATGAAATTTACTGTTTTAGGATCTTGCCAGGTACTTCTGACCTGGATTGGCCACTGTTGGAAACAGGATACTGGGCCTGATGAAACTTCGGTCTGTCCCAGTATTTCAACACATGTTCTTATGTAATACAGGACCCTTAGCTAAATAGGAGATGCTGAGCGTGCCTGTGTTATTTCTTTATAAGTCCTGAGTGCTAATTGAAAAATTAGCACAGAAGATGCAAACCTACACATAGAAGCCCTATTTTACTGCTGCAGTAAAAATGGGCTCAACGAGTAGGAAAGTCCCATGTTAGGACACAGAGCTTGGTAAAAGTGCCCCCTGGTTCTTTTCATGTCTGGACTGCATATGCCTGTCCAGACACGTTTCATAGAATATACAGCCAGCGGTGGCCCTTTATCTCTGTGTGTATGGGGAGAGATTGAAGGAGATTTTGATATTTCAGCCTCAGACACCAACCAAATAATATGCATATCTGTCCTAGAGGTTGCCCTCAGCCCCAACAGATTGGGGAACTGGCTACACTTGGAAATAAGCAAATTAAGTCCTAGTAATAGCAATAATGTACACACTAAAACAACATAGCAAAACATTCATATAACAGAAATATGAGAAATGTTAGCAGAATACTAATAATATACTAGAAAAGGCAACATCTGTCCTTTTTGATGCTGCTTTTAACTAACCCTTATTCACTTGTTCAGAACCCTTACTTTATCATCCTCACTTTAATATTCCCTTGTTTGTCCTGTTTGTATGGCCTAATTAGATTGTAAGCTTTGTTGAGCAGGGACTGTCTCTTCAAGTGTACAGCGCTGTGTACGTCTAGTAGCGCTATAGAAATGATAAGTAGTAGTAGTAGTAACATGGGTAGTAACATAGTAAATGATATCAGATAAAGACATACATCTGTCTTACAGTCACATTCATTATCAATTCATTATTGAACCAACAATCCAATATTATTATATTTTATTCTATAACTTCCACTTTACAATGTCTTCACCTCCCCCCATTGACATACACAGCACCTGCACTCATAGCATATGATATGAATGTGGTATAACATATTAATTATTGATCCTGATCCATAATTGCCATTTTCAGGGCTCAGACCATAAACATCTGCCCAGCCCTGGCCCTACTTCCCAACTACTGGAGTTGCCATTGAAACTCACTACAGCCCATCTGTCTTGCCATCTACAGGACACAGATTGTAGAGGACCACCTGGCATTGGCCTCGCTTCCCCACCACAGAAAGTTCTGCTCTGTTTGTAAATAAGGCGAACGGCTCCAACCGGAGCCCGTCGTTAACGAGGGGGTGAGCGCTCCCCCCCTCTGGATGCGGCTGTGAAGTGTTGGGAGCAGTATTTTGCAGTGCATGTCAGCGTCAGGCAGACAGGAAGAGGACACAGGGGTAACATTGGATGGCGTTTTTAAAAAAAAGTGTTTGGGTGGGAGCCACTGACCAATCAGTGGCAGCTCCCGCTGGGAGGAGGGTAGAGAGTGTAATTAGAGTTGGGGAGACGCAGAGGTGAAGGAAGTCTTCCTGTTGGAGCTGAAGGAAGAAAATCCCGCCCAACCCTCCCGTCTAAACAAAAAAAACAACAACAAAAAACTACAGGTTATTGATATATCTGGTTTTGTTTTATATCAGCAGTTGTCACAGCGTGAATGGAAGGCCTTGGTTACTATGCCAAGCCTAGAGGTCTAGGCTTGGAAGTTCGGTTAACTTGCCCTTGCTATATGGTGGTTCAAGGGGAAATGGTATTTGTTAAGGTTTACTGCGGTCACCTTGCTGCAGATGGCAGGTAGCCCAGTGTCCTTTCTTGGTTGAATGCTAGCTCGGGTTACTGTTATACCACCAATAAAAGAAGCTGTGACCTTGTTAAACCCAATAGAATGTTTTGACTGTTAAAGAAAAAAAAAGGTTGTTTGGTGTTTAGTTATTATTTGGGGGGGGGGGGGGGAGTTTCACATCCCTTGTTAATTTGAACCAATACACTTGTCTCCTTTGCTATCTATTTAAGCTGTTACATTGTATTGTGCTGACAATGAGCAGAAATACTCATTTGACATAGATATGATACAATGTCAGCACAATACAATGTAACAACTTAAATGGATAGCAGAGGGGACAACTGCAGCCAGGTCAAATAGAGCAGAAGGGGACAAAGGTCATTGGGATAACTAAGTGGGTGGCTAGATTGAAGGCAAAATTATATGTACAGTGGCCTAAGGTATGAGGAACTGGTTTCAGTTATAGTGTGTGCCACAAGCTATCCAGATCCAGAGTGAGTGGATAGTCACCATAGTCATTGGCAGAAGAGCCAGGCTTTCACCTGCTTCCTGAAGTAGAGGTAATCTTGAGTTTGGTGTAGCACCTGTGGAAGTAAGTGATTTTGGACTGAGTTAATTGAATTGCAACTAAATGCTCTGGTTAAATTAAAAAAAAAAATGGAGTTTCAGATTAAGGCAATTGAGAGCAATAGGCTCAGTATTATCTTCTTGCAGTTTTAGAAGCGTAGCACAGGCTATTCTGACTCCCATTTTAGATTATTGTAATTCTTTGTTTGGAGGGATCTTAAATAAGTTGATTAATAGGTTGCAGTTTTTGCAGAATATGGCAGCAAGATTAATTTTGGGGTTGGGTAGGTTCAAGCGAGCTTACACCACTTTTGTAAAAACTGCATTGGCTTCTATTCATAGCAGGATTAAGTTTAAATTGGCATGTTTGATCTTTAAGTCCTTATATGCAGTGGTGTGCTGGAGCAGGCTCTCACAGGCTCGCAAGAGCTGGTTGTTAAGTTTTTAAGAATTTTGGGAGCCGGTTGTTAAAGTAGAGCCCTCCATGGCTACTTTAACAACTGGCTCCCAAAATGTGGGCTTGGGCCCCCTGCTGAATTCTCTTTTACTTTGCTGGTGGGGATACTGAGCCCTGCTAGCCAAGTAAATAGACTACTGCTGCTCCCCGCTCCTTGTTTCCAGCTCTGGGCAGCAGGCTTGGACTTCTCAAGTATGTGAGAGAAGTTCCAGCATGCTGCTCAGAACAAGCCATTGAGAGTGGTGGCAGTCCATTTATTGGCTGCCAGCAAAGGTATGCCTAGCGTGCCCACACGAAGGGAGGGAGGAGAGAGAGGCAAGTGTTGATCCCCCCCCCCCCCAGCCACCGCTGACCCTTCCAACTGCAGAGCTGTCTACGTCCGGAGAAAGAGCCTGTTGTTAAAAATTTACCAGCACACCCCTGCTTATATGGCAATAGTTCCAACCACTTAGTCCATTATTTCCATCTGCCTTCTGCTCAGAACGTAAAGAGCGGTGCTTGAAGGTGAATTATCCATCTGTAAAGAATGTCCAGTTTAAATCTCTATTGGAGTTGTCATATTTATATCAAGGAATTAAGGTCTGGAATTCACTGCCACTGAGCATTCAACAAATTAAGGTATATCTTACTTTTCAAAAAGCTCTTAAGACCTATTTTTTAAAAGAACAATTTCAGTTGAATTGTTTATAAAATAGGTATGTGATTTTTCCTTTTCGTGTATACCAAATGTTGGATTACTGTAATTTTTCCTATTATGTAGGTTTTATATTGTGTGATCCACTTAGAATCTGTTTGAAAGCAACTCCTGAGAAGGCTGACTAGTAGGTGTCACATTAGTTGAATTCCTTTTGCAAAGGTACAGTCAGGGATGCTCTTTGGGAGGATCTTAGAGACCCAAAGATGTGTAGAGGGCTAACTTAGAGCCAGATGTACAAAACCCCTGTAAAAAAAAAAAAAGTGAGCTTTTCGATCCCCAGAAAAAGTTACCGAGTTCTAAAAAGCGAGTGATGCTGGAAGAAAATTGCATGCAAATGAGCTCCACGCAATGGGAAGGAAAGCACCAGCACATGTGTAGAACAGTCACCTGCTAAGCAGCACATGTGAAGGACAGTCAATTTGTAGAAGAGCAGCATGTGCAATGGATGCACCTCCACAGCATTTCACAGCTACACATGGCTTTCATACACGCATATATAAGCAATAATATGCATGTATGAAAGCAGTGTGTAGATTTATTTTTCAAAACGACATGTTTTTTTTGTTCCCAGACAACTTCAGGAGAGAATATTGATCATGGCTGCCTGACTTTGGTTTTTGCTCCACCAGTTACTTTAATTTTTTAATTTTCAAGAACGGGTTGTCCACATCAATGAATAATGTGTGCTCTCTTCATTTAAAAATAAATCACTTGTGTTAGATGTGTTCATGAAGGTCACAGTTCTCTGCCTTTCAAAATACGAATGGAAATACAGCAGACTTCTCCGCTGAGAAGCCAACATCATGCTACAACAGCTCCTGACCTCCCGTTAAAATTTCCTCGTTCAAAGGTAGAGGCTGCATTCTGTGCATCCCTCAGAATGCACATTTGAATAGTAATTAGCTCATTGTACTATGTTTGCATATGATTCCCATTGTCTGCTACTCCAAACAGTGAAAAGCATGCACAGCCCCTTTGTGCACTTCTCGTTGAATATCGTGCTCACTAAACTGGCTTCAACCAGTCAAAATCACACGTTGCTAGCACAGAAGGTTTTGTGCATCTAGCGCTTATTCTTTAGGTATTTTGGCCCATTGTGTCTGAGGGCTTTGAAAATCAGAGTTTCAATTTGGAATTTGGTCATATAGGGTACTGGTATCCAGGACATTTTTTTTTTCAGGAAGGCTGCAATGTGGTCACACCTCTTACAGCCCTCTATCAGTCATGCTGCAGCATTCTGAATGCTCAGTGGCCCACCCTGTTCTGCTGCATAATGTTTAGGTTAATAGTAAGGGGTAGATATTCATTCTATATAAGCCAGTGGCGTAGCCACAGGTGGGCCTGGGTGGGCTAGGGCCTACCCACTTAGGGCTCAGGCCCACTCAACAGTAGCACATGTTTAGTGGTATCTGGTGGGGATCCTAAGCTCCATCAGCTGAAGACTTCCCCCTGATGGTAACGAAAATGCTACTCTCCCCGGTACTGGCACCTGTGCATGCTCAGTTTTCAGCACATGCCTGCTGCAGACTGCCAAGGTGGAGAGAAGCATTATCCCACCAGTTGAGATCTTTTTTTGGTGGGAGGGGGAGAACACTTGGTGCCCACCCACTTCTTGTCTAGGCCCACCCAAAATCTGCTGTCTGGCTACGCCCCTGATATAAGCAGACAGGAGATGCTCCTGCCCAGTTAAACAGTGCTGTGCAGATCAAGGACACATATTTAATGGCACTTAGTGGGAGAGTGCTCCTGATTCTTTGCTCTGACCGCTGATGCTGTATTTTTATGTTGGTTATCAAAATAAGCATAATTGACCTGACATTCCCTTTTCTAGATCCCCCCCCCCCCTTTTTTTTTTACTTTACTAGTAACGGGCACAATGGATTACATGACACTTTTTTTACTCCAAGAATTTTCATATGGGAGACCTGCCTTTGAATCCTAGTCTTGGTTTCTGCTCATGATGGAGCAGGGGCTTGGGATGCTTCAGAAGCAGAACTCACAGACCCTTGGAATATTGTGAGGTGGGGGGAGAGGAGTAGAGAAAGATAAATATCTTAGCTACAGTTACAAGCAGGATTAAGCTACAGGCAAACTATACGTGTGTTTAGAGCCCAAAGGGGTTTTTTTTTTGGGGGGGGGGGGATAGAATGAGCTGTCAGATGTGTCTTAATACGGCCTTGCCTATGCCCGCCCAGTAAACAAATGGTGTCGGCAGTCACAATATTGCATCGGCCCACATAGGACTAATGTGGCATCAATCAGCACCAGGCATTGTATTCTTGTGGAGTCATCACTGCAGGCCCCCTATTGGTCCACCAGAGTCCTCATATCCTGAGGAATATCCTGTGATCAGCTAAACAGGTGGCAGGAGTTTTAGAGACTGAGTAGAGTGCTCTGAAACTTTGGTGGGGAATGGGGGGCAGTTCTTATTGAGTGGACTGGGGGTGGGGAGACAGTGCTTGCTGGCATCTGAGGATATATCTAACCCCCTCCCCCAATACATACATATATATATATATGACATAATCAGATATAGAGGTTAAGGTACTGCTGTTCACACATCAGTTGGGTGATTTAAATGTATTTAAATTATGATGGGGATCCATCATGCTTGTTTCCTTAGGGCTTACTAAACAGTGAATCCTGCCCTGATTATAAGTGTGATATAGAGTTCATGCATATCCATTTCCCATGGGAGCCACAGTGTGTGTGACCCCTTATCATGATCTCATATAGCCTTATATAATATCCATGACTTTTTCTGATGTAACTAAATAATTTTAATAGGAGGGGGAAAAGCCTCAAATTATAAGGGAACACTCCTTCATTGGTATACCAGCAATAGGGAGGTTGCACAGAGCTAGGCAACTGAGGGACTAAAATTGGGGAGTGGGAAACACCAAGTCATTTCAAATGAAGGCTTTTTTTTCTGATTCTGTGTTATAACCCTCCAGCCTCAGTAGAGGCCAGTTCCAATTGATCTGGAGGCTCAAAAGGCAGAAGAAGGCATCCAGACCAAAAAGGGGAACAAATAATCATGTACTGGTGATGTGAAGGTTTCCTGCTGTTTTCTAGGAAAATAATTGCATATCTTCATAAGCAGAATGCAAGGTCCAAACTGAACAATTGCAGAAACCGTGCTGTCACCCACCCCAAGACTTAATGGAAACAGCTGGTGCTTCCAGTTTCAAGAAAGCACTTGTGGAATAGAACAAGACTGGCTTTTTAACCTCACCATCTGCCATGACCTCCTTTCAGCTGAGCACAAAAAGACTCACACAGATGGTTCCTGAATGTCCATCCTCTCTTATTCCTCAGTGCTATGAAACAGATTGCAGACCTCAGAAAGCTGCCTTCCTTTTCTATTCCTCTGCTTCCTTCTCATTAAGCAAATTACACTGAAGCTGCACTTGGAGACTATTCAAATTCTTACATGTGGAAGATTTGCAAATATCACAAATCTATAACGTTTCTAGAGATTGTTATATTCCCTAGGACAAAAAAAATCCTTGTTTATAAAAAGGTAGGTTTTACGTTTTTAAAATGTCTTCCACACCCTAATGCTAGCCTTCACAATTATAAATTAAGGTATTACTGCCCTATTTGCCTGGCAGCTGTTCAGTCTGAATCCATTGTATAAGACACCTTGAGGTCCTCATTCACTTTAAAGGATCCATTTTAAAGCCATCTTGTGGCCATTTCAATACCAAAAAGAGCAAAACCTGAAAACATTATCCAGTCTCATTCCCTGTTAAAAAAAAATAAAAAATCCTACAGGGAATCTGTTCTCAATTAAGAGAAATATTATTAACCAAATTGGTTTTGCAATTGAGCCATAATTAATTTTTTTTTTGTTTACAATGAATGTTCTCGAAAATTCTAGAAAATAGTCATAAATACATTGTTAGTCCAATAAAGAGGTTTCCCATTTTCTGAATCGTCACCTGAGTATACTGAAATCTGAGACCTCCTGTTCAAAGCATATTACGACACAGGGAAAACACCACAAATATGCGGGTTCACATCACTACAAGATTTCAATAATTCACTTCAGTTCTTCTTGAGTATAGGTTATAATAAACAAGTTTAATTAGTTCCAGGTATCTTCAGTTACCGAAACAGCTACTCTCAAGAAGACCAATTTTAAGGTCAACCAATCTGAATAATCTTATATAGCTTCAACTCCACTACTCACAATAAAATTTCAAATATACAATACTTCTCTCACATAAAGCATCACCAGGCCCAGCAGTACAACCAAGTGACCATCAACCATCGCCCTCTCCACTCAACTGAAACTGCGCTTACTAAAGTCTCCAATGACCTATTACTGGCTAAATCCAGAGGTCAATATTCCATCCTCATTCTTCTTGATCTTTCCGCTGCTTTTGACACTGTCGATCACAGCATACTTCTCGATACCCTGTCCTCACTTGGATTCCAGGGCTCTGTCCTTTCCTGGTTCTCTTCCTACCTCTCCCTCCGCACCTTTAGTGTTCACTCTGGTGGATCCTCTTCTACTTCTATCCCTCTGCCTGTCGGTGTACCTCAGGGTTCTGTTCTTGGTCCCCTCCTCTTTTCTATCTACACTTCTTCCCTTGGTTCATTAATCTCATCCCATGGCTTTTCCTACCACCTCTATGCTGATGACTCCCAAATCTACCTTTCTACCCCTGATATCTCACCTTGCATCCAAACCAAAGTTTCAGCGTGCTTGTCTGACATTGCTGCCTGGATGTCTCAACGCCACCTGAAATTAAATATGACCAAAACCGAGCTTCTCATTTTCCCCCCCAAACCCACCTCCCCGTTCCCCCCGTTTTCTATTTCTGTTGATGGCTCTCTCATTCTCCCTGTCTCCTCAGCTCGAAACCTTGGGGTCATCTTTGACTCTTCTCTCTCCTTCTCTGCTCATATCCAGCAGACCGCCAAGACCTGTCGTTTCTTTCTTTACAACATCCGTAAAATCCGCCCCTTTCTTTCTGAGCACTCTACCAAAACCCTCATCCACACCCTTGTCACCTCTCGTTTAGACTACTGCAATCTGCTTCTTGCTGGCCTCCCACTTAGTCACCTCTCCCCTCTCCAGTCGGTTCAAAACTCTGCTGCCCGTCTCATCTTCCGCCAGGGTCGCTTTACTCATACTACCCCTCTCCTCAAGACCCTTCACTGGCTCCCTATCCGTTTTCGCATCCTGTTCAAACTTCTTCTACTAACCTATAAATGTATTCACTCTGCTGCTCCCCAGTATCTCTCCACACTCGTCCTTCCCTACACCCCTTCCCGTGCACTCCGCTCCATGGATAAATCCTTCTTATCTGTTCCCTTCTCCACTACTGCCAACTCCAGACTTCGCGCCTTCTATCTCGCTGCACCCTACGCCTGGAATAAACTTCCTGAGCCCCTACGTCTTGCCCCATCCTTGGCCACCTTTAAATCTAGACTGAAAACCCACCTCTTTAACATTGCTTTTGACTCGTAACCACTTGTAACCACTCGCCTCCACCTACCCTCCTCTCTTCCTTCCCGTTCACATTAATTGATTTGATTTGCTTACTTTATTTATTTTTTGTCTATTAGATTGTAAGCTCTTTGAGCAGGGACTGTCTTTCTTCTATGTTTGTACAGCGCTGCGTATGCCTTGTAGTGCTATAGAAATGCTAAATAGTAGTAGTAGTAGTAGTAGTAGTAGTAACCCCCCCCCCCCCCCCCCCATCCTTCTAACTCCAAGGACTACATTGGTTTCTGGGGAGTAGAATTACTGCTGCTCCCAGCCAGGGAAGGTGTCCACTATAGAATTCCATGTCCCACCATAGTCAATACAATTGTGATCCATTGGTTTTGCCGTGTTAGTGCATTGCATTTGGATTCTATTTATTCTTTTGAAGTGCACTGTGTCTTTTTAAAGACAGCATGTTCTCTCAGCATACACAGGTCATATTCTATTGATCCCTGCTGAACAGACCCCTGAGGCAGGCACTAAGCCGAAACATGGTGCCATGTTGGGTCCTTCAAGGAATAACGTGTTATATTTCATTCAGTCGCCCTCCTGTTTTTCTTCTGGAAGAGCTTTGCCGTCTATACTAGTCCTTCCTTTGGTGTTCGTTGTATGTAGTGTGTTACAGTCTTCCACATCAGCGGCCCTTTCCTCTTGTCCAGCAGAGTCAATAGAATTGTGATCCAGCTTATTAAATGGCATAGGATAAATAGCTTTGCTAATGTCTGAGACAAAGCTATCTGCCGGCATAGGTTTGTGTGTGCCGCATGGGTACTGTTCTACTCAACAGTTCGAGTTGCTTCCTCTCATCACCAAATTCAATCACACTTTGCCCAGTCTTCCTCTTTTAGAGTCACTGCCCCCACCCTAGGGAAATCCCCTCCCCCCTTGACCTCCATGTTGAACCTTCACTTAAGAAATATAAAGCTCAACTTAAAGTGTACATTTTTGGTAAGGCATTTCCTTCCTCTCACCTCTCTGACTTTTTTCCTATTTGACACCTGCGGCATTTTAGTCCCAGTGATCTTTCATGATGTCCTTGTGATCTGTTCACTCCTTTTCTCCCATATCATGGTTTAGTTATAATTATTCCCATCTTTCCCCAGTTTTTCTCATATAAATAAACTGTAACCTACCTTCCTTCTGTGTCCTTATTTTCATACCTTCTATCTTTCTACTGTAAACTGCTTAGTTACTGCTTCAATTTGCAGTGTATTAAATAAATATGAAGTGTTATGCCTGGTACAGTGGATATATTTGTAGAGAGTCTCCTCCTATTTGGAAGGCCAAGAGAGAAGAGAGAAAATCTTAATGAGATTATGTACAGTAAATAACTGGGGAGGGATTCTTGTCCTTATTGTCCATTTATCTGCTTCTTTAGTTAAGAGAATCAGGGCTCAAGTAGAGGAGTGCATGAACTTTGTGCAGCTGGGCACCCCAAGTACAAATCCAGTTAAGGGGGGAAAAAAAGAGAGAGAGGTTTCCAGCTGTCATCCTTTCCCATCCAGATGAGAGTTGGTGCTCATAGCTGGAGCATCCAGACTCAGTGAAAGGAGGTCCTATGGGCAGGAGGCCAGAGGTTTGAAGACAAAGTCCACAGTGCTTGGAAAGTGTTGCGTTTTGCTGTGAAAACCTCCTGAAAAGAGTCAATAAACATGTGTCTGGATTATCAACGAAGTGTCTGAAGAGTAAATGTGAATGAGGGACAGAAGAGGAGATTTGAGACATAAAGTGAGGTAAGATTTTACATTTTACATACATTAACAGCCAAAATTAACACATTAAGTGCATAAGCTGTTCCATAACTGCTGGTTGCAAGTCCAGCCAGTCGCCTGCATTTATCAAACAGAAAAGTCCCTTACAGCACATTAGGTTCAATCACACCTGTTGAGGAGGCATTACGTGCATTCACACGAACTGCACCAATGACAGCACACGTTAATTAAAATGTATTCTCCAAAGTGAATGCTGATAAAATAATCCAACATGGGCCATGTTTCGACAAACACAGTCTTCATCAGGAGTGGAGGAGTGGCCTAGTGGTTAGAGCACCGGTCTTGCAATCCAGAGGTGGCCAGTCCAAATCCCACTGCTGCTCCTTGTGATCTTGGGCAAGTCACTTAACCCTCCATTGCCTCAGGTACAAACTTAGATTGTGAGCCCTCCTGGGACAGAGAAACATCCAGAGTACCTGAATGTAACTCACCTTGAGCTACTACTGAAACAGGTGTGAGCAAAATCCAAATAAATAAATAAATAAATCAGGGGTTATCGTTCAAATCAGCAATGTGTTGTGATATTCAGATTGTCCTAACAGCATGTTCATTTGAGGCACAGCATGACCAAGTGCTCCACAGGAACATTCCACTGTGAAAAACATTTGGTTGTCTTCCTCCACTTTTTTGGTTCGGTTTTTGTGACTGTGGCTTTCATCAGTGCCTTTAGGTTTTGTTTTGAGCACATGTTAATTACCACGTGTTAACTGCAATGTGCAGTCCACCCTGAAATCAATAACCAGACCCTATCTTGTGCTAAGCTGTTAGTCCAAGTATGAGATTTTTAACATGCTGGCTGCTTTAGCACACAGTCTGCATTAACAGTTGGTGGGTGCTATAAACCACACCAACTACTTACTGCATGTCAGTAGACATGCCCCGTAGGGACTTTTGGGCTGTTATCCCACAGCACCAAGTGGAACAGTGAGCCTATCAAGAAGCAAGGAGATTGTGTGGGGAACTGTCCACACAGACATTGCCCCTGGGTTCAGAGACGCTAGAGGCAGCAGAAGAGGTTAAGAAGTTTGGAATCTGATGTTTGAAGAGTGTCTTTCAGATCCCAGAAGTTTGAGGAGCAAAAACCTGTCTGAAAAGAGGTGAAAACCCAAAGTTGCAAGAGAGGAGACAGACCTAAACTTCAGAACAGTGAACTTGAGGTTTCAATGTGTAATGACTTAATTCTTTTACTGAGAACGGTTTTGTCCCCCCCCCATTTTTCTTGATCACTCAATAAAACTTTAACTTTTTATTCAGGCAAAACCTGTGGATGCTTTTGGGTGAGAGTGTTGTGAAAGGAGAATGTGTCCACTGACCATGAGCCTGTGGAGTTGAATATGTTCTATTCTTCCTACCTTGCACCCCCCTCCCCCCAGCCTCACATGAGCTCCAAAAGTAAGAAGTGTCCTCTCCCTTTGCACACAGCCTCTTGGATCCAGTGATAAAGAAGGTACCAGGGTGGGCCTTACACAAGGCTGTCATTCTACTTGCTCAGTGCTTTCCTGTGGCTCACAGAGTAAAGCATTGGGACCTCCAGTGGACCAAGCGCCCGATTTAAGACCAGCCAACCTTGATAATCTGTTTATCTGTATGACAGCCACAATAATGAAGATAAAATTATAAACATGAAGCCAAATTATTAAGTCTGCAATCGACTTCAATGGAGCATCAACATACTTAACAATACAATAATGCACTAGCGCTTCCATGGTCCCTAGCCCCAAACCAAGCCTTGTACCTCATTACCCCTGAAACAAGAGAAGGTTCCTAGGCCTGTGACCATGGTGGCAGCAGGTAGCAAGTACTTGTAGGCCAGGCCCCAACTCTACCCCATCCTCTCCTGGCTTCCATGTGGCAAGCAGGGCCAGTGGGTATGTGCCAGCTCAGTTTCCACACTGCTGCTACCCCTGCCAGCAGACTCATCAGCTACCCTCTGCTTCAGAGAGTAATGGGAATAGGGCTGTCACCAGAGCCCTCCAGCTTCAAACTCTTTAACCCCAGTGCAATAGATTTAATAGTACATGAGTTGAAAACATCAATCTGCTCGTTAAGAGTCAAAACAGACAGAGGTGGGTAGGATTTACTTTGCATAGTTCATGCAACTTTTTCTGTAGCTCTGGCAAAAGAGTTCAGCCACTTTAGAACAATAGGTGGGCACGAGGAGGCTGCCAGGCTTCCAGGGAGTGAATAGGAGAAGCTGAATTTTAAACCACTTATTTATGAACAGTGGTTAAATAGTGAGCACCACCTGTCATACGTATGTTGGGGAAGGTTTCAGTTTTCAGGGCAGCACAGCTCTTTGATTAACTATCCCAAATGATGGTTCTATAAATTACAGCTCTTCAATGGAGGGAAAATGGGGTGGTTTAGCCAGTGAGCCACGATTCCTCCCAGTTCTGGTTTGCTTCATAGCTACATCTTCTGATAAGTATTGCCATACTGGGACAGACCAAAGGTCCATCAAGCCCAGCATCCTGTTTCCAACAGTGGCCAATCCAGCTCACAAGTACCTGGCAAGATCCCAAAAAAGTACAAAACATTTTATGCTGCTTATCCTAGAGATAGGCAGTGGATTTTCCCCAAGTCCATTTTAATAATGGTCTATGGACTTTTCCTTTAGGAAGCCATCCAAACCTTTTTAAACCCTGGTAAGCTAACTGCTTTTACCACATTCTCAGGCAATGAATTCCAGAGTTTAATTGCAAGTTGAATGAAGAAATATTTTCTCTGATTCATTTTAAATTTACTACTTTATAGCTTCATTGCATGCCCCCTAGCCCTAGTATTTTTGGAAAGAGTAAACAAACGATTCACATCTACCTGTTCCATTCCACTCATTATTTTACAGACCTCTATCATATTTCCCCTCAGCCGTCTTTTCTGCAAGCTGAAGAGCCCTAGCCGCTTTAGCCTTTCTTCATAGCAAATTCGTCCCATCCCCTTTATCATTTTCGTCACCCTTCTTTCTCTATACCTTTTCTAATTTCACTATATCTTTTTTGAGATGTGGTTACCAGAATTGAACACAATATTTGAGTTGCGGTCACACTATGGAGCGATACAAAGGCATTATAACAACATCCTCATTTTTGTTTTCCATTCCTTTCCTAATAATACCACCTAACGTTCTATTTGCTTTCTTAGCTGCTGCCGCACACAGAGCAGAGGGTTTCAATGTATCATAAACGATGACACCTAGATCCCTTTCCTGGTCGGTAACTCCTAATGCAGAACCTTGCATTAAGTAGCTAAAATTCAGATTTCTCTTTCCCACATGCATCACTTTGCACTTGCTCACATTAAACGTCATCTGCCATTTAGATGCCCAGTCTCCCAATCTCGTAAGGTCCTCTTGCAATTTTTCACAATCCTCTTGTGATTTAACAACTTTGATTAACTTTGTGTCATCAGCAAATTTAATTACCTCACTAGTTACTTCCATCTCTAGATCATTTATACATACGTATAAAAGCAACGGTTGCAGCACAGACCCCTGGGGAACCCCACTATTTAGTTAGTGGGAGAGTGACCAAGGACACCAAAGACAGGAAGACGCTCCCCAACAAAAGAGCCCACTTGGAGCATGAAGACCCGACACAACGCCGCGCCCCGGCCGCCAGGCCTGCACCAGGAGTCTACAAAAATATACACATGTATATACAACAATAATACTAAATAAACTTTAATCGATGATATAAAACATTTGGCTAAATATTAAAAACAAATCAAATCAAATTTAAAAGACAATAAATATATGTGAACATATACATATATGAAGTTATGAAATAATTAATAAAATGAAATGTGTGTACATATTAGTAATGTTTGGATAGTAATAATCATTTAAGGTACTTATTGTTATTTTTTACCCCTATTTTCTCCACATCTCTCTATATAAAAGGCAAAACCAACGTTCTATGAAGCCTCCAGCCGGAAGTGTGAAGGGGGCGAGATATCCGGTTTCCCTATGAGTGTCTGTCCCGCCCTCTCTGTAACACAGTCAGTGAAGGAAAACAGCAGAGCACGAAATCAAATCGCTGGCTCTGTAACAGTGAAGGACTCAGAGGGGGGAGGGGAGAGAGGCCAGAGGGCACGGACACACACACTCCCACATGCACACAGAAGAAAACATTGCTAGCCCCCGTTTCATTTGCATCAGAAACGGGGCTTTTTTACTAGTCTTTTTATATTTTTCTTTTAATATGTGTGTATTAAGCGAATGCTACATACCTGTAGAAGGTATTCTCCGAGGACAGCAGGCCGACCGTTCCCACCAATGGACGATCCTTACTGTCAAAGGCCTGCAGATTTTCCACCCAGGCTCACTTCATGCCAGTCCTACCTACACTACTCTCCCTTGACGTGATACAAGCTTAAAAAATAGAATCTCCTTACTACCATGTCCAGTGGTCTATTTTGACCTTAATAATTTACAGAACACCTTGCAGAACAGATACATAACTGGTAAAATCCATCTTACCCTTAAAAAGGATCCAATCAGGTAGATTTCCACAAGCTTCGTAACTGAAAACAACAAATGGTTAAGTGCCCTGTTCACTTTTCTGAACAGAAAGTTTTATTTTTTAAGAATAAAGACAATCTAAGCTGGGATGAATGTCAAATCTGCTTTAGTTTAAAACCCCACATTCAGAAGATGCTCTGTGTTGGTATGTAATAAATATATATTTTTTTTAATTATTTTTGTTGGTAGAATGATGCTTTGGGTTTCCACATTGCAGAAACAGCCCTTGAAGAACAAATCAACTGGTGCATGGTTAATTACAGCTAGATTATCAATAGTGGTTTATAGCAGTGGTGTAGCTATGGGTGGGCATAGACCCAGCCAGTGGTGGCACCCCACGTCAACATCTCTCGTCCTCTGTGGCAGATGCCCACATGTCGCTGAACCCTGTCCCTCCCCACTGTACCTTATAGGCATCTCCAGCGCCTGCAGTGATTCATTACTGTGCAGGCCTCCATCAGCTGGGTCCCACCAAACAGGAAATTATGTCAGCATGGGTGGGTCCCGGCCAGGGTGTGCAGGCAGCAATAATGAATCACTGCAGGTACCGGGGATGCCTGTAAGGTACACCAGAAAGGGACAGGGTTCAGCAATGGGCAGCTAGATGCCAGGACACCATGGAAGGAGACAGATGATGTGGGGTAGGTGGAAAAAACTATAACTTTTTTTTATATCTCCCGGGGGGGGGGGGGGGGAGGGGGCGGGCAATAGAAGGGCCCAGCTAAGTTAATTCTGGGCCCATCCCAAATACTGGCTCTGGCTACACCACTAATTATATAGGACAGAAATACTGGATCCAGAAAATGATTATATAGAGTTTGGAAGTGCAAAAATGAAGATATTATCTTAAAAATAAAGGAGAAAGAATTTATGCAAATATGGAAGCCTTTCATTTAATAAATGCCACAAACACCCTGTTCAGACTGCTTACTAAAAGGATTAAGACCTTTGTTAACTTTTATTATAACAATTTAGTCTCTGTCCTATTTTGATGTTGTTTAGTCGATCCAAGGCATTTTTTCAAAACACTTAGACTTACAAAGTTCCATAGTAACCTATAGAACTTTGTAAGTCTAAGTGCTTTGAAAATGAGGCCATGGCATATGATCTTGGCTGGACAGATTCAGCATCAGTAACTTGAGAACAAGGCCAGTGCTAGGCAGACTTCCACAGTCTGTGCCCTGAAAATGGCAAGGATAAATCAAGATCAAGTATATGGATGTAGTATCACATCATACCTTATACTTTAGCTGCCATCATCGACTATGTTACTATGCTGTTATGTTTATAGATTCGTTATTTCTCTCTCCATCTATTCTGTACATTATAAAGGTAATTATAGAACAGGGTGGCCAGAAGGCACCTATATAGTACCTAATTTCCTCTATGGAATACTAGTGGAACAGGTCAGATGTGTGTGTAGAATTTGGGTACAACCATAGAGGTGTTGTAAGAGGAACCATACTGGGTCAGACCAATGGTCCATCTAGCCCAGTATCCTGTTTTCCAAACAGTGTCCAAGTAGGTCAGAAGTACCTGGCAGAAACCCAAATTGTGGCACACTCCATACTACAAATCCCAGGGCAAGCAGTTGCTTCCCATGTCTGTCTCAATAGCAAACTATGGACTTTTCCTCCAGGAATTTATCCAAACCTTTTTTAAACCCAGATACACACTAACCGCTGTTACCACATCCTCCGGCAAAGAGTTCCAGAGCTTAACTATTAGTTGACTTAAAAAAATATTTTCTCCTATTTGTTTTAAAAGTATTTCCATGTAACTTCCTCGAGCGTCCCCTAGTCTTTGTACTTTTGGAACGAGTAAAAAAAAAAATCAATTTACTTCTACTCGTTCTACACCACTCAGGATTTTGTAGACCTCACTCGTATCTCCCCTCATCCGTCTCTTTTCCAAGCTGAAGAGCCCTAACCTTTCCTCATACAAGAGGAGTTCCATCCCCTTTATCATTTTGGTTGCTCTTCTTTGAACATTTTCTAATTCTGCTATATCTTTTCTGAGATACGGCGACCAGAGCTGAATGACATACCCAAGGTGCAGACACACCTTGGAGCGACACAAAAGCATTATAGCATTTTCGGTCTTATTCGTCATCCCTTTCCTAATAATTCACAGCATCCTGTTTGCTTTTTTGGCCACAGAAGATTTCAGCGTATTATCTACAACACCACCCAGATCTTTTTCTTGAGTGCTGACCCCCAAGGTGAACCCTAGCATCAGATAACTGATTCGGATTATTTTTTCTGACGTGCATCACCTTGCATTTGTCCACATGATTGTAGATCGAGACTGATATGGTCCTTTGGTTATAAATTGAGCCTGCAAATAGGTGGGAAAATGTGGGGTACAAATGTAACAAATAAATAAATACATGTTCCTAGGTTGGGTAAACGAGGAGGGTTATTAATTTTGCATAAGAGTTTTTTTGTCTGTTATTTTATTAGACCAAGTCACAACACCATCCCTAGAAATATTGAGTTGCAATATTAGTGACTCCTCTTGGATGTATTCTTGTTTATTGTCCCCCAGGTAAATGGGTGAACTCGAAAAATATTTTTAAAGAATTTGTTACTAAATATACTGTATAGCATCAGAAAAATGTACTAGTGGGCGATATTAATCTACATTTGGAGGGCAGGCAGGATAATACCTCTAATGCTGTTTTGAAATTTTTGGAGTATCTGGGTTATAAATAGGCCTAAATACCAGAAATATGTCTGTAAGTTATAGTATTCTATAAGAGGTAAAAAAAGACACACGTCAAGGCCAACTTGAATACCATCAATGACTAACATTCGGGGGGGGGGGGGGGGGGGATCAGAAGTGCAGAGTTAGTGTCCTTTGGTTAGCAGTGACTAGATTTTTTGATATAGTGCTTCGCTGTAATACAACCAAAGCAGTTACATGCAGGCACGCTCTCTGTCCCTAGAGGGCTCACAAATCTAAGCTTTGTACCTGGCGTGGTGGAGAGCTGATTCACCACCCTGGGAAGAAAACTGTGCTAACCACTCCAAATGGCCTTGTATTTTGCATTGTATCTGTTCTATTTTTGTATAAGCTGCTTAGGGCAGCCCTTCTCGATTTGAAAGAGGAGACATAAGACAAAATTAGAAGTAGGAAACAGAACTGTATTTTTTCCCTTGGCATTTATGATTTTTGAAGCTTCCCCTCCTCCCCACCTCCACCCCACCAACAATTCTTTGGACCCAATTTTACCAAGATCTTTTACCCCATTGTATATCTATGGGTAAAACAAATAACAGAAACAGGCCCTTTGCCAGTAATAACAAACAAGCTTAAACAACTGGTGATCAGGAATATGTTTAACAACTGTATTTCAATTTAAGAGAAGGGTTGTAGTGTGTTGCCTGGAAGCTACAGCTGCCGCTCTGTTGTTATTCCAAAACAGTGGTTCAAATATTACACACAAAGACTGCAAAACAAACGTTGTAGGAATAAGCTCAGCAGGGCAACAGCAAGCATGCAAGAGCATCATCCAGGAGACCAGAGACCTCCAGCCCTGTTTCTCAGGCTGGAAAATTTTCTAAGGTAGATTTTACAGGCCTTGGTAAAAGGGAAGCAAATATGTTAGTACCAGTAGTAAAGGCCAATGTTTTCTTGTTATTAGGCTATGAAAATAATGTGAAGGGCAATTTTATAATCTACATCAGGGGTAGGCAACCTTGGTCCTTGAGGGCCGCAACCTAGTCGGGTTTTCAGGATCTCCCCCATGAATATGCATGAGATTTATTTGCAAGCACTGCTTCCATTGTATGCAAGTAGATCTCATGCAACCTCATTGGGGAAATCCTGAAAACTCAAGTGGGTTGTGGCCCTCAAGGCTGCCCACCCCTGATCTAGATGCTTGCATTTATGCACCTGTTGAACATGAAAATGTATACACAATACCAGCACTTACCTGAGAGAGTGTCAGCAGAGTGCATAAGTGTTATTCTGTAACAGCATATAACTTACGTAATGCGTAAATGCAAAGGGGAATACATAAGTATTGCCATACTGGGACAGACCGAAGGTCCATCAAGCCCAGTATCCTGTTTCCAACAGTGGCCAATCCAGGTCACAACTACCTGGCAAGATCCCAAAAAAGTACAATACATTTTATGCTGCTTATCCTAGAAATAAGTAGTGGGTTTTAATAATGGTCTATGAACTTTTCCTTTAGGAAGCCATCCAAACTTTTTGTTTAAACCTCTCTAAGCTAACTGCTTTTACTACATTCTCTGGCAACAAATTCCAGAGTGTTGTTACACGTTGAGTGAAAAAAATTTACTCCGATTCGTTTTAAATTTACTGCTTTGTAGCTTCATTGCGTGCCCTCTAGTCCTAATATTTTTGGAAGGAGTAAACAAGTGATTCATGTCTACCCATTCCATTCCACTCATTATTTTATAGACCTCTATCATATCTCCCCCTCAGCCTTTTCTCCAAGCTGAAGAGCCCTAGCCACTTTAGCTTTTCCTCATAGGGAAGTCGTCCCATCCCCTCTCTCATTTTTTGCGCCCTTTTCTGTACCTTTTCTAATTTCACTATATCTTTTTTTTGACCAGAATTGAATACAATACTCAAGGTGTAGTCCCACCATGGAGCAATACAAAGGTATTATAATGTCGTCATTTTTGTTTTTCCATTCCTTTCCTAATAATACCTAACATTCTATTTGCTTTCTTAGCCGCCGCCACACATTGAGCAGAGGGTTTCAACATGTCATCAACGATGACTCCTAGATCCCTTTCCTGGTCAGTGACTCCTAATGTGGAACCTTGTATTACGTAGCTATAATTTTGTGTTCCTCTTTCCCAAATGCATCACTTTGCACTTGCTCACATTAAACGGCTTCTGCCATTTAGATTCCCAGTCTCGTAAGGTCACCTTCTTTTTCACAATCCTCTTGACTAATTTTGCGTCGTCAGCAAATGTAATTACCGCATTAATTATTCCCATCTCTCGATCATTTATAAATATGTTAAAAAGCAGCATCCCAGCACAGACCCCTGGAGAACCCCACTTTCTACCCTTCTCCATTGAGAATACCGAGCATTTAAACCCTACTCTCTGATTTCTAGCTTTTAATCAGTTTTTAATCCACAATAGGACACTACCTCCTATCCCATGCCTCTCCAAATTCCTCTGGAGTCTTTACATAAGTACATAAGTACATAAGTAGTGCCATACTGGGAAAGACCAAAGGTCCATCTAGCCCAGCATCCTGTCACCGACAGTGGCCAATCCAGGTCAAGGGCACCTGGCACGCTCCCCAAACGTAAAAACATTCCAGACAAGTTATACCTAAAAATGCGGAATTTTTCCAAGTCCATTTAATAGCGGTCTATGGACTTGTCCTTTAGGAGTCTATCTAACCCCTTTTTAAACTCCGTCAAGCTAACCGCCCGTACCACGTTCTCCGGCAACGAATTCCAGAGTCTAATTACACGTTGGGTGAAGAAAAATTTTCTCCGATTCGTTTTAAATTTACCATACTGTAGCTTCAACTCATGCCCTCTAGTCCTAGTATTTTTGGATAGCATGAACAGTCGCTTCACATCCACCCGATCCATTCCACTCATTATTTTATACACTTCTATCATATCTCCCCTCAGCCGTCTCTTCTCCAAGCTGAAAAGCCCTAGCCTTCTCAGCCTCTCTTCATAGGAAAGTCGTCCCATCCCCACTATCATTTTCGTCGCCCTTCGCTGTACCTTTTCCAAT